>NW_020664393.1:40591311-40695731 GCF_002925995.2 Terrapene triunguis | reverse complement strand
ACTTCTTCAGATGCATAGCTATGCATCTGAAGAAGTGAGGTTTTTACCCACGAAAGCTTATGCCCAAATAAATCTGTTAGTCTTTAAGGTGCCACCAGACTCCTTGTTGTTTTTGTAGATACAGACTAACACGGCTGCCCCCTGATACATAGAATCATAGGACTGGAAGGGACCTCGAGAGGTCATCTAGTCCACAACTGCAGATGATGAGGTGGAAGATTTTGCTCAGCTCCAGTACAAGTTTTTAGAAACCCAAACAGAACTGGATTGGAGGGTGTTCCTTTCACTTCCTGATCATCAGAAAACAGGATGTGGCCTTCCCCAGTTGCCACCGTAAATGTGTCTACCCTCCTCTCCCATTAACTGGGGGATTTGGGGAGGGAAAAGTTAATCACTGAGCCATATAATCACTGGCAGACTTCAGGATTGGAGCATTTACTAACAACTCAACAACTTCAATCATTTTAAAATACAACACTTTCAGCATACAAGCTCAAGTAGAGCCTATAAAAGAATGCCCCTCTCTTTTGCCAGATACCAGTGACAGAGATGCGTGAATAATGAAATCCACAACTACATTTGTTCCACTGAAACCTAAAAATTAATAGTTGCTAAGCCTCTGCCTGGGCTTCTCTTTTATCTATATAAAGTTATTCCCAAGTGTATTTTGGAAAAGATAAATCTTATTTTTAAATCATGTTTTCCAAGAGGGAATTCCCATTTACAGTACTTTTCACATCAAGTGTTAATATATGTTTTTCTCACAACTTCTCACTTTCATTTTGACTCCAGAACTGCAGGTATCAATAAAAATTTATATATATATATATACATACACACACACACACACACACACACACACACACACACACACTTAGAAATAAGAGTTAATAAAGGAAAGTCTCCTTAATGAGATACTTTTTGTCATCCAAGCATATCAATACATGGAAATGGTCAAATAGCTGTAAAATATATTTTCATATTCATGAAATCTTATTCCCATTCTTATCCAGTCTTTCCAATGCCTCTTTTTGTTACTCTTATTTCCAGGAACATTCAGACAAACATTTTCTGTTTATAAGAACATTGTGGATGGTCTATAATTCAAATGACTATCTACTTCATGTATGTACAAGCAATCACTTCCATACAGTACTGAACATTAGAACCTAATTTTATTCAGAGGATATTGGGCAATGAAACTACCTCTATTCTTTTTCTAAAATTCCATGGGGTTTAAAACTTTCATTTAGTGATTTACTAGAGATGAACAGAGAGGATTTTAGTCTAAAGGACAGTAACCATCATATGGCACCCCTTCCGTTAGTGCTTCACTGCAGCGTTAGCATTATGTATGAGCCTAAGATCATATGTAGCATTCCAGTCTACATCCCTGCAATTTAAATATGATAGTGCTACCTTTGAGTCAAACATTATAATGCATCTTCAGTAAAATGTAAACTAAGCTGTTACTGTTATCAATTAAAGGCAATTTAGACTTGTGGCAAGATTTAGAAACCTATTCAGAATGGACCTACATGTGATATTTAAACTAATTTTTGCATAATTTATAGCAACAATACTTTGTGCTTACAGTGGTCACCATGAGGAAGTCAATATTTATCAACAGGTCCCACAGATTTTTAACTGAAATACCACATTTTCCCCATAGTTAGACTAGGATTTATGGTGTGGTCACTGCACAGTAGTGACTAATCACTACTGACTTGATAGTGTTCTCTAATGTATGTAGCACATTCAATTTGAGGAGCTTAAAGTGCTTTACCAACATTAATAAATTAATCCTTTGAGCAATCCTGTGATATATAATACTTGCCTATATCACAGGGCTATTCAGATGGTTAATTTGTTAACGTTGCTAAAGCACTTTGAGCTCCTCAGATTGAAAGTAGTTCATTTTCTTTCTCATCCACTTCTCAGTCTGGAAATTGTGTATGCAATGTAAGGTTTTGGTAGGATTCTTTAATATATACATATTAATATCTATACACTGCTTTAGAGATGGCAAGGTTGAAGTGAGGTTATTCAAGGTCACAGAGAAAGTCTGCAGCAGAGAGAGGAATAAATCCCAGGTGTCCTGACTTCCAGTCTTGTGATTTAAATCAGGAAACCAAGTTTTATCTATGTCATGCACAAAAATTACAAGAATATGATCTTACATAGAACTGATATTCTGCAAATGAAACAATTTTCTGATGCAATGTGGGGAAAGTTTAACTGGACAAATCCAAAGATTATGGCATATAAAATTAAAAGAGGAGACTATGTCCTAAAATTTTAATGTTACTCCCCTATTTTTCCAGGGCTGACTATATTTATGTGGCAGATAAATTAATACATTGTTGATGTTGGCAGTGTAATTGGGATAATTGTTACTTAAGAAGAACTTGTTACTGAATAGTTTCCCCAGTGTATTAAGTATAAACTATCAACTAGCTTTCCATCTGTTCTCCCCCCCCTCTGGAACAAACATATTTAGTGTGACTAATACAAGGAAAAGTCCACTCTACTTTTTTGGTTGAATTTCCCTATGTTACTCAAAACATTCAAATCTTCCATGCATCAATGACTTATTTTTTAATCACGTGATAGGAGATGTGATAAATCAAATTGATTGAAGACCTCAGGAAATTATATTCCAGCAGATAACCAGGACCAGATGACATTCATCTATGTGTTCCAAAGAAAATATGAACAAAGTATGGTAGGTGAGTTACTGAAAAAATAAACTCCTCAATTCTGCAGACCTAGAAGCTGTGACAATGTGACTACAAAGGAACCCATCCAGAAACTCCAAAACGGAACAAAGTGATGCAAACTCAGAAACCAAGAACACAAACCAAGTAGACTGGGTGTATATACAAACATAAGGAAACCCAGTGTAGCACATGATCCTTCACATCCCCCCTGCATCCTGTAGTCATGCAACCCACTCATACCTATATCAGTGGTAAATAACCTGCAGTGTGAGACAGCATGTTGGTGGGAAAGTTTCACAAAGGGCAGGCACAAGAGTCAAGACCCCTGATCTGGTGTGGCCTTGCTGCCTGGTCATCCCTCAAACCAGGGCATGGCTAGAGTGGGGCGAATTTTTTTGGGATGAATAGTTTATTCTCTGAAAAATGTTGTTTTAGTTGACCCAAAACTATTAATAAATTTGACGCAATTCGTTTTGGCCAGTTTCAGAAAAGTACATGTGTCCTTATAAACTTTAGCCCAAAGGTTGTTAGGGATGCAGCAAACCCAGTGGAGGGATTTGAATCTGCAACTCCGGCTAGTTCTCTAGTGCGTGCCTTAATTACCAAGCTATAGAGTTATTCTCTTGCTCAGGTTCTTTCTTTGGCTCAGTGATTCGTTAAGTAACGATTGAGAACTATCTATGCCAGAATCATCTATAATCTGGTGTTCAGAGTGGTCAGATTTGAGGGGAAGATCTCAGTTTAAGTCCCTGGCCCAGAAAGAGGATTCCAACATGGGTCTCCCACATTGCAGGTAAACGCCCTAATCACTGGGCTAAAGGTTATACAGGTTAGACTTTCATACAAAGTGGATTTTTCTGATTTGCTGACAAGTTCCAAACATTTCTGGAGCCAATCCAAATATTTTTTCTGATTGCTCAGTTCTCTGGGTGAATTAAAAACATCAATCACCCACCCAGCTGGTAACATCACTGCCATGGCTCCACACCCTTTCCCTTAAAGCCAAACATGCTTGCAATCAAGCTGCTTTCCACAAGGGCCACTCAGGGCTGTGCTACCCTGCTAGCCATCAACTCAAGCTAAACATGGCTAAAACAGCACTTCTAATTCCCCCCATCAGCCCCTGCCAAAAAGCCATCCTGCTATCTCTTTTCTCAGCCACTGTGAACACACCACTATCCTGTCTGTCACTCAGGCCCATACCTTGGGTATCACCTTTGACTCAGACCTCTCTCTAGGTCCTCACATCCAGGCTATATGAACATCTGGTTGATTCTTTCTGCATACCATCTCTAAGATGTGGCCTTTCCTATCCATCTCCACAGCTAAATATCTCGTCCATGCTCTCAATTATCTTGTGTCTCAATTACTGCCTCATACTTCTCTATGGCTTTAACGAATGCAATCTTGCTCTGCTTGTATCCATTGAGAATGCTGCTGCAAAGATGATTTTCCTAGCCCATCACTTTGAAAATATATCCCCCATCTGTTTGCATCCCTCTGCTGGCTTCCCCTTCTCCACTGCATCAAACATAAACTACTTGTCTTCACTTTTAAGGCCCTTCATGATCTATCTCACTCTGCATATCATCTCTTCTTCGCTATTGAGATATTGATTTTCCTCTGATTAGCCCATGATACCAGCCTGCACTGCCACTTGTTAAATCTTCTTCTCCTGTACTCCCCCCACCCCCAATGCTTGGGAGGAGCTCTCATAAACTCCCACAAAGCTACCTCATTATCCTCCTTCAAAACCCTCCTCAAAATTCTCATTTGCTCTGATACCTACAAAAAAGCTTGACAAATGTTGAATTGCTCATGTGCAGAGACCACAGCCTATCACACAGACCAAAATGGCCTCATTGTTTCCTTGTAGTCCCGTCTATCTATCTGTGTCCATGTGTTGTCTCGTCTTATGCTTAGATTGAAAGCTCTTTTGTTTTGTGTTTGTATAGAGCCTAGTGCCATGGGGTCCTGGTCCATGACTGTGGTTCCCAGGCAATATGGTAATACCAATAATAAGACCTGTGCTGTTTAAACTACTCAATACCATTTATACTCATTGATATTAACATATTTTAATCAAGAAATCCCAAGCATGAAAATAGACAGTTTGTTTGAGGGATTACTACATGTGGGACCAAAAACTGAAGTTTGTACTGATTCTACAAATATAAATCTGTAACAATTAAAAAGTTCAGTATTGGCTAGGATGGAACCACGGAGGCTGCTTTCACATTAAATTCTTGACTTCTATAGTTCTGATCTAACTTAATCACTGCCTAATACAAGTAATAAAGTAAACTCTTGCATAAAAAGCCAATATATTTCAGAATAAAAATAGGCCTAGAAACCCATGTTATTTTTATTATAAAATTGAAATGTTTCTATTTTCAGTTAAAAACCATTTAAAAGCAGTATTATATGATGCTCACATGTATAAGAAGAAAGCATCCACAGATCTGGGAATTTATATTTAGTAAGACCATCTGATCTCAATTGCCAGAGTCTTATAGAAAATAAGTTAAATGAACAAAAGCCATAAAACAAATCAAAGCTTTAATTCAAAAAGAAAGAATTCTCCAAAGTACCCAGGCTTGTTTCCACTAAAAACGAAAGAAGCAACATTTTTATTTCTTGCAGTAAACTCAGATTTCAATCAGTGAAAGCTACCATCTGTTAAAAATTATTCCCATATACTCTGGAAAAAGGAATCATTTGTAGGAGTCACTAATAGGATTACTTCATGATTTTAAAGATCTCAGATAAATGGGTTACATAGCATTAAATGTAAGGAAATACGATTAGAGTTCACACACAAAAGATGTAGATCTTTCTTGAATAAGAGTCTTGCCTATATGCATTTTATACGGGTATAACAGAGGCTAAAAGGTTGAGCCAGTGGTTAGGCAACTAGCCTGGACATGGGAGATAGAGGTTCAAGTTTCTCCCATGCCACAGAGTTTCTACGTGACCTGGTGCAAGGCTGTTAGTCTCTGTCCCTGTTCCCTATTTATCGATTAGGATAATAATATTTTCCTACCTCTCAAGGGTGTTGTGAGGATAAATACATTGGGCAATTTTTTCAGACGCACCTACATTACTTAAGAGCCTACATCCCATATTTAGGAATCACTGGCATTCACAAAACTCCTGCTCAGTTGCTGCCTAACCTTGTAGTCAACTAAATTCACTAGGTGATATAAATAATACCTAGCTCTTATATAACACTTCTCATCCATAGTTCATTTTACAAAGGATTTCAATACCATTACCCCATTTCACAGATGGAAACTGAGGCCCAGAGGAGGGAAATGACTTGACTAAGGTCACCCAGCAGGCCAATGGCAGAGTCAAAAATAGAATGCAGGTCTCCTGAAACCTAGCCCAGTGCTCTATCAAAGAGGCCACACTGCCTGTCTTATAAAATAAAGCTAGGTGCCTGCCCCAAGGATCTTATAATGTACTTATAGGGGAAGAGGTAGAGGCTACTAGGTTGCCTAACATTTTCCATTATAAAAATTCCTCACACTGTTATTTTCAATGAGCTCTAGCACTTTTTTATCTGCAGCAAAAACCTGACATTGGCAGAGAGTCTCCTGGGATCAAAGAGATGCAAAATTGGCTGAGTTATGAGCTCCAGAAAATTGTTATTTCCCATCAGTGTCTTGCTCACTACAGTATGATCTTGGCATTCTGCCTAAAAAACTCTGAACATTCTATTAACACTGCACATGCATCACCCTATTTAAGTGTGCCACATACAAAGAACCTCCAGCCAGGACAGACAAAATGGATGGACCTCCTTCTGTTGTCACCCATCAAAATACCCTGAGAGATAACATAAAACTGGGAACAGAACTCAGATTTCTTAGGTGGCAGATGTAGCGCTCAGCTACTTAATCTCCATGGGCTCTCAGCAAAACACTGACAAACCTAAGTACTCAGTTATAGACTCACAGACTTTAAGGCCAGACGAGATCATCCTGATCATATTGTCTGACCTCCTGCACATCGCAGCCCATAGAATCTTACCCGCCCACTCCTCTGATAGACCCATAACCTCTGACTGAGTTTCTGAAGTCCTCAAATCATTATTTAAAGACTTCAGGTTACAGAGAATCCATTAGTCTAGTGGATCTAGTGTAGATCAGAAAGTGATCTATGCCCCATGCTGCAGAGGAAGGCAAAAAAACCCAAGGTCTCTGCCAATCTGACCTGGGGGGAAATTCCTTCCTGACCCCAAATATGGTGATCAGTTAGATCCTGAGCATGCGGGCAAGACCAACCAGCCAGACACCTGGGAAAGAATTCAGTGTAGTAACTCAGAGCCCTCCCCATCTACTGTTCCATCTCCAGCCATTGAGGATATTTGCTATTAGCAGTCACAGATGGGCCACATACTATTGTAGGCAATCTCATCATACCATCCCCTCCACAAACTTATCAAGTTAGGCTTAAGCTCAGTCTTGAAACACATTAGGTATTTTTGCACCCACTGCTCCCCTTGGAAGGCTGTTTCAGAACTTAACTCCTTTGATGGTTAGAAACCTTCATCTAATTTCAAGCCTACACTTGTTGACAGTCAGTTTATATTCATTTGTTCTTGTGCGAAGACTGGCCCTTAACTGAAATAACTCCTCTCCCTCCTGGTGTTTATCCCTCTTACGTATTTATAGAGAGTAATCATATCGTCCCTCTGCCTTCGCTTTGTTAGGCTAAACAAGCCAAGCTCCTTGTGTCTCCTCTTATAAGACATGTTTTCCATTCTTCTGATCATCCTAATGGCCCTTCGCTACATCTGTTCCAGTTTGAATTCATCTTTTTTAAACACAGGCAACCGGAAGTGCACACAGTATTCCAGGTAAGGTCTCACTAGTGCTTTGTATAATGATAATATAACACTTCCTATCGCTACTGGAAATACCTCAACTGATGCATCCTATGATTTCATTAGCCTTTTTCACAGCCAAATCATATTAGTGGCTAATAGTTGTTTTGTGATTGACCAATACACCAGGTCTTTCTCCTTCTCTATCACTGCCAATGGATATATCCCCAGCTTATACCAAAAAATATTGTTGGTAGTCCCTAAATGCATGACCTTGCACTTTCCACTATTACATTTCATCCCATTTCTCTTACTCCAGTTTTCAAGGTAATCCAGATCTTCTTGTATGATATTCTGGTCCTCCTCCATACTGGCAATACCTCCCAACTTTGTATGTGCAAATGTTATTAGCACACTCCCACTTTGTGAGGATAAGGCTTTTCCTATAGCCATATTGTAAGGCCTAAGGCCTTTATCTGCAGCCATTAGCTAAGAAGCAGAAAGTCACATCCTCACATGCCATCTAAATTACATTAAAACAATGTAATATTGGGCTGTTAAGAAGGAGATCCTCTCCTAATAGCACCCACTATCACCAGATAGAGAAACAGATCTTAAGATGGTTAAAGAAAACTTAGTTTGATAGCATTCTGTCTGGCAAGAAACCATTTATCAGTAGTTGTGGTTTTATCTTTATGGTCCCCATTTCCTTATAGTCTGTCTATATGATCTCTGTCTGGTTCTTTGATTGTTTCTGTCTGTTACATAATTAATTTTGCTAGGTGTAAATTAATTAACATGGTGGGATATAATTAGTTAAAGAATTTTGTCACAATAGGTTAGGATTGGTTAGTAAAATTTTAGTAAAATTATTAAGGTACAGCTAAGCAGGACTCAAGTTTCACTATATAAACTGGGGTCCAAAGAGAAGTTCTCTGGGAACCAGCTCCAGGATACAGTCCCAAGATCAGAACTGCCAGACCGCAACACTCTGCCAATGACACCATGCAGAAACTGGAGCCCCTTGATCCTGACTGGCCACCAAGAAAAGTTCATCCGTCTCATTGAGAGTGGTGAGCATTTTATGTGTAGTATGTGCATTCTATTTGATTAATAAATAGAAGTTAAGTAGGGTATTACTGTGTAAGGCTTTTTCACTGGTAAAAGACCCCATAAACCCGCAAAAGATTAAACCCTGAGTCCAGTGGGAATGGGTGTTTACCCGGAACCCAGAGGAGTAGAGCCCAGAGCTCGGAGGAGTAGAGCCTGGAGCCCATGGAGGGGTAAAGTTAGATGCCTAAATTAACAGGGTTACGCCTGAGCCCTAGGAACAGGGTAAGTGTGGGTGCCTCTAGAGTGTGTGAGTAACAGAGAATTTTGTGCAGTAACAACTTACGCTGTCTGTAACATGGAGCCAATCATGCTGATGTAACCCATTGTTTCACTGTATTATGCAGCATCTTCTAGAGGCCACTCCACAGCAGAAAATAGCTTGCTACCAATTATTCTAGTTCATTCTTTAGCTATAGTGGTAGAGGTCTATGCTGCAGTGCTGAATGTCCAGGGCCAAACTTTGCTAATGATGGCAGTAAAAGCAGGACATTACACTTACACATAACAGAATTTGATTTTTCTTTTTAAATAATCTAGGAAATTACATGAAAAAACATACAGCGGCCCCTGGTGATCCTTTTGCTCCTGGTTGCCCTGGAGGTCCGATTTCACCCTATAATTGAAAACATCTCACATAAATATAATATTGGTGCAAAAAATAAATTTGATTACAAAACCCTACTTCTACAGATTAGTTTCACCAGGATTGATTTCAAAGTGTTAGAAGGTCTAATTAATTGTATGTTAGCCTTTTACATCTCATACTGATTGCTCTAATCACAGAATGAAAAAAAAAGGACCAAAAGATTTGCAGTGTGCATAAAAGATTTAGAAGCATGAGTCCCTGTACAGGATCCAAGACAGGGAAGGCCAAAACCAAACTAAGAAAAAAATAGATCCCCTTTAGGAAGGCCTCCAAACCAACCATAGCAAGCAGAGTTCCTTGTTATTGGTCTAGGAGGCAGACAGGCTTTCTCCCTTACCCTTTGGAGTCAGGTGAGGTCAGATCAGGGGCAGCTTAACCCAGTTCATAAGGCTCTTATTTCAGATCAAACAAACTTGGAGTCTGAAAAACATCTCTAAGGCCCAGGTCAGGGTAGTATTTTGGAGACTGAAGGAGCCCTGCAATCTGTAACACCCAGCATAACATCCAGTCCTTTCTCTCTCTGAGGGTACATCTACATGGCAATAAAATACCCGCGGCTGGCCTGTGTCAGCTGACTTGAGAGTATGAGGCTTGGCCTACGGGCTATAAACTTGCAGTGTAGATATTCAGTCTCAGGCTACAGCCTGGGCTCTGGGACCCTCCCGATTCGTCCCCATTGCTTTTCAATGGAATTTGTACTCCTGAATCTCTTACTACGACGCTTTTGAAAATTTCCCCTCAAATCCTTATTCAGGCCAAAAAAACTAAATTTGCACTGATTTTAATTGTATCTTAAATTATTATGAATACCTTTTGTCCTTTTGTTCCATGACTTCCAGGGATTCCAGGAATTCCCTAAGAGAAAAAACAAGAAGTTTTAAATATATAAAATGGCTATTCCTATTTTTTAAAAAGGTTTAACATTTCTCTTTTAATTTGGGTAAGAAACATAGCCAGGAAATAAGATACAACCTGGAAACATGCAAGCTAATGCTTCTGGCGGATATAGACTAAAACAAAGAATTCAGTGCCTCCCCCTCTATTTTCCTGCCAGTACTTGCAAATGTGCAGGTGGGCAGAGTCAGGTCCCCACCTTTGCCCCACCGAGGGTAGAATGGGGGAGTGAAAATCCTGACGATGCAGAGAAGGAAATACTCATAAGATTTCCTATTACAGAATGTACAGGCCAGCTTTGGCATGATCACAGTTTCAAATAAACCAGCTGTTTTTTAGATCTATCATGACATGTTTACATGGCTAGCACTTTGCGGTAACAAAAATTGTAATTTCATGCAAAATATTTTCTTTTACAATACTATCATTTAGTTATGCTTGCTAAAAACAGAGTAAATGTAACCTCATGCTTCAGGACTTAAAATATTTGCTAGAGAGCTAAATACTGCACAATTATCTAGGTTCATTTCACCTTTCAACAAAGCATGAGCTACTGACTACTGTCAGAGCTAGGGCACCAAACATGATGGATAAATGGTCCAATCCAGCATAGCAAATCTTACGTTCCTGTCTAGCTTGTAGTGATCAGATCTGAGGGACACTGGAGATGATTGTTTTTGTGTCCCAATTTCTGCTCTTAGACATGGCTGTTGGGCTTCCACAGGCTTTAAGGAGGGCCACTATAAGTGACTAAGGATGGTCAACCTGAATGCATTTTTTACATGTCGTTAGCACAAAGTGTTATAACGAATGAAAGAATACTCAAATTCATCCCGGAAACAAAACTCTCACATGTGTAGTCAGCCTAATTCTGCTCTCAGTTACTCCCTATGCAGCCTTAGTAGACCAAATCCTGTTCTCAGTTACACCAGTGAAAATCCAGAGTAAGTCCATTGCGAATTTGGCTCACTGACTTCATTATTTTGTCCAGTATTTAACGTAATATGCTGCAATGGAACTAAGTAGAGAGATGTCCTGGACATAACAGACACACATAGGTAAAACCTCTTCCAGTCAAACACATTCACATAAGTTCCTAAATTGTTATTAATGAAGACCTACTGATTCTAAGAATATTAAGCTCTTCCCTTAGCATTATGTTGTTGTCTTTGGAAACCAAAAATAATGATGGGAAGCCTAGGGTGAAGTGATAAAGCAAAGGAAATCCAGATTTTATGAAATGCCTAACACAGCATCAGGGTAGTGCATTCTGCTCAATACTACGAGCATGATTCTGATCTCCCCTTCACTAATGTAGATCAGGAATAATTCCATTGTAATCAGTGAAATTACACCTGTGTAACATCAGCATGTGAACAGGGGATAGGCCAACAAACTTTAGAATTGTAATTGTTCTATGGTTTACACTATACTTAAACTCTAGTTTAGTTTTAGCTAATATAGATTCCATCTACCAGAATTATCTTCAGGATATATTTAATAATGACACATTGTGGGCTTTGACTAGTCATCAAGGTTCTAATTTTGGTACCAATTACAGGAGAAAGCAATGACACAATATTATAGAAAGCTACACTAGATAATAAAGGCCTGATTCTACCACCTTTACTCATGTTGAGTAATACACATTTTCTCTCCAAACTATTGCTCTGTCAAGATATTTCAGTATTCCAAAAGCATATTAGACCTGCTGGATCTGGGCTGTAAGCGTTCCATAACCAGACATGGTTTTAAATAAATGTAGATGAGATTAGTCCTGTCCATGAATTCTAAATAGCTGTACTTTATTAACACAATATATTCCATATACTTGACTACCCATCAGAAGATTTTTTCAGAAACAGGATAATATTTATTGAAAAGATGTACAGAAACTCATGTTGGCTAATAACTTCCTTTTGGCTACACATCTACACAATCTTCAGGGCAGTGATAGTAACTTCATGTGTGTTTGTACAACATCTAACACAATGCTGACCCAATCCTGATTGGGGCCTCTGGGAGCTACTACAATATACAAATAAACAAAAAAATGTTGGTAATGTAAGGAGGGTCAGAGCAGGAGTTAATTATTCCAGGATCATATGTACAGTAATATACACTCACTAAAATGGCTCTTCGCATTTTGTTGCTGTTGTTGTTTGTTTTGTTTTTTCCTCCCAAAAGGAGTCAATTTTTATGCAAAACATACAACCCTTTTGTAATATGCCAGCACAAACAGAGAGGCTTGGGGGCTAGCAAAATATCAATGTTACCCCTTCAAACAAACAACTTATTTCAAAATTCAGAAAAGCATTATGTGGATCTGAGAAGAAAATTTGGCTCTTTTTCCATTAACGAGGAACAAAAATTTATGAAGACAGTAATAATAGGTTCTAACCACTGATTTGGTTAAAATGATATGCATATGGATTTAATTTAACCCTGAGAATAAAAAGAATGGAATATAAAATAAAAAGTAAAACCCATTAAATCTTGAGAACAGGATTAATGTGTAAATACATTTCGTGAGAAGGTTTCTCATTCAAATTCACACCAAACTGCTAAAATAATAAGACTTTCAGAGTCACTCATTTGCTTTTTTTTTTCAGTTTACAATTCATTTGCTGAGATTAAATCTAAGTAACATCCAGAATATATATTTCAAAGAAAAGAGTGAAAGTAAATGTATCAATTGCCAAACAGAAGTAGAAGAAAATTGGATATTATACCATATATTGACATTGATTAAGTACTATGGTATGTGCAAGGGATGGGAATGAAGTAATCAACTGACCACATTTACCACATCAAACCCATCCTCACCTGACATCCTTGCACAACAATGCTGAACAATTTAATCAGGGAAGCCAGGGCCTCAAATTTAAGCAATTGGCCCTAGACCACGTGTTTACACTCATGCTGGAACCAAATTCACAACAACTACATTTGGACATAGTTCTTACTAGCAAGATGGTGATAGTGTTTAGGGATGAGTTATGCTATACTAGTAAACTGTCTCACCGGATTACCGTAATTGTAAAATTATGTAGATGGGGCCAAATGCCTGTAAGGAGAGGATACCTATTGTGAAATTGTAGACTGTGAGAGATAGTGTGGTCTTGTGGATTGAGGATGAGGTGGATCCAGGAATTCCTAAATCCTAATCCTGGCTAAAATCCTGACTTGCTGTGTGGCCTTGGACAAATTGCATATTCTCTGTGTTTGTTTCCCCAATCTACAAATGAATACTTATTTAACACATAGGGGAGTTACAAGTATTGTCATAACATTTGAAAATGTAAATGACCCTCCCAAACCCACAAATCAATGTGTGAGAATAATTGTTAACACCCCTGTAGTCATAGGACAAAAAGTGGGGAGGGGGGTTCGTGAGTTACTGATTGTTGTGACAACCCATGAATCTAGTGTCTTCATTAAGACCATGTTTTTGTCCTATGACTACAGGGGTGTTACCAGGCCACTTCACTTTGAATGGTCCCTTAGAATATGTGATAACAACTTATGCTAAATGTCTGTTCCATCTTGTATTTAGCTGTGGCACTCTGACTACCTTTCCCAGACCCAAAGAACAGCTCTGTGTAGCAAAGCTTGTCTTTCTCAGCAACAGAAGTTGGTCCAATAAAAGATACTCTCTCATCTACCTTGTCTCACTAATAGTCTGGGACCGACATGGCTACAACTACACTGCATACATTTGTAATTACATGGCAGGTTGAGAAGGGGTAAACGCAAGAGATTTATGCGGAGGCTAGCACAAATAATTTATGCCTTGAATTTCCTCACCACTTCCCAAAACTCTGATGTTTCTGTGGAAGTAGCAGAGGAATGTCTGGAGGGAAGTACTGCTCACTCTCTAAAAGATTTTTCTGAGCAGACTTCTTGATTTCTCTCTTCCTTTTCAGAGGACACTTCTTCCTCGTTGCCACACAGAATTTTGGAGGGAAGCAGACCGGAGAGTTCTGAACTGTTTGGTAGGGGCCTCTCCACTCAACATCTTGCCACAGGATCTGAAACTGCCAAAATATTCTCAGCAGGGAAGCAGCACACTAAAGTGTTCCAGGTTGTATTCAATCAGATTAAATAATCTCTCTCTCTCTCACACACACACACACACACTTAAACAATAGAAAAACCCTTAATGCCCTGCTTAGCTCCTTTTAAAAAACTTTCTTGGCTGAAGGGATCCATTTATACCATTCTTTTGCTTTTACCTCAACATCAATAGCAATGAAGGATTGTAAGAAAATAAACTTCATCCAGCCACAGCTCCTGTAGGACTGATTCTGTATCCCTGAAGTCAATGAGATTTTTGCCACTGACCTCAGTGGGAGCAGGACCAGATCCTTAATGTCCTTATTTGGCTCACTGACATTTATTCAGCTGAGAATGAATCTGCCCCTCACATTAGTTTGCCTCAGGGATTCCCTGAGCAAACTAAGTGGAGTTCTTCAAAGTCATTCACCACATATTGATTGGCACATAAGGAGCAGTATGAAATGGCTAATCTGGCATGTAATGACCGGTGAAGAAAGAGGCTTTCCCCACAATAATTATTTTCCTGTATAACTTCCATGGTCCAGCAGCTGCGATGGCTAATTTCTGTAGGACTGGGTCCAGAAGGCCTAGAAAATTAAATTGAATCTCTATTTCCTTATCTATTCTCACTCTATTATTTCCCTATTCATGCATAACCTGTGTTCATGCCAATCGAAATTACTGGAACCTACCCAGAGGAGAGTGTTTTAAAAGCCTCTCAGACGTCCTATATTTTCTTTTTAACTTTTAGGTTAAAAGCCAAACCAAGTTTTGGAAAAGTGTTAGAAATTCACTCCTAAGCAGATACTTCATATGCAACACAAAGCTTCAGAACTTGAATTCTTTTATTTATTTATTTTTAACAACATGAGTAATAAACCACTTATAACAGGAAGTTATATTTGAGAGAGTGACATAACGTTAAGTAAACTATCACAGTAACCTTACTGTAATGATCAGAAGATATACTACGACTTTAAAGTATGAGTTGACAAATCTAGTTTAATTCTTTTCCTGTAAAGGCTGCATAAACTAGAACTATAATGAATGCCTGTCTTTAATTAGAAGTTAATATAAAACAGATGCATCATGCAATTTTTCACTAAGGGAAACACAATGTTTGGAATCACTACAAATGGGAAAATTGCCACCCACTGGGAGTGATAGAATGAATGCTATGGAATAATTTGTGATTCACTGGCCTAGAAAATATGGCCTTTGGGGATGTCCTTTGCACAATTAACTGCAACTTTTTGTCAGTAATACATGAGAAAAGATGGGCAACTCTCTATTTTAATTTTCTTTTTTCTTCCTCTGGTCAGAAAACTTTTTTTTTTTACTGTCTGAATTTAACAGTGCATTTTTACGATCACTATCCCAATAAAATTTAGCACTGTATTTCTATCCACTACAACTAAAACTCAAAAAATCTCAAAGCCTTATTGAGCTTTAAAAAGTGGTCATTTTGATCTTACCCCCTTTTTGCATCCCTCCACTCGCTCCCCCTTTTCCTCTGAATCAAGCACAAGCTTCTTGTCTTTTTTTGTCATTTAGCTATCCCTTTTCTATCAAATTTATTGCAAGGCTGATCCTTCACTCTTCCAGAGACATTAGCCTTGACTGCCCACTTGTCAGCTTTTCCTACGAGTACCTTCATGTTTTCCTTCAGGTCATCCTTTTTACATGGGAAGAACTCCCCATCAAAATTTGTAAAGCCACTTCCTTATCGCCTCTTAGATCTTGATCTAGCAAGGGACTTAAGCACGTGTAACTTTAACCATGTAAGCAGTCATTGACTTCAACAAATTATTCGTGTGCTTCAAGTCATGCATGTGTTTAAGAACCTTACTGAATTTGGGATTTATATCTATCCTTACCATCTATCTTTGCCATGGTGCCTAGAAATTACTGTCATCAGACACTAGTTAGATTGGCAGCCACCTGTGACTAAAAAGATTGAGACTACTAGTTTGTGTAAATGTTGCAGTCCTTCCCATCTGTTTCCATCTTGGTATAAACCTACATTGTTAGTTCTCTGGAGCAGGAATTGTCTTGGTTTCACTTGTTGGCATGGTACTTAGCACAACAGGTCTTTCACAGAGATCTCTAAAAGCTAATGCAATATATAAAATTAATAAATAATAAGAAGTAATAATATTTGAACCATTACCAAATTGTTTCTAAATGAGTGATCCACTATTTACAGAGGTTGTACAGTAGTAGATAGCACATTAGCTAATGGTCCAGCAGCAACCTGTTAAAAGAGCAATTGGAAAACTAAGTGCCAAATCCTGATCTCATTAAAATTAATGGGAGTTTTGCCACTGACTACACTGGAATTGGTATTTGGCTCTGTCAGGGTTCCCTCCCTACTCTGAACTCTGGGGTACAGATGTGGAGACCCGCATGAAAGACCCCCTAAGCTTATTTCTACCAGCTTATGTTAAAAACTTCCCCAAGGCACAAATTCTTCCTTGCCTTTGGACGGTATGCTGCCACCACCAAGTGAGTTAGACAAAGATTCAGGAAAAGGACCACTTTGGAGTTCCAAAATATCCCCCCAAGCCCCTTCACCCCCTTTCCTGGGGAGGCTTGAGAGTAACCAAGGTGAGCACAGACCAGACCCTTGGGTTTTTAGGATACTAAAAACCCAATCAGATTCTTAAAAACAGAACTTTAATATAAAGAAAAAGTAAAAGAAGCACCTCTGTAAAATCAAGATGGAAGGTTATTTACAGGGTAATCAGATTCAAAACACAGAGGATTTCCCCTCTAGGCAAAACGTTAAAGTTACAAAAACAGGGATAAACCTCCCTCTTAGCACAGGGAAAATTCACAAGCTAAAACAAAAGATAATCTAACGCATTTTCTTCCTATTACTTACAATTTGTAATCTTAGAGGCTTACTTCAGGTATGACTTTGGGAGATGTATTTTCCCTGCCCTGATTCCTCGCTGACCCGGAGAGAACAAAGGAACACAAAACAAAAACCTTCCCCCACAGATTTGAAAGTATCTTCTCCCCTTATTGGTCCTTTTGGTCAGGTGCCAACCAGGTTATCTGAGCTTCTTAACCCTTTACAGGTAAAGGAGGGATTTTATGCTACCCTGAGCTGTATGTTTATGACAGGCTCTGAGTGAAAACTGGACTAGGCACAGAATCCCTAGTCAGTAATCTAGAAATATATAACCTTTTACGAAATATGACTGTGATTGGCATGGGTGGACCCCTTGGAACAGTGGGGAGCCCCATTGGCTTCATGGGACTCAATGTGAGCATGGGTCCAACCAGGCCCACCAACAGGGACTGGGGGGGGGGAGGGACAAAGGGGGCAATTGCCCAGGACTCCGGGCAATTTAAAAGACCTGGGGGCCTAAGTTCCCTGTAAGCTGCGTGGCCTTGTGGCAGCCTATTTAGCACTGTGCAGGCTCTCAGGGAACCCGCCCAGGGACCTGCCGCTGCCAGGGGAGAGGTGCCCTGGCCTCAATCTAGCCCGGCCCACAACCTGCTACAGCTGGGGCGTCCCTCCCCTGGCCCCAACTTTGCTGCAGCCTGGACCTGCCACGGCTGGGGCGACTGGACCCAGGGGTGGCTGGGGTGGCGTGGTTCAGCTCAGCCCAGACCCAGATGTGACCGGGGCTCCCCTACCCCAATCCCGGTCCTGACCTTCAGGGGCAAGGGGAGGGGCCTATCCTGCAGCCTCAGCCCCGGAGCTGTGGCAGCAGGGAGAGGCACTTCTCTTCCTCAGCACAGGTGCTGCTGTGGGAGGAGAGAGCTGGAGGGAGTCCCGGAGCACCCTCCTACACCCCAAACCCCTCACTCCCACCCTAGAGCCCATACTCCCAGCCAGAGCCTCACCCCCTGCACCCAACCCTCTGCCACAGCGCTGAGCCCCTCATCTCTGGCCCCACCCCAGAGCCCGCACCCCCAGCCAGAGCCCTCACACTCCTACAACCCAATCCTCTGCCCCAGTCCTGAGCCCCCTCCCACAGGCCGAACCCCTCAGCCCCACCCCACCACATGAATTTTGTTATGTGCGCCAATATGGAGGCGATGTGTGACACATCACCTCCATATTGGTGCACATAACAAAATTCATTCTGCACATCGGTGGGAAAATTAGAGGGAACACTGCTGGGAGTCCCTGGCCCTTTTAAATCGCCCGGTCGGGCTGCAGGGCTCCTTGGCGCATGCAGGATGGTACCAGCAGTGGCGAAGGCAGCCGCACGGGCATATGGAAGTCCTGGCCATGCTGGAAGGGCACGCCCAACAGCGCAGCTGGCATCTCGCTGGGCACCAGCCAGCGCAGGCACAAAACCGCCTAAATGTCAGGCGGACCTTTCTAGGGGGCCCATTGACTGTTCTGCCCTGAGGCCCGGAATTGCTGTCAGCGGGCCTGGGTCCAACCTGCATAAACCCAATTCCAGGGTCAAGGGCCTAAGCCTTTAACTGAGAAAGTTGTCAGTTGTTTTATTGTTGCCATATTTTCCTGAGGATTAATTCCAAAAATATTGTGATTAGTATATTGGTACTTTCTGCCTGTCAACTAGCAGGAAAATGTTACAACTGGAAAGAGAAAATATATCAAAATATTAAGGCTTAAATTCTTTTAATGGAAGCGTTTTGTTTTTCAACAAAATGTTAGGCATGTAAAGAAATTCTTGGTAGGCTGTATATTCTCTCTTAATTAAAACATTTGTAACAAATTTGTATGCACCAAATTATGTGATTTCTTATGTGATTTATGTACTGAACCATCTCAGCTTGGTTTCCATTATCATAATAAGCTTCAATTTTCATGTATTTTTACTTAAAATAAATGGACCATTTTATCCCAGTTATCTGCCAATTTAAATGACTTCCATCCTTTGATAATATCTGGCTAATTTAATGGATATAGCTGCAAAAAAACACATGGTTTCCCTGTCCTTGAAAAATCCATTTGCAGCTTTTCATTAATCACAAATTCCCTATTTTTGGTTTTGGATCATACCACACAGTTAGGGCTTTTTCCATGCAACTCTGCATTAAGGGAGTTGCTTGCTATCTTATGTATTCAAATGAAGTAGGTCCAAGCTCATTTGCTTAGAACAAGAGCCTCATTTCAAATCAAATATTTTTTCCACTTTTTATAACCAGTAGTATAACCACATTTATGTCTCACTACGCCAAACTTCATGCTTCTGAATAACAGGAGAGAATATACCTTCTTCCAGAGAAAGTACTCTATTTCTAATTATCCTTTTCTACTCATGTGTCTCTCCATCTTCTGTTACTAGTCATTTAACATCCTCAGTCTTATAGGTAATACATTAAATCCCCATGAAACTTTTACTGCTGGAGGAAGGAAACATTTCATGGAAAAGTCTCCAAAGATAATGATGCTTCTCAACTATGGGCAAACACTTTACAACCAGACTCCTCCAGCAGACGATGCTAAAACTGAAAACATTGAAGGGGTGTGTGACAGAGTGCTGAAGGATAACAAATAAACCAGCCCTATAATCATTTAGGCACCAATTAATTCAACTGGAGCAGGCTGACTGGGGAATACGCAGCTAATTAACTGATCAGTCTAGGGAAGCAGAGGAACTAATTAGCCATCAATTGAGAGCTATAAAAGACAACACAGGAAGGAAGTAAAGAGGTGAGAGAGTGGGTTAGCTGAGCCCAGTATGTGTTGAGATCCCAAGGGAGGGATATCTCTGTTCCTCTCTGGCCCTATGGGACAGGATAAGAAACCACTGTAAATACTTTGCTGTATTGGGGTTGGTGGTGGGAACATAAATATGTAATGTGGAGATGCCACTCACCAGAGAGCCTGAATGGCTTCTAACCATCAGAGGGCATAGATGGAGCTCACCATGTTATAGGGTGCCAGACTGATGTTGAGGCAAAGTCCGTTCAAGGAGATCACATCTCTGTGGTATATTGGCACACAGCCTTAAACAGACTTCCTTTTATATCCTGTATGCCTACACTTTATGAATGTGTCACACATTTAATAAATATTGTCTAAGACAATCCACAAAGGAATAATTTTTCAAACTATCCAGTCTCTCAATAAAAACACAAATGTTTGAAATAAACCCATTTACAGATTGAAAGAGGATGATTGTGCTTTCAAGCAAAAATTTAACAGGAGACCATTACTGTCTGTTTGATCCATAATGAGAAACCTTGAATGAAGAAAATGCTTGAAGGCCAGCTAACTATGGAGTTAACTAGTAGTTTAACATTGCACCATGTATTTCTGAAAAAGTTCTCTGGAAAAATCAAAGAGCAAAATCTGGCAGATGCTCCACTGCCATTAGAGAATATTGCCAACAATACTGACCAATGCAATTTTTTGCTGCCAAAGACAGCATATGGCCCAAGAATCTCATTTCATAACTGACTTTTTCTGATGAGACTGTGTCAAAGTTATTTTGATAATTCTACTCAACTTTGTTTTCAACCACATCTATTTTAAAGGTTTTCCAACATAAATCCAGAAAACATTTACCTGGAGATTTCTGTTGAAGGATGGTAACATTGTGTCAGTCATAGAATCATAGAATATTACGGTTGGAAGAGACCGCAGGAGGTCATCTAGTCCAATCTCCTGCTCAAAGCAGAACCAACACCAACTAAATCATCCCAGCCAGGGCTTTGTCAAGCCAGGCCTTAAAAACCTCTAAGGATGGAGATTCCCTCAATTACAAAACTAAAGTGCTCTCTCCTTAGTACACATACAGTATGTGTGGTAGCAATGTAAGCGTTGCTATAAATCTCCCACCAATACACTAAGGAGTTCTTTACTCCTGGGGGGATTCTGCGTGACTGCGCCCCCACAGAAAACAACTCCCCTCCGCGCAGAGTTCCTGTTCTTCCCTGCAGAAAATGGCAGGGAAGCAAAGGGAAACTGCGGGGGTGAGAAGGCAACCATGAGTACAGTTTTTTGGGGAGGATTACCCCCCACCATACAGAGGTGAGACAAGGGGGGCACACTGATCCCCAACCAGCTGCATCTGGACCCCCATCCCATCAAGCCCCACCCCCCAGGCACCGGACCCCCCCACACCCAGACCCCCACCTCCGCGTCCCATCTCCCTATACCCAGAGCCCCCCCGCTGAGCCCCAACCATTGTCACCTGGATCCCCTGCAGAGTCCCATTGCCCCTGCACCCAGAACCCCACAATGAGCCCCTGTGCAGCCAGATCTCCCACTGAGCCACCCACACCCAGATTGCCCCACACAGAAACCTCTCACCCCAAACCTGGATCCCCCCACACTAAACCTCTCCACACTTGGATCCTGCTGGGTTGAGCCTGCTCACCCACATCTGGTGTACCTGGTGCAGAGGGGCAGGGTCCTGGGGTGTTTCTGGGGTCAGGTGTCAGCCCTATGTCAGGGTCAGGTGCAGCCTCACTGCCAAGTCCCTGTATCAGGGGAGGTGGGGGCTTCAGGGTGATCTCCCACCTCAATGCAGCCAGTGTCCTGTGCTCCCCACTGCCATGCTGGAGCCACATTTATTTACTGACAAATACAATTTGCAGAATTTTACAGAATTTTAAAATATTGTAAAAAAATTAAAAAAATTTTTAATTTTTGGCACATAATTTTTAATTTTTTGATGCAGAATTCTCTCAGGAGTACCTAGTGAGCAGTTCAGTCTCAGCAGGCATCTCTGTTGAGATAGTCACAATTAGCAGCATTGATGGCAATCTTAATCATTTCATTTATATTTATCATTAAATATGGTGAAATGTTAGGCTAAGCCATACAAAAAATAACTGTTGTTAAAGGATTTATTTACTGCAGGTGATTTCACAGACTTCTGTTTCAATTAAATTGTTCAGTGAATGTTGAGAATTTTGCAACCGAAGCAGTGTGTAGACAGAGAAAGGCAAACACATAAATTAGAACACCAAAATAGACTCTCATAAAATGGCTTTAACGGTAGCATCTAAGCACCTGTGAAACGTGATTCTTTATGTATAACTCCTCTTTACTTTCCCAGAAATCCTTGATGATGCATTTGAGAATTACTGGGAATGTGGAAAAAAGGTCTAGTTAACTCAGATTTTGGATAAGAATACAAGGGCAGACTGGATAAAACATGATTACAGAAAAATCTGGATTATCCAAATGGAATGGGGGGTCTGAAATTAATTTGGATAAAAGATCTGGAACATTGGGAACAGCAGAAGAAATATATGTTAAAAAAAAACTGATGTGGTGCCTTCAGTTGATACTGAGTAGTTGATATGTTTTCAGGTAGGGGAATCAATAAAGGAAAAAATATATGGGAAAAATACATTAAGAAGTATTCCCACAAACAAGCCACTTCAAAATAAGAAGAAAGAGAGTGGAAGGCACTCTGACAGTTACAAAGCCTTTTGAAACACTATCGTTGGCAGATGGACTTTTATAAATATAATCACAAAGCACTCCTAATGCAACATGGTGGCTAGTATTTCCTTGCGAACCACATAGGGCTTAATGACAAAGTTGAAAATATTAATCGGACATGAGAACTACATTATTGTACTATTAGATGGTCAAGTTGCTGTCACAATTTATCACAGTTATCCTTGAAACCAACACAAATAATAACTGGGCTCTGATAGTGAAACTGAAAAAAGAAGAAAACAACTGGCATTATACACACTAAAGAAAAGACAGAGAAATATTACTTCAGTTTTCAAGGTTCTCTAGTGGACAAAAGGTTTTTATAATAAACAAACAGGACTTGTAACAAGGTAATAGTTTCTAACACTCTGGCTCCTTTCCAGACATCCATCCATAGCTCAAGCACTAGAACGCTAACAGAAGTAATTTCTGCTGCCTCTTACTGACAGAACTTGTTGGCTTAACCCAGGACAGGGGAGAAACTGGAGCATTTCTCAAGGGAAGAAGAAATGAAGGAATGGGAAAGAGAACAATATCAGGGACTCCCAAGTCTGGAGAAAAAGTTTAAGATGAGTTTTATGCTTTGATATGGTTTTTTAATTTGCTAATAAAACCAAAGTCCACAGAGAGTTCATTTTGATAGTGAGCTAGATCCACAGCTGCTGTAAATTGCTGAAGTTTCTGCATCTCCTAGTAGTAACTAAGTCCAACATATATGAATAAGGGGGGCAGAACATGGCTGTCCATTTTTTGATGCGTCAGTGAAATTCCATCTTGACTGAAGGGCAGTCAGCCTACAAGCACTATGTGCTTCTTCAATCCTGAGGAAAATTTGGTTTGTAAAGTGTCACGTCTTTGCAGCCATAGTTAGGCATTAGCTGTTGATATTAAAAACTCAGCTCTCTGAAAATAAACAAATCTTGGTCCCAGCATGCTGCTCAACCAAGCTATCCAGTCCAATGATATACACTGGAAATACAAAATGCAGACTTACATTTGTTAGCAAATTTCACAGCTTTTGTGATGCTATACTACCAAAGTATTTATAACCTTACCAGAAGCTTTTAATTAAACCAGATTTTAGATAGCACAGACAAAAATGGAGCTGGAGTTTTGCCAGACATAAGGACTACAGAACTGAAGAACTAACTACAAAAAGCAGGCATTTACTCTGCAAAAAATTGCTAATACACTAGCTTTGCCCAGTAATACTTTTGTTTTTAACACTGAAAATAACATATGTTCCCGCCACCTCACCCCCTTCAGGAAGGCTGTTCTAGATAGCAGGAGCTACTGAGGAAAAGGCTTTAGCACCAACAGTAGCCAAATTGTCTGGAGAGGCCTATAGGAAGCCAGTGCTAGAGAAGAGGAGGAAACAGGGATGTTAACACAGGGAAACAAAGCAGTGACAAGTCAATGCTCCAAAGGGAGTCATAGAAAGAAACAATCTCTCTATTTCAGCTTCTAAGCAGGGACTATCTTTATTTCATGTCTTGTACAGTGTTAACTAAATTATCAGCACTGAACAAATAAATAACAGTAAATAATAATACCCCCTCTCCTGTGCAATTTCACTTCCCCTGGCCCAAGGAGCAGAAATGAAATACATGGAACTTTTATATATGCCTCTCCCTCCCAAAGAAATTCTGTCATCAATCTTACCACATTCCAGAATTTCTAAAAATTATTAGCATATTTATAAGTGATTTATACCAGTAAAACTGAGATAAGCATTTGGACCATTGCTATTGCATGGGATGCAAGTCAGGGTACGATTTGGACCTTGCTGTTATTTAACTTCACAGAATCTTTCCTGATTCATATAAAATGTTTGTACACTGCCATTTATCTTGTGCAATTCAAATGTTCCTAATGGAAATTCCAGTGGATGGTTAGAACCCTTTAAAAGGTTTTGGTTGGTTTCTACTGATGGACACTTTGAACCAATATAACGAGAAATCCGTTGCTTTGTTCCAAAATCTGGTTGCCAATTGGAACCAGTTTCAATTTTCAACTGGAATTTCCACTAGTGGCAGCAAAGATACACAATCAATCAGATATCTGAGCTTGCCTAACAAAACACCCTTACAGGACCTGACATAACAGGGGTAACTGCCAGCAGTGTTGTGCTGCCATGTCCAAACCTTAGACTTAGATGGATACTAATGGGTACACGAGCAAGAGGATTCCTTATGTTCAAAACAATGCAATCTTTTCTGCCACACTTCTTTCTAATTTCTTAGTCCTGCCTCATTTTTATGTCATTTTAGAGATTACAGACAGTGGGATAGCCGCACTGGTGATCCTGAGAAGGGCAGAGGTGGTTTTACATCACTTTTCTCCCACACAATCCTTAAGGCAGCTGTGACTTGAACTGGTGGACTGTGACTTGAACTTCTATGGAGCCACATTGTTGGCCAGGATTTTGGCAGCACATTGCGTCCCCAACATGCCCATCTGTTGGTTGAGGAAGAGGTAGTGGCACAGGGCTGACTATGCCATTCTTTCTCTTTCTGACATTGCATCGAAGCTGCCTTAAAGCAGCCAAGTCCCCTTGGTATCACAGGACTGAGTATCTGACCCTAAAACTATTGTACAGGTTAAGAAATACAGAACAGAACTATAAAAGGCAGACATAACCAGCTGGAATATTAAATATTTAAATATCACTCCATGTAATGATTGCGACTGACTCACCTGGTCACACCTTAACTGGGCTTTCGGTGTTGGAACGGCATCATGGATTTAGCCCCTAAGTCTTCTGTATTGATTCTGGTCATAGCTAGTCTCCACTGGATTAAATAGCTCCATCCTCCTAAACCAACAGCCATAACCCTATTCTCTGGCACAGGGAGTGTGCTGGGGGATGAAAGTAGCATATTGGGGATGGGAAGAATACATGGTTCCTCTGATCCGCCAATCCTCCAATGGCATATGGAAACTCATGCCAGGGAGCTGTTACTAGCATCTTGACACCTCACCGTCACTACAATCCAATGTAGTGAGCAGAGCATGGATGCAGGGGGGACTCTAGCCCCTAATAAGCACCACTATTTGGGTCCAATTCACACTACTTTGAATGTTTGTGGTATCACAACCGCTGCTACAGAAGACAATTACATAATCTGATGATGATCTCTAGTGCAGATGCATCTTTGAAAAGTTCTTTTGCTACAGTTAAGTGAGCCTGCGCATATATACAGGTATTAGAGAGGGAGAGAGAGAAAGAGATTTATTTAAAGGCTCGATTGTGCGTTGCAGGGGCAACATGGGGCTGCACCACCCTAAGGGAAGCACAGGGAGGTATTCTGCCCCATGAATGCAAAGTACATCCTGGAAGTTACAGATGTGCACAGGCTGTGTGCCTACCATTGCACCCTTTTACAGGGTATAGCTGTGTGAGCCAGGGAGAGTGGGTGACCAGTGGAAACATCTCCTCTCCACCCTGCTTGGGGCACTGTTCACCCAAAGTGGCATATGAGCAGAACAGCCCATGACTATGCAGGGCCTACAGATCTACTTGGCCTGTGCAATGAAGAGGAGGGAGGTTCTTGGTGTGCTCCCCCAACCCCGCACTGCATTCCTATGCTGAATTTGGCCCTAATTTGAAAAAAACAGCTCAATGTCAGCAATTCATTAATAAGGAATAGCATGTAAAATGTCCTTATCAGTCTATGATTTCTTCTCTCCCTGATTTGCGATTCTGTTCCTTCCTCTATTCCTCTCTGTGATTTCTTACTTAGGGCAGGTCTACACTAGAGGGAAAAGTCGATCTAAGCTACGCAATTTGAGTTATGTTAGTAGCATAACTCAAGTCGACGTAGCTTGGATCTACTTACCGGAGTCAACGGGAGAGCAATCAGTGGTCAATTTAGGGGGTCTTCACTACACCCGCTAAATCGACCCCCAGTGGCTTGATCACTGCAGCGTCCATCCCACCTGTAGTAGAGACAAGCCCTTAGATTTTAATTGTCCTCAGTTATAGACAGATTTCTTATCTGCTTGTAAAACAGCATGAATGCCTATCACACCCAATTAATAATAAAAATAGTCTTATGGCTGCATGACCATGTCTGGGTTTGAATACAAATAAGAAAATACTTTGCCTCTTTGAAAATCTGGTCATGTCTCTGATGCAGGTACACAACTTTGCACAAACAAATCACTTGTAGGCCACAGTGTCGGTGCACTTTTACACCTGAAAACAAATGGTGCATTTTATATACAGAAAACCCACTTATGTTTGATTTGTATATGTAATTTATTTAGGTGCACACGAAAGTGAAAATATTTGTAAATTATACACTAAAATAGAAGTCATGTTTTTAAACGTTGGCTTTTGAAGTGTTAGCCTGTGATGGAACAAAATTATCAGTGACATAATTGAAAAAAAATCAGCTTTATTATCAAACATGATTTACAGACTGTAAGGAGGGGGAAGAAACCAAAATAGGGTTACAGGATGAATAAATACATGTATCTCTAAAATCATTTATGATATAGAAAATTTAATTTAATTTTCTGACAAATATTTCAAGTTTCATGGTTATCACTTTGCAAGGCAAAGGAAGGCAATATCAAAGCATCCAGATCTATCTTGATCTTCTAGGGCTCATCCTCTAGCCTCTAACAAAGAGAAAAGGCCACAATTAGCACAATATTTACTTACTTGCCAGCTAGAGCACATTCATCCACAAGGCATTAGATGCATCTGTGCATGTGACTATATAAAAAAAAACAATGTGGCTTAATGTAGTCCATACACATCATACTGCTATCCTGAACTGCTGTTAGTTTTGATGTGCATAGTTGCTGTGCATCCCAGAAGTGGCTGCATTACAGTGACAGAGGGAGTAATTCTTGGTTTATCTACTTTATAGCGAGATTATGAATTTGTTGAGTGTGCTGGGATTTCTGGATGAGAGGTTCTTTGTAAATGCCAGTTAATTATTATTAATTATTTTTATTCCCCCAGCACATGCTAAAATGGAGGTTCACCATACTCTATATTTGAAACTTGATTGCAAAGAGAAGCTTTGTTTACACAGATGATAGAGATGGGTTTTACTTGCTGTGAAATATCTGAATACAAAACAGATTTCTGGAATCTCACTCACCCATAGCTCCTCAGCCACAATCCAGTCATGTGACTACTTAGTCCAGTAGAAGCTAAGTAAAGTTGCTATATTATCCACACATTAAAGTGAGACACCGTGGAGGGGGACTTCCTCACCTAATGTTAGCCTCCATAATCCCACCATGAATTCCTGCTGTGAAAGGAAGATGACACAGTTGACTGATGAGTTACAAAGAGATAGCCGGACCAAATAAAGCAACTACTGCTCCATCCTATTTTTTGTAGCTGTGTCATCTCTGTTTATGGCTTTGTAGGAGTTCCAAATATACAGGAAAGGGACTCACGGACTGGGCCTTACAACATGTTACATTTTCTCTATCATGATTTCATTAACGAGTAGTTGTTTGGATTAGTGTATGAGTTATCAGAATATTTTATTAGAAAACACACCCAATATTTAAGGAACATTCACTTACCTCTACAACCCACGTGGCCCTTTCCTTTTTCAGGCAGAGTCCTCACTGGTCAACCCACAGCGGGCCTGGAAGCTTCAAGAGCTTCCTCATGGACCTCAAGAATGCTGCTTCATTGCCTTCTGACATGTTATGTATTTTAGTTGAGAAAAGGTACATTATGACTAAGTGAGGCCAAAAACTATCTGATGGTATTGCACTCTGACAGGGTTTGTGGGATGCTTTGGTGGTCAGCAGTTTCGGTCACATCCACAGGCATTTCATGCACAGAGCTATACATTTATGTTCTGCTACTTGTGGCACTGCCAGACTGTTTTTGCTTTTCTGGTGCAAGGCATAATGTTTGTGTTGAGGAACACTGTCTCGCATGACCGTCTCATAAATAAACTAGGAAAATGCAACCTAGATGGAGCTACTATAAGGAGGGTGCAAAACTGGTTGGAAAACCATTCCCAGAGAGTAGGTTCACAGTCATGCTGGAAGGGCCTAATGAGTGGGGTCCCGCAGTGATCAATTCTGGGTCCAGTTCTGTTCTATGCCTTCATCAATGATTTAGATAATGGCATGCAGAGTACACTTATAATGTTTGCGGATGATACCAATCTGGGAGGGGTTGCAAGTCCTTTGGAGGATAGGATTAAATCCAGAATGATCTGGACAAACTGGCGAAATGGTCTGAAGTAAATAGGATGAAATTCAGTAAGGACAAATGCAAAGTACTCCATTTAGGAAGGAACAATCAGTTGCACACATACAAAATGGGAAATAACTGCCTAGGAAGGAGTATTGCAGAAAGGGATCTGGGGGTCATAGTGGCCTGCAAGCTAAATATGAGTCAACAGTGTAACTCTGTTGCAAAAAAAGCGAACATTATTCTGGGATGTGTTAGAAGGATTGTTGTAAGCAATCCACGAGAAGTAATTCTTCTACTCTACTCTGCTCTGATTAAGCCTCAACTGGAGTATTGTATCCTGTTCTGGGGCGCCACATATCAGGAAGGATGTGGACAATTTAGAGAGAGTCCAGAGAAGAGCAACAAAAATAATTAAAGGTCTAGAAAACATGACCTATGAGGGAAGATTGAAAAAACTGGTTGTTTAGTCTGGAAAAGAGAAGGCTGAGAGGGGACATGATAACAGTTTTCAAGTATTTAAAACGTTGTTACAAGGATGAAGAAGAAAAATTGTTTTTCTTAACCTCTGAGGATAGGACAAGAAGCAATGGGCTTAAATTGCAGCAAGGGAGGTTTAGGTTGGACATTAGGAAAAACTTCCTAACTGTCAGGGTGGTTAAGCAGTGGAATAAATTTTGTGGAATCTCCATCATTGGAGATTTTTAAGAGCAGATTAGACAAATACCTGTCAGGAATGGTCTAGATAATTAGTCCTACCATGAGTGCAGGGGACTGGACTAGATGACCTCTTCCAGTCCCTTCCAGTTCTATGATTCTATTAATCCATTTTGTTTAGCAAACCATTTCTAACGTAGCAGTGGTTTTCAACCTGTGGTCACAGTCCCCAGGGGGGAGGGAAGGGGGGATCCACAGACTGTCTAAAAGGTCCAGGAAAGGTTGTCATTACTATAGAACTGCAGATTATGTCTAACATTTCCAAAAGGGGGCCACATCTCCATTCAAAATTTTTTAGGGTCCACAAATGAAAAAAGGTTGAAAACCACTATAACACAGTATTCAAACATTATTGGTGGATCTGCAAACTGAGATAGTTAATGAGTAAGTTGCAAGGTCTGAATAATAGATAGATGTTTCTATGTTACTAGATTAATCAGCAGATGTCAAACATTGTTTACTGGGAATATGAACATTGATTTTCCTGGCACAAAAACGGTGGATGTCAGCGCAATACAACACAAGGCAGATAGGAGTCCAAGCACTTGAAGTATCTCCAACTGGAGGAACAGTTTGGACTTCATGGGTGGGATTTTCTGAAGTGCTCAGGGTTGATCTAGTTTTGTTACTACTGACATCAATGAGAGCGAATTCAGTCTAATGCTGAGCATTTTCACAAATCAAATACCATAGATAGTATAATACGCTGTGGATCTGATTCTTTTCTCACTTACTGTACACTGATTTTATACCAGCGTAACTATGACTTCAATTTAGTATTGTAAAGGGGAAAACAAAGAGTAATTTAAGCACCCCTTGATCCATTCTGTATTTTCAACTTGAGTCCTAGATACCTGTTCATAGCAGAATCTGACTTTTAAAAAATATACTTATATAATTTGGTAAATCTTAAAACATTCTATATGCAGTGTTGTTATAGCTATGTAGGTTCCAAAATATTAGAAAGACAAGGTGGGTGAGATAATATCTTTTATTGGACCAACTTCTGTTGGGGAGAGCTCTGTGTAGTTCAAAAACTTGTCTCTCTCACCAACACTAGTTGGTCCAATAAAATATATTACCTCACCCCCCTTGTCTCTCTAAAATGTTCTATATTCATTTACATTTCAAGTTGAGATGCAGGATTTCAGAAAATTCTGATAAAAGTATGTAAAACTACGTGTGTATGTGGATGAACCCCGCAGCTCTCACAGTCATGTGGGTAATCAGTTTCAAGTAATTTTTCAGAGCCTTTTTTGCAACCTAAGCAGTATTACATTGGCTGACATATTACAAAGCCTCTCTGTTTATCAGAATCTTAAAATATCCTGAACTAATAAATCAAAAATACTTCAAAATTATTATCTGTTGTGGTGAGTGGAACATTTACCCGTATTTTTTAAAATAATTTGTGCAACATAGATCAGTTACAAAGTGTGTTCAAATAACAGATGTAATACCTATACAACAAGATACTAAAATTTACGCTGGGTGGGAAACAGTTCTCCCATCCTGTGAACATTTCATATTTGAAAATATTTTCTTGTTCTGCACAGGGATGAAAGTGAGACCTTTCAAATGTTTTCACCAGTGTGTGTATACGTGTAAGCGAGAATATCCTGGTGGTTAGGGTGCTCATGTGAGATCTGGGAGAACCAGGTTCAAGTCCCTACTCCAAATCAGACAGAGCAGGGTCTTGAACCTGAGGTCTGGTCCACACTGCCCCCCCACTTCGGACTAAGGTACGCAAATTCAGCTACGTTAATAACGTAGCTGAATTCGAAGTACCTTAGTCCGAACTTACCGCGGGTCCAGGCGCGGCAGGAAGGCTCCCCCATCGATGCCGCGTACTCCTCTCGCCGAGCTGGAGTACCGGCATCGACGGCGAGCACTTCCGGGATCGATCCGGGATCGATTTATCGCGTCTAAACCAGACGCGATAAATTGATCCCAGAACATTGATTGCCTGCCGCCGGACCCTCCGGTAAGTGTAGACGTACCCTGAGTCTCCCACATCCCTGGTGAAATACCATAACCATTGGGCTCTTGGCTATTCTGGTGGCCTTTGTCTCTCCCCAGAAATCCTGGACCTCAGAAACCAACCCTTTCCTATGAAAAGTTTCAGTTTTGATGAACTGTCATTTTCCGATGAAAAACCATTTCGGCAAAAAATTCCCAACCATCTTTAATTGCAATGCTATTATTAACCAAATCCCATTACTGATGAGGACAAACAAGTAGTGATATTTGTGAGAATAGTCTAGACAGCTGATAAAGAGGTCTCCTTGGGCCCAATGCAGCAAATACTTAAGCATAGTGTCATAAGGTGGCTCTTGCCCTTTAAGAGGGAAAAAGCCAGCACATCTGTGACTGGTGAGCTAAGCCCAGTTGCATTTAAGAGAAGACACCTGGCACTAGAGGGAAGAAGAGGATTTGCTGAGTGAGAAAAGGGGCAGAGAGAGCAGGCATGGGGCTCTCAATGACTAAGAGAGAGTGCAGAGAGCCAAAAGTTCTGCAGGAGCTCCCTGGGAATGGGGTGATGAGCCAGAAGACAAGAGACCTGGGTAGTGAGTGGGAGAAGGAGACTCTGGAGCAGGAGGAAGGCCCAGAGAACACCTCATCCAGTACAAAGGGAAGAGAACTGGCATAGGTTTCTCCCTTCACACTTAAAATGTTTTCCATGGCTGGAATATCCTGTGGTTTGATACACTAGTTACCGGTCGTGATTGGAATAAACTTTTCACAGCAAGGACTTATTTTGTGTGTCGGCAGGGCCTAGCAGATTGGATACAAATAAATAAATAAAAGGAGACACCCGTAACTTGGTGTATGGAAGTACTGGTACTGCATATTCTAACAAAAGATGTGCTTTATATTGTTTGTTGAAGAGCTTTTAAACATTTATTTCTCGGGAATTATAAAACCAAACCTTTGCATGACTGCAATGATCACGCTTTATACTATAAACTATTTATAAATGTTCCCTTAAAGAATTAATTATTAATATACTTTTATGATTAATTCTTATTGATTTTCATAAAGAAACAGACAGTGGCAAGTACAAAAAGGTAAGAAATTAGAAAAAAATGTTTTAATAAATGGTTATGAATTGTAATAGAATCCTAGAGGTTAGTAGGTAGATTTTAACCACTTATAGCACTTTCTACTAATGTGCTCCTACTAAAGTGCTTATAACAGGGATGGGCAAACTTTTTGGCCCGAGGGCCACATCTGGGAATAGAAATTGTATGGCAGGCCATGAATGCTCAGAAAATTGGGGTTGGAGTGTGGGAGGGGGTAAGGACACTGGTTGGGGGTGTGGGCTCCAGGGTGAGACCAGAAATGAGGAGTTCAAGGTACAGGAGGGGGCTCCAGGCTGGGGTGAGGTAAGGTGCGAAGGGGGAGGGGGAAGAGGGTTCCGCCTGGGGGTGCGGACTTTGGGTTGAGGCTGGGATGAGGAGTTTAAGGTGTAGGAGAGTGCTCCGGGCTGGGACCGAGGAGTTTGGAGGGCGGGAGGGGAATCAGGACTAGTACAGGGGGCTGGGGTGCAGTAATGGATCTTAATGGATCTAGACTGTTCTCAGTGATGGAAGATGACAGAACAAGGAGTAACGGTCTCAAGCTGCAGTGAGGGAGGTTTAGATTGGATATTAGGAAAATCTTTTTTACTAGGAGGGTGGTGAAGCACTGGAATGCGTTACCTAGGGAGGTGGTGGAATCTCCTCCCTTAGAGGTTTTTAAGGTTAGGCTTGACAAAGCCCTGGCTGAGATGATTTAGTTGGGGATTGATCCTGCTTTGAGCAGGGGGTTGGACTAGATGACCTCCCGAGGTCCCTGCCAACCCTGATATTCTATGATTCTATGAAGGGGTTCAGGCTCCATCTGGGGGTGCGGACTCTGGGGTGGGGCTGTGGAGGAGGAGTGTGTTTGGACTCCTATTTCAACTCCTATTAAACCCTGATGACATATCTCAGAAAACTGACTGAATAAAAGAAAGAGTTAAAACTCTAAACTTAAAGATGTTCTCACAAAAACAAAGGAAATATAACTGTGAAGAAAGAATTACAACCCTAATGTTAATAAACTACACATTCATAAGGCAAAAACAGTACCCATGAAGTCATGGAAACAATGAAAGGGTGACAGCTACCAGCTTTGAATAACGCCTCACAAACTGACCTTCTGATACCCAGCTTAGACAGTAAGCACTCCACAACTCATCCTGTCCATCTCCATAAGGAAGACAGACAGCTAAGAACAATAAAGGACACTCAAGAAGAAACCACCCCAAGTCTCCCCAAGACTTCAACACAGAATCACAGTGGATTGGTGAGAGAAAGTTAACTAAAATACTGCCATGGGATTAGATTTAAACTCTTGTAATGGTTTTATAGGAAAATGAAACTGCTGTTGTAACTTACAATATTAATAGTTTCTCGTGTTAATCACAGATGGTTAGACCATGTATTTCTGGAGAGGAGACAGTGGCTAAATATTGGTAAACACAGAAACATTGGAGATGTTGGATGTAAGATTATTGGTTAACTGGCCTGTCTCATGACAGCTCCTTAAATGGCTTCGTCTAAGTAATTAATTTAAATATTTTTTTAGCTTCATCGTATATAGTTATAAACTGGCTGGTTATTTATTAATAAACAACAGGTTCCCCTTCCCTGAAACAAAATTGTTTTGCCCATCTATAAACATTCTTAGTTATCTAAGGATATACTAAAGAACAGATTCACAATAATTTTAGGAAACAATATATTTTGGTCTTAATTTACCAAGAGAAAAGCACCTACCCAAGAAGTTGTCATTCTCAAGGGTGTAAACCAGGGGTCGGCAACCTTTGGCATGCGGTCCATCAGGGTAATCCGCTGGCGGGTCATGAGACATTTTGTTTACATTGACCGTCTGCAGGCATGGCCCCCCCGCAGCTCCCAGTGGTTCACCGTTCCCGGTCAATGGGAGCTGTGGGACGTGCTGGCCGCCACTTCCCGCAGCTCCCATTGGCCAGGAACGGCAAACCGATGGTCAACATAAACAAAATGTCTCGTGGCCCGTCAGTGGATTATCGTGATGGACTGCGTGCCGAAGGTTGCCGACCCCTGGTGTAATCTATGTTAAAAGCTCTCCACAGAAAGAGAAACATATAGAAGAGATTGTAACAGAAAAACACATTTTATCTTTTGTGGTTGGTTATTTGTGTTCTTTTGTATAATGTTCCCTTTTTTCCTTTCTTTAATAATGAAATAGCCCTGGTTGTTAATTGTGATGATTTTGCTTGGCTTTAATCATGGTGTTTTCTAAAGTATGTAAAAGACTAAATAGTGAGAGACATACCCATAAGGTGGCTGTAAGAGAAACAATTAGTAAGAGCTGGCCTACCCATTTCTTGTTTCAGTAAACTAAATACTTTTAATAATTTAATATCTAACCTAAACCTCCCTCACAAACAATTTCAAATTACCCCTTTCTGTCACACATCCAGCCACAACCAGAATTAAGTCAATGTTATAACTCAAACAACACTTCCATCAGTTTAGCAGAATAACCCAAACCATATACTTTCTAGCTAAGATCTTTGTCAGAAAGAGCATTGTATAGATATACTTCTTTTAGCTTTGTCAGGTTTCATTCTAATTGCACTGTCATGACATCTTCTGAGTAACTAGTAAGTATTTCAGAATTAATATTGGATAGAGGTAGACATGAGATACTAGTGTTGGACAAATGCTTTCCAATGAAATTATATCAGTAAGAGAAATGATCCTTTTTTATGCTAGTGTTAGTTTATTCAGGAGAAACTATCACCATAACAACTCAAGAGCAGCTTTATGCACTTGAAAGTTTCAGTTTCCATTATATGACTCCTTTATTCACCATTTACATTCAGCATTAGAGCTGAATTCACTAATTCATAACAACTAATGTATTCAGTAAATTTTGCTTCTTTTTCTGATTGTGAATTATCCAAAAATGGTATGCAACTTTCTCAAGTTCATTTAGTATTAGAAGTTATTCACCAAATAATTTTGTCAAGTAATCCCTAGTGTTTCTTTTGACTATTCAGTATAGAACATTTGAGCTGTTTTGGTTTTCCAGAATAGATGAACGCAGCTGTTAAGATCAGGTATCTATTGCAAAAAATCTTCATTATGAATTTTAAAATTTGCTTCTCATAAATATTCTTCAATATTCACTTAATATTCATCAAGCATTTCTGTCAGCAAATTTGTTCACTCGAAAGAAGCACAAAGTGGTTGCAACTGTAGTCAAAGTAATTTGTCTAAATATGAACTAATATCTGCAGAATTTATTTTTATTTTGAGTATTCACTCAGCCCTGTTTAGAACATCTGCTGACTTGTGTGTAGGTCAGTACTGGAAGTGACGTACAGTAACATGACTTCTGGATAAGGAGAAGGTTGATCATTGGAAATATCAAAATCTATTTTTTCAACAATCAAAAATTGTCTATAAACTTTCCTTTGTGTTAGTGTCTCCTGGCAAATGTCCTGAAAGCAAGGGATTTTGTGAAGGCCACTAGCATACCTATGGTGTGGACTGCTAATAGTTTTTCATTAATGGGCATATAAGCAAGCAGGTTTTTCTTATTTGCTATCTAAAGAAGAGCTTAGCTTTAGGGCAACATTAGACATAAGCAAGCTTCGTGGCTAGCTTGGCACTACATTTCAAGGCAGCACAGTGTCTCAAGGAGATGTTCCACTGTAGGAAAAAAAGGCTCCATGCTCTAAGACTCCCTCACTTGCAGTACAGGATACGGAAGAAGCCTTGATGGCCAAAATACAAGTTCCCTACACAGACGGGTCCTGAGATAGTAAGAGCACTGAGGAAACTTGAGAGGCATAGCAGAGATGGGGATATCTGAAAGTGGGAACATGATATGGGGGAACCATTCTACTTGGAAGGTGGGAGGTGGAAATACCAAAATATTCTCTGTATAAGGCACCATCATATACCGGTAATTACCAACCCTGCCTGAAGTCAGGGTTTTTCCACTTTTTGCCTGCTTTTTTCCTAGCAAGTGGATTAGAGGGATATCGATTTCAAGATATGAAAGTGGAGTTTCCTTCTTGAATGATATATTTGACAGTTCCTACAGACTGAAATCATTATACTTGATGCAGCCAATGGCTTCTACTTTCTGATGATGAATACATTCATTCCTGCAGTATACATAATTCCCTATTGTTTGTATATACTGAGTGAGCTTTTCAAGCAAAAGGTTTTTTACTTAGAAGGATTCCAGTAAGACGCTCACAAACTTTTGTAGAATGATTAAAACTGGGCACACACTTGTCATACCTAGCACAGTTATCAGTTGACATTCACTGTCAAGATAACAGGTCAAACAGTGGGATTAACCAGAATTTGAGTGCTTTGTTATATTGCTACCATCGTACACAAGGAAAAATCCATATCTGAGATGCTGTGTTGTGACCCAAATATTAAGCACACTCTCCACCAGTTTTTGAATGTTTTCAGCTGCGTATGTGTTTATAAGAAATAGGCAACTTGTAGGATCTATTGCAGCTACTCCCACTGCTTAGACATGGTGCTGGTGACAGCACTACATATGCCAGGCCCAAAACAGTGCTAAAAATATCCTGACAGCATCACCTATGAGCCTCAAAACTAACCTAATTAAGAGTTTTCATGCGTGGGTTTATTATGCTCTAGGAATTATTGTGGGAAAGTTCTCTGGTCTTTGTTATACAGGAAGTCAGACTAGATGATCACAATGGTCCCTTCTGGCCTTGGAATCTATGAATCTAAACACAAGGAGAAAAGTAAAAGAGTGATCCTGCTCCCACTGAAGTCCGTGACAAAACTCTCATTACCTACAATAGAAGGGTGATCAGGACCCCATTCAGCCCAAATTATATCTTGGTTGACTATCATTTAAACAGCTTGCCATGTTCTAATGTGGCTGCTTTTATATATATCATATTTATAGGGCTGTATTGTGTTTAAAAAAAGTAAAGTTAGAAGAAAAACATCTGGCAAGATCTTGATCAGAGAGATACTATTCCAATGTATTCTAGCCACAACACTACATAGCTTTCTATGTATACATATTTTAATCACAGCATTTAGAAAAACCTCAAATTAGCATATTCACCCTTACAACGTAATTTGAATTTGTTCAAATTCACAGTTAATAAAGATACATATACCAGTTCTATTCTTACAATGAAAAAAACATTTGCAGACTGGAACATTGTCTATCTTCATAATTATTAACTGTGTTTGATTACCTACAGAAACGAGGGAATGGAAGGGATCATGATAGGTCATCTAGTGCAGTTCCATGTACTGAGGAAGGATTAAGTATTATCTAGAGCATCCCTTATAGGGGTATGTCTAATCTGTTCTCAAACACCTCCATTGACAGAGATTCCACACCCTCCCTAGGTAAATTATTGCAGAGCTTAACTACTCTGACAGCTAGGAAACTTTTCCTAATGGCTAACCTAAATCTTTGTTGCTGCAATTTAAGCCCATTACTTCTTGTCCTGTCCTGAGTAGATACAGAGAATAAGTTATCACCCTCCTCTTTATAACAACCTATTACATACTTGAAGCCTATTATCATGTCCCCCTCTCAGTCTTCTCTTCTCCAGACTAAGCATGTTTTCTAGACCTTTAATCACTTTTGTTACTCCCTAATTTGTCCACACTGACTTGAAGACAACTAACTTGTGTAAGTAATTCTTAGCTTGTTCTTTCCCTATTTGCCTCAGGTCATAACCCATTTACACTGATATTCGCTATGTTAGTTATCTGATCACTGCTAATCTTTTGGTGAAAACTGAAAGAAAAAAGGCATTTAACACTATCACCATTGCTGTGTTTTTGTTATTGTCTTTCCCTCCTCACTGAGTAATGGGCCTACCCTAACCTTGATCTTTCTCTTGCTTCTAATGTATTTATAAAATGTTTTCTTGTTACCCTGTATTTTGTCCCTACATGCTTCTGGGGTTTTTTTATATTCATCCTTCATAATCTGACATAGTTTCCACCCTGTGGATGACTCTGTTTTTGAGTTTCAAGTTACTGAAGACCTCCTGATCTCTTACCGACCTTCTTTACCCTTAATAGAGTGTCTCTAAAAACTGCCAACTCTCCTGAACGCTTTTTTTCCTTAGACTTGCTTCCCATGGGATTTTACCTACCCATTCTGAAGTTTGCTAAAGTCTGCCTTCCTGAAGTCCATTATCTTTATTCAGCTGTTTTCCTTCCTACCATTCCTTAGAATCCTCTAACATTTCATGATCACTTTCACCCACACTGCCTTCCACCTACTCCCGAGAAAGAAGGCTGCCTTGATAAATCTATACATTCTGGAGGCTACTTTTCTTTCATAAAATGGGCAGGACCAGGAGACAGCATATCTGGCTAGCTTAAGGCCCTACTAGTAGTATTATGAGAAAACAAACACATCACTTGGAAATACATACTTAGTTTTACAAACTACTTTTTCCTACTCAAAAATTCAGTGATTAATAAAACCAATACTCCAGTGTGTGTGGTATATAGAGGATAACCACACCTCTCAGATGCTGGAGACAGTTGGCTGTCAGCTCAGCCTCGCTCCGCAACCAAGACATATAGCTGTAACAACTGCACCCCCTGGAAAGTGTTTATCTTGTAGCTGTGCGCTGCAGTAATTTCCGAGAGCAGAAGGGAATGGTGAGATTGTACTTGTCAAAAAGCAAAGGGCTAGACTCTATCTAGCAATGACAAGGTAGAACAGAATGAATAGGAAGGAGGAAGGATCATATCCCCACACCCACCTTAGGGTGGCTGCACACGGGTCAGTTATAACTGCAGCTGGTTGGAACCTATGAGTGGAGAATGAGCGGACTAGCAGATGGAGCCATAGCTCTGGCCTCCTCACCCACATGTGTTTACCTGTGGCACTCACTGACTGAATAGGGGTGAGGGACTACATGACATCTTTTAAATGAGTGATGGCAAATTATCCCTCCACCAGTAGAACTGAAGAGTCCAGGAGGGATTGTGCCTCTCTGAGGAATTGTGCTAATTGTGCTCCCTCTGGGGTCTTATACACCATCCATTTCTGTAAGCTGCATGCACAAAGCACAATTGTACCCCAAGAAATCTTTACAGCACATGACAGTACTGAAATGTCAATGCCCTGAACTTTTGGGGACATGCTAATCAGCTGCCTCATTCCCATCTCTCCTATTCCACTGGACATTCCCCATCTGCTGGTGGCTGGCAGCTCCATGTCCCTGAGGGTGGCTCCTATTTCCTCTCTTGCGCTTCATGTAGCAGCTGTCCATAGAGATAGCTAGGCTGGCTCCTCCTTGTTTCCAGCTGTTTTCCAGGCCACCAGGCTGTGCTTTGCAATGATGAGCCAAGATATCTGTAGAGGCAGCTGAAAGCATGGAAAACAGAAAAAGCCAGCTCTCTGCAAACTACCAGAAAGTGCTCTGCAGACCATGAGTGGTACATGGACAACATTTGAGAACACTGCTTTACAGATAGATTGTATTCTACATAAAAACTTAAAAAATACCACTTTACAATTTTAGAAACTTTTGTAGTACTACAGCTAGCAGCCTGAGAGATGACTTATGTTATATGGTACTGTAAACTGGTGGACAGTTTCATCAGTCAGGGAATGGAAATAAGCTTCAAGCCTATGTCCTTTTAAGGTCCTTTAATTGGACTTATTAATTTCCACTAAACAATCATAAAAACATAGTAAGTCAACTGAAAAATACTGGGCAGCAACTCCCCAGAGGCTTTCTCCACTTGATTCAGCCAGAAGGGGAGAAAACACATCCTTCCTGATTTGTTCCACTTTCCCCATCCTTTTATGCTCTACCTATGCAGCACCTTTACTTTGTCAGAGGTACTGATTATGATAGCAACCGAAAGTCAATGTTAACTATAAATGATGGAATACAAAGGAAGATATCTTGGGATTATAATGGCATTAATAGAAGCTCCAGCATTCAAACTGTAAAAAAGTTTCTGTTATACTCCGAGAATTTTTGTTTACTTAAGAAATGTTGAAGAAAGAATTTTTGAGTTAGGACTTACTACAAATTTAAGACTAACTGTTTTTTTTCAAACGTGTCTAATGCTTATTTGAAAATAATTCAAAAACAGCCAGGTTTAACTATAAACTTTATCTCTACAACATGAATGTACTTTTATTTTAAGTTAATATATGCAATTATACCATTTAAACAAAAATGTTAACTAGAACATCAAATATGCCTCACTATGCCTTTGTTCTGACAGAAAAGAAGTGGTGTTTTTGTGTAAAATTATTGCAGTCTTCAAAATTATATCTAATCTATATCTATATAGAGATATATATAGAGAGAGAGAGAGAGAGAGAGAGACTGCAGTGTCGTCAGATCAAATTTGATATATATGAATGAAGACTCCACTGTCTATATATTAAAGGTAGATCTTCCTACTCCTACTTCAGAATACAGCAAACTGTTCAAACTTGGAACGGCTGACACATGAACTAAATCATTCACTAATAAAACATGCCCAATATTTCGCAGTTAAAACACTTACAGGGTCTCCCCGACGTCCTTCTGGTCCTGTAGAACCAGGCTTCCCAACTTCTCCCTTTAAAATGAAAAGAGTGTTAAATGGGAAACTTAGCCAAGACAAAAAAATAACCTTTCTGTGCAAAAAGAATAGTGAATTCAAATGGTAACACATTTTTAGATGTAAAATAAGGAGACACCTATCCAGGCTCTTTTAACATGTTACTTTTAACATCATTAATACAATGTCGTCAGCATTAAAGTAACCATTTCAACAGGAATTCAGCCAACTGACTCCTAAGAAATGCCTGTTCATCCCACTCATCATTGTATGAAGCTCACCATTTCCAAACCCCCTATGAAACAGATGCCTTTTAAAGATACGTTGAAACACAGAATGAAATGTCAATTCAGAATTTTAATCTTTACTTCATAAAGATAATGTACTTTACTCAACATATGTACCATTGAAATATACAATCTGTAATTCAAACATGTAAACACATTACTTAACAATATTATAATGTACGTTTAATTGTGTAAAACTATCCCCAATAGAAATACATTGTTAATTTTTTGTGGAAAAAACACTACTGTGAAAAGTATTCCTGTTCCATCACATAACTTAAAAACGTATGACACTTGTTAAAAATATTATCCCATAGCTGGTTATATGCACATGCATACTGAAGTTCAGTCTGAAATATATTTTACTGCCAAAAACCTGTTAAACATGGCATTTCTTAATTAGAGGAATTATTAAGTGTCATCATTAGCTGCTTGTTACAACATGTAGTATGACGGGTGTTCGTATTACTGATGATGAAACTCACATGCTCTATTAATAGTAAAAACTAGCTCTTAGGTGTTTTTTCCTTCAACTGAGGTCTCTGTTTGCACTTACCATTAAAATGTTGAGGAAGTGTTTGATTAATAAATGTTGTACCCAAATAAAATAAAGAAGCTAATTCAAAGACTCCCAGCATCAAATAATTGAAAGATAAAATAATCCAAGATCCTGCATATGGGGAGGACTCCAAATGATAATCCATAGACCAGTGTACTGGTGTGGAGCTCCACTAAATTCGGTAAGGCTCCACACAAGAGCTAGAACTGAAAAGTGAATGGTTAGAGAGTAAGATTCAAAGCAGATGAAAGATGGACACATCAACTTCAGTATTTTCTGAAGTCTCAAAAGATTTATAGATTGAATGATCCTACCAAGAGCCACACTGAGATCAAATGAGATAAGCGGAGGGGGGGAAAGATCCAAAGTCAGAAGATCCAGAGAAGTGAAGTTTCATGACTGTGAAAGGATTCAAATAAAACAGAAAGCTGCCAAGAGTTCCACGAGAACTCCAAAGTTTGCTGAGGAAATGAAGTTTGAAGGACAAAGGATGATAATATAGTGTCATAACTGAGAAAAAATGTGGCAGCTGTGCAAGACAAACTATAGGATTTTAAAAGTACTGTGGAACTAACCAAACCAATGGCCATTTTGAGTTTGCATATCTGAAATGATTATAAAGGACTACAGAACATTTTTGACTCTTGAATTTAGGCATTTTGCTCAAATATGCATCTACAAGTAAAACAAAAGCATTAAAAACCTCAAAAGTCAGATTTGCTGCTCAGAGAAAGCAAGTCGCTGGCCTTGCCTTCTCTAAGCCAAAGATCTTTGTGCTTAAAAGTGTTTTAACAGGGCTGCAGCAAAACCAGTTTATAACACAGTCTGGCCAGCCTGTGTGGTTTGGGAATAAACTGTGATTTTAATGCATGTTTAAAATCCGGGTCCAATGACAATTCCAGGCAATTCTTGAACATTTTTTTTTTTTTTAAACAAAAGTGTAGCCTAGCCACATCGCCCAGCTGAATCACATTATAAACTGTGAGGGAGAGTCCTGTGGTATTGTGGCGGAAGTGACAATCCACACACGTTACTTCACAGGAGATCCCATAAAGTCTATGGAAAACACTGTGATTTTCTCTGAGAGAACTGATCTATCTTCAGCCTTATACCAATCTCATGATCATGGTATTTTGGTGCCTAATCTACACAGCTATGTATTGAAAAAATCCTCTTAATTTACTAGATAGAGTGCATGCTGTCTTCTGTGTCTGTCTTTTAAACTGTAAGCACTTTGGGGTAGGGACTATCTTTATTTCTGTGCTTTGTATTGTGCCAAGCACCATGTTAGTGTTAAAAAAAAATATATCATAATTGCAGGTATGATTCCAGCTACCATTGTTACTAAGAGTAGCCCTCTGAAAATTATTTCAAGGCACTTCTGAACTATTGCACTACCAAGCTATGACCAAATAATTATGTTCTGATTCAAAACATGCATGTTATTCCTTACTAAAAACTCAGAGAAATAGAAACAAAAACCAAAAAGTTCCAGAAATGAGTGTACATAAATAAAATATTCATACAAGTTAAGGTATAATAAGTTGCTGTCAATTTAAATTACAAAACCTGGGTATGCAGCAACAATTTCTTTCACATTCTTTCCCAGAACAAATATGTTTAAGAAATTTTGTAAGAGAACAGAAAAGCTCCAACAAAGACAGACATTTTTTAAATCCTCTGATTTTGATTACAATGGACCCAGAATGAAATACTGCAGATGGTAAAGGGAAGCTGATAAAATGTTTGAATGAAGCAGAAATAAAAGATTTCTGTTAACTATTATATTCTGAAGCAATTATGGCGCAAACTCTTTCTCACACTCAATAATAAATTAACTTTGTGAGTGATGGGAGTAAATGAGACTTCCCGCACACAACTATTTCAAGAATATTCTACAAAAGGAGATGAAAAAAGTGGTGACCTTTTGGCCTGTCATACACTTATACTAGAATAGTTAATTAAAGGAAATAAAGACAAATGAATTTTAGTCTAAATGTATACATTTATATTTTTTTAATCATATGGTTTACTGTAAGAGTGAAGGCAGGTTATATACTCTCAAAATTCATGTTTTTCAAAGACATACATTTCTTGAACAGGCCATAAGCACATATAAATTTGTTAGAAATTTTGTGGAAAACTCTGCGTCAAACAAAGTGATTAACTGGAATCCAACCCATCTTATCATATACCAGGGATGAGAGAAAATTATGAGATTGAGTTTCATTTGGTTCTGATAAAATGAGAGTTCTGGGATGCTGCATATTTGATTTTATCACCCAAGTAGTCTCAGAAGCAGGAAAACAGCTACTTTCCATACTACAATATTCAGTATAGATTTTCAAATGGGATTCCATACTCTTGTATGCACTCAATTTGGATACCAAATCCAAATCCTCCGATGCATTTATACAAGTCAGAGTTTGGTGATTTCTCAGATATATGTGAATAATCATGACTTGCATGCATTAAGGAGATTCAGACCAAAGTCAGGTGAATGGAAAAATACTGAAAACTAAATTGAATGGTGAATAAAAACGTGAAATGTTTAAATACTAGAGAAATCCAAAACACTATCAGTTGCTGAAGCATGAAGTAATTTCTTAATAAACTATCATCAGAATCTTTACTAACTTTACCCAGTTTGTTCTGCTAGTGCATTTCTGAAAGGTGCAGACAAATTAGAAAATAAGGACTAAACCAAATAAGCTTATTACAATTATGGCCCCAAAAATTTGCCAATTTGACCTAAGATTAAGTAGATAAGCTGAGTATCTTAATTATTCCCTTGTACTTCCTTCCTATAACATCTAAAGGAAATACTTCAAACAGTGCAAATATTGAGGTTATCTAACTGAAAATATTTAATTATTAAACACAAGTTTCAAATTTTCAAGGCCACCACTGTACATGTATTCTCCTTGCCAAATATATTCTAAACATAGTATGACCACCAGTATTGTTGTAGATGATCACTTACATTCAATGAACTTGTCAATACTGAAAGGATTATTTTATGGAACGGAACTATTAAGTAGTTTATTTGACACAAACAAACTTCATTATTATCAGACACCGAAAACCAGCTTGCATATTGCATTAAAAATTGAAATGCTTAGCATCTTTCTTATTTCATCTCAGAGTAATGGGAAAACCAATAATCTAATAGTCTCGTGAACCACAGTCCCCAGTATGAAGATCAGGCTGTGTTCTTGTACCCTCTACTATTAGGAGGCAGATATACAGTTAGCTAAGTATGTGAAGAATTGGGAGCTCAACATAATAAGATGTGCTGAAGTAGTTCTCTCTGTTTCCCATGAAACCTGCTAATTTCCATGAACTACCAACTGATGGAGGTGGATTCTTGGTGTTAAATTAGTTAAACATGAAGCATATTTCAGGTTTAGGACTAGATTGTGCCCTCAAGTGTATATGCAGTGTTATGGGCCATTTTCCTCTTTTCAATAGCCATCATAATAATCAACTCTTTATCATTTACCTGTATAAGAAAGAATGCTGTGAAGAATATATATGTATATCCGATGTTTTACATTATTCAGAGTTAGAGGAATGCATATGGAAATGAAAACAACAAGATTAGTCCTAAGCAGTCTTTGATAATCACTAATAATAAATTTCCCAAATAGCTCTTCAGCAATTGGGCCCTGATCCAAAGCCCACTGAAACCCCAATGGCTTTGACTAACATCTACCTGTAGTAGACACAATTTTTATTTCCAGTTACTACCCACAAAACACATGCTAGAAATAACTAGACCTATAACAACGTTATGTAAGGCGTTGGCAAGTTACTGACAGTTCAAAAAAAACCACACCTAAATACAATTTATTGAATGAATATGTAAATACCTTAAAGCCAGGGCTTCCAGGTAATCCATCCTTCCCATTTCTCCCAGGTTCCCCCTGTGGCAACAGGTAACATGACACTATTAGTAGTATTGACAAAGTAAATTTAAAGGCAAAACTGTCCTTGTAGAACTTACAGATCGTCCTGGCATTCCTGGAAAACCTGGATCACCTTTTCCCCCTTTAGCACCCTGGAAAAATATAACAAAAAAAAAAAAAAAAAAAAAAAAAAAGAAGGAAAATGATGTTCAGATAGTATCCCCAAACTCAGTTACACAATTCCAGCACAACTAATCTGAAATTCTCACACTGTTTGCTTTCTATGAAAATTTGCAATGGAATTTCCTACATATAAAAGACTATGGACCCTATACTGTGGTCTTTACTCAGGCAAAAGGCCATTATTATTATTATTATTGAAGTATAAAATGGGAAACACAGAAATCAAGCAACGACCCTGCTTCAAATGGCTGAGAATTTAGACAGACAAAGAGCTGAAAAAAATAAGATTGTAATTTAGAATGTTTTTGCTTGTTTTACACGTGTATGCATACGGGTGGTGACTACGGGTGTTATATTGACAGACTAGACTTTGTTAGCTGGAAAAAGAGTTTTCAGGAGGTATCTGAATGAAGAGATCATACTGGGACAGAGATATTGTTCTAAACAAGGGGTAGGCAACCTATGGCACATGTGCCAAAGGCGGCACACAAGCTGATTTTCAGTGGCACTCACACTATCCGGCCACCAGTCCAGGGTGCTCAGCATTTTAATTTAATTTTAAATGAAGCTTCTTAAAAATTTTAAAAACCTTATTTACTTTACATATAACAATAGTTTAGTTATATATTATAGATAAGAGACCTTCTAAAAACATTAAAATTTATTATTGGCACACGAAACCTTAAATTAGAGTGAATAAATGAAGACTCAGCACACCACTTCTGAAAGGCTGTCAACCCCTGTTCTAAACATTGACATCAATGGACGTATGCCTGAGAATGCACTGTAGGATTCAACCCCATGTAAATAAAAGGCATTTTACAACGTGAACAAATCAGAAAAATGCTGGCACTTCCCTTTATGATATTCAATTCCCACTTGCCTTTTTTCCGTAAATTCCTGGTGGTCCTTGATCTCCCTTAGGACCCCTTTCACCCTACAACAAAATAAGCATAAAGGGATTATTTTGCTTTTACAATTTGAGCTAATTATATACGGCTACAAACATGATGTATTCCAACTCACTGTTTGCTTAACAAAGAGCTGGCCGAAAAGAGGGAATCCCTTTCCATTAATTTTGTTTGCATTTTTAAGGAAAAGCTCTCTCATACTGGGATGAAACACCAAAAACAAACATTTTCACAGAAAATGAAGAAGAACTGAAACAGAACTTTTTTTGGCTTCCCAGCTGCCCTCAGGAAAAGCTCTTGTCAATTCCACAGTTCCACTCTTCCTCCCTGCTAACCAGTCGCTCCAGGAGCCGAGAGGCAATGTGCATCTCAGTTCCCTGGAGCTAGCGGGGGAAGGTGAGGAGGCAGAGTGGCCCATGCTTCGCTGTGTTTTGACAGAAGTCTAATCAAATCTGTAATAGATTCAGCAAAACATTTTGTTCTATCAAAGTGACATTTTCTGACAAAACTAAGAAATACATAGCTCAGATCTAAATGGGTATATGACTATCTGAAAAACAGTCTGATAAAGAGTCCAGGATGATAAACTAAATGTGACTTCAGAGTGGCAAACTCTTGCAAACAAAGAACACAATTGTGCATGATGGTGAGCATTTTCTGCAAGGTACAGATGGCCTATGAAGTACCACATGCTTAGTACCTCTGGGGCAGTGGTTCCCAAACTTTAACAACCTGTGAACCCGTTTCACTAAAATGTCAAGTCTCGCGAACCCCCTCCTAAAAATGAATATTTCCAGGGATTTTCTCCTTTATCTGAGTATAAAATATAAAAGCAGTGATCTTGGAAATATAAAATTTGTTTTTATGACGCTTATTACATATTATGCATAATGATTATTATTACATATTATTACATAATGATATTATTTATCATTACAGTATTTTTATTACATTATGAAAATAGCAACACTCTTCCAAGATCTCACTTTTGTATCTTGTATCACTTTGAATAAGCCTGTTATAAGACAAGGCTCCTATGTTTCATCAAGGAGTATCAGATGTGAAACAGCATGAAGGTATTTAAGAAGCCAACTCAAAGAGTTCCTCCTACACAAGCATTCAGGTCTTGAGCAGTCCAGGCAAACAACGCACGTTAAAACAAAGCTTAAACTTGTTCTTCATAATAATTTAAAAAAAAAAAAAAAACACTAGTTATCTATTTAATTTTAAAAACAGCAAAAAATCTCCACCTCCCTTTCCATTGCTTATAAGGAGTCTTGAAGTTTTAATCTTCTCAGTGTGATAGATATGCTTGCTTTGATCTGCTTAGCTCTTGGAAGTCCAGGGGCTCCATGCTGCTGGCCCCATGCTGCCCAGCATCCCTAGGGACAGCTCTCTTCGCCATTAGGGAATTTTTTCCCCAAGAACCCCCTGTAACATTTTGCGAACCCCCAGGGGTTCACGAACCCCAGTTTGGGAACCACTGCTCTGGGGACATGTTCAACAACTAATAGGTTTAATGCCTGTGTTTCCAACGGGAGCTGCTGGGCACTGAGCAGTTTTGGAAATCTGGTCACTTCATTGAGATCCTAAATGGAAGTTTAAAATCTTTTAAAAGCTGAAAATCTTTGAACAGTTGTGTGTGCTGCACTCTTTTGAAATCTGTCCTGAAAAGTTTAAAATAGACATTAGGAGGAACTTTAAGGAGTAAGATCAATTAGGCAGTTGGACACACTAGCAAGAGATGTAGTTAAGAGAACTCCACTATAGAACATGTTAAATAAGAATTTTAAGGAATTAGTGCAAGAAAGTTCTTCAAAATGCTGGGGGTCAAACTGAATGACCTAAGGAACTGGAGTATAATCAATGATTCCATCATTTTGACACTATTTGCAGAGAAGAGGGCTCTAAGTTTTATTAAAATCAAAATTCAAAGCAATTTATATGCAACATGATCCAAAGCCCATAGAAAAGAAAACATTATCAGTATTAATCTCACCTCTTATCTGTGTTTATAGATAAACTTAAACTTTACACATATAGGTAACTAAAATCATTTTTAAAAGCTATGAAAAGAAGTTATGGAATAATCCAAGATGGATGGATATTTTACAAGAAGCTTTTGATTACAACCTTTGATGCTGGCATCCCATGTAATCCAGGAAAACCAGGAAATCCACGCTCACCCTAAAACAACAAATATATTAAAATATGTATATATAAAATAAAATAATATTTTCATAACCCAACTGATTAACAAACCAGGAAAAGACTTAAAACGAAATGGCCTGATACAAACCCACTGAAGTAAATGGAACAATTCCCACTAACTTCCCAAGGCTTTGGAGAAGACCCAGTCTGAACAACATGAGCTAGTGGTGCCAATGTTACCAGTATTTGATAATTATTTGTAATGCTACATTAGTTCTCTTCTCAAGGCTCACTTGTATCACAATGCCTATATCGGCTCAAATAGTTAACAGTTCACATTTCTTTATGTAATTACAATACTGAAGTTATATATTGTACATGTGAACACATGTATGTGCATATAACCAACAAACATATGTTTACAACAATTGTATACTGCCATCACCCTTTGCATGTTGCTCATCAGCAGCTTACAAATACACATAAACCAATCTTAGCCCCTAGGAATGGTCAAAGTCCTGCCCTCAATTTTGTTCATTGCTGTGCCATGGGGAGCAAGTGCCATGTAGGAAGGATGCTTTCATACACATAGACCCCACTTGACACTATTAGGGATCCTGGCTGTTCATTTCCCTGTTGATCTCATCAAAACTCCACCCTAGTGAAAAGAGTGAGCATTTGTGGGCAGGTACAGTATTAGAGACATTAAAAATCAATAAATAAATAAACATATAGGCAGTTCAAATAAGCAATTCCCTTTTTACGGAAGGAAAAACTTGATAAAAGCAATTGGCCATAAAAAAATTAAGGTGTCCACATTTCTGTGGGAAAGCATCATGAGCTTAGCTTTGTTTATGAGTTTGGTCCTCCTGTTGTCATTGCAACTGCCAGACATCAGGATTCTCAATGCTTTTGCTATTGATACTGGAGATATTTATTTGATTATTATTTTCAAGCTCACTTGAACTATTCCAACAGAGGCTAAATTGTATCTCGCTGCCACCTGACCTTAAAAAGCTAGAGAAAGATACTTCAGTAGACAGATTTTATTTTAGTCAGGCAACAGAGCATTTGAACATTTACTTTCATTGCCAGTTACCATGGCTTGTCTCTACTTAAATCCACTAACTTTAAATTTAACAACACATTTACATTAGTTTCAGACAACAGAGGAGAAAATTAGAATAAATTATGCTGCCCACTTAGTGATTTTATGTAATATTTCGGGTATAAGATAAGAAGGTATGAACAATGGTCCTGAACTAGAGAAATGTTCAACACCCCCTGAGAGGTGTTAAAACCATTCTGAACCATGCAAGATAATACAGTTACTTACTGTACTGTACCTGTGGTTTTTCAAAATGTAGTCAGTGTGGCTCCGTAGGTGAGAATGCACTTCATGCATTTGCAACTGGGTTCTTTTTGCTAGCAGTGTCCATTAGGGTTGTGCATGCTCTCAAGTTCCCATGCAAGGGTGTAAGGAGGGTCGTGGGTTTTACATTGACTATAACATCTTGAAGGACCACAGTTATTGTAGGATAAGTAACTGTTCTTTCTTCAAGTATCTATCAGTGTGTATCCCACTGTATGGGACTGGCGAGGAGTATCTTCTCCCAGATGGTGGATATGAGTATCCATCAGGTGTGTTAAATAAAGATTGAAGTACTGCTCTTCCAAAATTAGAATCTTCCCTGGTTGCCGCATCAAGTTCCTGCAGCCAGGGGTCAGCAGGTTATTCCATGTGTCTGTCTTACAAATCTCTGATATGGGCACATTTCTGAAGCAGGCCAGCAAGGTTGCCTGTGCTCTGGTGGAGTGTGCCTTAACTTTTGGAAAGAATGCTCACCAGCCAGCTGGTAAAAGGTAAAATGCACTGTGTAAGCCACTTGGAGAGTGTCTGTGAAGAGATCACCTTTGATACAGCTAATATGATCACAAGGACACTGGAAGAGAGCCCGAAGGGCTTAGTCCTGTCTAGGTGGCAGCGTAGCATTCTGGAAACTCTTCCAGAGTGTGAAGTTTCCTCTCTCTTGGAGAAGAGTGAGGTTTCAGAAAGCACACCATTAAGGCAACTGACTAACTGAGGTGGAATTCTGAGACTCCCTGGAGAATGAACTGGGGGCAAAGTCTCATCAACACCCTGTCCCTGTGAAATGACACGTATGGTGGTCCAGCCATTGTTACTAGAGAAATTGTCCAGCCTCTACTTTGTCTGCCTGATCTCTATTCTGAACAAGCAGGAACTAATTCATTCTAAGGTGGAAGCTGCCGATAGTCAATTGGCAGAAAGTCCATAATTTCTAAGATGGCGCCCCGGAAAAAGGCCAAATGTGTATGTGTGGATCAGCAGAATCACAGCTCTGAGGTAAACAACAGCAGTGAGCATGTGCAAAATTGGTGGCTACTGAGCATGTGCAGGAAGGGGTGACACAGAGAGAGGTCAGTTAGCTAATCAGCTGGCTGGCTAGAGTCTACTCATATTGGTTACAACTTATCCTAAATGTCAGAACTGTCAATCACAGCTCTAGAATAATGGTTGATACTGAGCATGTGCGAATGAGGTAATTCCTTTTAAGAATAGAGAGGTATATTAGAAGAGAGACAGAGTGCAGCATAAAAGGCCAGCTGCCAGCAGGCAGGATTGGATTAGCGAAAGGGGGTGGGGTGGGGTGGACAAATCATAGAATCCTAGAATATCAGGGTTGGAAGAGACCTCAGGAGGTCATCTAGTCCAACCCCCTGCTCAAAGCAGGACCAATCCCCAACTAAATCATCCCAGCCAGGGCTTTGTCAAGCCTGACCTTAAAAACCTCTAAGGAAGGAGATTCCACCATCTCCCTAGGTAACCCATTTCAGTGCTGCACCACCCTCCTAGTGAAAAAGTTTTTCCTAATATCCAACCTAAACCTCCCGCACTGCAACTTGAGACCATTACTCCTTGTTCTGTCATCTGGTACCACTGAGAACAATCTAGATCCATCCTCTTTGGAACCCCCTTTCAGGTAGTTGAAAGCAGCTATCAAAAATGCAAAGGAAGCTGCTGCAGAGAGAGATAAAGAAGAAGACCGGAGCAGAGCATAGCTGACTGACCAGAGCAAGGCTGAGTGATCAAAGTTGAGCAGCGACAACAGACAACAAAGGTTTTATAAAGGATATCAAAGGATTTATAAAGTAAGCCTGCCAGTTTTTAAATATAATTTTTAGTGTAGTGTAGTCTAGTCTAGTATAGTATTTGATACGTATGCTTGAAATCTGCCTGTGTGTTTTAATTGTACTTTACTTAAATACCACAAAGTATAATTTAATACTCCTCAGGGAATTCTGTGCCACTGCTCAATGCAGAATTTGCGCAGAAATTAATGTTATGCACAGAATTTCCTATTCCTCCCACAGAAATGGTCTGTAGAGCTGCCGGCTGCCACTAGGGGGCACTGGACCCAGCGGAGCCCAGCTCACAAATAGAAGACACTGCCAGGAGGAGGGGGAGAGAGCTGGAGGATTTCCAGCAGCTGCAGTACCCAGCATGCCTTAAAGGAAGAAGGCAGTGTGCAGGAAACACTGTACAATCCCGGGACCCATCAGGCTGTTTCTCCTTCTGGATCCTGGGCTCTGGTGGGGAGGGGATGTGGGTGTCTGGGCTGGGGGGTGCACCCCAGGTAGACTCTGGGAGGGTAGGGGGTGTGGGTGTCTGGCCCCCAGGCTGGGCTTTTTGGAGAATGGGGACAGAGAAACAGGAACTGGATTGTTGTTCTAGGGGTTTCCTAAATTCCCTACTGCTGGGGGAAATTTTTTGTGTCCGTACTGTTACAGACATAGTTGCTGATAGGTATTTTGAAATAAATTACAGAATAATTGAAACTGGCATGATTACATAGTGTTATTTTGACAAATAAAATACGTAACAATTTTCAGAATTTTAAAATATTGTGCGCAGATTTTTTAATTTTTTGGCGCAGAATTCCCTCAGGTGTAATTTAATAACTGCTGTCAGCTGTGTTCCCTGTAAGCTGCACACTTGACCGGCCACGCAGGAGAGATTTAAGTGCCGCCCACCAGATTAGGAGAGCACGCACAGCCAGCAGCATGTGTTCAGATGCCCCTCCCCCACATTGCTCCATCTTGCAGCTGCTCCCGGGACCCTCCTGCTGGCTGTGAAGAGCATGGGGGGGACGGTGCGGATATCAGGGTGTGCCCCTTCCCCCCACCCCTGTACCCCATCTCCACAGAGCAGAGGCAAGGCAGGGGACACAGCCTGGCTCAGGACTCAGAGCTGCTGCAGGGAAGGGTGTCTTTCTTAAAGAGACAGTGCACTGTTTCTGAGATTTCCCCAGCAGTCTGCTCACACAGTCTCTCTCTCTCTCTCTCTCTCTCTCGCACACACACACACACACACACACACTCTCTCTCGCAAACACACACTCTCCCCTTCTCCATGTATCCCATCTCCACAGAGATGGGGAGGGGAGACAACAGGGCTCAGGACAGAGCAGGGGAGCTTTCAATGAGTGTCTTAAAGAGACAGCACAGGGCATCTCTCAGAAACTTTCCCAGCAGCTAGCACACACAGCCTCTGTGTCACACACACAGCCTCTGTGTCACACTCTGTTGCACACTGTCTGTGTCACACGCACACACTGAGTCACACACACACTGTCTCACACAGTCTCTGTATCATACGTACAGAGTCTCTGTCATACAGTGTCAAACACAGACAGTATCTGTCACACACTGTCACACATACACACAAATACTGTCTGCGTCACACACACACACACACACACAAACACTGTCTGTCACACACGCTGTGTCAAGCACACACACAGAGTCTCTGTCTCACACACAATCTCTTTCTAAAACTCACCTCCCAACACATATTTGTATTATTGTTGTTACTTCTTGGTACTTCCTGCAATGCACATATATTCTCTGTAATTTTATTCTTTCAAAGTGTGTTATTTTAGTGTTTTGACTGGTCTATGCATTTCATATTTTTTATTTCTCTTACACTTAAATTTAATTCTTTGAGTAGTGAGTTCTAAAATGCCAACCTTTCCTTGCTAGAGTAATTATCCCTACTTAACCTTTTAAAAATATATTATATCTAGGCTTTTTGTTTCTACCAGTGGTGCACATCCACACATTATCTCGGTGCACATAACAAAATTTATTCCGCACATGGATGGAAAAAATTAGAGGGAACATTGGCTGTCAGTGATTTGTTGCAAACTAGCCATTTGTAACAAAGTGCTTCCCTCCCTTAGAATCACTTAAACTATATGCTATTGCAGTTTGAATGCTCTTTAAACTTGTAATAAGGGATTTATGTTAAGGGATTTTGTGCCTTGTTTAGAATTTTTAGGATATACTCTATTAGGGATTATTAGCTACATTCATAAAAAATAAACTTTGATTTGGAAAAGAATAGTGCCTGTGACAATTACTTTACTGGAAGGTTGTACCCATGTCCTTTAATGTTTTTCCTTAATAATCCCAGAAACGTATACCTCAAGAAGGACAACTTAAAGGGGCAATACACAGGTTATTCCAGGAATGCCCAAAAAATTTGGGGAGTCACACCATGAGGGCTTGGATGTTGCTGACTATGTGCCAATGTGATGACAACAAAGAAGACCATCTTGACGGTAAGGTGATACAATGAACATTTTGAAAAGAAGCTCCATGAGATACAAGAGAACCACACTGAGGTCCCGTGTAAGAATCAGGTCTCTAACCAAAGGAGGCCCTTGATGAATCTCAATACTGTAGGTTGTGAAAAACAGAAACTGGCACATGATGCACTGTCAAATGCACTTTGAAAGAGCTAAATGCCAGTCCCGACTGTTTCAGAAGCAGCATATAGTCCAGAATCATTGTTTTGAGCTGCCCCTATAGAAAACCTTTTTTCATTTTGCAAAAAAGGTCCTGCTAATAGAAGCTTTACTGCTTTGCATAAGAATTTCTTGCACCTATCTTGATCACTCTTTTTTAGTGATGCACATCCAGGCCATCAGCTGCAGTGACTTGGTCCGGATTAAGGGTACATCTACACTTACCGGAGGGTCCGGCGGCAGGCAATCGGTTTTCTGGGATCGACTTATCGCGTCTAGTGAAGACGCGATAAAATCGATCCCTGATCGCTCTGCCGTCGACTCCGGAAATCCACCGCGGCAAGAGGCGGCAGCGGAGTCGATGGCAGCGCGGCAGCGGTCGACTTTCCCCCGTCCTCACAGCCAGGTAAGTCGACCTAAAATACGCAACTTCAGCTACGGTAGTCACGTAGCTGAAGTTGCGTATCTTAGGTCGGACCCCCGCTGTAGTGTAGACCTAGCCTTAGACCTGCAAGCCCCATTCGAGAGCTTGGCAGCTGCAACACAACGCCATCCAAGATTGCCTGGCCAGAGCCATCCTGCCACCTGTGGGGAAGGTTGCTGTAAACTCCGCCATCCCCGGAACCGACAGCCAACTGTGACTGGACATCGTCATCAATGAGGACCGGAAGAAGATCATCATGGTGGACGTCACAGTGCCATTCGAGAACAGGACCCTGGCCTTCCACGATGCCCGAGCTTGAAAGATAGAGAAACCTTTGGTTGAAACCTTTGGTTGAAACCTTGAGAGCTAAGGGTTACCAGGTCCAGACACACGCACTGATCATCGGAGCCTTAGGAACATGGGACCCCAGTAACGAGCGAGTGCTGAGAGAATGTGGAATCAGTCAACGCTATGCTCGACTGATGCGGCAACTCATGGTGTTGGATGTCATCAGGTGGTCGAGGGACATCTACATAGAACACATCACTGGACATCAGCAATACCAGGAGGGATGAGCTGGAGTGCCGATGAGAAGCGCAGTCAGGAAAGTAACAAATACTTTCCTCATGGATTGTATTTTCTAAATGGACAACCAATCTAATTCTCAATTATTGAGGGACAATCTCCACTCATTGATATATTTTGCTTTCCACAACCAAATCTCTGTACAACTTTTCATGAGTGATGTACCCGAGTATTTGGATTCTAATATCTAAACTGTATTGTTAAATCTATGCACCTAAATTTGGGTTATTGCTGATTATGTACTCTATGTAGGATATGACTTTTAAAAACTAACTTTGTATTTGTGGATAATCTAAGCACTATACCCAGATGTACAGACACTCTTTTCCCAACCTATGTATTATATAATTTTTTTTAACATTAGCTTTAATAAAAATTTTAAATCTGACTGTGGTCCTGAGACAGCATGTCTGGTCAAAAAGGAAAGCGAATGGGAGGTTGTCTGGACATCTGGAGTCAGTCTGATGGCCAAAACTGTCTCAGCCAATATTGTTGGGTAAAATCTGTTTCTGACCGGTTTTATGTAATGTCCATCTTGGATTTGTAAAAGGACAGCTAAGCCTCCATCTTGGATACCCTTCTCCTCAGATGATTTAGTGCCCTTTCAGCCTTTTTCAAATCAAGGAGGGGAAAGGTCAGGGCAGTTAGAGTCATGTGACAGCCATAATCTGCCTAGCAACTGCAGGTTATTTAGTGAGTGGCACGCCGGTCACTCAAGGCTGTCCATCTGAGTGGCAGCCAGAGTCCCACACAGTTCAGCTAGCTGTGAGGAGCCCCAGAGGGACTAGGACTCATAGGACTTTGGATTCTTGGTCTTTATTAACATACTTGCACTCAACTGCTACACACCATTAGTGAGCGCATACTTGCACTGGACTACGAGGTCAAGCAGAGACTGCGTGGGCAAGCACTGAAGACCTACCCGAGGGAGAAGATCTACCCAAGAGGGAGAAGACCTGCCCAGAGGACCTGACCAGAGGGAGAAGAAGACCCAGTTCCTGAGTTCCTGTTTGGTGTCCAGCGCCCCTGGTTTTCACCACTATCCCTGCCGGTATCCTGAGTTTTTGTCATTGTGTCCCTGTCTTCAGGATATGGTATTGTAATACCCATTGTGGTTTCCTCTGTTTTACATCCATAGGTTAAGGGGTTTAAGGGCTCTGAGCTTCACGCTCTGGTAACTGTTAACAACCGAGTGTGTCTTGCTTATGTTGTTTATTGTCTGAAGGGGGTCCTTGTCTAGTTTAATGACTAGTGGCATAATAAATATGTGTGTGTTACATCTTATTCTGCCTCTGTCTTAATAAATCACCCGATAATAGATGCGGGAGGGGGTGGGATCTGCAGACAGCCCATCTTCTGATCTGTGTAGACCATAGTTAAACTGTTCTGGGCTAACAATATGGGGCTATCATGATAACAATAGCTTTGTCCCTGGGAATCAGGGGGATTGGTGGGAAGGTGAAGAGGAAACCTCAAGACCAGCAGAGAAAAGAAAAAAAGTATCCAGCAGAGATCCTAGACCCATGCTGCCCCTGGAACAAAAGATTCTGCATTTGTCATTCTCAGCTCCGGCGAATAGTTCATAGATTCATAGATTCTAGGGCTGGAAGGGACCTCGAGAGGTCATCAAGTCCAGTCCCCTGCCCTCATGGCAGGACCCAATACTGTCTAGACCATCCCAGATAGACATTTATCTAACCTACTCTTAAATATCTCCAGAGATGGAGATTCCACAACCTCCCTGTGTATAGGCAGTTTATTCCAGTGTTTAACCACCCTGACAGTTAGGAACTTTTTCCTAATGTCCAACCTAAACCTCCCTTGCTGCAGTTTAAGCCCATTGCTTCTTGTTCTATCCTTAGAGGCTAAGGTGAACAAGTTTTTTCCCTCCTCCTTATGACACCCTTTTAGATACCTGAAAACTGCTATCATGTCCCCTCTCAGTCTTCTCTTTTACAAACTAAACAAACCCAATTCTTTCAGCCTTCCTTCATAGGTCATGTTCTCAAGACCTTCAATCATTCTTGTTGCTCTTCTCTGGACCCTCTCCAATTTCTCCACATCTTTCTTGAAATGCGGTGCCCAGAACTGGACACAATACTCCAGTTGAGGCCTAACCAGCGCAGAGTAGAGTGGAAGAATGACTTCTCATGTCTTGCTCACAATACACCTGTTAATGCATCCCAGAATCACGTTTGCTTTTTTTGCAACAGCATCACACTGTTGATTCATATTTAGCTTGTGGTCCACTATAACCCCTAGATCCCTTTCTGCCATACTCCTTCCTAGACAGTCTCTTCCCATTCTGTATATGTGAAACTGATTGTTCCTTCCTAAGTGGAGCACTTTGCGTTTGTCTTTGTTAAACTTCATCCTGTTTACCTCAGACCATTTCTCCAATTTGTCCAGATCATTTTGAATTATGACCCTATCCTCCAAAGCAGTTGCAATCCCTCCCAGTTTGGTATCATCTGCAAACTTAATAAGCGTACTTTCTATGCCAATATCTAAGTCGTTGATGAAGATATTGAATAGAGCCGGTCCCAAAACAGACCCCTGCGGAACCCCACTTGTTATACCTTTCCAGCAGGATTGGGAACCATTAATAACTACTCTCTGAGTATGGTTATCCAGCCAGTTATGCACCCACCTTATAGTAGCCCCATCTAAGTTGTATTTGCCTAGTTTATCGATAAGAATATCATGTGAGACCGTATCAAATGCCTTACTAAAGTCTAGGTATACCACATCCGCCGCTTCTCCCTTATCTACAAGACTCATTATCCTATCAAAGAAAGCTATCAGATTGGTCTGACATGATTTGTTCTTTACAAATCCATGCTGGCTATTCCCTATCACCTTACCACCTTCCAAGTGTTTGCAGATGATTTCCTTAATTACTTACTCCATTATCTTCCCTGGCACAGAAGTTAAACTAACTGGTCTGTAGTTTCCTGGGTTGTTTTTATTTCCCTTTTTATAGATGGGCACTATATTTGCCCTTTTCCAGTCTTCTGGAATCTCTCCTGTCTCCCATGATTTTCCAAAGATAATAGCTAGAGGCTCAGATACCTCCTCTGTTAGCTCCTTGAGTATTCTAGGATGCATTTCATCAGGCCCTGGTGACTTGCAGGCATCTAACTTTTCTAAGTGATTGTTAACTTGTTCTTTTTTTATTTTATCTTCTAAACCTACCCCCTTCCCATTAGCATTCACAATGTTAGTCATTCCTTCAGACTTATTGGTGAAGACCAAAACAAAGAAGTCATTAAGCATCTCTGCCATTTCCAAGTTTCCTGTTACTATATTTCCCTCCTCACTGAGCAGTGGGCCTACCCTGTCCTTGGTCTTCCTCTTGCTTCTAATGTACTGATAAAAAAAGTCTTCTTGTTTCCCTTTATTCCTGTAGCCAGTTGGAGCTCATTTTGTGCCTTTGCCTTTCTAATCTTGCCCCTGCATTCCTGTGTTGTTTGCCTATATTCATCCTTTGTAATCTGTCCTAATTTCCATTTTTTATGTGACTCCTTTTTATTTTTTGGATCATGCAAGATCTCATGGTTAAGCCAAGGAGGTCTTTTGCCACATTTCCTATCTTTCCTACCCAGCGGAATAGCTTGCTTTTGGGCCCTTAATAGTGTCCCTTTGAAAAACTGCCAACTCTCCTCAGTTGTTCAGGCAGTACCGCTCATGGACTATATGGGGGACAGGCCTTACTCGATGCTGGCAAGAACATATGCCTTGGCAACAGTTATGAGAGATATAGCTCCTCCATAAGTAGTGCAATGGGTCCAGTACTGATGGAGTCTGCTGCATCGCAGTCTGCTCCTTTTTGCTTTGCTTCAGTGCTAGATAAGCTGTGGAGGATTAATCCTCTGATGCCTCCCTGTTTCTACTTATGTGAAAAGACAGAGCTCTTCCTCTGAGCAGCCTCTTTCTATGGCCTGCTTCGAAATGTGTGGCATTGCCTTTAATATTGACGGTTGTGATACCCAGATTTGATGCTGCTGTCAGTACCAGCACCTTACTTAGATCTGATTTCTTTACTGAAGTCTTAGGCCTGGTCTACACTACGACTTTAATTCGGATTTAGCTGCGTTAATCCGAATTAACCCTTCACCCGTCCACACTACAGAGCCAGTTAATTCGAATTAAAGGGCACTTAAAATCGATTTCTGTACTCCACCTCGACGAGCGGAGTAGCGCCTAAATCGATTTTGTTAATTCGAATTAGGGTTAGTGTGGCCGCACACCACCGAATTACTGTGGTTAAAGTAATGGGGTAGTGTGGCCGCACACCACCGAATTAATGTGGTTAAAAACCGAATTAATGTGCTTAGTGTGGCCACGCACAATCGAATTTATACAACCTGTTTCCCAAATTCGAATTATCTAAATTCGGATTAATCCTGTAGTGTAGACATACCCTTAGTAATCATTCTGCCTTCTCTATGAGGCATTGGATGGTTTGATCAGTATGGAGTTTTTGAACCTAGATCTTCTGAGTTCAATGCCACTCTCATAGATTGTTCTAAGAGATGGAACTTGAGTCTGGCATATTGTGACTTTCTGGTTTGAGTGAAGAACAAAAAGGTATCTGCTTGGGATGTGGGATTTGCCCAGGCAGAAGAAGCACTTGCTCTGCTAGTCTTTAAGAAAAGTTAGTCCATCACAGGACAAGCAAGACTTGAAGGCCACAGGGTTCTGAGTCCACCATCTTGAAGTCATTGTACGGAGAGGTTTGTATGGCCAAAGTATATTACAGAGGGCTCTTTTCAAAATTGCCATCCAGAAGAGGATTATTCTGTCCAAGAAATTGTAAGTGAAGGAGAGAAGGCTGTTCTGAAATGTTTCAGAAGTTTAGAAAAAGATCGCTCACACTAGAGATTTCAGCAGATAGGGACACTGCCAGGTTCCATCTTGCTGTCAGGGAAGGATCATGGTCACCCCACCCTTTATGCTCTCATGTGGGTGCACCAGATGGCTCAGGTTGCATGCAGAGTCCTGATGGACACTGCTAGTGAAAAGAATCCAGTCTCATGTGCAGGAACAACTACAATGGGATCCACACCGACACACAATCAAAAAAGAATGGACACATACTGTACTAAAAAGCAATAAAATACAGAAAAACACAAGGAAAGGGACCTTCTCATGAAGAAGTTGACTTAAATGTCAAGATTCATGAAGGCAGTAACTTAGGCCTGTGCAGAGTCCAGGGGGCCTCTACACTGGTGCACAGGTCCACCCATACATTCACACATGACAGGATCCTGGCCCTAGTAATAACAATTTATAAGATAGTACTATCAGGCATGTCTTCCTACATGTAATTAAGTGTTTAAAACAGGCAGTTTTAAATACAGTCTAACTGTACATATTTAAGAGTAAAATACCTGCAGATCTTGTAAAAACAATCTTCATACTTCCATTGCCCTTGATTAAAAGTGAATGTAGCCATAATTTATGTTCATTTAATTATGGATTAACTAAAACAGTCTGCAACGGAAACGCCTAGCTTTAAATTAGCCAATGTGGAAACGCCTAGAAGTAATGGGATGAAATTAAGAAATGAAAATGTAGGCCGAATATCAGGAAAACATTCCTAATGGTGAGAACTACACTACAGTGGAAAAAATTTCTAAGGAAACTGGTGGAAGCCCCATGTCTTGGCACATTTCAAGCCAGGCTGGACAAAGCATGAGAAAATATATTTTAAAACACAATCCTGCAGTGGCAGGGGAATAGACTAGATGACCTAAGAAGTCTTTTTCATCTTTAATGTCTAACTCTCTGAAACAGGAAAAAATGTCAAGAAGTGAAAGAAAGGAATAAAATCATTACTGAATATTGCCCATTACTGACTGAACAATTTTGTTTAACATGAGAGCCCCAATGAAGCAAAGCACATAAGCACATATTTAACTTGAAGCATATGATTAAGTGCTGTGCTGGACAAGGGGCCTTAATAAGATTTAACAACCTGCTTTGCTGAATTAGGGCCCTAATAATAAGGAAATCCTGGGGGCTATCTTTAGGCCTGAAGAGAGAAAGGAGATGGAAAAAAACAATTTCATTAATCATAGATAACCTGCTATTCAGGCATATGTCAATATCACTTTCCACCTACTACACTTTTTAAAAACGAAATTAGCAGTCACATTAAAGGTCTTAACTGACAGTATTACTGTATATACACAACAATATTTTAAAGATAATACATCTTATAAAAATGGAAATACTATTCTAAGCATAAAATTCCAGTTCTGACTTTATTGTCTTGGTAGTAAACCACTTTTAAACTAGTTTCACATGGAAATACCAAGGCCGTTACTTGTACTAAGCAAGGACTGTAAATAATTAAAGTAACTTTTTACCTTTGCACCATCTCTCCCTGTCTCTCCCTTGATACCCTGTAAGCCACGGGGCCCCTAAGAGAGAAAAAATACACACATTTAAATTTTTTTACTCATTTCTTTTACAGATAAGGACCAGATCCTGTAAGTGCTCCACACTCTGGACTCTCAATGAAATAAATGGAAATAGTATGAGTACTTAGGATTTGGCTTAGATTTCCACATTGTAGAAAAGGCAAAAGGAGCTTACTTGAATCCCTGGGGATCCTGGAACACCTGGAGTTCCTGCTATTCCTTGATATCCCTAAGAAAAAAAAACCAAGACATTATAGCTAACTATATGCAGAAGTTTGCAAACAATTATTTAAAATATCTTAGTTACAGCAACTGAGTTGGTCACACAGACTAAGGTTAAGGCTGCAGAACTACAACAGTTTCCATTAGAATCTCATGTTTGAGACTCATATTTCAACTTTGTGGAACTTTCACTTTTGGGGCTGAAATTTGCCATTCTGTCTTCACTGAAGGTGAATTTTTCTCATGAGTAAGCAAAAGCCCTTCAGTTGCTTTAGAATTCTTGACAAGCAAGAGAATGGAGGGGAATGTATCACACATTTTTATTTTTCCATTGTAAAAAGACAAAAAACCCATACACACGGGTTTTTTATATGAAGCTAATCAAAAACTGGCTGAACTTTGAAACTCAAATTTGGTTATAGAAAATAAGCCTTATAGACGAGACCTTGCTTTGCTATGTTTAAAATAACTGCTTTTAAAATAAACAGTTAATAATAATAATGCTGCATTGAGCATGTGCAGTTTGAAAATTCTGTTAAGCTGTCAACTATACACTTAAAGATAAGTGACAGGGCATGCTGGCCCTTTAAGAGCAGGGGCAGGCACTGTTTCAGGGAACAAGTGACATGAGGGAAGGGGATTAGGAATAGGAATGAGAATTTAAAATAGTTTCAGTGATGGTAATCTCCAGCATCCCTCTCTAGCAACTGGCACTGGAGGAAAAAGAGATTACTGAAACAATGCCCTCATGGCCCTTAAGCGATGTGACCCTTTGTCTGTCTTAACAGAAAAGGGAGTTGCCCCATTAATTGCAAGGGTGGCTTGGCCAGCATTTAAGTCCATGCCCCCCTCCACACACACACACACACACACACACACACACGAAGGGTTACCTGCTCCACCTAAGAAACACTTAAGAGTAACTATTACAGTTGCTGGACCATGCCTTGCACAAAGCTTTGCAATGAGAGGTGACCTCATGTTTAAAAGTGGCAGGGCTTTACAGGCAGCCTTTAAACATAAGGCTCAATGGCTCCATCTCTAGTTGGCAGCCAGATTCAAGCGGAGTGCCCCAACAGTCGGTCCTGGGGCCAGTTTTGTTCAATATCTTCATTAATGATCTGGAGGATGGTGTGGACTGCACCCTCAGCAAGTTTGCAGATAACACTAAACTGGGAGGAGTGGTAGATACGCTGGAGGGCAGGGATAGGATACAGAGGGACCTAGACAAATTAGAGGATTGGGCCAAAAGAAACCTGATGAGGTTCAACAAGGACAAGTGCAGAGTCCTGCACTTAGGATGGAAGAATCCCATTCACTGTTACAGACTAGGGACTGAATGGCTAGGAAGCAGTTCTGCAGAAAAGGACCTACGGGTTACAGTGGACGAGAAGCTGGATATGAGTCAACAGTGTGCTCTTGTTGCCAAGAAGGCTAACAGCATTTTGGACTGTATAAGTAGGAGCATTGCCAGCAGATCAAGAGACGCGATCGTTCCCCTCTATTCGACACTGGTGAGGCCTCATCTGGAGTACTGTGTCCAGTTTTGGGCCCCACACTACAAGAAGGATGTGGAAAAATTGGTAAGAGTCCAGCAGAGGGCAACAAAAATGATTAGGGGGCTGGAGCACATGACTTATGAGGAGAGGCTGAGGGAACTGGGATTGTTTAGTCTGCAGAAGAGAAGAATGAGGGGGGATTTGATAGCTGCTTTCAACTACCTGAAAGGGGGTTCCAAAGAGGATGGAGCTAGACTGTTCTCACTGGTAGCAGATGACAGAACAAGGAGTAATGGTCTCAAGTTGCAGTGGGGGAGGTTTAGGTTGGATATTAGGAAAAACTTTTTCACTAGGAGGGTGGTGAAGCACTGGAATGGGTTACCTAGGGAGGTGGTGGAATCTCCTTCCTTAGATGTTTTTAAGGTCAGGCTTGACAAAGCCCTGGCTGAGATGATTTAGTTGGGGATTGGTCCTGCTTTGAGCAGGGTGTTGGACTAGATGACCTCCTGAGGTCCCTTCCAACCCTGATATTCTATGATTCTATTATAAGCAGGGAAGGAGGAGAAGGTGAGCTTTCATTTGACTCAGTTGAAGTAACATATGCTTCCAACATACAAAATAAGGCCATGTCTACACCAGCACTTTTGTCGGTAAAACTTATGTGAAAAAAACACCCCTCTGAGTGACATAAGTTACACTGACAGAAGCGCCGATGTGGACAGTGCTACCGACGCTCGTTGGAGGTGGTTTAATTATGTTGATGGGAGAGCTGTCTCCTGTCGTTAATAGCATCTACACGAACAATCTTACAGCGGCACAGCTAAACCGGTACAGTTGTGCCACTATAAGGCTAGGTCTACACTACAGCGGGGGTCCGACCTAAGATACGCAACTTCAGCTACGTGAATACCGTAGCTGAAGTTGCGTATTTTAGGTCGGCTTACCTGGTGGTGAGGATGGGGGAAAGCCGACCGCTGCCGCGCTGCCGCCGACTCCGCTGCCGCCTCTTGCCGAGGTGGATTTCCGGAGTCGACGGCAGAGCGATCAGGGATCGATTTTACCGCGTCCTCACGAGACGCGGTAAGTCGATCCCCGATAGACCGATTGCTACCCGCCGGATCGGCGGGTAGTGAAGACATACCCTAAGTTCACCAGTATAGATATGGCCTAAGATAGAAGGAGGAGTTGTCCTCTGACAGAATAGGAAGAAAAAGAAGTGGAATTTTTGCTAACTGTAAAATGACTACTTCTACAGTAAAATTTTGAGAAACTAAAAATGCTGAGAAGACAGACAATCCCAAATTCACTAAAACAAAGTTCTAGTACCAAATCTCTGTACTGGTAAAGAAGAACTAATGGAACCATTTCATAAGTCTTATTTGTTTTCTATACAAGTCGTGTAACTAATAAACAAAGCCAAAATTACTGGCTGGGACAATGCTTGCCATACCCTTTTCCAGAAAGAAATTTGAGCAGATGCCCTAAAATCCAAACTGGTAATGTTTAACAAAGCAGGGAACAGAACTCTAGGGCTCTGTCACACATCTATTCTATAGCAAGTCTTTCCCTTTTAGTGCCCAGAGATAGTTCTTGCAGAATAAGCTTTAACTGAAAATGGAGGAGCATTCCCAGCTTGCCTATAAGCCTCAAAAATAGCTGAAACAATTCAACTAGCCAAGGATGCCTTAAAAACTGTCTGTCCCTTTATTTCTTATCCAAGAAAAACAAAAAGTTTGTCTGACTTTCTGTAGGAAATAGTCAGATATAAATAAACCTTTAGTGCACTTTTCAGATTTAAGAAATGCAATTTCCTCTCCTCCTTTTTCTTATTGGGAAGGATCATCGGGAGGGAAGAATAATTTCCTGGCTGAATTTGATTTCAGAATACACTATGTGAATGGAAGATAGAAGAGGAGTCCTCACACCAACTTGGCCTTCTGAAATGGCAAATTTAGCTCAGAGATAGACCTTGTAACATGATCTCACTGCAAACAGAACAAATGGCTCTGAAAAAGGTTGACCTAATGGAAAGATGGAACAGGGAAACTACAAGTAAAAAAAAAATCAAAAGGAGGTTCACACAAAGCTAAGACGACAAGAATTAACCTCCAGAGCAGAACTAACCTAAAGTTCGTTTGATTGACTACAGACACATTGGAAACTGGAATTACCAGGATCAGCTTTAATACACGGGCACTCTTTTTGTAATAGCATCTGTTAGTTAAATTATCCTGCAGGAAGGGAGTACTTTATTGAAATATTTGACTACCATCAAGCCACATAACCTACACACAGAGAAAGAGACCAACACACAGAGAATGGATTAAAAAACCAAGAAGAAACAGAAATGACAAGTGATCATAATCTAGTTGGTGTAAATGAAACATGCTGGGGTAATTCTCACAATTAGGGTCCTACCAAATTCATGGTCAATTTCATGGTCATAGGATTTTAAAAATTGTAAATTTCATGATTTCAGATATTTAAATTTGAAATTTCACAATGTTATCATTTTAGGGATCCTGACCCAAAAAGGAGTTGTGGGAGGGTTGCAAGGTTATTGTGGGGGGTGGGAGGGTTGCGTTACAGCTACCCTTACTTTTGCTGTGCTGCTGTCAGCGGCGCTGCCTTCAGAGAGTGGTGGCTGCTGGCCGGAAGCCCAGCTTGGAAGGCAGAGCCGCTGCCAGCAGTAGCGCAGAAGTAAGAATGGCATGGTATGGTATTGCCACCCTTACTTCTGCACTGCTGCTGGCAGAATGCTGCCTTCAGAGCTAGGTGCCTGGCCAACAGCTGCCGCCCTCTGGCCACCCAGCTCTGAACACAGCGCAGAAAAGGGTGGCAATACCATGACCCCCCTAAAATAACCTTGCAATCCCCCTACAACCGCCTTTTGGGTCAGGACAGCCAGTTTAAGAAACGCTGGTCTCCCCTGTGAATTCTGTATAGTATAGGGTAAAAGCACACAAAAGACCAGATTTCATGGTCCGTGACGCATTTTTCATGGACATGAATATGGTAGGGCCCTACTCATAACTCACAGAGATGGGAAATCAATGCAGCAACCCTTTTACTTTCTACACAGGTGGCCATCAGCATAACTCCTCAAACTTCAACCTCTGCACTGGTTCCCAGTTGAATATAGAGTTCAAATCAATATCTCTTTCCTGATATTCAAAGCCCTCAATGACAGTGTACGTAGCTACTTGAAAGATCGCTTCTCCCTCTATGAGTATGGCCTATCAAGACAATCATATTCCACTCGAAGCACAAAAGTGTTAAATACAGGGGGCACCTCATGAACACAGGAGAGAACTTCCATGGGAGCTGGGCTGGGCTATGGAACTCACTTCCAGAGAAGCTAAAAATGATCACTAAACTTGCCACATTCAGAATTAAATGCAAAACCCACCTCTAAGACTTGGTTTTCCCACAATCCATAGCTTACTTACTTTTACACACACACACGCTTATCCAGTATGAACAAGTTATTCTCTCTCTCTCTCTCTCACACACACACACACACAACTCTGCTGCACTGGTGTACATCTGGAATAAGTCAGATAAACAGACATTTATACATGTATCTGACTTATTCCAGATGTAGACCAGTGCAACACAGACAGATGTGTTTCATGAAAACTTATTTTCAAATTGTCCTGGATAGGAACTGTGACACCCTGGCACCTCCTTATTCACCACTGTCATGTAATTAGGATCCGTTTTGCACAAAGTATGCCTTGTGAGGTATCATTCTAAAAGTCTTGATCTGCTAGACATTAATACCACATTGGCTTGTATGTGCTACCATCATATGTGAAGTTATGAAGTTTGGCTATGTATGTGTTACTGAAACATGTTGTGAGGTTGAAAACACCCACAAGCAGCCTTTCAGGTACAACAGTAAAAAGGCCAAACAACGTTAATGGCTTATTGAGGAAATGGACACAAACACAAGGATTACCCCAGGAACTGTGTACCTCTCAGAGACAGCACTACACAATGTGAACTGTTTGACCCAGGTCTCAGCAAAAGAGCTTTCCAGTAAATGGGAAGAAGATATAAAAGGGGGAAACATCATGATGATACCTCACTCTCCCTACAACAACACATCTGGAAACATCTGAGCAACAAAGACTGAATTGGGGGAAGTGATGGTCCCAGGCTAAAGGGATTTCTAGCCTGTGTATCAAAATCCAAGCTGCAAAGCACAGGCAGCTTGTGCCTTAAGAATCTGCCAGCCTGTTTATCACTCAGGGTGAGAATTTGCTAATTCATATCCTACCTATCTTATATGTTAAGTTCAGTTTGCGGTTTTGTTTATTGACTAGGTAATCTGCTTGCTATCACTCATAATCACTTAAAATCTATATCCTTTTGTAGTTAATAAAAACATTTTATTTTTTAATCCAAATCAGTGTGCGTTTGACTAACGTATCTGGGGAAAATCTTAGTTTGGTTGCCACAAGTGTGCATGGCCCTCTTCACATTGAGGGAGAGGCGGACCGGGTATTAAACCCATATACTGGCCAGATTTGACCAGGGCAGGACGGTACTGCTCTGGGGTCCTAGGCTGGGAGGCTGGTGGTTAGAGAGCCTACATGTGACTTCAGCTAGGTGTGTCCCTACCTGTGTGAATGCTGGTGAAAGAGCAAGCTTGGAGGGCTTTGCAACTTGTCACAGCAGCACAGTGTGAGAGGAAGCCCAGGCTGGTGGATCAGAGGGCTCAGTGGTACCCCACTGCATGTAACAAAATCCTGCAGCTCAATGTAAAAAGAGACTAGAGCCTTCAAAAGGTACTTTATTAGGGGAGACTTTTGATAGCTTTAAGAATGTCAAGAACAGTAATCTGAATACTGAGTTTGCAGCTGGATATCTCAGTAAACTCAACCTTGCCAGGTTTAAAGTTCTTCATCACTTACTGAACACTGTAAAAAGACAATAAAAGCTTTTAAAATTCCATGAATGAAGCTAAATAGGAGACTGGAAAATAGCCCAGATTTGTCAACCATCTGTTCAGAGTTCAAATTTTATGAATTAGTGTTTTCATGCATTCTTTCAACAAGCAGGTCAATAACCTATCTTCTTTATTGCCCTTAAGTATCCTTTGCGTAAGAGCAGAAGATGCTGTTTTATCATGGTAATATTTTGAGTTCTTCCCTGACACATATAAAGAATCCCTTGGAACAGAGAACAGCCTTTGGGACTGCAAAGTCAGGGAGGCCCTTGAATGTTCTATGGGCCAGCTACTCCAGCCTGCTTTCTCAGCTGGATAAGGGCCCATTACAATTACTACTTAGATTAAAATAAAATTTTAGACTCATTTACAGAAGCTATTTCTATTGATACTGGTCTGTGATAATTTAGGTCAAGAAATTTTGAGTGAGTAGAAATATTTCTCTTTTTATTATGGTACTACAGGTTCTCATTTCTGTGCTTTTGAAGTCAATAGGACTACTCTCGTGAGTAAAACTGTATAATTGGGCCTAGCCATGCTCATTCTAAGTACTTCAACTAACGTTAAGCTATAGGAATGGGTACATTAAGTAGCGCTGGTGATTACAGCAAAAACAAACAAAACAAAACAGAGAACTTCAGCGACTATTTTTTCACATTTAACAAATGCACTTTGATCGTGTTTGGATCCCACTTACATTCATTTTCCATGAATATTCTAGGAAACAAGTTTACTATGGAAATATTCAGGGAAACAGCTAATTTTAGAGTAATGTCTGAGAATATTAATGAAAAGCAAATTTTGAATTTGTCTAACACAAGAAACCTAATTCGAAGGGATACACACATCTACTCAGAAGATATACACATACAACATAGTTTCTATATCCAACCAATACTAAATAACATAGTTAAATTGTGAATATTGAACACTTGCAATGAACTGCTCATGCATGATCTTTAAACCATAGACAATTCATTGTAATTATTTGAAACTAAGCTATTTTTTTTAAATGAAAAAACAAATAAATTAAATACATTCTTTATGTACTATCTGTAAACAAAGAAACAAGCAACACTTGTTGCCCCACCATACAGTTCAGAGACAATGAATATCAGAAAGAGAGAGGCAAACTGGAGGGAGTTTAGAGAAGAGCATCAAAACTGATCTGGGGTCTGGAAGTACTCACTTCCCAGGAAAGATTATAAAATACTACATCATAACCTCAAGTTTTTCATACACACATAATTTGATTAAACAAATAACATGAACATGATAACCATCTGCAAGCATATTACGGGGTAAGAGCCAAAAAGCCTTAGGGTGCCTCAAGGGGATATAATCAGGAATAACAAGATTAAAATGAGCAAAGGAAAACGTATCCTAAACAAGACACATTTCCTAACACTAAGGTCCTAGATACTATGGCAAGGGACACTACTGAAAAAATGAAGATAAACAGATACAGAGGTCTATTAGACTGCACAAAGGTCTCCCACATGGACGGGTAAAAGTCCCATCATTCAAGTCTAAAAAACTAGACTGGAAAGCACTCAAGAATCTACTGTAAGAAACAATAATGCACTGGCTAGGGTTGGAGATGACCTAATAGGTCTGCGATTTGTTCTTACAAAGAACAAGTGCAAATAGCGACAGCTGAATATTCGCAAAATAAGTCAGTTCAGAAAACTGAAGCATTTAATCAAAATTACTTCAATTAATATGAGTTTCAATTCAACAAATTGCTGCAATTTGTAATCTCTCACTTTCTGTATTATCAGAGGTTCATAATTTTCCTCTACTGTTTTGAGACAGTTTTGTAAATCTTTTCCATGTTCACAGAATGTCCATCTTTGTAAATCATGACTCACTAGTGGGAAAAAAATCATGACTGCCAATTCCAAGGTTACAGAAAGACTATAGAATCAAGTTATTTTTCCTCCATAATTTGTTATATTACAAGTTATGATTCTCCCGGGAAGATGAATAGTATTGAAACAGAAACCAAGAAACATGAAAGGATATGCAAAAATGACAACAACTGTTTCCCAAAATTGCTTTGAGTACATCTTAACAAAGCCTACAGCAGTAAGCCTCGTTTCTTCAATAAGAAACAGTCAGGAAATGTATACCCTTGTACAAATATCTGTTTTCTGGAAATCTTAAACCACAATAAAAAGAATAAATAAAATACAGTCAAATTCTGGCTGATATTGGACAGAGACACATGTTAGAAAACCTGTGGTCAGCAGCTAAAAGCAAAAGAGTGCTGGAATGTTGTCTATAATCCATCTGGCCATCACTAGGTCTCCTCAGTACCTATGGCACATATATTTGTCAAGAATTTCTAAGAACATCCTTCTGCACAGATTACTCCTACTCTTAGGAAGGAACTAAATACACAGGGTTGTGCACATAAGGATGGTTGTGGCCAAAATAAAGGTACAAATTGCTAATGATTTTGCAGAGAAAATGCAAATTCAAGGAAAAGAGTGGAATTAGACCTAATTCCTGAGTGATTGAGGAATGGGCAAAGCCTTGACTTAGCCCACTGGCCAGCCCACAGGATGTGAAAATTTGCAGCTTGTACAGGACAGCAGAAAATTACTACCCCTCTCAAACAAGGGAGAAACAATGAGGGAATTTTGCCTCAGGGAGGTGTCTAAGTCATAATGCCTCCAGGGACTATTACTAAGATGAGGCAGCTTAGGGCTGTACCTAAAAGCACAACTGGATGCTTAGGTGATATCCATGTCTTAAAACCAGGTTATTCTGATTACTGATTTGCATTGTTTCACTCCACATCCATCTATTCCAATGTTAGCCAATATTTTCATGAATATCTTGGGTTAGAAATTAATGCTTTAGACCAGGGGTGGGCAAACTTTTTGGCCCGAGGGCTATATCTGGGTATGGAAATTGAATGGTGGGCCATGAATGCTCATTAAATTGGGAGTTGGGGTGCAGGAGGGCATGAGGGCTCCGGCTGGGGGTGCAGGCTCTGGGGTGGGGCTGGGGATGAGGAGTTGGGGGCGCAGGAGGGTGCTCCGGGCTAGGACCGAGGGGTTCGGAGGGCGGGAGGGGGATCAGAGCTGGGGCAGGGGGTTGGGGCACAGGAAAGCATCAGGGGGTCAGCCTCCGGGCGACACTTACCTCAAGCAGCTCCCAGAAACAGCAACATGTCCCCCCTTCGGCTCCTATGTGGAGGCGCAGCCAGGCGGCTCTGCGCGCTGCCCTGTGCACAGGTACCACCCCTGCAGCTCCCATTGGCTGGGGTTCCTGGCCAATGGGAGCTATGGGGGCTGTGCTTGGGGTGGAGGCAGCGTGCAGAGCCCCCTGGCTCCCCCTACGCGTAGGAGCTGGAGTTGGAACCTGCCGCTGCTTCAGGGAGCTGTGTAGAGTGGGGCAAGACCCCGACCCCATTCCCCACCTGGAGCGCCGGAGCCCAGCAAGCCCCAAACCCCACTTCCCGGCAGGAGCTCGAGGGCCAGATTGAAATGCCTGGAGAGTCGGACGTGGCCCCCAGGCCGTAGTTTGCCCACCTCTGCTTTAGACCATTCGAAAGCTAGGATTCTCACCTTTCAAAGAGTGTAAGTATTAATTCTAGCTCTAACAGCTTTCAGAATAATGGCCATTGCAATCTGGTGGTAATTGAGGTAAGGGGGATATATATATACACAACAATGTAACCAGAATTCTGAGAATCAGGAAGAGATATCCAACATACCACATGGTTAGAATTACAGAACATATGAAAGATGAGAGTCTCAGCTTTTGAAGATACTGAAAATTTGTCAATGGTCCCTTGGGTCATCAGTGCTATTTTAACATTCCTCCAGGACTTAATATACCAAGTCCTGAACTTCAGATCAGTGTAATTTTCAGTTCCTGGAAATAAGTACATTTCTTGTACTGTTGCTCTTCACAGTAATACTGTATCCAAAAGGAATCACTATCATTATAATCAACCATCTGTCATCCCCAAGTACATGGCCAAAATGTAACTAAGCAACCAAACAGGAGAAATTGGACATTTTATAAAGTGCAGCATAGAGGTTTCTCTATTTAACTTGCAAAATTAATAAGCTTTACGGCACATAGTTCCAAACAAGTATTAATCTCATCCTTTCAACACACAGAAACTAAATCAGGGGGTAGCCATGTTAATCGTATCCACAAAAACAACAAGGAGTCCAGTGGCACCTTAAAGACTAACAGATTTATTTGGGCATAAGCTTTTGTGGGTAAAAAACCTCACTTCTTCAGATGCATGACTCTATGCATCTGAAGAACTGAGGTTTTTTACCCACGAAAGTTTATGCCCAAATAAATCTGTTAGTCTTTAAGGTGCCACCGGACTCCTTGTTGTTTTTACAGAAACTAAATGTATTACTATCGGTATTTAAAGTTCTTACTAAACACAGAACTTTAAATGTTTTAATTAAGTTGTAAAAATGGCAGGTAAATGCTTATGAAAATTAATAAAGCCAAGGCCACATCACTTAATGAGAGCCCAGGAAACTTGTAGGAGATATACCAAAATCTGTGGAAATGTTTTAAGAATCTGCAGAACATTTTTAAAGCAAATTGATCAAAATATAGATGAAAAAAATAAGAAGAGCTACAAAGTTTGGACCCAAATACAGACTTTGCCAAAATCAGAGTTATTCTTATCAGAATTTTGGTTTCAGCCCATCTCTAGTTACCTGGTACATAACACCATAAGAACAGCCATACTAGATCAGCCCAATGGTCCACCTAGACCAGTATCCTGTCTCTGACAGTGGCCAGTGCCAGACGCTTCAGAGACAATGAACACAACAGGGCAATTTTGAGTGATCCATCCCATTGTCCAATCCCAGCTTCGGACAATTGAATGTTTAGGGAGCCCCAGCACATGGGGAGGCATCCCTGACCATCTTAGTTTATAGCCATTAATGGACCTATCCTCCATGAACTTGCCTAATTTTTTTTACTCCAGTTTTACTTTTTGCCTTCACAACATCCCCTGGCAATGAGTTCCACCAGGCTTACCGTGTGTGAAGAAGTACTTCCTTATGTTTGTTTTAAACCTGCTGCTAATTTAATTGGATGACCCATAGTTCTTGTGTCTGTGAAAGAGTAAATAACACTTCCCTATTCACTTTCTCCATACCAGTCATGATTTTATAGACCTCTATCATATCCCTCCCTTAGTCATCTCTTTTCTAAGCTGGACAGTCCCAGACTTTTTAATTTCTCCTCATGTGGAAGCTGTTCCATACCCCAAATCATTTTTGCTGACTTTCACTGCACTACTTTCAATTCTTATATATCATTTTTGAGATGGGAGGACCAGAACTGCACACAGTATTCAAGGTGTGGTCATACCATGGATTTATATAGTAGCATTATGATATTTTCTGTCTTATTACCTATCACTTTCCTAATAGTTCCTAACATTCTGTTAGCTTTTTTGACTGCTGCTACACATTAAGCAAATATTTTCAGAGAACTATCCACAAAGACTCCAAGATTTCTTTCTTGAGGAGTAAGAGCTAATTTAGACCTCATCATTTTGTATGTAGAGTTGGGATTATGTTTTCCAATGTGCATTACTTTACATTTATCAATATTGAATTTCATCTCCCATTTTGTCACCCCGTCATTCAGTTTTGTGAAATCCCTTTGTAACTCTTCTCAGTCAGCTTTGAACTTAACAATCTTGACTGATTTTGTACTATCTGCAAACTTTGCCAGCTCACTTTTCATCCCCTTTTCCCAATCATTTATGGTAAATTATTTGAACCTTAACGACTCAACTGTATCGCCCTTAAACACAACTAGGACTCTCACTTTTAAAGGATTTTTTGCAATTTTACTTGCCCCTCACCTTCCCAGAACAAGAGGGAATTTGGAGAGGAGTTGTGACTCTGAATCACAGGTTCTTCCTGGTTCTTCTCCTGGGGTGGCACAGCTACATAGTGCCCCATATACAGAGCTGAGCTGAAAGGCTCAGTCTAGTTCTTCACTGCTCATCTCTTCTCTCCAGTTTGTCCATTTTTGATAATACAGTGGAAATTTAACACAACATTCCTGCTGCAGTCTCACCAAAAATGTAGAACATCATCTCCATGACATGATGCCGCTGCTTAAACTGTATTAGCCTTCTCTGCAGTCAACTTCCCCCACCCCATTTTTGCCCATCTTTCTAAAGTCCCCTTTTTATCTTCATCCTTAATGATATTTGCAACTCCTTCCAATTTGAACCACCTGAAAATGCTATGAACAGATTTTTCCTCCTCTACCACATCAACAAGGAAGATTTTAAAATAAGACTGGATCTGTGGTACCCCCACTAGACATTTTCTGCAAACTCAATACATTGCAGTATAGCCTTATCCTTAGTTTATATTCATCAGTTTTCATCTTACAATGCCAGTTTCCAAAGGACAACTCATTTATACTGAAAACTGAAGGCTTATTCCAGTTAACCTCTGCCCTTCACCATCTTCTTCCATGTCCTGTTTGAGTATTTGCACTTCCAGTTTGATCGTTATTCATATTATTTAAGATATGTATGTTGCTAGTGATGTACATCAACAAGTCTTTCCTAATGTCCAAGGAACCATTTAGAGCTGATCATTTAACTCCTCCCCAGTAAAAACAAAAGGGTAAATATTATTAAAGATTAACAACCCCTAATACAGGTATCTGCGGTATGTGCACGTCGAAATGCATGTGTGTGTATGTCTGTGTACATGAATATGCACTCACAGATTTCTTCCATTTCTTTCACTAGAATTATTTTTTCATGTCATAGTAGCTTCCAGAGAAATTATTCTCTTTTCAAAATTAAACTATTTTTAATGCCCTCCACTGTCTTTTGCATTTTTTTACAACAAACTCTAATAAAGAAGAAGCCACACTGCGGTCTACACTCTTAGGACAGGAATTTGGGTGGTCGAAGTCTCTGAGAGTCTTTCACTTTTATCTTCCCAATACACCTTAGGCACACACACCAGTGGCTCAGGAACACAGAATGAAACCTATGAACTGTAAACACTATGCATTTAATGAGCATTAAGATCTTGGGTGTCAACTTCTCAGAAGCTTCCACTTCGATCAGAGTTCTAATTTCTTTTATGGAACCTAAGGCTACTTTACTGCTTTGGGATTTTTAATACAATTTAAAAATAATTCTAAAACTAAAGACCAAACTGACCATCACCAAATTTGCCATTTTCTTTATAGGAACACCTGTCATTCACCTACTGTTTTCATAAAACATACATTCATAAACCAACAATAGTAAGTTAAAAAACAAACTACAGTGTGTGGGAATATATATATATTTCAAAGCAGGGTACTATTTTTAATTCTAATTCTGGGATACTCTTGTACGAAAAATCCCAAACATTTTTGAGCACAATATAAGGGCCATATTAACACTGAGAAAAAGTAAACTGCTTATTGGGTTGTTGCTTTAAGCCATCGTATCCGCGCATGTCACATGACGAGATCAGTTCAAGATTTGAACTTTGGATTCAAATGTCCCACAAATTTAGGGATGTTCTTATCCTGGGTTTTCATTCAGGCAAGTTTCTAGTTTCATGCTATCATTTGATGACTTTTAATCTAACAATCAAAATGTTCATAGAATTGTTAAATTCTGATGCATCTTAGCCTATAATTCACAATGCTGTAGAACACGACATATTAAAGATTTTTTCCTTTACCGTTAGTTTTGCATTTACAGTACTTTATATGACTAAGTTTTTAGTACTCACAGGCTTACCATCTGGACCAGGCTGTCCAGGATAACCATGATTCCCAGGTTGTCCAGGGTCTCCCTGTAGAGAAGAAGTTACACATCAGAGCACAAAGACATATGAAAGAGAAGTTTACAATTAGTTGAAAGTAACTTTTATCCAAGCATATTTCTGAGCTTCAGGAATTCGGGCCTTGAAGGAATATTGTTCCACAGAACATTGGCTGTAAGCCCAGATAATTTTTTTGGAAGAGTAATTGCTATAATACAAAGAGCCCGATCCTATGGGGAAACTCCCACTGACTTCTTATGTAGGGTTTGGAAGATTGGGCCCTAAGGGTAGTACATAATATCCCATATTTAGGATGTTATAGAACATGAAAAAGAAAACAGTAGAAATAAAAACAAATAAAAAAACTCTATAAAATATGTTAGTCAATAATACCACCCTGAACCAAACTTCATCTGTCTGTAGGTCTCTACCAAGGATTATCCTGATGCCAGATTTTTATTGAGTTTGGCTCTAATTAAAGTGAAACAGCTAAGATGGACATGGTTAAAACTTTTTAATCAACAGCTACTGCCTCAAGGTGCTTATCCTTTGTAACCCCTCTTAGAGCTTTAGCCAATGCATACAGAAGTCAGTGGGAGTCTTTCCAACTATTTCAATGTGGTTTGGATCAGGCCCATAAAAAGGCAAAAGAAAACTGCAGTTTCCCAAAGATAACTAGACCATCTTTATGATCAGAAAGCAAAACCACCAAAAATATTCTTACTCAATATATTAGTTCACTGTATTTGAACGCTCTCTGTTTAATTTACCAACAAAGGATCTGATTGTGGTCCTTTGTCTCAAACATCAATGGCAAAATTCCCATTGACTTTAAAGGAACAAAGATTTGGTTCCAAACAATAGTTTACTACTGTAAGAACTGCAGAGCACATGCAGTTCTGGAACAGAAAACCAGATTGTGTTCAGCCTCACACACTGTCAGCAAAATTACCGGGTAAATTTCTGATGATAGAGGAAGAGGAAGATCACAGATTGAGACTTAAAGCCTAGTTTGAATTGGAACTGTGAGAAGTCATTTAACAACATGTAAATTGAGCAAGTTTAATATTGAATTCAGTGACAAAGAATATAGAATCCCACAATGTCATTTATACAAAGTCACAGAATATAAGCACACCTTTGAAAAATATTTTAAAACTGATTTTCTGAAGTTATTCAACTAAATCTACATTTAGGGACCTAAATAAAAGTGGTCTGACACTGAGAGGTGCTGAGCTAAGAGTAACAGACTCCACTGGGAATTCCAGATCATCAGCTCCTTCGAAAATTAGGCCACTATCATTTAGGTGCCTAATGCGGATTTAAATGACTAACTTGAGACACCTACCTTTGAAAATTTTGGTCTTAGTAGTTATACCACAAAAAATAAAATTGTTTTTTTGTAAAGAGCATCTAATGTTATTAGATAACATAACAGACAATGGATTGAAAACAAGTTGATTTAGAAACAGCCATATAAAAATTCAGAGGGTTGCAAAAAGTGTCTTAAATAACAAGACACTAATTATTTGGTACTACTGCATATTCAGATTACAAGTAAAAAACAATACTGAAATAATGTTAAGGTTGTAAAGTCCAGCACTCAAAAGTTAGGACATGCTATAATTAGCACCCTACCAAATTCACGGCCATTTAAAACACATCACGGACCGTGAAATCTGGTCTCTCCCCATGAAATCTGGTCTTTTGTGTGCTTTTACCCTATACTATACAGATTTTGTGGGGAGACCAATGTTTGTCAAACTGGGGGTCCTAACCCAAAAGGGAGTTGCAGGGGGTTCACACAGTTATTTTAGGGGGTCATGGTATTGCCACCCTTATTTCTGTGCTGACTTCAGAGCTGGGCAGCCAGAGAGCAGCAGCTGCTGGCCAGGCACCCAGCTCTGAAGGCAGCGCCCCGCCAGCAGCAGCACAGAAGTAAGGGTGGCAATACCATACCATGTCACCCTTACTTCTGCACTGCTGCCTTCAGAGTTGGGCAGCCGGAGAGTGGAGGCTGCTAACTGATGGCCCAGGTCTGCAGGCAGTAGCACAGAGGCAAGGGTGGCAACACCATACCACGCCATCCTTCTGTGCTGCTGCTGGCAGTGGCTCTGCCTTCAGAGCTGGGCTCTCGGACAGCAGCTGCCGCTCTCCAGCTGCTCAGCTCTGAAGGCAGCGCCACCGCCAGCAGCAGTGCAGAAGTAAGGGTAGCAGTACCGCAAGCACCCCCTACAATAACCTTGCAACCCCCCCACAACTCCTTTTTGGGTCAGGACCCCACAATTATAACACTGTGAAATTTCAGATTTAAAAAGCTGAAATCATGAAATTTACTATTTTTAAAATCCTACAACTGTGAAATTGACCAAAATGGACTGTGAATTTGGTAGGGCCCTAGGGTTGCCTGTGCAATCTTAGTTCAGCTTCCTTATGTCTAAACGTTAGGATAATCTTGTCCAGCATGACATGGGAAATCTGTGACACAGCCAGGAACTGTACTCACTGTACTGGGTCCTAATGCAGAGCCTTAAACACAAGAAAAATTCCTCTCTTCTTGCAGTCCTCTGCCTCATTCAATATCCAGCTGTGAACTGAATGAAGCAGGGTTTCTGCTAGAACAATTAGTAGATGGTCATGCAATTCAAGCTTGCATATGCACCAGGGGGCCTAATTAAGATTGCCTGGGCCACCTAATTCTGTCAATTCCTAACTTTTGAGTGTTTTACTGTTCTTGTAAGTACTTACCTAGGTTTTGTTTAAAAATGCAAAGAAAAAACAAGAAATTCTATCATGTGAAACGATAATAACTGCTGAAATGGATCATCAGCGGAAATGCCCATACACTTGATGTAATGGAGTAACTGGTAGCTGTTATCCTCAATGTGGAGAAGCCACTAATAGTTGATGCAACACGCACTAGCAAAGGGATTCTTGGATTCTATTCCTGGCCTTTGAGACAGCACCTCCAAGCACATTTATTCTAAAAGACAGATTTGCTATCAGCTGAGGTTTGGATCTGTCCTATTAGAGACCTGAAGCCAGATTCTAACCCTCACCTTGGCCTTTAATGCTGCTTCACCACTGGACAGAGGCTATAAAGGTCAACTAAACCCAAAGCCGCCCCCAATAGATTTCTAAATATTAATTGCAAATTAAGAAAAGTTGAGAAATTGTCATTTCTCCATGACCAGATTTTTCCATGTCAAACCATGTTAGGATTTCATTACTGAAATGATCGTAAGGGGGGTGAAATTATTTACTGGACAGTAACTATGAAATTTGTGTGTAAACAAACATCTAATTTTCTTAAACAATTAAAATGACATTTAGCTTATCAGGAGATATTGAACCAGTAGCCGATTAATTGCATCTGTCAGAGTCTGATCTTGCAAGATGGCAACTACCAGCAACTCCCACTGGCTTCAGTGGGAGCAGAATTGGACGCTGTGTGGCTTCTTCCTTACACAATGACCTTATAACATAGAAGGTAAAAACACCACCGAAATGCAGATTTTAAAAATAAGAAAATTAAAGAAAAAACTCTACTCACTTTTGGGCCTGGAGGCCCTTGTTTTCCTGGAGGACATATACAAGGAGAAGGCGTGGAGCCTACATCACTGGGGCCATTCATACACTACCAAAAATAAAAATGATCATCAAAATACATGGAAAACCATAAATCAACATATTACAATTAACTGCATTAACATGACCAAATATAGGACTGACTTTATTTTTATTTCATATACAGCACAGTCCTAGGTTATGTAACATTTGTTTAATCAGAACTCCTGCCTAAATGAATACAAGTGGTAAAGGGGGAGGGATAGCTCAGTGGTTTGAGTATGGGCCTGCTAAATGCAGGGTGGTGAGTTCAATCCTTGAGGGGGCCATTTAGGGATCTGGGGCAAAAAAAATTAGTCCTGCTAGTGAAGGCAGGGGACTGGACTTGATGACCTTTCAAGGTCCCTTCCAGTTCTATGAGATAGGTATATCTCCATATATTATATTAAGTCATGTCCCTGAGCAACTTTGCAGACATGAATTCCTGTCCCACCTCTCCAAAACCCTGATAGCTTTTAGACCATTCAGAAAAAAACAGATTTCTATTGTAGTTAAAGTGTGTTCTTTTCTGAAGAAATTACAGCTACAAATAGAGCTGGTCAAATTATTCTTGGGGAATAAATTAGTTAATGAATGAAGTCTCTTTTCCATTTTTGAATCATTCAAAAAGATCCCAATTTCTGAAAATGAATTTGTTATTCATAAATATTCACCAAATAGTTTCGATGAAAAATTTTCAGAGGATAGATTTTCAAAAAAATTTCTTTTAAACTATTCAATCTTTCTCACATGTACATGAACACTAATTCACATAGAATTATTTCTGAAACTTTTTAAATAGGATAATACACAACAAATGACTTATAGCAAATCGCGTATTGTGAATGCTATATTGTTAGCATGTGACTATGGGTATTCATACCAAGAAAGGCCATTCCAAAAATATTCCTGAAAACAAAAACTCATTAACAAGGATGTTCAAAAATATTGAATAAAAAGGGGCCTCACCATGACTGAACCAAACATTCATATAAAAGAGGCAAATGAATTTTAACAAATAGTTTTTACAGAATTCATCCAGCAACAGTTACATGAATCATTAAAGAATAGTAAAAAATCCGTTAACAAAGAATTTTACATGTCACCACTGTGGTTTTCATTTATGATACATCAAAGTACTTCATCTGAAACATCTAATAAGTTTATGTTATGAAATAGAGATGGCTTCGCTCCAGACATCTCTGCTGATATTTTTTCCTCTTTTCCATTTATAGACAAGACTATTTATGTCTACATCCTCATTAAATTTAAGAACAATCTCATAGTGATCTTTAGAGTATTTTCAGTAATCAACATTCAAAATATGCATCACATTGACTAGAATCTGTGATGTATCAACTATGGTGACTGCATTAGTGCACACAAGTAATTATGGGTGCATGAATAAGGGTTGCAGAAAATACCCCCTCACTTATAAAACATACTTTTTACCTAAAAATATTGGGCCTGAGTCTCCCCTGACGTCTACTGATAAAAATCAGAAGTAACCCCAAAGAAGTAAGCTGATTTACAACATTTAAAATTGGTTTCAGTTGAATGAAAAATAGACTCATTATTCCTTACACGAAAAACAAATGCATTACAAAAAATACACAACATATCTGGTTTCCCATAGAGTAAATGCTTAAACAATGCTACATAAAACCTGAAGATTTAGATTGTCCCATACATACAGGAAGAAAAACATGATGCAAAGGATGTGATTTAATTAGACCACAACTTTATTGACTTAACATATCTGGGAACTATCTGGCAAAAACACGTACAATGCAGATCATGATTCCTTTCTTAACCATTTCAACCTGGTGGAGCGCTGCCATTAGCCCCCACCCTTCCACAGCTGGTTTCTGCCCATTGCTGCGACTTCACCACCCTCCCCTTGCATGAAGGTTAAGGAGCTGTGGAGAAGCGGCTGCCTCCTCACTGTACCAGACATTAGGAGCCCCATTCGCATTCCCTACATTCTTTAGGGGATTCCTTCCCCTAAACCCATTTCCAATCCCAGTTTATGAGAGAACTGAACCCCCTATGGGATAAGTACATGTACTGGATGCCTGCCACCTGCTGTGTCATAACAATTTGAACCTGAACTATCCCTGAGTTGCTTGGGCATGAGAGGGGGCTCAAGCTGAAGGTCAAACCCAGCCCCCAGATCAGGCGATGCCTTTCCCTCTCCTCCTGGCTAGCCTCTTCCCAGGGATGGGGCAAAGGGAGCCAATACACTTTCTTCTGCCAGTCCAGCCAAAGCTCCCTCCCGACCTTGAGGTTGTGGGGTTTGCATTCTGAGCTGTGCAAGAGGAGGTTTAGTATTGAATTGAGCACTTATTTACATATTCCAAATAATATATTGCACCTTAATCTGTAAGGTGTTGTGTAACACGGACTTTTAAAAGAGGGTTCCAAGTAGAATATTCTCTCAGGGTGAAATTGGTGGATTTCATTTATGAAATATAAGTCTAGTTTGTGTCAAAAACAACTGCAATTGAACTGAAGCCAATAGGAGCCACTGGTCCTCAGAACCTCCAAAAATTAGGCCACTTATCCAGTGCCCACCTGTGGATTTAGAACTAGATGTTTTACTTTAGACACCCAAATTGAAAATGTTTGCCCATTGACAATACAGTTTTGATTAGCTGGATTCCATTGCTTTTAGTTTTTTGCAAACCACTTTCCATCTCTCGAAACCAACTGCACATTACCAGCTGATGGCTTAATACTGAGTTTATAAAAAAGTAAATACTACCTTAAATTGAGTGGTTTATGATTGAGCTTACCTCTCCATTCTGAAATGAAAAGAAACAGTTTAAGAATGTAGCAATATTTGTAAAGGAAAATATATTTTTTTATAACCAGTTCCCAAATAGCAGGTGTGAAGTCCCTGCCCTCTTCATGTCCTAACTCAAGACCTGGGTAGATCCTGTGTGACCATGCAAGGGTGTGGAGAGGATTAGCTTGATTTTCCCTTCCCTCCCTTTGTGCCTGTGTAGGATGCAGCCACACACTAGACTATGGGCTGTATAATTGCAATGAGGTTTCTGGTATCTGTAATAGCACAGAATGTTACATCCTGAAATCTCCTAGCACATCAGAAATTATGGGGTAGTCTCCTTTAGTGAATTACCACACCATTACCTTTAGTAGGATCCTCATGCAAGTGCTGACCAAGCCCAACCATGCTTAGCTTACAAACTCTGACACAATCAGAATCCAAAGTGATATGGCCACAGTGCTATGCATCCTTTGACATGTCACTGCACCTTCAGATTTTCACAGTGACATGTGAATTTCATTTATGACAAAAACAGGTGAAACCAAACCAGCAAAAAGGGATCTTTTTGTCTGGATTTGATCATGCAGAATGTGGTGGGTTTGCATTTGTTTATTTTCTGAATCCCATGAGCAATTTGTAAATATCAAGATGATGCAATCTTGCAATCAAGTTGACAAAGCTTTATAGAAAGAATTAGATCCAGTACGTTTAAATTTATTGTAGACTTTGAAGCTCAGCTCCCATTTAAGAACCTAAACAAGAGCTGGATGTACAAAAGTGCTCAATACCTATGGCCAGGCTTGCCAAACAGCTCAGTATCCAATAAGCTGAGCTCTTTTGAAAATCTAACTACTTATCTGGTGTCTAAGCAGGAGTTGAGCTCTTTCAAAAAAATGACTATAAGCGTCACAATGGCAGCTGCTAGACACGGCACAGTTCTGTAAATCTAGCTGTTAGTAAGGTTCTGAAATAGGAGCTGAACTCTTTACAACATTTGGCCCCACATGATTTAGACTTCCCTGCACCATTCTACAAACAATTAACATTTCAATATAGAATTAACTCTAACCAACCAAGTAAGGACAGGGCCACTTTTAGGTCACTCTTCAGCCCCACAACCTGGACATGAACTGATTAGGACTTCAGTTTTGTCTCATCCAAAACACATTGGATGAAATCCAGGCCTCATTGAAGTCAATTGGAGTTTTGCCACCAACTTCAATGGGGATAATTTTGACAGGAAATTCTAATTTAAAAACCTAGAAACCTGTTGACTAAATACTAGATTTTAGAGATTAGGGGATTTACTGATGACTGTAGTAATAAAAATACTTTGCACTTAAAGTAGATAGCTCTTTTCATCAATAGAACTCAAGGCACTTAGTATCTCAAAGCATTTGTCACACAAGATTTAGAGTTCACTTCGTACTGATTTCACATTTGCACTGTCAAGTAAGTACTAACATTTTAAGACCTCTTTAAGGATGTCTTTCTAGGAAAATACAAAAGTCTTGTAAAATATGTTTGTTCTAAAACTAGGTTGATAGATGCCAGATACATGTAGCTGTTACCTGTTTAAACATTATAGAATGAGTTCCTCAAATTCCAGAAGGAATTTGTTTACAGTAGTTGAATAAATGCAGAAATGTTTATTTTAAGAGCTCATTATTAAGATAGCCCCTGTGTTTAGTTATTTGGATAAAATGTCAAACAATCCTGGAGAGTTCATCAATCATACTCACAAATCCCGGGATTTCACAAGCTGTTTCTCGGTTGTTTTGTTCTGGGTCACAGTAGATTCTTAGTTTCTGGACATCAAACTATAAGTCAAAGCCAAATACATTGTTCAGGAGAAATTAAATGTTAATCATTTGAGATTACATCAATGAATTTAAAATACAGTCTCCCTTAAATGGTCTGAGTTATATAAACAAACAAATCTTTAAACCCATTTGAAGTCATACATGTCACGTAAGGTTGTCTGACAATTTCAGAATGTAGTTAGTGATAGCATTTTAGCCACACTGCTCCCACTGACTGATGTGTACATTACTTTGACATTTCATGGGTAAAAGCAACAGGACTACTTATGGAAAAAATATTTTTTTTTTTCAAAACAGTAGAAATCATTGTCCCGAGTCTTTGGCTGTTGATGAGGACTGCACAGCACAATATACTAAACTGTTTATGGTAAATCTTCCCTTATTCTATCTCTGTACAGTACCACTATCCATAATAACTAGATATTGTGAAATCAGCCTCCCTTCCCATACTTCTGATTCAGATCCAATAGGTTTCATTCAGTAGAGGCTTTCAGAATACATTGTCAATAAAAATGAAATGCACAATTTAGTCTTTCATAATAGATTTTAATATAGCAATGTTCCACCAAACTGACTATTCTATAGAACAAGATGTGTCATGATGCTGAGAAACAGAATCTCAGTGATTACAGATAGAAAACAAAAAACATTTAGGTCATAAAGACCATCTTTCTGGCAGTGCAAAATTGTTCCCTACTGTATATTCTAGTGCTTCTTCCAGGCTACTTTTAAATCTCTCAGGCAGTGGGTCTTACACAATTCCACATTCCTAAATCTTTTCTTAATTTCAGGCAAAATTTCCTAGCAGTGACATTTATTAACTAAGGAACAGCCTTCTTAAGAAAGTGGTTGAAGCCCCATTCCCGAAGCTATTTTAAAAACTAGATTGCACAAGACTATACAAATGTAATGTAGGGAATAATACTGATTTGGCAGGAAGGATGGATTAGATGACGTTTTATATCTCTTCCATCTCTAATTCCAGTAAAAATAAATGTCTGAGATTCTACAAGAAATCTGCAACACAATCCAGTCTTTCTTGCAGAGAACCATTTTACAGCACGAACAAAATCTCATTGGGAACACTGACTCACAGACAGACCAAGCAGTTCCCTAAAATTTGTTTAAGAGATTATAAAAAGAGGTCTCAAGCATTCCCAAAAATAAGTAAAATGCAGGATACCCAGACAGAGAACTGCTAAAGGTCTAAAAACAAGACAATTTATTTGTGATGGGGTGTGGCCCCACACCAGCCTCAACAGGGTTAATGAGGGCTTGAGAGGCCAATTAGGTCAGCTGGAGTCACCTCAGAGAAGGAGGGCCAGGGTGAAGTGAAAGTGAAGCCCCACTAGACCAGCACTATAAAGCCACCTATGAAAGGGCTGGGCCAACATAAAGCCAAGAAACTGAGAGTAGAATGGGGCTGCAGGGGAAAGAGTTTTGGTATGAGGGAGGACATCAGGGACGAGGAGGAAGTACAGGAGGAAAGTAAGGCCTTGGAGCCTGTCCTGGAGTAAGGAGTCTGGCAAGAAGCTAGGAGGGGTGAAGTAGTCATAGGGAATAGAGTAACCTCCAGTGGAAACCCAGAACCAGGAAACAGAAGACAGGGAGGTTTTGTCGGAAGAAGCCCAGGGAAACAGCGACAGGGACAGGGACTGAGGACCTGGATTGCTGGTTATAGTGTCCCTGGGCTGGAACCTGGTGTAGCAGATGGGCCCGAGTTCCCCTGCCAGCCAGTGCTATAGTAGCACAGAGCCCAAGGAGGGGCTGAACACCTTTCCAGTGATGGCATTTGGATAGATGTCCTACTGGACTTCGTAATCCTTAAGGGATGGACTAAATGGGAACCTGGCCAGAAGGCCGAGTTATCACAAGAGAGACTGTTACAGTGTGAGCAATGAGCAGCAAGGGGGTACCCAATGCAGCAAGAGATACATTCCCAGACCTAGACGCAAGGAGGCGCACTAGCAGTGAGTAGGACCTGTGTAACATTCTGTAAGAAGGCTCTGCTTTAATCTCGGTCCATGTTCAAGCACCCTGATGATGAAAAGCACAATATATCTTTTAAAAGTCTGAATGTTTATATTAAAAGATTTAAGAAGTTAAACAGCTGAGAGAAAACAAAAGAAAATATATCTTTCAAAGAAACCAAAAAAATTAATCTAATTTAAGTAACTCAATATTTCCCAGAGTTGCTGCTATTATTCTCAGTCTAATTAGTAATGTCTCGTACCACACTGTTATAAATCAAGAAATCATAAGAAATTAACAACTGGATTTAATTTAATTTAGCAAACATATGGAACGCTTTATGTACTGTAGTTTTATTGCTAGCAATTACTTATAAAGCCAAAATTTTGCTTACTTTTTTGTGGTAGCACATAGCTATTGAAAAAAGGTGTTTTACATTCCTTAAATAGATCAAAAATACTTACAGGCTTTTCCATATTTTATTTTGGCAGACTAGAATCAAACATTAACAATTTACAAGCATGATAAAGGCAGCACAGCAGGGACACAACTTCATATATTATGTGCTTTATGCTTCCTGTAAACCAATGATGGGACAGTAGCTGCTTGCAACTTTTATTCTCTCCTCAATATGCACAAGTAATTCCTCTGACGTCAGTGGAAATTATGTGAAAGTATCAAGAAGAGATCAGGTACCCTTTCTTTAGATAAATGGTTCCCAATTTTGAAGGGCAACTGTCATTTCACTAATTTAACATCTCAGCTGTTTCAATTAGCAACCACCTTCCCCTTCAGTCAGTTGGTCTACTCAGCACGAGGAAGGGCGCAGCTATCAAGTTTATTATTATTATTTGCATTGCCATGGCACCTAGGAGTCCCAGTCATGGACCAGAACCAGAATTGTGGAAACCTAGATGGTTGTTAGGAAATCCCTGCTCCCTTGCTTGCAGCCCAGCTACATTTGTGAGATCATAGCAGGAAAGTAGGCAGGCATGTCAGTGCTGTCCCATGTTATTTATGACTTTTGGCATCACTGTAAGGGTGGCAGAAACAAGCCTTTAGCAATACAGCCAAGGTCCATTTTCTGCATTGGGTCCCAATGTACTGCAATTGCCCACCTCTCATTCAATAGGTTTTAAGGCAATCCAAATTCTGCACCGGGTCAGTTTATGCAAGACTGGGATTGGAACACACCCAATTTGAATGGAGACTAAAATGTTCACAAACAAATGGGTGCCGAGCAACAGCTGAGCTTTAAGTTTGTATATAGGGGAAATGTAGTGGGGACAGCAAGCAAAGTGTGATGAGTGTTCTGAGTCTGATGAGTTATTCGTGAGCCTGAGGGTTTCTCTACATTGCAATAAATCATGCGACTGGTCCATGTCTGCTGACTCAAGCTATGGTGATATAATACTGCAGTGTAGACATTCGGGATCAGGCTGGAGGCCACGCATTGGGACACTCCTCCCTCACTGGGTCCCAGAACCTGGGCTCCAATCCGAGCCCGAACATCTACACTGCAATTTTATAGCCCCGCAGCCCAAACCCCGCAAGCCCAAGTCAGCTGACACAGGCCAGCCGTGGGTTTTTAACTGCAATAAAGACATACCCTGAGTGTTCTGAGCCTGAGTCATCCCTGAGCCTGAGTCATCCCATTCTGCTCAACATGGCTACCTTTTGGGGATACTCCCAGCTTTTGGGGATACTCCCAGCAGTGCTGACAGACTGCCCCTGCTCTTGCCGCTCAAGCAATGGCTGGTCGCCTAACATGGTTGGTCCACCATCTTCAGGATCAACTTGCCCAGCTGCAACTGGAGAATGCCTCTCTCTGCTCACAAATCCCAGTATCTCCAGTACCTCCAGGACTGCCAGCTATGGTCCCTCTGAAACATGGCCCAAAGGTTCCACTGCCAGAAAGATTTCATGGGAATTGCCAGACGTTCCATGGTTTTCTTAACCAGTGCCACCTTTTGTTCTGGATGTGTCCCACAATGTATCCTGACGACCAGACCAAAGTTGGGCTTATCATCCATTTATTGACTGGTGACTGGTGAAACCCTAGACTGAGAATCACTGCTTCTGGAGCAGATGGGCCCAATGCTGACTAATTTTGATGAGTTCATCCATGGCTTTTTGGTAACATTAGGCTGACAGCCTTGTCTGAGAAACTGTCTATCTCGACATATGTTGCTCCCTTTCAGCATCTGGTTGCCAACATGGCATGGAGAGGGTCAGCCCAGATCTACCATTCCCACCAGAGTCTGAATGACAACGTAAAAGATTAATTGGCCCAGGTTGAATCCCCCACAATTCTGAACTCGTATTGAATTGTGCATCTGGATCGACAGTCATCTGTCTAAGCGACGCCAAGAAAAGAAGAGGACATAGCCACAACTCCAGCTTAGACCTGCTCCATTCCAGCCGACCTCAAGCATTATTCCATAACAGGAGCCTATGCAGACTGATGTGACGCAAAGGCACCTCATGGATCAGGAGAAGGAGTATTGGTGATAGAACAACCTTTCCCTATTTTATGGTGGACTTAGTTACAGAGTACCCCCTTAAATCTAGACCCTTGGAAAACAACCACGTCCAGCCCTGTTAGAGAGGTTGTGGCTGGATGTAACCAAGAAATTGAGTCCTCCACAAGAGCCCCCTCTTCTGCTATCTTGTATCTTGGCAGCCACGAACTGTCACCCTCCACAATGTAGGTCTTCCTCCACCTCTTAATCCTGATTAGAAGTGAGCTGCACTCAGCTTTTGCTCATGGATTCCAGTGCGTCTAGTAATTTTACGGATGATGGGCTCACCAAAGCTACTCAACTTCCAGTGCAGAAGACGCTCACCCCAAACCACGTGAAGCCAATTGATGGTAGCATGAAACTGTGCCCCTCCAAGTCAAGACTGTCAGGAAACTCTGCAATTAAGCCCTGGTCTACACTGGGGGGGATCGATCTAAGTTACGCAACTTCAGCTATGTGAATAACGTAGCTGAAGTTGACGTACTTAGATCGACTTACTGCAGTGTCTTCAACATGGTGAGTTGACTGCTGCCGCTCCCCCATCGACTCTGCTTCCGCCCCTCGCTGCCCTGGAGTATAGGAGTCTACGGGACAGCGCAAGGGGGGCGATTTATCGAGTCTAGACTAGACGCGATAAATCGATCCCCGCTGGATCGATCGCTACCCACCGATCCGGAGGGTAGTGAAGACATACCCTCAATATAATCAGCTTGCCACTCTTCCTGTTTATGCTCAGCATTTCATGGCTCTCAGTGCATGATCCAAACATCTCTTGGAGGATGGAAGAGCTACAATTCAAGGCAAGCTATTGCCAACAACTGCATCTAGCCGAATCAGATGCCCAGAAAACAAGAAGAGGAACGGAAAAGGCCACTACCTTCTGTGTTCAGCAGATTCAAGGAGACAACAGTACCAAAATACCTAAATTTTGCTGATGTATTTGATAAAAGAAACACTGATATCTTACTCCCACATAGACCCTAAAACGGCCCCATCAACCTCCAGCCAGGCACCAGAATTGTATTCGGATGGATTTATTCTGTATCGAAATCAGAACTCAAGGCCTTACGAGAACATGTTGATGAGAATCTTCCAGAAAAATTCATTTCTCCATCCACGTCTCCCACTAGAGCCCTGATTTTGTTCATTAAGAAGGATGGCTCCTTGTGTTTCTATGTAGATTATTGTGCATTGAACAAAATCACTATCAAGATCAGTTACCGCTAGCCCTGGATCAGCAGGCTGTTGAAAGGGGTTGGTGCTGCCAAGGTATTTCTCAAGCTCGATCTTCTTGACACTTACAATCTAGTCTGCATCAGGTCAATAGGGCAACAAATGGAAAACTGTGTTTTGCACGTCATGGAAATTTTGAGTATCTAGTTATGCCTTTCAGTCTCTCCAGTGACCCAGCCATGTTCGAGCACTTTGTCAATGACATTTTTAGGGATATTTTAGACCAGTTCATGGTGATCTACCTGGATGACATCCTCTCCTTCTCAAAAAATCAAGTCCTTCATGACACATCCACCTTGTGCACAAGCATATCTGAGCAAATGGCCTGTTCGGGAAACCCCAGAAGTGCGAATTTGATCGCCTTTTTGTCGACTTCTTTGGCTATAAGCAACAGAGGGTCCTGTGGCATCTTTAAGACTTCTGTTAGTCTTAAAGGTGCCACAGGACCCTCTGTTGCTTTTTACAGATTCAGACTAACACGGCTACCCCTCTGATTCTTTGGCTATGTCATTTCTCCCAACCGACCCCTGAAGATTGTCCACAGTCATGGAATGGGCAGCCCAAAGAATGTCTATGATGTCCAGTGTTTCCTGGAGTCTTCCAACTTTTACTGGCAGTTCATCAGGGGATGTTTGAAGGTGGTGACCCCAATTGCCCGGCTGCTCCGGAAGAATACTATATTTGCTTGGATACCAGAAGCCCAGTCCACCTTTGATTAGTTAAAGGAAGTACTTACATCAGCACCTATTTTTTATTTATAATTTCTTATTAATTTTTTCCAAATACAATACACCAAAATACTAGATTCATCAAAATATATAAAGTAAGTAAATAGGGTTAGGATAAATGGAAGGGAAGGGAAGCAACATAACTATATTCAGGATCTACATTAACCACAGACCTCTCAAAAAACAGTCCAAATGGCTTTGAATTTTTTATGCTTTCCCTTTCTATGGAATGCCAATCATTAGTTAGCCGCAAGGTCAACCATATCATTGAGCCAGGCATCAATATTTGGTGGGAATTGACTTTTCCATTTTTGTAGGATTAATTTTTTAGTAACCAAAGCTGCATGTTGTTATCAGGTAATTTTCAGGAATACATCCAAGAATGAAACCTAAGGGGTAGAGCTCCAATTTAGCATCCTGTATCCAACTGGTGCTTTGACCCACCTCATACCAGAAATTCTTAATACAGGGACACTTCCAAATCATATGAGCTAATGTAGCATTAAGGGACCTACATTTTCAACAGCAGTCAGCATTTATGAGGCCTATTACCATTAGCCTATGTGAGAACCAGCATATTAAAGTGTTTTTGGTGAATAAGCCATAATCATTTAGTTCTATAGTTGCCTTTCTAACATTAGTTACAATTGTATTTCATTAGGATCAGCAAAAACAACAAGGAGCCTGGTGGTACCTTAAAGACTAACAGATTTATTTGGGCATAAGCTTTCGTGGGTAAAAACCTCACTTCTTCAGATGCATAGAGTGAAAGTTACAGATGCAGGCATTATATACTGACACATGGAGAGCAGGGAGTTACTTCGCAAGTGGAGAACCAGTGTTGACAGGGCCAATTCAATCAGGGTGGATGTAGTCCACTCCCAATAATAGATGAGGAGGTGTCAATTCCAGGAGAGGAAAAGCTGCTTCTGTAATGAGCCAGCCACTCCCAGTCCCTATTCAAGCCCAGATTAATGGTGTTAAATTTGCAAATGAATTTTAGTTCTGCTGTTTCTCTTTGAAGTCTGTTTCTGAAGTTTTTTTGTTCAATGATAGTGACTTTTAAATCTGTAATAGAATGACCAGGGAGATTGAAGTGTTCACTTACTGGCTTATGTATGTTACCATTCCTGATGTCCGATTTGTGTCCATTTATTCTTTTGCAGAGGGACTGTCCGGTTTGGCCAATGTACATGGCAGAGGGGCATTGCTGGCACATGATGGCATATATAACATTAGTGGATGTGCAGGTGAATGAGCCCTTGATGGTGTGGCTGATGTGGTTGGGTCCTCTGATGGTGTCGCCAGAGTAGATATGGGGACAGAGTAGGCAACGAGGTTTGCTACAGGGATTGGTTCCTGGGTTGGTGTTTCTGTGGTGTGGTGTGTAGTTGCTGGTGAGTATTTGCTTCAGGTTGGGGGGTTGTCTGTAAGCAAGGACTGGCCTGCCTCCCGAGGTCTGTGAGAGTGAGGGATCATTTTCCAGGATAGGTTGTAGATAGTGGATAATGCGCTGGAGAGGTTTTAGCTGGGGGCTGTATGTGATGGCCAGTGGTGTTCTGTTATTGTCCTTGTTGGGCCTGTCCTGTAGTAGGTGATTTCTGGGTACCTGTCTTGCTTTGCCAATCTGTTTCCTCACTTCCCCAGGTGGGTATTGTAGTCTTACAAATGCTTGATAAAGATCTTATAGGTGTTTGTCTCTGTCTGAGGGGTTGGAGCAAATTCGGTTATATCTTAGGGCTTGGCTGTAGACAATGGATCGTGTGATGTGTCTTGGATGGAAGCTGGAGGCGTGTAGGTACGTATAGCGCTCAGTAGGTTTCCGGTATAGGGTGGTGTTTATGTGACCATCACTTATTTGCACTGTAGTGTCCAGGAAGTGGATCTCTTGTGTGGACTGTTCCAGGCTGAGGTTGATGGTGGGGTGGAAATTGTTGAAGTCCAGGTGGAATTCTTCAAGGGCTCCTTTCCGTGGGTCCATATGATGATGTCATCAATGTAGCACAAGTAGAGGAGGGGCACTAGGGGACGAGAGCTGAAGAAGCGTTGTTCTAAGTCAGCCATAAAAATGTTGGCATACTGTGGGGCCATGCGGGTACCCATAGCAGTGCCACTGACTTGAAGGTATAAGTTGTTCCCAAATCTGAAGTGGTTGTGGGCGAGGACAAAGTCACAAAGCTCAGCCACCAGGCGTGCTGTGGCCTCATCAGGGATACTGTTCCTGACAGTTTGTAGTCCATCCTCATGTGGAATATTGGTGTAAAGTGCTTCTACATCCATGGTGGCCAGGATGGTGTTTTCAGGAAGAACACCAATGCACTGTAGTTTCCTCAGGAAATCGGTGGTGTCTCGAAGATAGCTGGGAGTGCTGGTAGCGTAGGGTCTGAGGAGAGAGTCCAAATAGCCAGATAATCCTGCTGTAAGAGTGCCAATGCCTGAGATAATGGGGCGTCCAGGGTTTCTGGGTTTATGGGTCTTGGGTAGCAGATAGAATACCCCTGGTCGGGGTTCTGGGGGTGTGTCCATGTAGATTTGTTCCCGTACTTGTAGCTGGGAATTCCTTGAGCAGATGGTGTAGTTTCTTTTGGTATTCCTCAGTGGGATCAGAGGATAGTGGCCTGTAGAATGTGGTCTTGGAGAGTTGCCTGGCAGCCTCCTGTTCATAATCCGGCCTGTTCATTATGACTACAGCACCTCCTTTGTCAGCCCCTTTGATGATAATGTCAGAGTTGTTTCTGAGGCTGTGGATGGCATTGCGTTCTGTACGGCTGAGGTTATGGGACAAGTGATGTTGTTTGTCCACAATTTCAGCCTGTGCATGTCTGCGGAAGCACTCTATGTAGAGGTCCAGTCTGTCATTTCAACCGTCAGGTGGAGTCCACGCAGAGTTCTTCTTCTTGTAGTGTTGGTAGGAGGGTTCCTGTGGGTCAGTGCACTGTTCAGTGGTGCGCTGAAAATATTTCTTGAGTCGGAGACGACGAAAGTAGGCTTCCAGATCACCGCAGAACTGTATCGTGTTCGTGGGGATGGTAGGACAGAAAGAGAGTCCCCGAGATAGGATAGACTCTTCTGCTGGGCTAAGTGTGTGGTTGGAAAGATTGACAATGTTGTTAGATGAGTTGAGGGTACCACTGTTGTAGCCCCCTGTGGCAGGTAGAAGTTTAGATAGCTTACTGTCCCTTTTCCTCTGTAGAGAAGTGAAGTGTGCATTGTAAATGGCTTGTCTCTTTTTTGTAAAGTCCAGCCACGTGGAAGTTTGTGTGGAAGGTTGGTACTGTATGAGAGTCTCCAGTTCTGAGAGCTCATTCTCATGTCTGTCTGTATCTGTGTTATCAGGAATGGTAACATACATAAGCCAGTAAGTGAACACTTCAATCTCCCTGGTCATTCTATTACAGATTTAAAAGTCACTATCATTGAACAAAAAAACTTCAGAAACAGACTTCAAAGAGAAACAGCAGAACTAAAATTCATTTGCAAATTTAACACCATTAATCTGGGCTTGAATAGGGACTGGGAGTGGCTGGCTCATTACAGAAGCAGCTTTTCCTCTCCTGGAATTGACACCTCCTCATCTATTATTGGGAGTGGACTACATCCACCCTGATTGAATTGGCCCTGTCAACACTGGTTCTCCACTTGCGAAGTAACTCCCTGCTCTCCATGTGTCAGTATATAATGCCTGCATCTGTAACTTTCACTCTATGCATCTGAAGAAGTGAGGTTTTTACCCACGAAAGCTTATGCCCAAATAAATCTGTTAGTCTTTAAGGTGCCACCAGACTCCTTGTTGTTTTTGTAGATACAGACTAACACGGCTACCCCCTGATACTTGACACCATTAGGATCAGCATCCATCTTGTTATATCCAGACCTGGCAAAAGCCTTTGTTGTCGAAGAAGTTGCTTCCAATTATGTGATTGGGACAGTTTCAATACAGTGGCATAGGCTTCAGGGAGTTCTTCGTCCTTGCGCATTTTATCCCCGTAAACTGATGCCTGTGGAGCAAAACTATGAAATCTGTGACAAAGAACTGCTGGCTATCAAGGCCACTTTTAAAGAATAGCACCATCACCTGGAAGGTGCACGTTTCCCAGTCCAGGTATATATGGATCACAAGTACTCAGAGTACCCGTGACTGTAAATCTCTCAATCAACACCATATCTGTCAGTCCCTTTTTTCCAGGTTCAATTACACTGTAACCTATTGCCCGATGCCAGGAATGGTAAACCTGCCATTTTCCCAATGTCACCATGAACAACTTGCTGTCTCTCATGAAGTCCCTCATATTCTTCGATCCATTTGCAGTGAAAATTATGGCAACTGGTACAGATCTAGCTTCTGACTCAATATTCTCAGTCAAAAAAGGGATCATCTTATTAAAATACTGGATTTATACCTCAAACAGTCAGCCACATCTAGCAATACTCTGGCTATGTTATGATTCACTCCGGTTGGTCATTTCAGCCCCCCGGAAAACGCTGAGGCTCTTGAAATCTCAGATGGCCAAATATGCATGTTTTCATGTAGTCCTATATCAACTCCTGTGACACGTGCCCTTGAATGAAGACTCCCTGCACCAAACCCCTGGGCACTTTGATTCCACTGCCAATTCCATCTCAATCGTGGTCATCCATCTTCGTGGACTTTATCATTTACGTTCCCAATTACCAGGGCCACACAACTGTGCTAGTTTTTGTCAACCTACTTACAAAAATGTCCCATTTTGTGCCAGGCATTCATATTTCCACTGCAGCGGTCACAGCCCAACTGTTTTTCAACCATGTATTCAAACTCCCTGGTCTACCATCTAACATTACATCTGATCAAGGACTGCAGTTAATTTCACATTTCTGGAGAGAGCTGTTCAAGTTCCTATATGTGGATCTACAGGTCTCCTTGGCTTATCAACCCCAGGCTGATGGATAGATGAAATGAATTATTCAAATTCTTGAGCAATACCTCTGTTGCTTTATCATTACCATTAGAATGACTGGGTTTCACTCCTCCCTTTTGCCAAATTTGCATATAACAACTCTCCCCAGAGATCAAACCACCACCATCCTTTTTATGCCAACAAGGTTTCCACTCCCAGTTCCACCCACCCATGCCACAAGTCTCACATGTACCCAGAGCCTTCAATCTAATCGAACATGTGCACCGCATCAAGGAGTTGAAAGTCCACCTAGAATTGGTCATGTGGATTACAAACAAGGGAACCCTCATATCATAGTTGGAGATAAAGAATGGCTCTTCACATAGCACATTGGCTCTCCCCAACCTTCACAAAAGTTAGATTACCGATACTTGGCCCATTTTGGGTCATCCAGCAGATCAATCCTGTAGCCTTCAAACTCCAACTTCCCAAGATGATGAAAACATACTCAATGTCCCATCACCCCTCTGAAAGACCATATCAACAACTCCTTTCCCAGATGAGTTCAGCAACCACCTCCACCCATCACTGTCCAGGAGTACCTGGTGAAGTAGATCCAAAGTTCGCCAGGGGAAGCTCATGTATCTTGTTGATTGGGAGGGTAATGGGGTGGCTTATCGTTGGTGAAAGCCGACTAACAACATACACACACACACCCCCTACTTTGAGAATTCAATCAGTCACACCGTGATAAATCAGGTTGAAGGACACCTGGCAGGCATCTTTTTCAGGGGGGTACTGTGAAGGATGTTCTGAGCCTCATGAATCATCTAAGATAATTCCCTGAGAGTCTTAAGGGACCACCCAATCCACAAGCAAGGGTCTAACCAGGTGATCCCAAAGCTGGTGTATAGGGTCTAACCAGGTGATCCCAAAGCCTCCTAATGAAAGCAGCCGTTCCACTCTGCTCAACATCACTACATCGTCAAAGATACTACCAGCTGCCTGCTCCAGCCTCTGCCTGCTCCTGCTCCTGCCAAGCAAGTCCCCTGGATGTCCTGACTCAAAGTGGAATACCAGTGGATTAAGTTTCAGTAGCACTACATTTGGGAACACCTTTGTGACGCCGTACCCCATAATGCTTTATGGAAATATGCTTATGAATATATATGACATAACTGGAATATGTGCTATGCTACATATTCCATGGAGCATATCTATGTAACGGTTATGATCTACTGAATCTATTAATCCTATCTGTATGCATGTATCATTTTTGTATTGGAAGTTATGAATATTGGCTGTGTACTGGCTTGATTTCTAAATATCCTTAGTAGAGAATTTGGTCAATTTCAACATTCTTTTCTCCAGGAACTAAGTACCTAATCAAGAAACACTTAAAGGACAATGAATCTTGGAATGCTCCAATCCACATAAGAAGTCTACTTGAGGACCTTCAAGATAGCATGTGACCTATGGCTACTACCTGGTAAGAAACTGTGAGTCATGCATGGACATGTGACTTGCCCAGGTGACTCCAGAACTCCATCTTGGAGCTGGACTTTGCATAGGAGTGAGGAGGGGGGTCTCCACCCACAAGAGAAAGTCTATTTAAGCCCATGGGAGACCCCTTCATTTGGTCTTCAGCTGGCTAAAGAGAGCCTCTCCACCCCCCAGGATACCTGAAAGAAACTGGAACAAAGTACAGTGACTGCAAGGGGTGTGAGTGATTGCTGGACCCATGCTAAAAGGAGATTAGTCTGTAAAAGGGAGCATTCTGAAACTGGTGAGGATCTTATCTGTATTCAGTTTGATTAGACATAGATGTGCGTGTTTTATTTTATTTTGCTTGGTGACTTACTTTGTTCTGTCTCTTACTACTTGGAACCACTTAAATCCTACTTTCTGTATTTAATAAAATCACTTTTTACTTATTAATTAACTCAGAGTATGTGTTAATACCTGGGTGGGCACACAGCTGTGCATCTCTCTCTATCAGTGTTATAGAGGGTGAACAATTTATGAGTTTACCCTGTATAAGCTTTATACAGGGTAAAACGGATTTATTTGGGTTTAGACCCCATTGGGAGTTGGGCATCTGAGTGTTAAAGACAAGAACACTTCTGCTAGCTGCTTTCAGGTAACCCAACAGCTGTTATGGGACGTGATTCAGACTTGGGTCTAGGTTTGCAGCACGCTAGCGAGTCTGGCTCAAACCAGGCAGGGCACTGAAGTCCTAAGCTGACAGGGCAGGAAAGCAGGGGCAGAAGTAGTCTTGGCACATCGGGTGGCAGCTCCCAAGGAGGTTTCTGTGATCCAACCCGTCATAACCTTAATTACAGAATAAGCATTTCAGAGCCCTCCAAACCATGATGACATAAAAGAGAAGCACTATATACTGCTGTATGAATAGCATATACAGAACTTTCATCTCTGTTATTTCATTTGTTTATTACTGCATCAAAAAAAACATTCTTCCCCTGCCCTTAGAGTCCAGTAGTTTTAAATAATGTTTATGGCAAAGACATTGCTTTAACAAACTGTTCATTTTACTGTAACATAATTCTTCTTGGGTACTCAAGAATGCCATTATGGCAAGAATGATGTTCTCTACATTGTTGCTGTGTGAAAGACCTGAACAAACATCAGGGACAACTGCTAATACAGAGGGAAAAGTGAAACTGACTATATACATATATTGTCAAACATGTAAATTAAGCAACCTGAAGAAGGAGACAAATATTTTCCCCTAATCTCTTTCACTTACTGCAGTGTTAGGTATTACTTACAATAGCTGTGGTGAAAAAGAAATTCAGACCAAAATGTGACTTTTTTTAATGTTGACTATCTCTCTTTAATTACTAGCTAAAATGTATCTCAAATTGTCAGCCCAGAAGGAATTATATTAGAAAGTATAACCCCATCGAAATAGAAGGCTGCAATGAAATACTAGGTAAAAGATTAATGATTGCAGTACTACTGAACTGGTATAGTGTCAAACTATGTTACATCCGACAATATTCTAGACTCACCTGTACAGTTTCCTCTTTCCCAGGGTATTTCCCTATTTGGGTTAGTCCACTGATGTAGATACCTAAAACAGGATGTAATGGCTTCATTTCAGTTTCTTGATCATCTATATACAAAGTTACATGTGCTTCTGTTACCAAGAGACGAATCTGATGCCAGCCTTCGTCAAACAATGTCTAAGAAAATGGAGAAAATAAGAGGACTTTAAAATATAATTTCCTAAATTTAAAGAATTATGAAATTTGATCTCAACTATTTATCCACTTCTTTTTATCTATTAATAAGACTGGTTGTTTGTGATGACAAAATACAGCAAAGGTCATGGCTGTGTCAGAGCAAAAAAAAAAAAAAAGCAAAAGACAAATGATAGAAAAAAATCTAAATGTCACAAGATCACCTTTATTTTACAATCAAGATTCTGCTAAGCCATTTAAAAATAACTAATAGTTTTGAACCTTTTTTTAAAAAAAGGTCACTTTCCCATACTTCATTACGCTGGATATAAAGAGAAAGAGAGAGAGAGCCCCACTTTTGCAAAAATTCATAGAGGAATCCTGTTAAGCAGTGAGCTAGCCAAGATGATAAAGACCATGGGTAAAATATTCATAAGAGCTTAAATCCCATTTTCATTCACTCAGGACCCTAAATCTCATTAAAGGACAATAGGACTTAGTAGCCTAAGGGCTAGATTCCCAAAGGGACTTAGGTGCCTGACTGCAAATTTAGGTACCTAAATCCAACAATTAAGCACCACTGGCATTCACAAAACTACTGCTCTGCCGGAGTTTGAATATGTAAAGCACTATATAAGTATTACTACTGTTCAGCTTGAGGATACTAAGCTGAAAAAACAAATGTAAAGAAAATAAATGACTATTTGTTAGGGCTGTAAAGCAATTAAAAAATTAATCACGATTAATTGCATGATTAATCGCGCTGCTAAACAGTAACAGAATACCATTTATTTAAATATTTTTGGATGTTATCTACATGTTCAAATATATTGATTTCAATTACAATACAGAATACAAAGTGTACAGTGCTCACTTTATATTTATTTTTTATTACAAATATTTGCACGGTAAAAATGATAAAACAAAAGAAATAGTATTTTTCAATTCACCTAATACAAGTACTGCAGTGCAATCTCTTTATCATGAAAGTTGAACTTACAAATGTAGAATTATGTATCAAAAATAACTGCTTTCAAAAATAAAACAATATAAAACTTTAGAACCTACAAGTCAACTCAGTCTTACTTCAGCCAATTGTCAAATCTGCTGTGAAAATGTTCTTAAAATGAATGTGTGCTGGGTCATCATCCGAGACTGCTTTATGAAATATATGGCAGAATGAGGGTAAAACAGAACAGGAGACATACAATTCTCCCCCAAGGAGTTCAGTCACAAATTTAATTAATGCGTTATTTTTATTAATGAGCATCATCAGCATGGAAGCATGTCCTCTGGAATGGTGGCTGAACCATGAAGGGGCATACGAATGTTTAGTATATCTGGCACATAAATACCTTGCAACTCTGGCTAGAAAAGTGCTATGCGAACATCTGTTCTCAATTTCAGGTGACATTGAAAATAAGAAGCAGGCAAGAGTATCTCCCGTAAATGTAAACAAACTTGTTTGTCTTAGCGATTGGCTGAACAAGAAGTAAGACTGAGTGGACTTGTAGGCTCTAAAGTTTTACATTGTTTTGTTTTTGAGTGCAGTTATGTAACAAAAAAAAAAATCTACATTTGTAAGTTACACTTTCGTGATAAAGAGATTGCACTACAGTACTTTTATGAGGTGAATTGAAAAATACTATTTCTTTTATCATTTTTACAGTGCAAATATTTGTAATAAAAAGTAATAATATAAAGTGAGCACTGTACACTTTGTATTCTGTGTTGTAACAGAAATCAATATATTTGAAAATGTAGAAAACATCCAAAATATTCAATAAATTTCAATTGGTATTCTATTGTTTAACAGTGTGATTAGTCATGATTAATTTTTTTAATAACGATTAATTATATTTTTTATAACAGAGAGTTAAATGCAATTACTCAACAGCCCTACTATTTTTCAAAACTCAGAATTGCTTTTCACTTGTGGTTTTTAAAATTGATCAGAAAAGATATCCAATGAACACACAACATTTTAAAGCAAATTTAATTGTAAAAGAAAAATGTTGGATTAACAGCCCTGAAGCCACCTATTCACTTACAGAACTGTTACAACTCTGGCATGGCAATGCTGTCTTCCCCACCTCTAAAGTAAGAAGGTTCTTCAATATTAAAAGTTTAATGCGATCTCTGCTAAGACTCCAGTTGGCACCTTTGTTTACATGGTGTTCCTTATCATGTGCTATTTGTCGTCTAAGAAATGGAATGAGTAAACCATTTCAAATAATGATGGTCAAGAATTAAACTTAATTTTGCCATGGGGGATCACAGAAATGGTTACTCTCTCTGGAGAATCAGAGAAGATCTCCAGAGACTATTTCCTATTTATTCTTATGAGCATTCATATCCAATCCAATATTTTAGGTACCAGTAAAGTACAACTTTGTTTATCTAAAATGTTTCTGGGACTCCAAAGTCCTTGGAGGGTTCTAATAAATTTAGTGCAGATTGTCTATTATTCAAATAAAAAACAAAAACAAAAAACCAGATGAGGATGTTTTCACTGGACACAGAATTGGATAAACCAGGTTGCACTGAAATTCACAAGTTTCTAACCAATCTACTAGAAAACAATTATTTTAAATTAAAAAATAAAATAAAAAAATAAATGGGAAATAATTAATGAATTTGAAACCTCTACCACGGTGGTTTTGAACCTGTGGTCCATGGACTCCTGTGGCTCAGCGAACAATGTCTAAGGGGTCCACAAAAGGTTGTTGCTACCATAGAACTGTGGTTTTCAACCTGTGGTCCGCGGATTTTTGGGGATTTGCAGATTATATCTAAGATTTCCAAAGGGACCTGCACCTCCATTCAAAATTTTTTAGGGGCCCGCAAATGAAAAAAGGCTGAAAACCATTGCGCTACAAATACAGGAGCAAAATCCACCTCTAAAACTAGATTATTTTTATCAAAATACATTTACTAAGTGACAGAGATGCTATCTTTGTAATAAATACAAAATATTTTTTTCAACTAACACCAGCATGTAGTATGAGGCATCATCCGGCTATTTTCAAATATTTACAAATTCAGGAGCTAGTATATCTTAACAAAGGTGAAGAACCAAGGAAATAAACCTGTATTCTCATGAATATTCCAATACAAGATCAATGTACTCATTACCTTTACATGAGGTGCATTGAAAGTGACAACCTGAGTTCCATTTACTAAGCTTGTTGTAGTAAAGGATAATGTTTTATCTTCCCCATTTACAGTAACTGTTATTTGCGGCCTCCCATCCAGGCTTAGAATCCTCCACAAATCCCATGTCTTTCTGACCTTAAACCTCTGCGTGGAGACGAACACATATGATGGAGGAAGACCTTCTGGAAACACATTCCTGGGGAAAAAACACATACATTCTAAATGGGAAATTCTGAAACAAATCCCATACATTTTAATAAACCGCATTTTTATCCCAAACTGTATAACTTTCTACAATGAAGTACCTTGTAAATTCTGACAAGTCAATGTTTGATGTTATTTCGTAAGCTTTTGCATTAGAAGATGGGATTTGAATTCTCTTTTTAACCTTTTTCTTCACACCTAATCCTAGAAGAATATCAAATCCTTTTTCATCTCGAGCTGCCACTGGAATTCTTGTTGGACAAACAGATTCTATAAAGCAATAGACAGAATAGTTGACAGCAATCAATTCTGAAAACACTAAAACTGCTATTTGATACTGCATCTGTTTGACAAACTGTGAAAGATTTTAGGCTAAAGTATAAAGTTCTCAACTTCTTTGTTTCAATACCAAAACAAGACTATGGAAGAAATACTGAAACTCTTTGGGTCAAATATTTCTCCATGCTACAGGATTCAGAAGAGATGAATGAATGAAAAATGGAGTAGAAAACCCCAAAATACAAGGGCCTGGAAGCAGAACCTCTGTCACATGTTCCCCTCTTTGCCAGGTGTCCTCCAAATCCCCTCCACACAGCACTAAACTTTTGGATCTCTGTGAGTTTGTTGGTGGAAATAGCTGCTGTGCACAGCTTGTTCTCCTGGGGACCTGATGGATATTGCGGCAGGAACAAGGGGTATGTCCACACCGCAATTGTGAGTGAGACTCCCAGCCCAGATAGACAGACTTGTGCTAGCAGGGCTCAAGCTAGCACGCTAAAAACAGCAGTGTGAACATTGTGGCTTGGGTGGCAGCTTGGGCTCTCAAGCCCACCTGACCCTCTGGGTTTGAGTTCAGGTGGCTAGCCCGAGTCTCCACTGGAGCCGCAACAACCACAAAAAGAACAGGAGTACTTGTGGCACCTTAGAGACTATTTTTACCACTAGCTTGAGCCCTGCTAGCACCAGCCTGTCTATCCTGGCTGGGAAGCTTGCTTCCAGCTGCAATGTAGACATCCCTAGTGTGGGAGACATACCCACTGTCACGAATACAGTTTGAGCTCCTCAGATGAAAGGCAGTACAGACATGTAAAACATTATTATATCTCCATTTCTGTAAAGCTTTTTATTAGGGATAGACTACTTCAGCCATTACTCGGATACACATGGGCACCCTAGAAATCCAGCTACAGAAGCTGTTTCCTATTTCAAGAGTGTAGATGCGTAGCTCATTGCTGGTTTAATCAGGGCATAGCTGGCTGACACTGGTCCCTTCTCAATGATCGGATTCATGAGAATGAGATCCCCTAATTGCCTATTGATACTAGTATGTGTGTGTGTGTGTGTGTGTGTGTGTGTGTGTGTGTGTGTGTGTGTGTGTGTGT
>NW_020664393.1:40540443-40591301 GCF_002925995.2 Terrapene triunguis | reverse complement strand
TGTGTGTGTGTGTGTGTGTGTGTGTGTGTGTGTGTGTGTGTGTGTGTTATAGAAATAAAGAGGGAAGAGAGAAGGATTCATCCCTGGATAATAGTTCTGGTACAGGACATAGATAGAAGAAAGATGTCCATTAGGCCAAAGAGTCTTGTGGCTCCTTCCGAATGTGGGGACTGAGGGAGCCTGCCCCCCTAATGTACATGGAGTCATTTGCCCACAACAGGGATGGTGAAGGTAGTCAGATGCAATGTGTAGTCAGCATATAGAATTTGCTGCCATGGGAGTTGAGAGAGAGAAATACAGCAACTAGATTTTTAAAAGGTGCTGGATAATTTTATTGCCATTAGTAACACATATATTCAAAAGCAGGTAACTAAATCACATACTTCAGGACAGTCATTGATTAACCCAGGGTTCAGGACGGGAGTCCTGTATATACACCACTGCACAACTGGCCAGGTTGTTTATGGGGAAGGTTGACCCTCTTCTGAAGAATCAGATTTAGGCAGCGGTATCCTTCATAAGATACCCAAGTTGACAGACCATGGGTCTACCTTGGCAAATTGTATGTAATGAAAATAATCTACAAGTCTTTACTCTGGGAAACTTCTCCCTCTATCAATTTTTTATTAAAGAATCTCTATGTTTAAGTGGACTTCAGTCATTTTTTAGATTGGCTTCCCCCCACTATTTAAGTTACAGTATATCTACTACAGTACATTGGATGATTGTGATTTTCATTTATGTATGAAGAGACTAACACTTGTACCTCAATATAAACAAATAATTACCACATTTTTTCAATGAAGTCCATACTTCAAGATAAAAACAAAGGAAAATATTTTTATTTTGCTCCTGCTAAATGCAGAAACATTGTACCACTGAAGTATGTCTTACATCAACTCTTAATAGTATAACAAGCACAACAAACATGCTGCTGACACATGCTATATTCATTGTATAACAAAGTATAACAAAGTCCTTCTGTGTGATGGATTTTGGAAGCATTATGCTAACTTTTTAGAGGAATGTCAGTGTTTCATAAAGTTGTTATAAAAATTCAATTAGCTGTTATTTTTCTAACATTTGAAGTTTTAAAAGTCACTTTAAAGTGTTGTTTTTGGCTAATTCTTCTACCAAAAATGCTGTTTAAAAATTATGCAGAATATTTTGGCAAAATCCACTGGAATTGTAACAAAAGCCTTTAAATCTCTCCTGGGCTTCTCAGCACATGCTAGCAGAAGCACTCCTATTATTAATGTGAACCTCTCTTCCCATTTGTTAAGAGGTGATAAACAGTGTTGCAGACTTAAACTGGAACTTGGAGAACTAGTATTAACACTTTTTTATCCCTGAAGGTTTAAATCAATATGCATTAAAATTAACCTCAATATTTTCAGCACTAATGCAAAGAGCTTGAGTGATTTGTGTTTGCAAATTCTGGTAAAGCAAAGGGAAGATTTTCATATAAAAATAACACACACTGAGATGAAAATATACAACATATTAACATATCACTCCTCAAAAATGCTTCCTTTTTTAATAGAAAAAAATAATACTGCTTCAAAATCAGGAGAAGCTCATACAATAGCTAACAAAACTTGTTATTATTCATTAGTGGCGGAGCTATATACTTACCAAAAGGACACCACTGAAATACTGCAATATGCACACAGCAGTACATATCACAAGACTTTAAGACTATCTATGTTCCAAAGATATATTAAGGTTTACCTTCACAGAGTTTCTGCTTTATTACTTCTCTTATTCTGGATATTGCAATATAATCTTCAACGTAAAATACGTAAGTTGATGAGGGCTTGTTGGCAATAGCTCTAAGTTCATCCTCCTCAATTTCTGAGCCAACACCAATAGCAAACAAAGTGATTTTGTTTTTTCTTGCTTCTGCTGCTGCATCTTTGACTTCATCTTGGGACTTGCCATCAGTGAGAACAACAGCTATTTTAGTTAGAAATCTTGAGGATTTAGCAAAAAGGTGGTCAATCGAAAACTGTATAGCTCTTCCTGTTCTCGTATTTCCACCTAAATATTGTATGGATTCCATTTCTCTGATTAGATTTTCAGTGGAATCATGAGTTCCTAGTGGGATTTCAAGTACAGGGTAATCACTGTACTGGACTACTCCAACTTGAATAAACTTTGGCCCTATGTCAAAATTTCTTGTAATATTGACAAGCCACCTTTTGATAATTTCAAAGTTTTCTGGGCCAACACTGTAGGAGCCATCTAAGATGAAAACTAAATCCGCTGGAGCAGTTCTGCAACCTAAAAACAAAAATCAAAGCAATACTTTTAATGGGCATCTTCTCTACTGCAAGCAATCCTTTTTTCATTTATCAGTGATTGGTTATATTGTAGTCAGCTGGCCAAATATTTTGTAAATTCTTCATTTATAATTGCCATATATAATCTACTAAATTTATCAGAAGACAAGATATTTTCAGTCAGACCTGCAGACTTGACTTGGCATCTGAAAAAAATCAAGCTGTGCTCTTTTGTGCACATTATCACCAGCCATAATCAACAATAAAAACTCTGGAATCAGAACTTCAGCTAGCAACTGCATTTGATGCCTGAGATAGAAAAGAATGCAGCTTTCTCGTCCATACCTGTATTTGTCCTCAATGATAACAGCAGTAAAAAAAGCAGATCTGACACAAAACACACACAGCCAGGGTACAGCTAATTTCAGCAGCAAGGTATTTTTCCTGAATCATTTTCTGATCACAACCCCAATGTAAAATTTATCTGACACTGCCACCATGCATCTACAATAACAATTATAGAGCATTTAACTCTGTTGAATGGCACTGGTAGCCCATTATATTTTAAGGAGATGTCATTGAATCACTTGAGCTCAATAACAGAAGAGTGGAACATGTGTTTATGGGCATAGTAGTTAGAAGATGCACTATTTTTATTATAAAGTGTAATGCAATTGCATAATGACAGCTGCATAGGTTTCAATATTACTGTCTTATTGTTGCTATACAAACAGCTATCTGAATCACATGACTTCTGGAGGAGAGGCAGTACAAAGGACAATTTTGGAATAAGCAAGCCATATGCATTTAATAAAGAGTGGTCATGGTCTTGGAGCCTTATTAGAGTTCAACTTGCCCCTTAGGAATTATCCATTAAATAAAAATCAGTTCCCACTTTTTAAAAATAGAGACATTCCCTTCCTGCAGGAAACGTAAAATATTATGGCTACAGGTTCATACATCAAGAACCTTTCATCAGTGACAATTCAGAGAATCATAGAACTGGAAGGGACCTCGAGAGCTCATCTAGTCCAGTCCCCTGCACTTGTGGCAGGACTAATTATCTAGTTTCATTGCGGAGAAACTAAATGGATTCTTTGCTTCAGTCTTCACGGCTGAGGATGTTAGGGAGATTCCCAAACCTGAGCCGGCTTTTGTAGGTGACAAATCTGAGGAACTGTCACAGATTGAAGTGTCACTAGAGGAGGTTTTGGAATTAATTGATAAACTTAACATTAACAAGTCACCGGGACCAGATGGCATTCACCCAAGAGGTCTGAAAGAACTCAAATGTGAAGTTGCGGAACTATTAACTAAGGTTTGTAACCTGTCCTTTAAATCGGCTTCTGTACCCAATGACTGGAAGTTAGCTAATGTAACACCAATATTTAAAAAGGGCTCTAGAGGTGATCCTGGCAATTACAGACCGGTAAGTCTAACGTTGGTACTGGGCAAATTAGTTTAAACAATAGTTAAGAATAAAATTGTCAGACACACAGAACAACAAACTGTTGAGCAATAGTCAACATGGTTTCTGTAAAGGGAAATCGTGTCTTACTAATCTATTAGAGTTCTTTGAAGGGGTCAACAAACATGTGGACAAGGGGGATCCAGTGGACATAGTGTACTTAGATTTCCAGAAACCCTTTGACAAAGTCCCTCACCAAAGGCTCTTACATAAATTAAGCTGTCATGGGATAAAAGGGAAGGTCCTTTCACGGATTGAGAACTAGTTAAAAGACAGGGAACAAAGGGTAGGAATTAATGGTAAATTCTCAGAATGGAGAGGGGTAACTAGTGGTGTTCCCCAAGGGTCAGTCCTCGGACCAATCCTATTCAACTTATTTATAAATGATCTGGAGAAAGGGGTAAACAGTGAGGTGGCAAAGTTTGCAGATGATACTAAACTGCTCAAGATAGTTAAGACCAAAGCAGACTGTGACGAACTTCAAAAAGATCTCACAAAACTAAGTGATTGGGCAACAAAATGGCAAATGAAATTTAATGTGGATAAATGTAAAGTAATGCACATTGGAAAAAATAACCCCAACTATACATACAATATGATGGGGGCTAATTTAGCTACAAGAAGTAAGGAAAAAGATCTTGGAATCATCGTGGATAGTTCTCTGAAGATGTCCGCGCAGTGTGCAGAGGCGGTCAAAAAAGCAAACAGGATGTTAGGAATCATTAAAAAGGGGATAGAGAATAAGACTGAGAATATATTATTGCCCTTATATAAATCGATGGTACGCCCACATCTTGAATACTGCGTACAGATGTGGTCTCCTCATCTCAAAAAAGATATACTGGCACTAGAAAAGGTTCAGAAAAGGGCAACTAAAATGATTAGGGGTTTGGAATGGGTCCCATATGAGGAGAGATTAAAGGGGCTAGGACACTTCAGCTTGGAAAAGAGGAGACTAAGGGGGGATATGATAGAGGTATATAAAATCATGAGTGATGTGGAGAAAGTGAATACGGAAAAGTTATTTACTTATTCCCATAATACAAGAACTAGGGGTCACCAAATGAAATTAATAGGCAGCAGGTTTAAAACAAATACAAGGAAGTTCTTCTTCACGCAGCGCACAGTCAACTTGTGGAACTCCTTACCAGAGGAGGTTGTGAAGGCTAGGACTATAACAGCGTTTAAAAGAGAACTGGATAAATTCATGGTGGTTAAGTCCATTAATGGCTATTAGCCAGGATGGGTAAGGAATGGTGTCCCTAGCCTCTGTTTGTCAGAGGATGGAGATGGATGGCAGGAGAGAGATCACTTGATCATTGCCTGTTAGGTCCACTCCCTCTGGGGCACCTGGCATTGGCCACTGTTGGTAGACAGGATACTGGGCTAGATGGACCTTTGGTCTGACCCGGTACGGCCGTTCTTATGACCATTCCTGACAGGTATTTGTCTAACCTACTCTTAAAAATCTCCAGTGATGGAGATTCCACAACCTCCCTAGGCAAATTATTCCAGTGCTTAACCACCCTGACAGTTAGGAAGTTTTTCCTAATGTCCAACCTAAACCTCCCTTGCTGCAATTTTAGCCCATTGCTTCTTGTGGTATTCTCAGAGTTTAAGAAAAACAATTTTTCTTCCTCATCCTTTTAACAATCTTTTACATACTTGAAAACTGTTATGTCCCCTCTCAGTCTTCTCTTTTCCAAACTAAACAAACCCAGTTTTTTCAATCTTCCCTCATAGGTCATGTTTTCTAAACCTTTCATCATTTTTGCTGCTCTTCTCTGGACTCTCTCCAATTTGTTCACATCCTTCCTGATATGTGGCACCCAAAACTGGACACAATACTCCAGTTGAGACCTAATCAGAGCAGAGTAGAGGGGAATAATTACTTCTCATGTCTTGCTTACAACACTCCTGCTAATACATCCCAGAATGATGTTTGCATTTTTTACAACAGCGTTACACTGTTGACTCATATTTAGCTTGTGGTCCACTATGACCCCCAGATCCCTTTCCGCAGTACTCCTTCCTCGGCAGTCATTTCCCATTTTGTATGTGTGCAACTGATTGTTCCTTCCTAAATGGAGTACTTTGCATTCATCCTTATTGAATTTCATCCTACTTACTTCAGACCATTTCTCCAGTTTCTCCAGATCATTTTGAATTTTAATCCTATCCTCCAAAGCACTTGCAAGCCCTCCCAGCTTGTACACTGTATGCTGTTATCTAAATCATTGATGAAGATATTAAACAGAACCAGACTCAGAACTGATCGCTGCGGGACCCCACTTGTTATGCCCTTCCAGTATGACTGTGAACCACTGATAACTACTCTCTGGGAACTGTTTTCCAACCAGGTTTGCACCCACCTTATAGTAGCTCCATCTAGGTTGCATTTCCCTAGTTTGTTTATGAGAAGGTCATGCGGGACTGTATCAAAAGCTTTACTAAAATCAAGATATACAGATATCTTGTATAGCTATAGATCTACCATTTCTCTCCATCCACAAGGCTTGTTACCCTGTCAAAGAAAGCTATCAGGTTGGTATGACATTATTTGTTTTTGACAAATCCATGCTGACTGTTACTTATCACCTTATTATCTTCTAGATGTTTGCAAACCAATTGCTTAATTTGCTCCATTCTCTTTCCGGGTACAGAAGTTAATCTGACTGGTCTGTAATTCCTTGGTTTGTCCTTATTTCCCTTTTTTATAGATGGGCACTATATTTGCCCTTTTCCAGTCTTCTGGAATCTCTTCCGTCTTCCATGACTTCTCAATGATAATGGCTAATGGCTCAGATATCTCCTCAGTCAGCTCCAAGAGTATTCTAGGATGCATTCCATCAGGCCCTGGTGACTTGAAGACATCTAATTTGTTCAAGTAATTTTTAACTCGTTCTTTCCCTATTTTAGCCTCTTCTGATCCTACCTCATTTTCACTGGTATTCACTATGTTAGACATCCAATCACCACCAGCCTTCTTGGTGAAAATCAAAACAAAGAAGCCATTAAGAACCTGCCATTTCCCCGCACCCCCACCCCCATTGAGTAATGGGCCTACCATGTCCTTAGTCTTCCTCTTGCTTCTAATGTATTTGTAGAATGTTTTCTTGTTACCCTTTATGTCTCTAGCTAGTTTGATCTTGTTTTGTGCCTTGGCCTTTCTAATTCTGTCCCTACGTACTTGTGTTATTTGTTTATATTCATCCTTTGTAATTTGACCTAGTGTCCACTTTTTGTAGGACTCTTTTTTTATTTTTAGATCATTGAAGTTCTCCTGGTTAAGCCAGGCTGGTCTCTTGCCATACTTCCTATCTTTCTTACACAGTGGGATTGTTTTCTCTTGTGCCCTTAATAATGTCTCTTTGAAAAACTGCCAACGGTCTTCAATTGTTTTTCCCCTTAGACTTGCTTCCCATGGGATCTTACCTACCAACGCTCTGAGTTTACTAAAGTCTGCCTTCTTGAAATCCATTGTCTTTATTTTCCTGTTCTCCCTCCTACCATTCACTAGAATCATGAACTCTACCATTTCATGATCACTTCCCCCAAGCTGCCTTCCACTTTCAAATTCTCAACCAGTTCCTCCCTATTTGTCAAAATCAAATCTAGAACAGCCTCTCCCCTGGTAGCTCTCTCCACCTTCTGAAATAAAAAATTGTCTCCAATACATTCCAAGAACTTATTGGATAATCTGTGCCATGTTGTGTTATTTTCCCAACAAATGTCTGAGTAGTTGAAGTCCCCCATCATCACCAAGTCCTGTGCTTTGGATGATTTTGTTAGCTGTTTAAAAAAGCCTCATCCACCTCTTCTACCTGGTTAGCTGGTCTGTAGTAGACCCCTACCATGACATTACCCTTGTTTTGTACCCCTTTTATCCTTATCCAGAGATTTTCAACAAGTCTGTCTTCTGTTTCCATCTCAGTCTCAGTCCAAGTGTATACATTTTTAATATATAAGGCAACACCTCCTCCCTTTTTTTCCCCTGCCAGTCCTTCCTGAGCAAGCTGTACCCTTCTATACCAATATTCCAGTCATGTGTATATCCCAACAGATCTCTGTGATGCCAGCTATGTCACAGTTGTGTTTATTTACTAGCATTTTGAGTTCTTCCTGCTTATTCCCCATACTTCTTGCATTAGTATACAGACATCTAAGATACTCATTTGATTTCCTCCCTCCCACAGTTCTGTCTTGTCTCTCCCGTATCCGTTCTCTAACAGCCCATGCTCCCCCCCAAATTCCAAACCTTCTCATAGGTCTCCATGTTCTTGACTTACCTGTGGGCTTTGCCACCTGCCCCCTTCGAACCTAGTTTAAAGCCCTCCTCACTAGGTTAGCCAGTCTGTATCCAAATATGCTCTTCCCCTTCCTCGATGCACCATTGACATTTCATCCTAGTAAGTACTATATGTGGACCTGGATACAGATATCATAATCCAGTCCTCTGAATACGCTACACTTGTTTTTAACTAGCCAGGACAGGTAACTAAAATTAAATAAATATCTCTTACTTGCTCTTATTTCACCATCTTCAGCCGAGATGTAATCCTGAAGTAGCAGAATTAAAATTGTCTGAAGAAACTTTAAGTTCTGTGCCATTTATATTTTATTTCCAAAATTTTGAGTCCTAAATTAAACTGTAAAAAAAGAAAATATATTACAGTTCTATCAAACAAAAATACAACTGAACAGTTATGCTTTGCCAATTGTGCATAAAAATGACAGGATCAAATCCAGCTCACCTTGCTCTCCTGAGTAGTCCTACTGACTATGTTCCATAACTTCAGGTGTACTGTCCATGTAAGTAATGTGAAAAAGATTTGACCCTTATTCTAGAATTAGAACCATCTCCTAGGTGTTCTCTGAAACAACTATCATTTACTATAGGGTATTATATAAAAGTAACATGTACATTATGTCCAAAAGTCACAAATTTGAAATTATTCCATGAAATGTAATTCACTTGGGATGCACAGCTGCTTCACTGCGCTTAAGAGGGGACAAAGTGCCTGAGCCACAAAGCACAATATGGGTCTTTGCATGATTGTAGGCCCCTTCACCATACCTAGCTATTAGAATTGCACTTTTCCAAACACCCACTCTGGATACAGCCATGCAGCATTTTGTTTTGACACATGAGAAGGGCCACAATGAGCAGGTAAATGGAAACAAATAATCATTTCCTTTACCAAAGGAGTACAATAAAAAGAATGCTACTAATGTGCCATAATGTACTAGGCATCCAGAAGAGAATCTACATTCTGTAACAGTTTAATAGAGCCTTGGTCCCACAAATACCAACATACCAGATGCAAAGTTTGTATTAGGTTGGTAATGGGGGGGAGGGGAATTTTACTGAGATTTGGGGACAAGGGAAAAATTATTGGAAAGGTAAGAATTTCAGATTCAAGTTTATTCTCTGTGGATTCATGATAGGTATGTACTAAATGAAAGATGTGCAACTTGAACAAGTTCTCCAATCAAACACAGAATTTTTCCATTATTTTGGGGGATTTTTCTTACTCTAGCATATGAGCCAAAAGGAGTATGTTGCTGTAGTTTGGCTTCTAAGTCAGCTTCTTGCATTTTCTATTACTTACAAGGCATTCATCTCCGTCCAACTTTTTTTTTTTTAATTTCCTCCATACACAACCTCTGTGAAATCTGACTTCTGACCTGAGCTGAGGCTAAATACTAGGGACTTAAAAACAAAGCACAAAAGAAACATCAGCTTCCAAAAATGCTAGTTAACTTATAACAAGCAAAGAAGAGGCAATGTTAACACTTACAAGAAACCTATTTTATTTTACCTCTTTCAAATTATTATGGTCTACGTAAGTCAATAAGAAAAGGTGACACTACCATCTTCTTTTTCAAATAAACCTACTTTTCTGCAACATGTTTTATTTATTTATTATTTGTATTGTGGTAGAATGTAGGAGCTTCAATCAGGGACCAGAACACATTCTGGTAGATGCTGTACTAACACAGAACGTCCCTTCCCAACAGGGTTTGTGCACACTTCATTATGAACACAAGTTACTTTGCCCTCTGCCCCCACCATTACTGCCATAGTCCCAAAGAAATCTATAATCAGACTGTCGAGGAACCAACTCAAGAACTTTCGATCTCTGGTGGTTTTTAATTATTTTTTTTTACTACATTTACTTACAAAGTACAAACAGAACTTAAGAAACAAAAGACAGCATACCTGTTATACATGAATAAAAATCTGTATGCATTAATATATATTACCTATTAAGCTTGCATTTGTTAGGTATGCTAGGATAGGAATTTTATCTCAAACTGATCTAGTAGTAGAAAAGTTTACTTACCCTCTTTTGTACTGGAAGACCAGAGTATTTCTAGCTCTGGTAAATAATAAAACTGCAGATTTTTAATTTAAATAATTCTTTCTGATTACCATCTTGCCTCTCCCCACTCCCACTTCAATTCTCACCTTACTTTATCTGCTGCTATCGCACCTACTGCTCAAACTAAAGATTCCATTTGAATGCCCGGATGCCAGTCTTATTTCAAACAGACTTAAGTGCTAATTTCTAGCAATTTGAAATAGAGGCCATTAAAACCATTAACTGTGTGTAAAAAAACCAAAAGCTGAAAGGTAATCAAAACACTGTGAATTTAAGATTCCATAATCTAGAAAGCTGAAAGGACCAGAAACATAAGATTTATACCACTGGAAAGCTCTTAATTCGTGTCTGGGATTCCCAGACCTGATGGTTTTGAGATACATAACCTTAGAATCACCATGCCAAAATGTCATCTTGGCAAGATTAAAAGCTATCCTTCAAGAAGTGAAAACTAAGGCCAAGTGATACCAAAAGAAACAGAAAATTTAAGGGGGAATTTGAATAGCAAATAACCAAAGACACAAAAAACCCTACAAATACATTATTTGAAAAATATCAGAAAAATTGTGAGAATATCAGAAAGAGGGCACTAGGCCTTCAGTGTGTAAAGGTGAGCAATTATTATTTCATTGCACTCAAATGTGAGTTGGGATCGTCACAGAAAACTGTCCCAAAGGCGACAAAATCTAAACTTTACACAAGAAAGAACAAAGGAAGGTGACAAGCAATTGAGAGGGGCTGTGATAAGCAAGGAGAAGGACTCTATTGAATAATCACTTTAGGTATGTGCACATCCTGGTGATTCTCTTAAGGGTTTGTTTATTAAGGAGGATAAATATATTGCAGAGAAGAGATATGACTTCTCTGCATCAGTCTTTCCCACAGTCTTTATGGTACTAAATTTAAGTCACTGTCAGAGATGGAGGCATAAAAAGAGAAGATGGACTACACTGATAATTTTAATATTGGAAGAAGTCATAATAACTAGATAGTATTCATCCATGGGTTCTGGAGATGGAGGACCTTAAGAATGAAATGGCTAAAGAAAATATTTTTGTTTCTTTAGAATTTGTGCTTCCTTTATAAAAAATAAAATCAGCAATTCATAAAATACAAGTAAACAGTCCACTTATAAACCACTCAGGATGTAATTACACACATCCACTAACCATTCTAAAACTGTCCTCTTCCTAAAAACCCTGCAAAAAGATGGCTTTTGGAAAATAATTATTTCAAACCACAAAGGAGAAGACGGGAGCAAATTAAAAAGTCAAGAAACTTCAGAAAGTACATTCATATAGAAGCACTAGCCTGTTTAAACTGAGAGAACACCAGCTCAATGTCTCTGCTCAGCACAATTGCAACAGTACGTTACAGGGAGAAAAAGAACCAGTTCACAAACCACTCGTGGCTCGACTGCTTAACACCAACACCTTAAATTCCACCTGAAAGCTAATAGATGGCCAGTGGACATCACTGAGCATGGATGTAATATGCAAACAGTAGGAAACTACGTAAGTGGACAATTACATTATGCACTAGCTTCAGCTTTCAAATGGCCTTACAGTGTAGTCCCATGTACTGCATGTTACAGCAGTATATGGTAAAAATCCTTACCCTTTATGATCCACCAAACTTTTTCTGTCACGCCCCCCCAACCCATAACAGAAACTGTCCAACCCCCCACACACACCCCTCAGGAATCGCAGTTGAGGGTGGGGCCAGAGCCATGGTCGGGAGCCCAGGACAGAAGCAGAGCCACAGGCCACAGCCAGAGCTGTGGCTGGAGTCATGGCTGGGAGCAGAGCTGCAGCTGGGGCCAAGAGCCAGGGCTGCGGCTGTGTCTGCAGCTGTGAGCAGAGCCGCCACCGGGGCCAGGAGCGGGTCCACGGCCAGGGCACGAGCTGGAACTGGGGCTGGGACAGAGCTGGGGGCAGAGCACGGCTGGGTGGCACTCTCTCCCTGCCCCCAGTGAGGGCTGGCGTGGGTCCCGCCCCACCCCACCCTGAACATTTGGGACTACTGCTTTATGAAATGTCACTAGATGGGATTGTGGGAATTACAGATAAATGAGCCTTACTGCAATACTAGGTAAAATTACTTTTAAAATTACTGAATACCTAGATAAACACAATAAAACAGGGGAAGGGATTCTGTAAGTGAAAACCATACTTTTCCAACATAAAAGAGTTTTTTAAGGGAGTCAACAAAATAGTGGGCAAAGGAAGACTATTTTTAAATCAGATTTGTCCAGTAACAAAAAGGCTTTAATTGTAGGTCTAAATGTATTTTTGTTTGGTGAATAAAAGTATATTCTCGCAACAAAGCTATTTCTCCAAACGCAATTTTTCCTCTGTATTTCCTTCACAACTCTCAAAAAGAACATCTGGTTCCTGTAAGATAGAAGAAATCAGGGGACCTAAAAATCTCATTTGTAAGTCTAAAGCCAAAAAGCTGTTCAATACTCCAAATTGGATATGTTACCAGAAACCAAAATTCAAAAGGAAATTACCCAAAACTTAAGTGGCTTCCCCAGCAGGCAGATTCCAGGAATTACACAGCCACTACATTTATTTTAAATTTAAAGAAAATAATAATATGGAATTGAATTTTCAGTGGTCATGATAGGTGCCAACCAACAGCACTAGATACCAAAGTTCTCTTTATCATCTACATAAAAGATACAGCACAGGCAATAGAAGTGTAAGTTTCCGGAAAAGACCTGCCAAAATACCTCATTACTACTTCAAATCATGTCTACACTACAAACTTTGGTCGAAGAAAGTTACACTGGTATAATGCAGCCCCAGTTAGTATATCCCGTGTGTGTGTGTACTTGGTTCCTTGTATCGGTGCTGCATGTACTCACTAAGAGTGAGTGTGTCAATACAGTGCGGTGCACCCTGGGTAGGTATCCCAGTGTGCAATTCACCATTATCCAGCACACTGTATTTTGGGGAATTTTGGCAATGTACCTGGTGGGGCAGAAACAAGTTACAGAGGGGTGCCTGGGAGAAAGGGGTCAAGTTCCCATCATGCAGCTTCTTCCATTCCATAATACCATCCATAACCCATACGGGGGCCAAAGCTGCCAGGGCCCACCCCAGGCTAGCACCCCCAGCCCTGGAGCACTGGGAGGGTGAGTGCCGTGGCCCCAGCCTGAGCCGGGGCCACAGCACAGGGGGAATGGAACCGTAGAGTGGGAAGCAGGAGGACTGGGGGTGAAGTGTGAAGTGTGAGCAGGGCCACACCTGGCTGTTTGGGGAGGCACAGCCTTCCCCAGGCTATGATACCCACCTCCCATGGCTGCAGAACTTTGGGATGCAAAAAGCCACGTTCCTGGATCTGTGTGCTACGCTTGCCCCAGCCCTCCTGCACAGGGACACCAGAATGAGACCTGACAGAGAAGAAGTGAGTGGTAATCACACTATGGAAGCTGGCAATGCTGGATTGCCACCACTCAGTGGGAAATCGTTTTGGAGTTGAGAAATACACAGTGGAGGGCCAGTGTCATGCAAGTGTGCAAGGCCACTGATTGTCTCCTGCTGCTCAGGACTGTGAATCTCATTAGTGTGCAGGACACAGTGGTTGGATTTGCTGCAATAGGGTTCCCAAATTGTGGCACGCATATGCTCCAATACATCTGTTAGTCTTAAAGGTGCCACAGGACTCTCTGTTGCTTTTTACAGATCCAGACTAACACGGCTACCCCTCTGATACTAGGTATATGTTTATCTTTTAGCTAGTTATAGAGGTATAAAAAGAAATAATTTGTGTAAGGGCCTTCTTTCACTGTGACAGTCTGAGGCCCTGTTATTAAGCTAAGGCCTTTGGCTAAGCAGCAGAGGCAGCCATAAGCTGGGAAGTGTACGGTTATATCCTCACATTTCAAACTAGTCACATTGAAATAAGGTGGCATTGGGCTGTTAGGAATACAATCCTGTCCTGATAGTGTCTATCACCACCAGATAAAGGTGGTTAAAGAAAACTTAGTTTGATAGCATCCCGTCTGGCAAGAAATCACTTCTCAATAGTTGTAGTTGTGAAACCCTCATTTCTGTGTATTTTATTTTTATGGACCCCACTTTTCTATTGTTAATCTGTCTGGTTCTCTAATTATTTCTGTCTGCTGTATAATTAATTTTGCTAGGTGTAAGTTAATTAGGGTAGTGGGATATTATTGGTTAGAGAATTATGTTACAATATGTTAGGATTGCTTAGATAGATTTCAGTAAAATGATTGGTTAAGATATAGCTAGGAATATTACTATATAAATTAGGGGCAAACAGGAAGTAAATTGGGATTCGAAAATAAGGAAAAAGGAACTTGGATTTACACTTGCTGGAAGTTAACCCCAATAAACATCGAATTGTTTGCACCTTCAGACTTTGGGTATTGTTGCTCTCTGTTCATGTGAGAAGGACCAGGGAAGTGGGAGAGTGAAGGAATAAGCTCTCTAACGTGCTCCCCAAATTTATCCTGCACCATATAAGAATCTATATAGAATAGAATTTCCGCCAATTTGTTCCTGCAACTTCCCTCTGGTATGGGGTGACTGTGTGTGCAAGGGAGGTAGTGGAGTGGCCTGAGGGTGAGTGACTGGGTGCCTGGGGTAACTGTGTGGGTACTTGGGAACAGCTAAGGGGTGATGGTGGGTTAGGTGGGAGCTTGGGGCAGCTGGGTAGTGGAGTGATCGGGTGTCTGGAGATGCTAGAGTAGATAGTGGCTAGGGTAGCAGAGGGGTTCTGATGGAGGGAATCCTAATGCAGCTGAGAGGGGCCAACGAGGATCAGCAATGGGCCTGTCCCCTTGTGCTGCCTTCACACAGCCATTCCTTACTAGCTCAATCCATCACGGAAGCACCAAGACACTAAAACAAAGAGACTGCTCCTAGCTACTGACTGTGCAGATACCACAGTGGCCACCAGTGTACTGGAGGAACAACTAACTGCTAACACATTCTGCATGCCCACAGCTAATCTGGATATGTGAGAATACTCCTGAGATGTAGGCCAACCTGACCAGGTGCTGCAGACATGTCACAAGAGTGAGACACTTGACAGACCTGTGAAAGCCCCCTTCTATCCAATAAAACCCAACTAACAACAACAAAAAGAGGAAATTAATAAGATTCAAGAAAAAGACAAACCAAACTCCAAGTTTTTACCCCAAAATGAGAGACGTGCCAGAGATTGTGTAGGGACTATTTTGCTATTGATTTTATGTGGAAGGTGTTCAGATAATATGAGTGCCAGTTGAAAAGACAAAGTGAGCGATTAAATTACATTTACACACACACACACACACACACACACACGGCTTTTTGAGGGGATATACCCTAACATCTTCCTCAGGCTGGTCCTGTGTATAGTGATGCAAGAAGGTGGAATGTATTCAATTTTGGGGGTGGGGGGGTGTACGCGCGCGCAAAAACTGATTTGCACTCCTACCTAAAAATGTTAAGGACAGACCTGCCACCAGCAATCTGATAGCAGCAGACCCTGTGCCTGCCACAGAATAGAGTGAATGTGCAGTTGCCCCAGCTCCATGTGGGTGGTCACAAAAAGAGGTAGGTCTTCATTAAGCTCGGTTGAAACTTTTAGGTTTAAAGTGAGCATGCATCACTCATAACTTTACTAAATTTGGAAGAGAAAAAATTAAAATAAAGGCATTAGTCCATATTACGGACTATTTCACATGCTACATTTCTCATTTCAGTCATCTGTGCTGTAGCCATGACCTACTTACAAGTATTCTTTTCAACCTCAATGAACTCAAAAATGGCTGGCTGAAACATCAAAAACAACATTTAATTATTGGTCAAGACTTACTACAGAAACGTTCATCCCAAAATGACAATTTGCAGATAGTTAAGAAAATATGGAGTTTTACTGGAAATGTTTTTGTAAAATTAATTATAGCTTTCACTACTCCCAAAGTAGAATATGTACATGTTACATGAATGAAAACTAACGCTGTGTGACAAGTTTAAAACCTGGACCGATAGAACTGCAACATAATATTAAAAAAAAAAAAAAGTCATGATCAAATGTCAGTGAGAAGTCAGAAAAAAAGGCTTAATGCCAACAGGCTCTTAAGCACTAAGAATTAGTTATGTAAAGATGGGGCTGAAAATAGCAAATGAACAGCAAAAGAGATTGGTTTTCAATGAGAAACCATATAACTGGCTCATCCAATGTCAAACATCAAAGAAAAATCTAAGCCATTAAAATACACTAACATGTATACAAAAATCTGATACTAAAAGTAATTACTTGGAAAGGATGGACTGACAGATTATTTTTGATACCATTCAGTAAAGGCTAACAAACCCACAGACTCCTCTAGTCTACAACAGAGGAAGTTTGTGTTCAGGCTCCAACATTTGAAGAGTCACAGAATGTCTGCATTTTTAAATACAGTTTATTCTGGCACCTCACACAGTTTGTTGGATTTGTCCCCACTTCAAGATGATAATGTGCCAGGTGACGTTGGTAATTAGTTATTAAAGACTGAAGAGGAGGCAGTCTTACCACAGCATTTGAGATCCTGGATGATATGCATGAATTGTTGGGAAAACAATATACAGTATAGGGTGGGCAAGTTATGTAACCTGTCACAGTTGCCAGTTCAAGATTCTGGCTGCAACAAGCAAATTTGAGGTCTCCCTGGAAACCAAGATTTCAGCCAGTGTATGAAAAGCCCATTTTGTTATTTCTCCCTTTATCAAGGAATTTGATATTTCACAGTGTTTTCCCTTCATGGAATGACCAAGGAAAACAAAACAGCTAATCAATAGGACTAAATCTGACACTCAGCATAGATCCAAGTTAACTAACGTCTCCTGATAGGATTCCAAGTAACAAATGTTTAAAGTGACTCCTACTAAAATCTAAAAAGTTCTAAGTTTAAGATTTGTTTCTAGTAAATATAAAGTGGAAAGTTAAACTACTGCTCCACATAATCACTTGCATTAGAATAAGAGACCACTTTGTCTACACTCAGTAGTGTTGGGCTTGGATTGGGCCCTTAGTATTTATTAGTAGATGTAAGAAGGAAAATGGTGATTCAGGGAGACTTTAGACAAGCCTGGCAAAAGCATCAGGTTTGAGTAGCTCAGCATAAAATGTATGAATTGTTTACTTTGATGATGATGATACTGAAACTGCGTACTTGCCAGCAAGCAAAAATACAAAACAAACAAACAAACGTTACTCACCCCAGCCAAATGGACGAATGGGATTTTGCAATGTTGGTTTAAACTACAGGGTACTACAAAGCCTAAGTTTTTATTTCTGTGTCTTATCCTTATTGAAAAACAATGATCAACTGATCAAAAGGGCTTGTGATGGCTGGGGGAGTGGAAATAGTAGTAACCCTTCTTTAAGAATTTAGGAACTTCAGTCCCTAGTGAAATCAATGAAAGGACTCCCATTGTCTTCAATGGAGCTGGATTAGGCCCTTAAACTTTCTTACACTGTTTTCCTTTTGGGGGGGAAGAGGGGAGCAGAGAAGTGGACAGGGGAGTTGAAAACAAGGAAATCAGCACATTCATGCTCACAGGAGAAAACATGTTTACAGCAAGAACAGTGCATTCATTGTGTTAAATACATCCAAAATGTGGTGTTTTGAGATACTTTGGCAGTTTCTCAGTCAGTACAATCCAAGACTAAGATGATTGAAAGACTGAGTTGACTCCCAAGCCCCTACAGGAAGGCTAGTTCTTTCAACCAATATTCGAGCTCACTTTCTCAAAATATATGATGTAGGATGCATGATTTTTATCCAAAGAGAATTATTTGTATTGATTTTCTAAAATATTCCTCTTCCCAGATTCCCCAAAATACAGCTGTTTCCTTTAGCCCATCAAACAACAATTGGTGCTCTATAACTAGCAAACGTAGATAGAAACGCTTACAATTAAATAAAAGGATCTACAGATTCAGAAGGGAAAAAAAAGAGGGTCATTGCCCTTCAGTACATAATCAATATTTTGGTATCCTAGTTTCAGGAAAGTCCTGCATACTTTGCTTTGCTTTGACAAAGACCTTTTTTAGACAAAGTGTTAAGCAAGCTATTGTGCAAGTTGGTAACATACCATACACACCCCACCACAGATGCAGTAGCGGTAGATGCAAATGCACCTGCTGACATAGTAGCCACACCAACATTCCCTCACTTGGCAGGAAAGGGGAGCCTATTGTAGCAGACAATAGCAGGATTGCCAACTCTCATTATTTTAATCACAACTCTGATAACTTGTGGTTTGGTTTTTTTTAAACCTACTTCAAGACAACCAGTTCACAAATTCTCCCTTATTTAAAAAACAGTCACCATCTCCTATTACTGTCAAAGGGACTGAACTGAAGCCAGGACAATGGCCATCATTTCCCTATAGTCTATCTGCATGTGGAAGTGAGGCTTCCCTTAATAAAGTTGGCTACCACCTCATGCTGGTTTCGGTGAGGTTGTAGTCATGCCAGCAGACCAAATGGCTGCCATAGTATGGTTCAGGAGGCCAGGCAGGATAAAGGGACTATGAGAAGAAACTGAGAAAGGTGAATGGCGAGGTGCAAGAAGCAGATTTAGGGGCTGCATGGAATGGGATGCAGAGGGAGGCAGAGTAGGGGGTGGTGAGTGCTGCCCAGTCTCAAGCAGAGACGTTTGGGGTGGGGAGTCAGAAAGGTTGCTACTGGGAAAAGGCTAAACCAAGCCCCTGTTTGATTTTACTTTGAAATTATTGCTTATGAATGATAGGTTTCAGTTTAAAGTTCTTTAATATGTATATTTGTAACGTCTCAACCCTGAGAAGTAATAGGAGTTCTATGTGTGGCTGTAAATTATGATTAAGGCTACGTTTGTGTCACGGAGATCACAGAAGTCACGGAATCCGTGACTTCCAGAGACTTTCATGACTTCAGTGCATGGTGGCCAGGAGATGCAGGGTCCCACCGCCAGTGGCCAGGAGCTGCAGGGTCCCACCGCCGCTGGAAGCTCCCAGCTGCCATGAGCGGAACAGGGGGCTCCAAGCTGAGCAACTCCCGGCCGCCATGGGGCGGGGGGAGAACCTGGAACTCTGAGCCCCCACAGGCGGTGGGGGCCCTGGAGCTGCTAGCAGCTGCCCATCAGCCACAGGCGGTGTGGGGACTCCACAGGTCCCCATTTTGTTACAGATATTTTTACTAAAAGTCATGGACAGGTCACAGGCTTCTGTGAATTCTTCTTTATTGTCCACGATCTGTCACTGACTTTTATTAAAAATGTCCATGACAAAATCTTAGGCTTAATCATGATGCATTTAATTAAGTCAGTGGTTCTCAAACTATTTACCATCCAGCCCTTCTTTTAATCAAAGGAAATAAACAAGGAAGGGAGAGATTCAAGACAGTAAGGAGAACTGCCATCTACTCCCTATATTGCAAGGACAAGGAAAGGGTAAGTGAAGCTTCCAGCTGAGCAGCCAGGGAGAGGTGCCATTGAAGCTTGATTTTTCACCCTGATATTATCTCACACACATTGCAGAGGAGTAGAGGGAAGTCAAAAAACATGATTTGATGGGCTTTCAAATCTCATGATTTTGGGGGGAGGGAAAAGTATCTAACTCACGCTTTTTTAATCATTGAGGTTGGCAATACTTCTGTAGTGTCAAGCATTTGAACAATACATTTTAAAATCCTTTAGTAATACACACACACACACACACACACACACACACACTCGAGAGGAAGGATGATTCAGCAGTTAGGGTGCTAGTCTGGGATTCAGAAGAATTGTATTCAAGTCCTCGCTCTGCCACAGACTTAGGCCTTGGCTACACTGGCGCTGTACAGCACTGTAACTTGCTGCGCTCAGGGGTGTGAAAAAACACCCCCGAGCGCAGCGAGTACAGCGCTGTAAAGCGCCAGTGTAATCAGAGCCTGCAGCGCTGCACGCTCGCTCACAGCGTTGCAAGCTATTCCCCTCGGAAAGGTGGAGTACGTACAGTGCTAAACAGCGGCAGCGCTGGGAAGTCCCGAGTGTAGCCAAGGCCTCTATGTGAGATCTTGGGCATATCACTTAGAGAACTGAGGCACAGAGAAAGACTATCTGTAAAATGGGGATAATAGCACTTTCCTATTCCCAGGGGTGTTGTGAAGAGAAACACGTTAAAGATTGAGAGATGCTCAGAAACTACAGTAATGGGAGCCATATAAGAATGCTAGCTAGAACACTTCAGAGACTCACAAAATGTAAAGCTGCAGAGATTGCACCCTATGAATTTTCCCTCTGCCTTTCCAATCATTTGCTTAGGGCTTGTCTTCACTACCCGCCTGGATCGGCGGGTAGAAATCGATCTCTCGGGGATCGAATTATCGCGTCTCGTTGGGACATGACAATCGATCCCCGAATCGACGCGCGTACTCCACCAGCGCAGGTAGGAGTAAGTGCCATCGACGGGGGAGCCGCAGCGGTCGATTTGCCGCCGTCCTCACAGCGGGGTAAGTCGGCTCGGATACGTCGAATTCAGCTACGCTATTCACGTAGCTGAATTTGCGTATCTTAAATCGATCCCCCACCCCCATAGTATAGACTTAGCCTTAGTCATTAAAAGTAAAACAGACTGAAAGGAAGAAAAATTCTGCCCCCATTTTGTGTGGCACAGTGCAGAGAAAGAGCAGGAAGTTTCTGTTCTCCCTCCTCCTTGCACCAATCTAGGAACAGATCAAGGTAGAATCCAATAGTCCTTTGTGCACTAGGGATGAGGTCCAACTACTAAATTTGGCAGTGTTCTGTAGCCTCAAGGAGTTATGATCATTCCATGTCTGCATACTGGCCTCTACCAATTAGCAGGTCACAGTTGCCAACTTTCACGTAGTAAATAAGCACCCCAACTTTCACAATAAGCCAAAAATCAAGCTAATCCCATTTCAAAACAAGGCCAAAACAAGTCAATCTCTAAGAACCCCAACACTCTATGTGACTGGATCCCCCCGGCGTGCACTCTGGGACTGTGGTCGACCCACTGTGAACCCCTGATTCTCTTCCCCTCTTGCCCCTGCTTGCCCCCCTGCCTTGCCAGGAGCTGATCAAATAAAAGAAGCAACAAGCTACAAGCCAAAAACTAGCCAACAAGCAACTCACAAGCCAATTAAGCCAAAAACAAGCCCAATTTCTGCGTTTTTGTGTGTGTGTTTTTTTGCAGGTTTGGCAAGTCTGGTCAGAGGTGATAGGGAGCACACACTTCTTTTCAGAGCAACAGTTGAAAGCACAGCTAACCACACAGGCCATCCTGAGGCATTCTGCTCTACACAGGTAGAATACATGGCTGAGGGACATCTAATTCCACAGCTATCAATCCACTCCTTCTGCCCTCATTCAGTTCAGAAGAGCAAGAGATTAATTTTGTCCTAGGCTTCTCTTTGACACTAAATAAGGAGTTGATTAAAGTTATATTTTGTACAGATAACTCACATTTAAAGATACTTTTGAGTCTCCCAGTTCCCTCAAGTTGCTGCCTGACACCATATTTGTGATCAGAATGGCTTGGATCATCCATTACTTTAGGGAAACATGGAAATGTAAAAACAATCAAATGAAGTGGCTGTTACGGTTTTAAGTAGTTTCTATAGTGAATCCTTTCAGTGTTTTCCTGGAGAGGGTTCTTGGGGATTCCTATAGCCTTCTGGGAACCCCTTGCTAAAATTCCAAGTAGCAGATGGGAAGTTTGGGATTGTTCCCAAGTTTCTGCAAGAACTAAATGCTTCTCTGGCAAGGGTGTATCCACAGAAGATTTATCCTTGGAGCTCAAAAAAAATGTTCCTGAACTGCAACTTTTAGCCTTTGGAATGAAGCAGGTTGCACCAAATAGCTGCTAAAATTAACAATATTTCCTAGTAGAGATTATTTTCCTCCCTGCCCTTGACTTCATATTACACAAACTGAACATACTCCATTTATTTTGCTGGAGCAAAATACAAATGTTTCTATCGAAGTGTAGCTTTGTCATAGTGTCTCGTTTTTGCTTGTGATTATGGCACTGCTTTGTTATCTACAGTATTGCAAACCCCAAACATTCAAACATATGGGTCAGGCCCCAAAAAACATGAGTGGCCTAAAAATCATGAGTTAAACAAATAATACATTTGTGGTTCTTTTTATTTGCATTCTCATTTCTGAGACCTCTGGAGCATTTGAGTCATGTTTTCAAGCTTTTCTGTGCAACTATGAGGGCTAGAAACTTCCTTTTTAAAAATATATATAGCTGAGACTCATATCACCACAAGATTGTAGGAACTGCAGTTTTACGAAAAACAAAAAAATATCACAGCAATTGCACTAAAATTATGCGAGTTGGCAACACTGAGTCTTTTTGCAACATTTTCCCCTCACCTATTAAATCTGGAGTGTAGGTTTGAGCATCTTTGTGCAAACGGCTTTGTAATGTTGGCAACACATAATGTATTTGCTTTGCTGGCATGGGTATAACCTTTAAGCAGTATCTCTACACCTAAAAAATGGTTTTAGCCTCAGGCAGAATAAAACTTTTACTTAAGCATGAAACAGCATCTAAAGAGACCTTTCTCATAAAACTACTACTAGCATTTCTCCAAGATCCAGCTGCATATCCATTCAATCAAGCAAAACTTGTAGGACTATCTGCAATACTTCTATTTGGCCACTCCCCAAATCTTGCAGGATTAGCTCCCTGCTCCTCCTAATTTTTTTTTCCTCGAAGGATGACAAGAATATTTGTGAAAATAATTTATCTAGTCCTGGCTGGGAACTGCAACCTTCTGCTTTAGTGACAGAAATCAGTTCACAATAGCCAACTTATGTCAGAGCTGAAGTAGATTATTTGTCAGATTTTCTTAAAACAAAGAAAGTTATCCAGATAAACTAAAGTCTATTACAAAATTTGCAAACCTTTTTAAATGTTCAGTTTGATCTTGATCTGCTTTGAACAGTCTTTTGCAATCTTATATTCTATAAATCAAACATTCTGAATAGGCAGAAAAATGGTGTGTGGAACTTCTCACCCCAAACTTTAGAAATCCAAAGAGGAAACACCACAGAAGACTCAAGTATATATGATGCAGCAATAAAATAAACTCTAGCCACTACAACAACACACTGCAAAAGCAGTATTAACGTGAAGTCAAATTCTGACCGCAATAACCAGAAACACAGCTCACTGCATAGATTATCTAAGCAGGAAGAGGGTATTCACAGTGGCCACTGCCAGAACAGGTGGGATATGAATTTAATGTGTGGACCACATCGAGGATACATAGGCTCCACCTCTGATTGTGCCTCCAGTTTACATCACAGGAACAGCCTCTCTACACATTTTGGCGGAGCCAAAATTGGGGCAAAAAATTTCTGCCCATAGGTTTCTAGCATATTCCTATGCATACCAAGCAGCCAGAATTAGGTGCCATCAAGTTAAAATTACAAAATGCCTCCAAAACTTCTTAATTGCATTTTGTATCATGTAAGGGGTCTGTGCTAGCACAGAAAACCAGTGCCGGAGGTGGGAGGGGGAGAACTGAACTCACCACCACTGTATCTGAAGTCTTAATACACTAATCACTGAAACTATAAAGTTCTCATAACAAAAATTTTGAGTGCGGCCACGAACTCTTGCTGCTCTGACAAATTTTCCTAAAATTTTTAACTAACTTTAGGAAAAACAAATAAATATACACATATACGCAATGAAGGGGGGGGGGGCAATAACAGAAAATGTGGAAATGGCAGAGGTGCTTACACCAGTTTTCACCAAGAAGGTTGGTGGTGATTGGACGTTTAACATAATGAATACCAGTGAAAATGAGGTAGGATCAGAAGAGGCTAAAATAGGGAAAGAACAAGTTAAAAATTATTTTGACAAGTTAGATGTCTTCAAGTCACCAGAGCCTGATGAAATGCGTCCTAGAGTACTCAAGGAGCTGACTGAGGAGCTACCTGAGCCATTAGCGATTATCTTTGAAAAGTCATGGAAGAGGGAGAGATTCCAGAGGACTGGAAAAGGGCAAATATAGTACCCATCTATAAAAAGGGAAATAAGAAAACCCAGGGAATTATAGACAAGTCAGCTTAACTTCTGTACCCAGAAAGATAATGAAGCAAATAATTAAGTAATCAATTTGCAAACATCTAGAATAAGGTGATAAGTAACAATCAGCATGAATTGGTCAAGAACAAATCATGTCAAATCAATCTCATAGCTTTCTTTGACAGGGTAACAAGCCTTGTGGATGGGGAGAAATGGTAGATCTATAGCTATACAAGATATCTGTATATCTTGATTTTAGTAAAGCTTTTGATACAGTCCCGCATGACCTTCTCATAAACAAACTAGGGAAATGCAACCTAGATGGAGCTACTATAAGGTGGGTGCAAACCTGGTTGGAAAACAGTTCCCAGAGAGTAGTTATCAGTGGTTCACAGTCATGCTGGAAGGACATAACGAGTGAGGTCCCACGGGTATCAGTTCTGGGTCCGGATCTGTTCAATATCTTCATCAATTATTTAAATAATGGCTGGGAGGGGTTGCAAGTGCTTTGGAGGATAGGATTAAAATTCAAAATGATCTGGACAAACTGGAGAAATGGTCTGAAGTAAATAGGATGAAATTCAATAAGGACAAATGCAAAGTACTCCATTTAGGAAGGAACGATCAGTTGCACACATACAAATGACTGCCTAGGAAGGAATACTGAAGGAAGGGATCTGGGGGTCATAGTAGACCACAAGCTAAATATGAGTCAACTGTGTAACGCTGTTGCAAAAAAAGCAAACATCATTCTGGGATGTATTAGCAGGAATGTTGTAAGCAAGACACGAGAAGCAATTATTCCACTCTACTCTGTGCTGATTAGGCCTCAGCTGGAGTATTGGGTCCAGTTCTGGGTGCCACATTTCAGGAAAGATGTGGATAAATTGGAGAGAGTCCAAAGAAGTGATTAAAAGTCTAGAAAACATGAGGGAAGATTGAAAAAATTGGGTTTGTTTAGTCTGGAAAAGAGAAGACTGAGAGGGGACATAACAGTTTTCAAGTATGTAAAAGGTTGTTAAAAGGATGAGGAAGAAAAATTGTTTTTCTTAAACTCTGAGAATACCACAAGAAGCAATGGGCTAAAATTGCAGCAAGGGAGGTTTAGGTTGGACATTAGGAAAGCTTCCTAACTGTCAGGGTGGTTAAGCACTGGCATAAATTGCCGAGGGAGGTTGTGGAATCTCCATCATTGGATATTTTTAAGAGCAGGTTAGACAAACACCTGTCAGGAATGGTCTAGATAATTAGTCCTGCCATGAGTCCAGAGGACTGGACTAGATGACCTCTCAAGGTCCCTTCCAGTCCTATGATTCTATACACATCCAAATCATTGTAATTGATTTATGTAGGGCACCTTTTGCAGACTCAGTAATAAAAATCATGTACAATTGTATTTTGGTGCATCTGGCCTCTGCTACCTCCCCCCCACCCCCACCCATCACCTCTAGCCCATACTGCCTTCCCCAGCCCCCCACCATCCATGGGTTCCCTATTTCCCCCAGGCCCCCCCCCCCCCCCCCCCCATATTGCTCTAAGTTCCCTTCTGCGGCCTCACACCCCAGGCTCATCCTGCTTCTTGCCTCTTGACCACAGCGCCTAGTAAGGCCAGCCCTCCTGAAGCCCCACCACCCTGGACTGAAGCCCACCCCCACAGTCCAGCGGCTGAAGCCGGGTGCAGGGAACTGCAGGGAAGGGCTGCTGTTTTGCCCCCTCCCCATCTCTGCCCAGGAGGCTGTTGTGGCCACAGGAAAACCCTTTGGTGGCCACATGCAGCCACATTGGCCACATTTGAGAAACGCTTCCTTCTACTACAGTTGCACAGTCATGCTACAAATAGCATGTTTGGCTCATTTGGCAAGGCATCTCCTTTGCCTCATCAGCCCCAGCATTTCTCCCTCTGGCAGAGAGGGCCTGAAGAAAGTTAGTCCTACTCCAGAGGTTTTCAATTCCTCACTCTGGTTCATTTTTCAGTATTTACAAAGTGGGCCTCAGGGTAGACCCAAGTAGTTCTCTTAAGCCAAACAAAGGACACACACTCATAACACACACAAAAAATACCTTTCCCTGCCCCTTCTTTGGGGTGTCACCTTAGTATGCTGGCTTCTGGTGCCCAGTCCTTCCCCAAACAGCAGTAGACTTGGCTGTTTCCCCATAGGGAGGAGAGTAGCCTTGCACCCAGGAGAAGCCATTTCTCCTTTCTGCTATTAACCCTGCTACAGCTTGTTCCTCCTCCCCCCCCTCATAAGAAAAAGGGGCTTTAAAGGTCACCAGTACCCTTAATTGGATTCAGGTGTATCAGTTAACATGAGGTAACCTCTTTTCAGTTCATCGGGAAAAGGGCCTTCACCATTCTAGGGCTGATATATGGTAGAACCTCAGAGTTATGAACACCAGTGTTTCAAAGTGACCAGTCAACCACACACCTCATTTGGAACTGGAAGTACGCAATCAGGCAGCAGAGACCAAAAAAGGGAAAATACTGTACAGCACAGTACTGTGTTAAATGTAAACTACTAAGGAGTAAAGGGAAATTTAAAAAAAAAAGATATGACAAGGTATGTTTCTGTGCTTGTTTCATTTAAATTAAGATGGCTAAAAGCAGCATTTTTCTTCTGCATGGTAAAGTTTCAAAGCTGTATTAAGTCAATGTTAAGTTGTAAACTTTTCAAAGAACAATCATAATGTTTTGTTCAGAGTTACGAATATTTCAGAGTTATGAACAATCTCCATTCCTGAGGTGTTCGTAACTCTGAGGTTCTACTGTATTTACCTTCCACCACTCTCTTGTAGCTGTTAGAGTGTAACAAAGTCAGACATATGTACTAGTCTGTGATGTGGGTCCTTGGGCAAATCTGGGAAACCTAAACTTATTTTTATATCACCTTGTCGCAAATGATGTTTTCTAAAGTGGTCTTATATCTCAAAATGGATAAAACACATGTAATTCCTCTTCTGTAGTCTCTATTAGCTAATGTTTACTGTTTACTCAATCAGATACATTCCAAAGAAAGAAACAAGGAGGTGGCACACAACTCCAGTAGACTGTGACATGCTGGGTATTCTGTGCAGTGGCACTGCTTCCTTTACTTGACATAGATGAGAGGGAATGCCTCAGTCCATCAGCAGATGTATGATTGTAGAATACTGTAACCCTCTCAAAAATTAGAAAAGTGGTTTTTACTCTGTGTTCTTAAAAAAGTTAAAAGAATACGATATATTGCTCATGCCAAAAATCTGAGATTTCTAAAGGTGCCAAATGCATTTTCAAACATATTTCAGCATTTATTCAAGCTCAGAGGTACTATTATTTTTTAAATGTCAAAGTGGTCAGGGGGAAAATGGGTACAATTCTTGGGTACACTAACAAAAACTCTAGAGTGTCCCAAGTGATTACAATATTTTTTAGTTCAGAATCTGGCATTGGAAGCCTTGTATTAGTACAGCTGAACATATATAACTGCACATAGAATTAGTGATTGATTCCTCATAAAGAAGGACTGTGGAGGTTAATCATTTCAGTATCAATTTTCACTTGCACTCCCCATGACAGGTGAAATGCCATAGTTTTAGAAAAGTAATATTTGGAAAAATTGTGCAAGTGGTCTAAAACTGCTCCCTTCCCCCTAAACTACAATTATAACTACAGTGTGGTTTGGCGGGGTAGAATTTGTCCAAAACAAAAGGTCAAGTTCAAATAGTCAAGGACTATTCATTGAATAGTGGAAGTTGAAGTTGCTCAGTACCTCCCAGAAAGTGCTTAGCATCATACAAAGTCAGTCTGTAAGAACATGCAGCCCCTGGATTCCTAGACCACTGCTCTAACCCCTGAGCTACATAACCACACTTCAGGTCCCCTCAGCACAGGGAGGAGGTTAATTAAGGCTGAGGAGCAATGAGTGACCGAATGAGTGACAAGCGACCAGTGAGGAATATCTGAGGCACTGCTACCCAATCCCTAGCGAATGGGAGTAGGTTCAAACCCTGAATAACTACTAAGAATCTAGAGACAAGGTGGGTGAGGTAATATCTTTTACTGGACCGACTTCTCTTGGTGAGAAAGACAAACTTTCGAGCTTACACAGCTTCTGAAGAAGAGCTCTGTCTATGCTCGAAAGCTTGTCTCTCTCACCAAAGAAGTTGTTCAATAAAAGATATGACCTCACTCACCTCGTCTCTCTAATATCCTGGAACTGAGATGGCTACCATAACACTGTATACTAAGAATCTAGGCTGAAATTTTCAGAGGCAACTAGGAATTTAGCCATGCAACTGCCATTGAAACAAATAGGAGTTGTGTGACTATATGTTCTAGTCAGCTTTGAAAATTGCACTAGTCTTTAAGTAGATGAAAATTATTATAAAGTTTTGTGACACAACAGTAATGAGCATAATACACATTTAGAAGTTATTGCCTAGGGTGTGCTCAGTGCTGTAAAAAAATTAAAAGAGAACATGGTATTTATCTCAAGAATCTTATAGCTAGTATCTGCAGGATCATACCCAACCAGGCATTGTACTTACCACGTAAAGTCCCAATCCTTCAAATTATAATGCCTGGATGAACTGCTACACCCACACCAAGCCCACTGAATCAGCGGGGATCTAAACAAACACAGCAGGCTGCACGTGTATTGCAGTTTGCAGTAGTGCAGCCTAAGTATTCTTATTGACTTCGATGGGACTATTTCTGGCAACGGTACCCAATTGTAAGAATATGCAAGATTGGGCCTCCAGATAAAACTATACAAATGGTAACAAAAGCATGCGCACAAAAATAACCTGAAATAAAAGTTTAAATAATGGCTGTTCCACATTACAGAATGCTATGTTAGGCCCATTGCTCCCCCTCCACCTCTCAAAAAAATGGAATGGTACTGGGAAGATGTGACCAAAGAAAGTCTTAATGCTAACTGGCAAGGGGATGCACAGCAGTTACAAGAATCTCCTAAGTCTGTTATGCACATTCTAGTTCACCAAAGATTGTCATGTGAAGTCCCAAATAAAGGCTGGTGTCACACTGGCCATCAATATCATTGTGAAATGTGTTTGGATGTTGTGTATGGCACTATGTGTACATATGTTGAAAATGTTTTTAAAGTCCGTGTCTGGGGGGTTGGTCACCAGCAAAGGTGAAAAACAGATTTTCTGTCAGACAAGAGATGTTTCTTCATTATCTGTTTACATATAAATTAAATATTCTCTTGTTCACAATTTGTCTCCTGTTACCCGTCTGAACTGAATACAAATGAAGGATTATCAGAAGATGAGAAGGAAACTAAGAGGAAGAGAAAAACAGTGGAGGGAAGAGTACCTTTACTTTATTTGGGGGACAGAGAAAACACCCCAGCATCCCTCACCCAGAAGTAAAAGCCGATATGCTTCATGAAAGTGGGATCTCAGCCAAGCTTGGTTGAAAATACTGAAGACAACACTGTGTGAGATACATTTCTGTAGACAGGAGGTTAACCTGTTGGTTAAGTTTAGTGTCTAGAAAGCATGTTATGATTTTGTTTTATATGTAACTGTGACGCTGACAGACCAGATGCCAGCTCTTGGCCAGGCTGCAGGCATAAGCTGAGAACCAACAAATTTATAGCTGGAGACCAGACCTGTTCATCTGTATGTTAGTTTTGCTCAAAAGAGGTATTAGTCTTATAAGAATGTATTTAGGGTTAAACTTTATGAAATCCTTATAAGTAGCTGCATGTATTAATCTCACTGGTAGTATCTGTATTCTGTGTTATAAGAAAATATGTAAGTTTTGCTTTATAACTTTGAAAACATTTGCTCTGAATTTGTGAACTCAGGCATCGGACTCATCACATTCATGTTCCTTTCCCTCCCCTCCTCATGCCCATCCAGAAGAACTATCAAAATCAGATGGGCCATGAAGCTCATTCTGAGGACTTGGAAACTGAATGAAAGGAATAAAACAAAGTCACAGGAAAAGTTTCCATCTTTTTGGCTGTTTTAACTTTGACAGGGCCAGAGACTCTACACCAGTGGTTCTCAATCTGCGGCCCCTGGGCTGCTTGCGGCCCAATCAGCACACAGCTGCTGCGGCCCATGTGAAATCCTCAGGGCCATACACGCAGTGTGTGTGTATATATATATATAGTGTGTGTGTGGATGCGACCACATAACACATAGAAAGCTGCATATGTGTCCCCCAATGGTAAATAGGTTGAGAACCACTGTTCTTCACTGAACTCAGAGATCCCCAGGGGCTACCTCCTGGGGCTGCCCTGAAAGACACTTTGAATTGACAGATCACTACAATTCTACCACTCTTTAGGATTTAGATGGTAACTCATAAATTGTCCATGTGATCTAGCTATTCTACACAAAGAACTAGTTACTTGTATAATTTTCATTAATCAAATCAAAATTGTTTTGTATAGTGTCAAAGAATTAACTCATCCTCTGATAAAAACAACAAGGAGTCTGGTGGCACCTTAAAGACTAACAGATTTATGTGGGCATAAGCTTTCGTGGGTAAAAAACCTCACTTCTTCAGATGCATCATCCTCTGATGTGTAACACCTAAATCCAGAACATAGTATATGGCCTGCTGTGCACTCCACTATTCCTTTGGTAGGAAATTGAACCTCACATGACTGAAGTTGTTTGTCATTTTTAGCCTTATATTAACATTTGTTATCATCTTCTCTATTCATGCCATATGTACTATTCTTTGTATGGTTTACAACATGGTGTAATTCACAATTAACTCATTTGAGCATGATGGAATTTAGACATTTAGCAATTATACCATAACCCAAAGGGATTATTTTATATTTTCAATCTTTAAAGACAGACAAAAACAAATTAAAATTAACTTTTAGAAAGTACTCTTTGAAGCTAAACAAAAAGTTAATACCTTAAACGTGTTAAAAAAATCAAGTTGTCAGGTCTTCAACTCTCAGAATATAACAACAGGAACAACACTATTACAGCATTAGAGGTACAGAATCATTGCCCTCTGGACAGAATAAATGTATCTGAAGCCAATCTGCTATCTTATAAATGAAATAAAAAGCTAAATCAATATTCCTATTACACAACTGTACCTTCTTAAAACAGATCTATTTTGTTGGCAGAATTGCCTATTTACTGTCTAATAGAAGAATAGTTGCTATTTTAAATATCCTAGTTTATAAAAGTTGTAATCCAGCCACCAATACTCAAAACCCAATGACTTATGATTTTCTTATTCAGTAAAGAAATATTTCTAATAATTCACATTGTCTTGCCATAAAATCCTTTAATATTAGCTAAGACCAAACAAATGTCGAATATGCCTACATAAAAAGTGAAAATCCTTTCACAACACGCATCAAAGAAAAATTACAAATAAAATAGTACTTCAATCTTCCTTGGAAAAAGAGCATAATGTCTATATCACAAAAGACATATGAATATTTCATCGTTGAAATGACTGGCACTATCTTCAAGGATAATTAAGAAAGTTTTCAAACAGCAATAAAAATACACACAACTGAATTATCTATTTCTGGGTCTATTCATTTCCAGAATAGAAGAGTTATCTCCCCAACCTTACCATGAATTTTAAAAATCAGAAGAGATGTTTCAAGATAGTAATAGTAATGGAGGATTTGATCATTAGATATACAGGTAGCTGGGTTTGTGATGACAGGGAGAACCCACATGGTGCATTGCCTGCCAGGTGTGAAGGTTATGGATAGCTCGAGATATCTAGACTGACATGCGCATTGCTGGGAAGGAGCTAGTGGTCATGGTAAAAGGAGGTATCAGTGACACAGGAAAGGTAGGAGAGAGGTCCTGGAGGCCAAATTTAGGCTGGTAGGTAAGAGATTAAAGTTCAGGACCTCCATGGTAGCATTCTCTGAAATGCTTCCAGTTCCACAAGCAGGGCCAGTTACATAGGCAGAACTGAGGGTTTCGATGCGTAGATGAGATGATGGTGTAGGGAGGAGGGTTTTAACTTCATTAGGAACTGTGGAACCTTTTGTGAAAGGAGGAGACTATAAAGGAAGGATGGGCTCCACCTAAACCAAAACGTGACCAGATTGCAGGGATGTAAAATTAAATAGGTTGTAGAAGAGTTTTTAAACCAAGGTCTGGGGGAAAACAGACAGGTGTGGAAGAGCATGTGGTTTGGACAGAGATATCCCAAGGGGGGGATCTATTAAACAGGATTCTCTATCTTATTAAAGAGGAGAGGATAGAAATTGATAAAGTACAGGTAGAAACTGAAGAGAAATAGAAATGAAAAAGAGTCCCATTCAATTACAGGACAAATTTTATAAGTGCTTGTACAAAAATGCTAGAAGTCTAAATGCTAACACAGATGAACCTGAGTGCCTGGTATTAAATGAGGATATTGATATAACAGGCATCACAGAAACTTGGTGGAATGATGACAACCAATGGGACACTGTAAGACCAGAGTACAAAATATATAGGAATGACAAAATAGGTCGTGCAAGTGGGGGAGTGGACCTGTATGTGAAAGAAAGCATAGAATCAAATACAGTAAACATCTTAAATGAATCAAACTGTATCATAGAATCTCTGTGGATAGAAATTCCATGCCTGAATAATAAGAGTATAGCAGTAGAAATATAATACCAACCAGCTGACCATGATGGTGATGGTGACTGTGAAATGCTCAGGGAGATTAGAGAGGCTACAAAAATAGAAAAGTCAATAATAATGGGGGATTTAACAACTAGCCTCATAAATGTCACCTGAGGATGGGATGCAGAAATAAAGTTTCTAGACACCATCACTGACCACTTCTTGGAGCAGCTACTCCTGGAACCCATAAGTGGAGAAGCAATTCTTGATTTAGTCCTAAGTACAGCACAGGATCTGGTTCAAAAGGTGAATACAGCTGAACTGCTCAGTATCAAATCCTACTGAGGAAAATAGAAAGGAGCATGAACTTTAGCAAGTCAAGTGTAAAAGTACATTTAGACAGACCAAAAAGGAATTTGAAGATTAACTACAAAAAGAAACAAAAACTAACAGCCAAAAAATTTTAAGTACATTAGAAGCTTGCCAAACAATTAGTGGGGCCCTGTGATGATTGAGGTGCTAAAGAGTTCTAACGGAATACAAATATGAAGTTGCAGAACTACTAACTGTGGTGTAACCTATCACTTAAATCAGCCTGTGTACCAGATGACTGGAGAATAGTTAACGTGATGTCAATTTTTTAAAAAGGCTCCAAGGGTGATCCTGCAATTACAGGTCAGTAACTTCAAACAAAGTTACCAGGCAAATTAGTTGAAACTATAGTAAAAACCAAAATGATCAGACACATAGATGAACACGATTTGTTGGGGAAGAGTCAACACAGCTTTTCTAAAGAGAGATCATGTCTCACCAATCTATTAGAATTCTTTGAGGGAGTCAACAAACATGTGGACAAGGGTGATCCAATGGATATAGCATACTTGGACCTTCAGAAAGCTTTTCACAAGGTCCCTCATCACAGGCTCTTAAGCAAACTAAGTAGTCATAGGATGAGAGGGAAGGTCCTCTCATGAATCATGGTTAAAAGACAGGAAACAAAAGGTAGGAATAAATGGTAATTTTTCAGAATGGAGAGAGGTAAATAGTGGTGTCCCACCGGTTGCTGTACTGGGACCAGTGCTGATCAACATATTCATAAATGATCTGGAAAAAAGGGAAAACAGTGAAGTAACAACATTTGCAGATGATACAAAACTACTCAAGATAGTTACATCCAAAGCAGACTGCGAGGAGTTACAAAGGGATCTCCACTAAACTAGGTGACTGGGCAACAAAATGGCAGAGGAAATTCAATATTGATAAATGCAAAGTAAAGCACATTGGAAAACAATCCCAACTATATATAGAAAATGATGGGATCTAAATTAGCTATTACCATTCAAGAAAGAGATCTTGGAGTCATTGTGGATAGTTCTCTGAAAATATCCACTCAATCTCCACCAGCAGTCAAAAAAGCTAACAGAATGTTAGGAACCATTAGGAAAAGGATAGATAATAAAACAGTAAATTTAACAACAACACTACATTAATTCACTACATTTACACCTTAAATACTGAATGCAGTTCTTGTCACCCCTCTCAAAAATGCTATATTAGAATTGGACAAGGTACAGAGAAGAGCAACAAAAACGATTAAAGATCTGGATCAGCTTCCGTATGAGGAGAGATTAAAAAGACAGACTATTCATCTTAGACAAGAGACAACTGAAGGGGGATATGATAGAGGTCTATAAAATCATGACTCGTGTGGAGAAAGTGAACAAGGAAGTGTTATTTATCCCTTCACATAAAACAAGAACCAGCAGTCACCCAATGAAATTAATAGGCAGCAGGTTTAAAACAAAGGGAAGTATTTTGTCACACAACACACAGTCAACCTGTGGAATTCATTGCCAGGGAATGCACAACACACAGTTAACCTGTGGAACTCATTGCCAGAGGATGGTGTGAAGGCCAAAACTATAATTGGATGCAAAAAAGAATTAGATAAATTCATGGAAAATAGGTCCATCAATTAGCCAAGATGATCAGGGATGCAACCCCATGCTCTAGGTGTCCCTAAGCCTCTGACTGCCAGATGCTGGATCTGGACAACAAGGGATAGATCACTTGATGATTGCCCTGTTCTGTCCATTCCCTTTGAAGCATCTGGCATTGGCCACTGTTGGAAGACAGGATACCGGGCTAGATGGACCATTGGTCTGACCCAGTATGGCCATTCTTATGTTAAATTCTTATTTAAGATCAGTGACTTAAAATAGCTATACATTTTCTTAAAAGGGCAATTTTCTTTTCAGCACTGATATTTGAATGGTATTTCATTGTTACTTAGTGTGACATGACACTATTTCCCTACAAACTCCAGTCCATAGTTTCCAACCCTTTTTATTTTCTAGGCAGGGTTTCAGGATAAGGAGAATATTTGTAAGCTGATGAGGAGAGTTCCAACTTTTCAAAAGAATCTTACATCTATGTACAGTGCAGCTTGTATGTACCTACTCTTCTGTGGGAGCAAAAAATGTCTCTTTTCAAAGATTTATCTGCCCACCTAGACACGCTGCAAAATAAGTCCAGAACTGTGCATGGTTGAAGTTTTGAGGGGTATCCAGACTCCGGTTGTATGCATAGCACTGGGATTTTATAAAGGAACTATGTCATCAAGCTCTCTTTACTCCTAAGGGAATTCTGTGTGTCCGCAGAATTCATGGCCCCCGCAGATTTCTTTGCTTACCCGCAGAAAAATGACTTCTGATGGGGAAGTAGCAAGAGCAGTCATGCGCCCACTTCCTGGCAGTGCCGACAGGTTGCTTTGGCCACCCAGAGGAGAGAGAGAGACTCTGTCCCTCTCACTCGCTATTGCAGCACGCTCGGAGTGGAGGGGCAGGGCTTTGGGGTATTTCTGAAGAGGTAGGCATAGGGTAGGCTCTGTTCCCTCTGGCAGAGGAGAATGTAGCAGCCTGCCTACTTAGTGAATTGCTCCCATTGTTCTTAGTGAATTCCCCCAGGTGTAAAACAGGTGTAAAACTTTTAAGGCTCCTTTACATTGCCAGAGCGGTAAATAAATTAGCGAAATAATTGAAACTAGCTGTATTATATTGCATTATTTTGACCCAAAAAATGCAGAATTTTGCAGAATTTTAAAATCTCGTGCGCAGAATTTTTATTTTTTTGGACCAGAATTCCCCCAGGAGTATCTATAGGACAGCTACAGGGCAGAGTGGCACCTTTTTTCCGGCTACATCCAAGTGCACTGAAAAACATGGACAACTCATCACTATACTGTTTCGTCAAAGATAAATCCATGCACACACACAGGTACAGGTTGCTATTTATCTATCTGCACCAGTAGCCTGCAGCTTTCTCTAACAGCATTTGCACTAATGCCTGGCCCCAGTTCCAAAAGTCCTCCTCACAAACAGAAGATTTTACTTAATTATAGAGGAAAACCCCTCTTTTGAGGAAAGATGCCTTACATATTTAGAGACCAACCCAAAGTAAACAGAGGCCCCCAATTCCTCTGGGCTGCCTATTTAGCCAAGGTCAAAATATAAAAACATGCTAACAAAAGATGTGTATATATTTGTAGTAATTTCTCAGGAAATGGAGAGTAGGTGTTTTCTTAGTACAAGAAGCCTTCCTAGGACACAGCCCTGTGATTCTGAAAATTAGGTGCAGCTGTCCCTTCCCCCTGTTCTGACCTCATTAAGGAAATCTGGGTCTTCGCTTCCCACTCTCCCAGAAGATGTCGCTAACCTTCATTTCAGAAGGTGAGTCATGAGTACTCTATAACCATAGGGTCCCCTCTTCACAGTAAGTGGATTCACAATAAAGGTGACAGGCAGCAAAGAGAAACACAATTACATTCCTCTATCTAGTCTTTACAAACTCACCATGGACTAAAACATAAAAAACTCTATTGTTTGGTTCTTATAAAAGTATATTAGCAAAATTTCTTCAAATGTTTTTTCCTTGCAATAGTCAAAAGCAAGAGGCTCCTTATCCACTCATCTTAAATTATTATACAGGTTATTAGTAGGGCCCTACCAAATTCAGGGTCCACTTTGGTCAATTTCACTCCCAGAGGGTTTTTAAATTGGTCAATTTCACTATTTCAGATGCTTACATCTAAAATTTCAAGGTGTTGTGGTGTTATAAGCTAAGTTCCCTCCAAGTAAGCTAAGTTCCCTCTATTAAGCACCGCACAGGCACTCAGGGCTGCAGTGCGGAGAAAGGCCTCTCCCCCAGCCCCGGACCTGCTGTGGTGGGGAAAGGCGCCCCTCCCACAGCCCCAACCCAGCCACAGCCTGGACCTGCCGCGGCCAGGGAGAGAGGCGCCACTCCCCTGGCCCCAACCCAGACCTGCTGCAGCTGGGGGGGGGGAGAGGCACCCATCTCCCATCCCCCAGCCCCAATCCAACCCAACCTTGTCCAGCCCCGGACCTGCCACAGCCGGGGGGAGAGGCACCCAACACCCGGCCCCAAACCAGCCCCAGCCCAGACCTGCCGCGGCTAGGGGAGAGGTGCCTATCCTGCGGCCCCAGCCCCGGAGCTGCCGCAGCGGGGAGAGACACCTCTCCCCCACAGCCCTTGTGCTGCTGCGGGGAAAGAGAGCTGGGGGGACTCCTCTCTCCCTGCTATAGCCCCGGGGCAGCCTGCACCTCAAACCCCTCATCCCTGGCCCCACCCCAGAGCCCGCATCCCCAGCCGGAGCCCTTACCCCCCTCCCCCCCACACACACACTCCCAGTATCCCAACCCTCTGCCCCATCCCTGAGCCCCCTCCCACACTCCCCACTGGGGGAAGAGAGGGTGGAAGCCCCAAGCCCGGGCAGGAGCCACCAGGAGTGGGGGCAGAAGCCTTGTGCCCAAGTGCCCCTGCCCTGCCAGGAGCCATGGGGTAGAAGCCCTAAGCTCCGTCAGGAGCTGCAGAAGGGGGCAGAAGCCCTGACCGCAGGCAGGAGCCACGGGGGGGTGGAAACCCCGGGCCCGGATAACCCAAGCCCGGGCAAGAGGCCACGGGGGGGGGGGGGGGGGAAGAAGCCCCAAGTCTGGGCAGGAGCCACCGGGGAGCAGGGAGGGCAGAAGCCCCAAGCCCAGCTCTGGGGCTGTTGCAGCACAGAAGTGAGGGCATACCACCCACACTTCTGTGCTGCCTGTGGAGTTGGGTCTGATCCCCCCGCATAACAGCCGTGCAGGAGAAGGACAAGTCTTTCCCCGCTCCACCCTGGCTGAACTAGATTTCGGTGACAGCAGATTTCACGTGGAAGGGATTATTTCATGGTCCGTGACATGTTTTTCATGGCTGTGAAATTGGTAGGGTCCTAGTTATTAGTGGATTGCAGTGATTTGGAGACATTTTACTATCAACAGAGTTCTATGATTTCTGGTGGTTTGAGCAACTTTATCCCATGAAGAACAGGGTTGGATTTTTGTTTGTTTGTTTCCCCTGGTGTCTTTAAGTGACCCTGAACCAGGATGTATTCTTCTTCCTGGTTCTGCCTATTCTCTGTTGTACTGTCAACCCATAGCCAGTGCTTCCCCAACAGCTGTTTTAATTTTTTTCTGTGTCAGTTTTTGCCACTGGGTCCATACTTGTTCTGAAAGGGGAGAATTTTAAAGACACAAATATGAGTTAGGTGCCCAACTCTCACTGAAAGTCATGGGGAACTCCCTTTCAGTTAGGTTGAGCACTTCACTCACAGGTCTCTACATACATACCTTTTAATTTTCTCTTCTGGAAATCCATCAAATGTTTCCTGTATCTTATTGAGTTTTTTTAAGCACTCTTTTTATTCTTCCGCTTCTTGGTCTCTTGATTTGCTATGTATCAGCATCTTCAACCTTCTTCACTTTGGCTTCCAGTATGACTTTTTGTCCATTCTTCTTTCATACAAATTCCAAATGAGTCTTCTGGCATATCTCGCTCTCTCTCTTCCAGTTCTGCTTAGTTCCTCAAGACATTTTTTTTGTTTTTTAAGATTAGGTGATATATTGGTAGCTCCTGTTTCACTTGGTGCAGAAGTACATACCTTTCTTTTTCTGAATCACGGAATCATAAAAATCTTGGGCTGGCGGGGACCTCAAGAAGTCATCAAGTCCAGCCCTCTGCACTGAGGCAAGGCCAGGTAAACCTAGACCATCCCTGACAGGTATTTGTCCAACCCTGTCTTTAAAACTCCAATGATGGGGATTCAACAGCCTTCCCTGGAAGCCTATCTAGTGCTTAAATGCCTTTATAGTTAGAAAGATTTTCCTAATATCGAACCTAAATCTACTTTGCTTCAAATTAAGCCCATTATTTCTTGTCCTACCTTTAGTGAACGTGGAGAACAACTGATCACAGTCCTCTTTAGAACAGCCATTAATCTATTTGAATACTGTTACCAGGTCCCCTCTAAGTCTTCTTTTCTCAAGACTAAACATATCCTTTTTTTAATCCTTTCCGTGTATCTAAGGGTTTCTAAACATTTTATCATTTTTGGTGCTTTCCTTTGGACTTTCCTCCAATTTGTTCATATCATTCCTAAAATGTGGCACCCAGAATTGGACATAGTACTCCAGCTAAGGCCTCACCAGTGCTGTGCAGAGTGGGACAATTACCTCCCATGTCTTATGTACAACACTCCTATTAATACACCCCAGAACAATACTAGCCTTTTTTGTAATTGCATATTGTTGACTCATATGCAATTTGTGATCCACTCTAACCCCCAAACACTTTTCAGTGGTACCCACTTATTCCCAATTTTGTAGTTGTGTAATAATGAAGCCTACTTTTTTCAGATGACATTCTGTCAGCAATAGGGTGTCCAGACAGCAAGTGTGAAAAATCAGGACTGGGAGTGGGGGGTAATAGGAGCCTATATAAGAAAAAGCCCGGGACTGTCCCTATAAAAACAGGACATCTGGTCACCCTAGTCAGCAAGCAATCTGTCTCTGTTACTATCTCACTGCGATTAAGGCTAAAATTTTAAAAATCAGAAGCCTAACTTTAGACCCAAATCTATCTCCTGTAGCCATTGCCTGAACAAATGGGAGTTCTGGTTTATCTATAGCAGATGGATTTCACTTTTCCTGTCTTGGGTTTAAATTCTGTCATCTGGAAATGATATTTGCCGTTAAGTGCTTTTTTCTTGCAATATTTGAAAGTCTGTAGGTAGCTGAGCTGGAAAATAAACCCATCTCTCTGAAGTTCAAACCTAGGGCTCTGGCCACTCTGCCAGCCTTCATCCCTTAAGTTCTGTTTTATCTTTGTTTAATTCAGGTGTTGTACAGGTTACTCACCTCTTATTTGGGTTACCATACAGATGTATAACACTTTGATTTCAAATATTACAATGTGCTTATATTTTAAATTCCATTTTCTTCTTTCTCTCCCTTTTTTTACTGAAGTTATAACTCTGTTTTCTCTACTTCTGATGGGAAAGGGGAAATTTCAGGTTCTTCTCTTGAGTGCAAGTAAGATGGAACTGTTGAGCAGTGGTTGTAATTAGTAGGAGGATTGTCATTATCCAAACAGTTCCACTTAGAACTTTATGAAACAGAATCAGTCAGAGTTCAGGCCAGGGGCTACAGGGAAAATGATCCAGAAGGTTCCAGGGCATTTGGCATAAAAGGACTGTGTGGAAAGAAAATTACTAGAGAAGTTGCTAGATTTGCTGTGTATTTGAACATTTATATAAACTTTTTTAAAAACTGGATGGTTTAAAACAAAGCAAACACTTGCTGCATCTTATCCAAAGTGTGTGTGTCATTGTTATACTAGCCTCCTGTAGGGCTTGTCTAAGGAATCCTGGTCGTGTGTGGTCAAGATCCCTGCCATCTTTCCTAGTATGGTAAAACTGTATGCAGTTTTTCTGTGCAGTTCAACTAGGCAGAGGGCTATATATGCAAAACTTAAAGCTGGTCCTGACTATTTTACATTTTAACAAATCCTACTGTCTATTTTTCATAAATATGAAGTGAAGTCCTAATCTCTCTTCATCAGAAATTGCAGACTGTATTGAACTTGGAAATTAATCATAGGAAGTGCTGAGCATAGGAGGAGTTGGGGAGGGGCATGGGAGGGCACTGTCCCCCAGACTGCAAGCCTCAGGCAGGCAGCCTAAGCGTGCAATGCAATGAGTTCCGCAGAGGAGACAGGCTGCTTCCAGCTTGTGCCCCTGAGGCAGGGAGTCAGAATTTTGTTTATAAACAGAGTGATTAACAGGTGATTAAGATAAAAAATGGCTGTTAGGATGTTTCCTAAAGTTAAATGATCTGTTCCAAGCTTAGTGAACTTCAAAAAGTAAGTAGCCTAAATGACAGAAAGTAATTGTAAATTTTTCTACAATTGTTTCAATTGTTGTATTCAAGAGGTGGTAACAAAGTTACTAATATCTTTCTTTGAGAAGATAACTGATTTTTTAGACAAAGGGAATGAAATAGATTTCAGTAAGGCATTTGACACAGTTCCACATGAGAAATTATTAGTTAAATTGGAGAAGATGGGGTTTAATATGAGAACTGAAAGGTGGATAAGGAACTGGTTAAAGGAAGACTATAAAAGGTCATACTGAAAGGTGAGCTATTAGGCTAGAGGGAGGTTACTAGTGGAGTTCCTCAGGGATCAGTCTTGGGACCAATCTTATTTAACATTTTTACTACTGACCTTGGCACCAAAAAATGGAGTGTGCTAATAAAATTTGCAGATGACACAAAATTCGGAGGTATTGCCAATACCGGGGACTGGAATACCAGACAAGAAGATCTGGATGACCTTGTAATAGAAATGGGATGATATTTAATAGTGCAACTTGCAAAGTCATGCATTTAGGGACTAACAAGAATTTCTGCTATAAGTTGGGGGCATATCAGTTGCAAGTGAAAGTGAAGGAGAAAAGACCTGGGTGTATTGGTTGATCACAGGATGACTGTGAGCCATCAATCTGATGCGGCTGTGAAAAAGGCTAATGCAGTCCTAGGATGTATCAGGCGAGGTATTTCCAGTAGACAGGGAAGTGTTAGTACTATTATACAAGGCACTGGTGAGACCTCATCTGGAATACTGTGTGCTATTCTGGTCTCCCATGTTTAAGAAAGATGAATTCAAACTGGAACAGGTGCAGAGAAGGGCTACTAGGATGATCTGGGGAATGGAAAATCTATCTTATGAGAAGAGACTCAAAGAGTTCGGCTTGTTTAGTTTAACCAATAGAAGGCTGAGGGGAGATGATTGCACTCTATAAATACATCAGAGGGATAAATACCAGGGAGGGAGAGGAGTTATTTAAGTTCAGCATTAATGTGGACCCCAGAACAAATGGATGTAAATTGGCCATCAACAAGTTTAGGCTTGAAATTAGGCAAAGGTTTCTAACCTGCAAAGGAGGGAAGTTCTAGAATAGCCTTCCAGAGGGAGCAGTGGGGGCAAAAAACCTAACTGGCTTCAAAACTGAGTTTGATAAGTTTATGGAGAGGATGGTATGACAGGACCAGGGCCGGCTCCAGGCACCAGCTTAACAAGCAGGTGCTTGGGGCGGTCAAGGGAGAGGGGCGGCACCTGCGGCAATTTGGAGGCGGCAGGTCCCTCACTCCCTCTAGGAGCGAAGGACCTGCCGCCGAACTGCCGCCGCCGATCTGCCGCCGCTGGTCTGGTTGTTATGAAGACATATCAGCTGTCCACTAAGGAATTGATAATTCTGTGTTTTGCAAGTAATAGCCACAGAAACAGTATTTATCTCCTCTGTCAACCCACTTTCATATATACTTTTGAAAAATACAGATTAAATTTTTGGAAATCATTAACTCTGTTTCATGAAGGAAAGTACAGATTGTTATAAAGGTATTTTGGAAAATACATAAAGGTATGCTTTAAAAATTGTTGGCTTATTCTCAAACTGGAGTTCAGTTTTTTTAAGCTATTGTTGATGTAGGGTATAGCTGTGGTAAAGCAAGAAAGAACATGTTTTATCATCACCACAACTCTAAAGGTTTATTATACAAAAGGAAGAGAAGAAAAAAAGTATACAAAGATAGTTTGGAAAATGCAAACTAAACATCTTACGTATTTATTTCAACTAATAAAATGTACTTAGCCTGTGATCTGGGTATTGTAAATAATCTTTAAAACATATACAAATACTACAAATTTACCAAATATCAACACTAAAGCAAAATCCACCCACAAAAACTGGGACTCTGCCCACTCCAACAATTCAACCTTCCCCCTCCAAATTAACCTGTATTATGTTCTGAAAGTTGATAAACTTAGATTTTGGCAGCCCATGGAATATGCATTCTCTAATGAGAATGTCCTGTCCTCAGACAAACACATTCCAACACATCTCAACTGCCAGATTAAAACATGGAAAGGGAAGCAAGGACTATCCCTTTGTTATGTTTCTAGGTTCTAGTGCAATGGGACCCTGACCTCCAGGCACTGCCACTACCAAATAATAATCTCAGGGATACTCAGGACCTCAAGTATAAAGGACTTTCTAACCAAACAAAATACTGATGTAATGCAGAAATATAAATTTTCTATATAGTAATGTGACGCTCGCTTAAAAGGGTTTACTTTGAACTGATAATGAATTCAAAGTAATCCTCTATAATAAGTCTCATTAATATGAGTTAAAATTTTATTTTTCATGAGACCACAGAGATCATTTCAAAACAAGTTTCCCTGCATTCTATGTCTGTTGTAAATTATAGTGGATTTATGTTTTCATGCCAGTCAACTCCAATGCCAAAATGTTTTTATTACAGTTGTTTTTTATTTTTTACACCACCATTTAAGAACTCATTTCATTACAGCATAACACACATTGAAAAAGAGATAAATCATCTTATCCTTCACTGGAATGATTTACACTGCATAAAATACTAGAAAGTTGACATCTATTTGCTTTATAATGCTTTATTTCTATTCATTTCACTACTCAGTACCATCAACACTCCTCACCTCCCTGGTTTCTATCTGCTTGCAACAACCCTGGAAAACTAAACCAAGCAGCATTACTTTAAGCCAATGCCTATACAGATTAATGAAAGAAAAGTTTCCTTTGTACATCTCACAGAACTCCAGTATCACAGAAATTAGAGGTCTTTTCCATCTATTAGGTCATTTTGTCCATGCCTCTGGCAATGCAATTTTGCTCTCTACAGTATATTGCTCAGTGATATGACCAGTCCAATTCTATGCAGTATCATTTAGAAGTCAGCCAGGATTCATTCTATTCTCCCACTCATGGATGAGGGTTGCAAATAAACTCCAAAACTTGGACTTTCCATTTGACACAGCAACATGCTACTGTCACAGCACAGTAATCTACTTAAATGATCTTTTTCATAACCAGGCTTTACTTTGGATGAGTAGCAATGACGACTTACAACCACATCTGACTCAAAGAGAGAAATTCATCTGTGGTACAGATGGCCATGCAAGTCCATCTACGCCGCTTAAGCCCCAGTTGGGCTGCACAGCAGGCTGCACTGCAACTCTGACCCTGGGCTAGGTGGTGGATTTCACCTCCCAGGTTCTCTGCACTCCACCCTCATAGAGCCCAAATACTGGAACTTTATCCAAGTCAAAGGAATGTCATCCTTAGCCCATAACATTAATTAATCTTTCCATTTAAAACTATGAGGTGCTTTAGCAAAACTTAAAACAAGATGAATGGGTCATATGATGGCAGATTAAGATCAATGTGGCCAAATGCAAAGCAATGATCTTTAGGAGGAGTAATTTGAACTACTCATATACCTTAGTGGGCTCTAAATTAACTGGGTTCTAAATTAACAGCTCAGGAAAAACATGTGGGCATCAATGTGGACAGCTCAGTGAAGATTTATAGACTAACAGGCCAGAAGGGGCCACTGTGATTATCTAGTCCTATTTTCTTTATTAACCAAATTTGTAATCTCAAAAAAATCAAGTTAGTTTGGCAGGATTTATTTTCCATAAATCCATTATATTAGGGTCCTTTAATTATTTATTAATCAAGTCCCATATCAGCCATTCCATTATTTTGCGCAGGTTGGATGTCAGACTGACAGACCTATATTTACCCAGGTTGTTCTGTTTACCCTTTTTAAATATTCCTAGAGTTCCTAGAGTTCCAGAAAATCAATATTCCTGGTCCAGCGAGTTCCTCAGTTAGCTCTTTTAGAACTCTTAGATGCAAGTTACCCGGACCTGTCAATTTTAAAATGTCTAACAATAGTAACTACTGTTTAACATCCTCCCAAGTTACTATTGGAATGGAAACGGTTGTTTCCCCCCCAAATATAGAACATAAATATTTACTGAACACTTCTGCCTTTCCTGCATTATTGACAATTCAACCATTTCCAACAAGTAATAGACCAATACTGTTGTTAGGATTCCTTTTGTTCCTAACATATTTTTAAAATTCTTTACTGTCCTTTACTCTTCTCATTGTGTTGTTTTGCTTCCCTTACCAATTTTATACAATTCCTAGTTTCTGATTTATATTCTATTACTGTCAACATTCAATTTTTTCCATGTGTTTATATCTATATCATAAAAATTCTTTTTATAGATGCCTTCACTTCCACTGTAACCAAGAAGTTGTTTTTTAATCAGTGCACCCTTGTTTCTCCACTATAGGATTGTAACTTTTTTTGAGTCTAGTAAAATGTTCTTAAACAATTCCCAATTATTATTCACATTTTTCTATTTAACTTCTTTTACCCAACTGATTTGGCTCATAATTGTTTTCAGCTTTGTGAAACTGACCCTTCTAAAGCACCACATATATGTATCACTGGTTTGTAGAGAGAAGACTTATTCTCAATCTACAGCCATGGTGAAAAAAATGTCCCTATTAGTATATTATTCTATAATTGTTTATTGCAGGCTTTATTACACCTTTTTCTGAAGAATCCATTATTTGCCACTGTTTGAAATAGATTACTGGACTGAACAAACTACTGATCTGATCCAGTATGGTAAGTCTTATGTTTACTTAGAACGTGTCTTCACTTGCACATCACCGCAAAAGCATCACCAGTAAGAGCTGTATGCATCTCGTGGAGGTGGCTTTCTTTTTGCGGTGGAACTTCTGAGTTTCACTGCAAAAAGTCATTGGCAAGAGTAGACGCTCCCAAGTTTTTTGCGCAAAAAAGGGACTTTTTCCACTTTAAATGGCAAGTGTAGACATGCCCTTAGAAACATTTCCTTTGAACTGTTGGTATCAGTACTAGCACATTACAATAGGTATGGTTCTAGCTTTGATAGTTGTATATATAATTTTAGAGAAGAGGAGAAATCACATCACAGAAACTGGCATAAAAATGAAGTAACTGAAGGCTAGAATTTGATAACCTTTTTTACACTGAATATATATAACCATATAAATAATAATAACCATTAGAGATGGCCCACAGAGTGGAATTGTCTTACCAAGTGATTTGCAGAATTATAAAACTAAAATAACCTGTGCTATAAATACATTGCACAGTGCTTTGAGAATGTGACTTGCTAATTATACTATAACTATATTATTTATTATTAAAATTCCTGTATTCCTGTACTAAGAAGCTAGCTACCAAACAAGTTTTAATTGTAAATTTGCACAAAAGGGGTGGCTTGTTTTTCAACTATAACACAAGAAAAAAAGAACTACGAGACTAAAGGGTTATGATGCTATATCGATCATATAATCTTGTGCAAATAAACTGAGCCATAAAGTCATGCTTGTACAACCTAGTGCACATGCAAACACTGTGGCTAGTGAGAAATCCATCAGTAACACATTCCAGTCCCATTTCTGTTTTGGTAAATGCATAGATTATATAAGATTTGCACTTGTAGTTTGCCAAGGTTATTCCACTCCCCACTCCTCTAGGCAAGCTCTTCACTAGAGGAAAACTGGCTGCATGTTTTAAAAGTTTGTAATAATTCACAGATTTTAGGCCAGTCCTGAAATCTGCACCTGCCATTCAAAGACAAGCTCCCCCCACTTACTCTCTCCTCAGAATGAAACTAAGGGATATACACGGAGGTCTCTGCTCTCCTGTGCTTCAAGTATCACCCCAGTTCATGTCATCAGTTCATAACCCAAATCCCTGCAGGCCTTAGTAACTCAGGCAAAACGCCCACTGGCTTCAGAATTGCTTCCCTCCGTACTGACTGAACAAGCACAGCAGGGCTGGTCCCTATGTGGTGTGGGAGCACTGAGGCGATGAAAGACAGCTCCCTACCTCACCCAACACCTCAGCATGTGCCCAGTCTGAGAGCGGAGTTTCAGCAAAGGCCACCGCGGAGCCCGTACCCAACCAGCCCCTTCCCATGCGATCACCGCCCCTTGTGCCCCCCCCGCCTGGAAGGAGTAGCGAGCAATGCATGAACAGAAAGCAAATCCAGGGGCTGTGACACTGTGTCTGCAGCTCCTCACTAACTACCTGCGAAATGGCTTTTCCCAGCTGGAGCCAGCCTGGGCGCGTACCTGGTTTGCGCGGCAGAGGCGGACGGCGGGGGCTTGCTGAGCACGGACAGGCAGATCCTACCAAGAGGGGCAATGGGCAGCAATGGAGCAGCCTGACCCGAAGTGCTCTCAGCGTGAGCCTGCCTCCCACGTCCCCGCCCCGTCTCATGCAGCAGCAGCAGCCCGTCCTGTGGGTCTCATCCTCTCCAGCCCAGCCCACAGGCTGTTTTACTCGGCCCCAGGGCGAGGGGCGGAGCATGGGAGATAAGATCCCCCGTGCACCCCCGGCCCAAGGAGGTGATTGGTTAGAGGTAGGGAGGGGGGTTCTTATCGCACATGCTCCGCCCCCCGCAGTGCCCGAGAGGCGCGAGCCCCCTCGCTGTGGGGCTGGAGGGGGAGGATGCGTCCTGGGGCTTTGGGCGGCCGCGCCGCGTGGGGCTGTGAGTGCCGCGCACTAAATCAAGCCACGTCTGAGCCGGCTCTACTGACCCGTGATCGGCGGGACCCCGGCCCTGGGGTACTGCAGACCTTCCCCCCCGCCCAAAGGAGCTGTAGCTCGCCAGGCTGGCCCAGCCCCTCGCCCCGGTCCCCAGCCCGAGCCTCCAGGGACCTCATCCAGAACCGCAAATAGCCGCGGGCTGAGCTGCTTTCCAGGCACCAACTGGCCCCAGAAGCCCCCCCGCGGATGGACTTGGCCGCAGGAGGGGAGAGGCTGGCTGCTGTAACCGCGGTGGGCTCTGTTTAGGAGACCAGCGGCTGCCCGACATGTGGTCCGCACCGCATCCGCTCAGCCAGGTGCAGGGCTGGGGGAGGAGGTTGCTCTGGGGCAGGAGTCCCAGCTGCCCCTTCCAGGAAGCAGAGCCTGAGCTTCCAGCTAGGAGTCTGGCGAACCCCTGTGCTCTCAACCCTGTCATAGGAGATTAGGGTTGGAAGAGACCGCTGGCCAATCCCCTGCTCAAAGCAGGACCTACACCAACTAAATCATCCCAGCCACGGCTTTGTCAAGCCTGACCTTAAAAATCTCTAAGGATGAAGATTCCACCACCACCCCAGGTAACCCATTCCAGTGCTTCATAGAATCATAGAATATCAGGGTTGGAAGGGACCTCAGGAGGTCATCTAGTCCAACCCCCTGCTCAAAGCAGGACCAATTCCCAACTAAATCATCCCAGCCAGGGCTTTGTCAAGCCGGGCCTTAAAAACCTCCAAGGAAGGAGATTCCACCACCTCCCTAGGTAACGCATTCCAGTGCTTCACCACCCTCCTAGTGAAATAGTGTTTCCTAATATCCAACCTAGACCTCCCCCACTGCAACTTGAGACCATTGCTCCTTGTTCTGTCATCTGCCACCACTGAGAACAGCCGAGCTCCATCCTCTTTGGAACCTCCCTTCAGATAGTTGAAAGCAGCTATCAAATCCCCCCTCATTCTTCTCTTCTGGAGACTAAACAATCCCAGTTCCCTCAGCCTCTCCTCATAAGTCATGTGCTCCAGATCCCTAATCATTTTTGTTGCCCTCTGCTGGACTCTTTCCAATATTTCCACATCCTTCTTGTAGCGTGGGGCCCAAAACTGGACACAGTACTCCAGATGAGGCCTCACCAATGTCGAATAAAGGGGAATGATCACGTTCCTCGATCTGCTGGCAATGCCCCTACTTATACAGCCCTAAATGCCGTTAGCCTTCTTGGCAACAAGAGCACACTGTTGACTCATATCCAGCTTCTCATCCACTGTGACCCCTAGGTCCTTTTCTGCAGAACTGCTACCTAGCCATTCGGTCCCTAGTCTGTAGCAGTGCATAGGATTCTTCCGTCTTAAGTGCAGGACTCTGCACTTGTCCTTGTTGAACCTCATCAGGGTTTTTTTGGCCCAATCCTCTAATTTGTCTAGGTCCCTCTGTATCTGATCCCTACCCTCCAGCGTATCTACCACGCCTCCCAGTTTAGTGTCATCTGCAAACTTGCTGAGAGTGCAGTCCACACCATCCTCCAGATCATTAATAAAGATATTAAACAAATCTGGCCCCAGGACTGACCCTTGGGGCACTCCGCTTGAAACCGGCTGCCAACTAGACATGGAGCCATTGATCACTATCTGTTGAGCCTGACGATCTAGCCAGCTTTCTATCCACCTTACAGTCCATTCATCCAGCCCATACTTCTTTAACTTGGCGGCAAGAATACTGTGGGAGACCGTATCAAAAGCTTTGCTAAAGTCAAGGAATAACACATCCACTGCTTTCCCCTCATTCACAAAGCCAGTTATCTCATCATAGAAGGCAATTGGGTTAGTCAGGCACGACTTCCCCTTGGTGAATCCATGCTGACTGTTCCTGATCACTTTCCTCTCCTCTAAGTGTTTCATAATTGATTCCTTGAGGACCTGCTCCATGATTTTTCCAGGGACTGAGGTGAGGCTGACTGGCCTGTAGTTCCCCGGATCCTCCTTCTTCCCTTTTTTAAAGATGGGCACTACATTAGCCTTTTTCCAGTCATCCGGGACCTCCCCCGATCGCCATGAGTTTTCATAGATGATGGCCAATGGCTCCGCAATCACATCCGCCAACTCCTTTAGCACCCTCGGATGCAGCGCATCCGGCCCCATGGATTTGTGCTCATCCAGCACCCTCCTAGTGAAATAGTGTTTCCTAATATCCAACTTAGACCTCTCCCACTGCAACTTGAGACCATTACTCCTTGTTCTGTCATCTGCCACCACTGGGAACAGCCTAGCTCCATCCTCTTTGGAACTCCCCTTCAGATAGTTGAAGGCTGCTATCAAATCCCCCCTCACTCTTCTCTTCTGCAGACTAAATAACCCTAGTTCCCTCAGCCTCTCCTTGTAAGTCATGTGCCCGAGCCCCCTAATCATTTTCGTTGCCCTCCGCTAGACTATCTCCAATTTGTCCACATCCCTTCTGTAGTGGGGGGACCAAAACTGCACACAATACTCCAGGTGTGGCTTCAGCAGTGCCAAATAGAGGGGAATAATCACTTCCCTCGATCTGCTGGCAATGCTCCTACTAATACAGCCCAATATTCTGTTGGCCTTCTTGGCAACAAGGGCACACTGCTGACTCATATCCAGCTTCTCGTCCACTGTAATCCCCATGTCCTTTTCTGCAGAACTGCTGCTTAGCCAGTCGGTCCCCAGCCTGTAGCGGTGCATGGGATTCTTCCAGATTGCACCCACCAGGGAGAGGCAGTTTTCCCGCAGGAAGGGTGGCTGGAGGTGGGGAGGGAAAAGGGGGGGGGGCGTTGAATTGAGGAGGGTGGAGTGGGAATTTAGCCCAGTGTTTCAAAAGCAGGTATGCTCCAAAAGCTGAGCAGTTAAAGGCGGGTGACTCCTCCAAGTCCCCTGGTGACCCTGGGTGCTGTGTGTGCCCTTAAGGCATGGTTGGGGGGGGCTGTGGGATTTTCAGAAGCACCCAGAGACCCCTACCTGCTCAGGAAAGTTAGGAGCCAGTCATACATAATTAGCACTGCAGATCTCCCAGCATTAATATAATCATAAAAATAAAGGACCAATGGGGACCTCCCAAAGTCCTCATGTCCAGCCCCCTGCACTGAGGCAGGACCAAGTAAACCTAATTCCTGACAGGTGTTTGTCCAACATGTTCTGAAAACTTCCAGTGATGGAGATTCCACAACCTCCTTTGTAAGCCTATTCCAGAACTCATCTACCTCTATAGTTAGAAGGTTTCCTAATATCTAACCTAAATATCCC
>NW_020664393.1:40280832-40540043 GCF_002925995.2 Terrapene triunguis | reverse complement strand
ATTTCCTATAGGTGCTTACAAATTGATTGTTTAATCATTTGTTCCAACATCTTTCCAGGTATTGAATTTAATCTGACTAGTCTGTAATTCACTCGGATCTCTTTGTTCCCCTTTTTAAAGATAGGTACTATGTTTGCCCTTCTCCAGTCCTCTGGGACCTCACTGGTCCTCCATGAGTTGTCAAAGATAATCACTAACGGTTCCAAGTTTGTTTCAGCTAGTTCCTTAAGTACCCTAGGATGAATTTCATCAGGCCCTGATGACTTGAATACATCTAATTTATCTAAATATTCTTTAACCTGTTCTCTCTCTAGTCTGGTTTGTGTTCCTTCCCCCTATTTGTTAATATCAATTGAGTTGAGTATCTGGTCACAATTAGCCTTTTTAGTGAAGATTGAAGCAAAATAGGCACTAAACATTGTCTTCTTCAGGACATGAGTTATTAACTCTCCTTCCTGCCTAAGTAGAGGACCTACACTTTCTTTTGTCTTTCTCTTGCTCCATGTGTATTTTTAGAAACTCTTCTTATTCCCTTTTATATCCTTTACTCGGTGTAACTCACTTTGTGTCTGAACCTTTCCAAGTTTGTCCCTACATGTTTGTGCTATTATTTTGTACTACTCCTTAGCAATTTGTCCATGTTTCCATCTTTTGTAAGATTTCTTTTTGATTTTCAGGTAATTAAGAAGCTCTTGATGGAGCAATATTGGCCTCTTACTATTCTTCCTATCTTTCCTTCACGTCGGGATAGTTTGCAATTGTGCATTTAATATCGTCTGCTTGAGAAACTGCCAGCTATCCTTAACTCCTTCTTCCTATTCTTAGAATAATGAAATCTATCATTTCATGATCACTTTCACCCAAATTGCATTCCATCTTCAGATTCACTACCAATTCATCTCTGTTGGTCAGAATGAAGTCTAAAATGGTTGTCTCCCTGATTATTTCCTCCATTTTCTGAAACAAGAAGTAGTCCCCAGTACAGTCCAATAACTTATTTTTGTGTTTTTTCCTTATTATTTTTCCAGCAGATGTCTGGGTAGTTAAAGCCCCCTATTACTACCAGATCTTAGGTTTTGGATATTTGTGTTGTTTGTTCTAGAAATGCCTCATCCACCTTGTCTTCCTGATTTGCTAGTCTGCAGTAGACACCTACCATAATGTCACCCTTATTTTCCCCCTTTTAACTTTACCCAAAGATTTCAACTGGCCTGCCTTTCACCTCCTTCTGGACCACAAAACAAGTATATATACTCTTGATGTATAATGCAACATCTCCCTTTTTCCCTGCCTGTCCTTCCTGAACAAGATATACTCTTCTATACGAATATTTCCTGAGATTTATCCCCCTATCTATGATGCCAATTAAGTCATAATTGAGCTTATGTGCTAATACTTCCAGTTCTTCCTCTTTATTCCCCATATTCCTTGCATTGGTGGATAGACATCTAAGATGTTGAGCAGATTCCCTCACTGATTTCCCTCTTGTGCTCCTATGACCCTATTGTAATTTTCCATACTCCATCCCCATATCTAGCCTTCTATTCAGGTCATCTTTTTATGCTTACCTGCGGGCTTTTGTCACCTGCTCCCTTTGAACCTAGTTTAAAGCCCTCGTCACTAGGTTGGCAAGTTGGAGCACAAAGATGCTCTTCCTCTTCTTGGTCAGATGGATCCAATCTCTTCCCAGCAGTCCTCATTCTCAGAACAGCATCCCACGGCTGACCAGTGTGGCCACAAATAATCACATTTTGGTTGAAAAAAATAACACGCTGAGTTGTTTTCATTTGCCATCTGTTTTTTAGACTCTAGGATGCACTTGGGTCACATTTTCAAGCTTTTCTCCACAGTCATGATGGCTAGAAACTTACATTTTTTGTAAATAAATGCAGAGTCTTACTTAATCACATGCATCCAGGAACACAGACTAAGAAAACACCAAATATCCCAAGAACCACAATAATATTGTGAGAGTTGGCAACAAGGCATAAGGCACAAGTCAGGAGGAGCAAGTTAGCACACTGTTTTTCACATGTTTCCCAATACAGAGCTGAAATCACACACTCGGGTGGGATACATGGGTTCAGCCTTTCTTACCCCCTACCCATACCAAAACTCCATGCATCCACCCAGAACAAAGGGATCATAGAAAGCAATAGGCCAAACTGCTTTTAAATTACTGGGGCCTGTCCAAATGGTCCAACCCCAGTTAAAGAGCATAAGAACATAAGAACGGTCCTACTGGGTCAGAACAAGGGTCCATCTAGCCCAGTATCCTGTCTTCCGACAGTGGCCAGTGCCAGGTGCCCCAGAGGAAATGAACAGAACAGGTAATCATCAAGTGATCCATCCCCTGTCACTCATTCCCAGTTTCTGGCAAACAGAGGCTAGGGACACCATTCCTGCCCATCCTGGCTAATAGCCATTGATGGACCTAACCTCCATGAATTTATCTAGATCTTTTTTGAACCATGTTATGGTCTTGGCCTTCACAACATCCTCTGGCAAGGAGTCCCACAGATTGACTGTGCATTGTGTGAAGAAATACTTCCTTTTATTTGTTTATTTAAAGAAACATTTTCACCTGTACTTGTGGGCTTAACTAGAGAACTCAGAACAGGGATGACACACTGTATTACCTCCAGTCAACCCCTCCCTAAACATCACAAAAGAAATCTACTCACTGCCCCATACACCATTAACCCTCCTCCCCTGCTGCCCCCTCCCCCCGAAAGGGAGCAACATAGCCCCAGAGAACATTATTGGAAGGGAATGAAAGGTTATGAAGCAAACATGTTGGGTGGGATGCAGAGGCCGAGTGAGCAATCTTTGTGTAGGAGCAGGGTCTTTATCACTGACAAGGATGGCACCTAAGAAGGAAGCACAAAAGGAAAACCATTAGTCAGTAGCAATACACAACACTAAGAAGAAAATTAGAAATGGATTACAAATATGACAGTGTCTTTTTAAATTTAAAAATGTTATGAAAGACAATGATCTGTGGACTCTTATTTACACTGCTCATTAATGTAGATTTCCTGGGCACCATGCCCAGATGTGGACAAGCTAAGACTTGGGTGGTACTCCTGGCTTGCTGCCACGATGTTCTCATATGTGAGGTGTACAGCAGGGACGGGCAGGACGTACCCACTATCTCTGATGACTTACTCAAGGCAGGAAATGGAAGAAACAAACTATGCGAAGAGGAGAACATATATTCTCCAGACTATACACAGTTTGCACCTGAACTCGAGGGCATTGAGGGAAACAATCCACAGCAAGATTGCTCTTCTTCTCTTGTCCCTTCTTGGGGGTTCTCATCCTCATTGCAATATTCAGAACCATGCCCATGTCCAGGATCCTGTTCAGCATCACTTGTGCCTGCTGCATTAGACATGCAGGTGTGTGTGTTTGGGGACAATGAACACCAAACTGAAGGCAAATTCCAAATCTGAGGGGTCTTAACTGAGAAAATCCAGGATCCAGATGGGGACTATTAGCTTGAGGGTCCCAGCTGATCTTAACTGCTGGGAAAAAATACAAAGAGGCAATCTCTCAGAAACCCATGACCCAAGCTATAAAGACCTAACAGATTAAAATCAACACATTATGTGTACTCTGAAACAAACTGAGAGCCAGTGAAATGTCTGGAGCCCAGCAGTTACATGCTGCAACCACAAAACTCTGCATCAGCAGAAGTGTCTAAATGGTCTTCAAGTGTAGTCTCAAGAGCATATAGTAGTAATCCAATCTGGATAACTGTGGTGAAATCCATTTCTTAGAGAAAGAATTGCTACCTTCCAGCCAAGTGCAAATGGGGGGAAGGAAAAAAAAACAATCTTTGCCCTGCTACCTGGCTATCCAGACAAAGTTAAGGAGAGACTTAGACTGTAAATCTCATTACAGAAGGATAGTCACTTAACTTTCAACTGAAGAACCTGATATCACTACCAGTTGCTTCCTGTCCTGATCTTGGACACTGTAAATCAGTCCAAGTCACTGCTTTAGTGGCTTCACATACATATTGAAAAGGAGGAACATATGAATAGAAATTTGTGGCACTTCACATGAGAGAGCCCTGGGAGGACAAGTCTGTGATGGGGTGTCTACACCACACAGGATTGGAAGGGGTTAAGATGGCTGGGGAGGCCAATTAACCCTATAGGCCACACCTGGAGGAGGAGCCAGGGAGCAAGCAACTAATTGGAAGCAGACTCAGCTGGGGCCTGTATAAAGCCCAGGAGTGATGAGCAGTAGGGCGGCTACAGGAAGGGATGCTGCAGGCACTCCCTGAGAGGAGGGAATTGTGAGGCTGTTGGAGGGCCAAGCCACAGACTGGAAGCTGCCACTCTGAGAGTGAGAGAGACTGCAGACTGAGAGAAGAAGATGGGTAGAGAGACTGCTGAGGAGGGCACAGCACCTGGCAGAGCTAATCCCCAGGATGGCTAGGAAGAGGTGTCATGAGCATTGAGGGAACCCCATCATAAAGTCCAAGACTACCCTATAGTTTTCTCATAGAGAAAAGAATCAGTCAAGTGCCATTAACCCTGCCACGGGCTGCAAACATGACAGCAGCAGTAAAATAAATTGATGTCAGATCTAATAGAGTCAGTATGGACACCTGGTCTTTGTTCATCACTAAGTGGATATTGCTGACCAACAAGATTACCAGTGCAGCCTCCTAACTATACCTAATCCTCAAAAAAACAGACTGACAGGCATCAATCAATGCTGATGACTCCAAATATTGCAAGAGCTGCTTTGCCAGAACCTTCTCAGTAAATGTCTCCCCAGAATGGAGATTAGAGACAAGGCAGTAGTTGATGAGTGGTGATGTATGCCCTATGAATTAATTTGAAATATCAGGTTATATGTTGCACTGGTGGTTTTGTTATGTCACTATTCACCATATTTTGTTTCTCTCTCTTGGCTCACATCTTCCCCTCTTAGAGGAGATTCATCCCCTCAGCACAGTTAGATTAGGGATACATTTGGTCCACTATATTTAGCAAGAGTGGCCCCCTTCTTACTGGAACATATTCTACAACTTAGGACATTTGGCATACCTAATTTCCTGTTACTAATACTCAGCACCTCCAGGTCATTATTCCGATGGAGAAAATGTATCTTTACATCTTTTAGCAGCATCAAATTATTTCCATCCTATCCTCAAGCATAATGAAGTTGCATCATGTAAAGGTCTGTACATGAATCATTTACAAGAGGTATGATGATGCTTCTATTCCAACAGGGCTGTGTGTTACATAAAAGATAATGATGCCTACCCTGAAGGTTCTACTTTAAAACATTACAATGTTTGAGATAATTGGCAAAATGCTTGGAGAGGGAAATCCTGGCTTCAGCAACATCCGTAAATGCAGTCCTTCTGGAAAGGATAACTAGCCAGTGGTCCTAATCCCGAGTAGTCTTTATATGAATAGACCCACTGAAGGTCAACAAGACTTCAGTAGGGCTATTACCTAGTCAGACGGATTAGTCCCAATGAAGCCTTCTGGCCTTCATTGGGGCTGTTCATGCTAGTAAGGACTATAGAATAGTAAGACTGGAAGGGACCTCGAAAAGTCACCTAGTCCACTCCCCTGCACTTATGGCAGGACTAAGTATTCCCCAGAACTCATGCCAGTACTATACATGAGTAAGAAATTTCAGTATATAGGCTCAAGTAAGTTATGTTGCCCTCATGCTGCTCAGAGGTCCATGAAAACATCTCTCACAATTAGATCTTCAACCTGGCAGATTTTGGCCCTTAACTTTAATATTTTTTTTTCACTCAGGTGCTGAATGTTAAAGGAGGGGGAGGGGAGCTAGTGTAATGGTATATCTGTGAGATGTAAAATGAAGTGTGGTGTCCAGTGGAGAACATCTATATGAAATGAAATGGAGATCTGGAGAATCAAATATATGAGTGCAGGAGATGAAAAACTAGATCACTTAGAATCAGTCTCAGCTACATTGCTACACTCATCAAATCATATATAAAATACATGGGTTTTTTTTTCTAAATTCTGAATTTTGTGGTTTCATCTGAAGTCTCTGGTTATCCCACAAATGGATTATACTAGCCAAGCCTATGTGAATAGACAACTCCCCTGTGGAAACTTTTAGGAATTGGCATATCAAATTAAATCAACATTAGATATATTGCTGGATTTTAGTTTACTCACTGATATTTAAAATGTTACATCTAAAACCTGCTCTCTTATGTCTGTTCTTTCTGAAACAGACGGTAAGATTTGCAGTCCTCATCCTCCCTTACTCGAGCAAAACTTATGTTAACTTCAGTGGCACTTATTTCCTCAGTAAGGATTGAAGAACCTTGCCATCAGAAAGACAGAGACAGGCAGGGAGACAGTTGCTGTTATATGTAGATAAAGCTGTTTTCAAGTTGTACAGAAAATAATAAAAGCAAAGTATACTTTAATGTCTTCATAATGCAGACACTGTATTGAAATACCCCTTTCAAAAATCTTGAACCTGGTGGTAGTGCATATAACTTTTTCTAACTGTAATAATTACATACAGCATCAGGTAGAGTTATTAAAAATGTACACAAATATTTGAATCTGAAAGTGGGGTTAATTTTCTGGACTGTGGTGTACTTCTATAGTTTTTTTAAAATATAAATAAAAGACTGAGTAGTCCCATGTAAACCATGTAAACCAATAGGCCTTCTTGAGGAGTATGATACTCAGTGTAAGAGTGTCAGAATCTGACCCTAAGTATTTTCCTTTCATATGGTGGAGGCTTCAGGCAGTCCCTCAGTTGGTGATTCAGACTGTCTCTTTTTAAGGTCCCCCCCCCCAAAAAGAACCACTTTATTGCAGTTAGAAGCCTACATGCAGAGAAAGTTCCAGTATTTAGCTGCATGAGGTAATGGGTGGGGGATTTATAATATCAAAGCTCCCTTTTCCCACAATTTATCCATAACTAATTATGCAGCCTGACTACCTTGCTGCACTTCACCTGGCAATAAGTTACCTTCTTCTATCCCTTGGTGGATCACTACAATGTACATTCATAGAATACCAGGGTTGGAAGGGACCTCAGGAGGTCATCTAGTCCAACCCCCTGCTTAAAGCAGGACCAATCCCCAGACAGATTTTTGCCCCATATCCCTAAATTGCCCCCTCAAGGATTGAACTCATAACCGTGGGTTTAGCAGGCCTATGCTCAAACCACTGAGCTCTCTCTCCCTCCCCCATTACTGAATATAAACTCTGAAAGCCAAATTCAGACCTGGGATAAGCAGACAACTCCACTGACATAAATATATTTACACTAGCTTACAGTAGTGACTCAGAGGGTCCTGTGGCACCTTTAAGACTAACAGAAGTATTGGAGCATAAGCTTTCGTGGGAACCAGGACATGCTGTATCGCAAATGTTCAAGGCCCAGGTCTGAAATTAATCTTTCCAATTAGTGACTGAACTGAAAAAAGTCTGTTATTAGCCCTGCTTATTGAGTCCCCTCATAACTGATTAGTGCTTCTCTTACTCTGCCTAATTCAAACATAAGGTCACACTAAGCAAATAGTCTCCTCCCCATCTCTCTCAGAAATTAAGAAGTCTACATGAGGGAAGGGGGGGTGGTGATTGAGGAAGATTGGGCGGAAGGAGGAAAGAGTAGTTAATGCTGAACAGAGTCACAGAGAGCTACAGAATAATCCCGAAATGACATCCTGACATTGTGGTACAATGTTTGCATCCTACAAGTTTCAGTATATAGACATCAGTCCAGGATTATTTGTGATTCTCTGTGACTCCTTTGGAGGATTAAGTGCATGACACCCAGAGGTCCTGAGAACAGGCCCTAATTTTCTGTGCAGTTCTGCAACGTTGAGTGCTACTGCAGTAGGCACAATTAAGTCTTGCCAATTACAATGCAAGGGAATATATTCATTAGGTGACTCAACTGAATTACTCCTCCAGCCCAGAAAGATTTTCAGTGCCAGCCTTTGGGGCTCACAGTTCTGGGAACTTAAAAATGTAAATACAGGCAGTCCTTGACTTTACACCATTCAACTTACGACGAATGGCACTTACGACGTTTCTGAATTGATTCCCTGGTTCGACTTATGACAATTGGTTTTGACTTTATGACACTCGGTCCCGCAATGAAGTGTATTGCGGTTCCAAGTTACAACGTTTCGACTTACGATGCAATTTTCAGGAACCAATTGTGTCATAAGTCCGAGGACTGCCTGTAATAATGATACTTTCCCCAAAGATCAAAGGTTATTAACATTCTTGCTATAGTCACTCAAGGCTGTCTCTTTAGGATCTGGGAAATATGGCTGCAGATCTCTTTATATACTGAGGGTGCACTGACCTTTTTTTTAGGGGGGATGTCTAACGGCACATGGCACATGTGTAGGGGTGTGATGACCATGGATAATAGTCAGATGTATCTTAAAAGGATGGGGATTTCTCAAAAATTGTTGTATAAACTTTTCAAAAACTGCTGAGGTGGCTTCAGCTGATCCTCACCTGTTTTCTCTCTCTCTTTTTGTCTTTTTTCTGTGGGTTTGGAGTTTTACATCACATCTCACTAAGATCAGTTCTCATTTAAGGAAGGAAGAGTAAAAGTTGTCTGTATAGTCAGAAGGGACTGGTGAAATGCTGCAATAACAGCTGAATTGTGTTTGTGGTTGCTGCTTCCTGGCAACCATTTTGAGTGTAGCAAACTGAAGAAAAGGCACATTTTATTAATCTCTGAGAATCAAAATGAATTCTAGTTCTGAGTACAGGATGGGTGTTCCTATGGAATATATATATTTTGCAAGTTCATATATGTGGGTTTGCACTTTATGTATTAGCACTCTCCCATAAGCCTTGTCTGCCACCAGTTCAAAATGATTAACCTATGATTCTTAAGGACTTGTATTGTTAACACATGAGCATCTTTCACAAATAATGTGCACTTTGTGTAAACCAATGAAGCCCCAACATGGTTAATTGTCTTCAGTTGCTGTTTCAGTAAGTATTCAAAGGGAAATTTAAAATAGTTACAGAACAGAAGAAATAAACATATTTTCCTGTGTTCCCTGAATAAGGAGTTATTTTTTCCATCCCAATAATTGACTGTGGTTTGTCTTAAATTATATATTCCTCACTACAAAGGACCATGGTGAAAACCATATTTGACCGTGGGATAGTACTTATATCCTGCAGGGTATTCCACATGTTCTGAGTCCAAATAAATAAATAATAAATCAGTCCCAGACCTCTCTCTTCTTTTATTGATATATTTAATGTTCTCTAGCTTTTTAAAGCATTTAATAAGTTATAATTTCCTTTTACCTAAGGCAAGTGTTGCAATGAAACTTTTCTGCACTATCACATAACATTAAATATAGAAATGTATTTTTGTTGTTGGTAGCAAAAATGTCTTGTCACTAAAGAAACATTCCATTATATGCTTCTTATCTGCTTTGTGTGATTTTTATTGGGGCTTTTTGTTTGAAAATAATTCGCTAGTCTTCATTCAAATTTAAAAAATAGGGATTATCTAAGTAGTATACAAGAGATGTGGTGATAACCTAAACTAACCTAGCCTGCGTTTGTGGAAGTAAAGTATTCTCTACAACTTTTTAATGTGTCTTGCGGATGTACAGACTTTATCATCTTTGTGAAAATGGTCAAATTGGCAATTAAAAAGTCATTTGCCTTTGTTAATTTGATTACTTTTTCATAAAAAAATATGAAGGAACATTTTTGGGGAATAAATCAAGGACATTCTGTGTGTTAGGCCAAGACCCTTAGTGCTCTGGAGAATATTTAGGGTCATTTCTGCAGCAAATTTTGATGGATTCCTTAGCATGAACCTTTTAAGCCTGTGTTGAAAGAAAGAAAAAAAGTCAGCCTCCTCCCTCATAAATCTGCTGTCCCCACCTAAGAGAGGGATGGGGCAGCCTGCCTTCAGCCTTTTCCTCCTCCAGACACTGCAAATAGAATAGTTGGTATGGTGAGAGAAAAGCAGTTTACCAATAGCTTCCTTGTTCTCAATCTTCTACTGCTGCGTCCAAATCTACAAATGACCTGCAATTCCAATGCATTTTCTGCAACTGAAAAATCAAAGAGCACTATAATCCCTGATTAAATCTTATTATCCTCTCTCTCTTTTTCTTTTAATCAACTTCATTACCTCCAAAGTATTATATATGCCAGCTGGGTTCTAAGCATTCTGCATAGATTATGCCTGCGCTGAGCACAAATACTCCAGATAACTAAGTGTTTGTGTGCATACAAAAATCTCTCTCTCACTTTAAGAGTCTGATATACTTTCCTATTGCCTATATATTCTTACAATTTGTATAGTCTCTATAGCTCATTTAATTTAGGCCTAAGATCATTAATTATGCAACCAAGTACTTGCACTAACCACATTAACTGAAAACGGTTTTCAAAGAAACCTGAACACGGGCACTGTTTTCCTTGACCTCACCGCAGTGTAGGATATGGTGTGGCACACGGGTCTACTTCTTAAAATATCAAGAGTGCTCCCACTGTGGCTTACTGATGCCATCGAACTGCTACTCCGAGACAGATGATTCAGGGTGCATGCGGGTGAGAAAACAAGTGCTTGGAAAAAAACAGATGAATGTCGGTTCTAGCCCCAACCTTTTATTTTTCCCCACGGGTGCTCACCCCTGCTCCAGCCCAAGGCCCTGCCCTTGCTCCACTCCCTCCCCAAGGCCCATGCCCACCGCTCACTGCTCTCCACCCTCCCCCAAGTCCCTCCCCAAGCTGCCAAATAGCTATTTGGCTGATCAGGGGCACCGCCAAATAGCTGATCAGTGGCGCTGCTGAACAGCTGTGGCTGGTAGGTGCATCCACTATTTTTTTCCTGTGAGTGCTCCAGCCCAGCACTGGACACTGCAAAGCTACCTGACTACTGCAAGACATGGTGCCTTCAGCCTAGCACCAGCAAGACAGTCTCTAGCACTCTCCACCTCCACCAAGCCAATGTGAAAAGGGAACTAAACATCATAATGAATGGCCAGAGGCTGAAGCATACCCAGTTTACTTAGCTGTGACCCTCAAACGAACTATGAGATACAAAAACCCCCCTGAGCAAGGTTGCAGCGAAGGTCAAGACACACAACAAACTTCTCAGCAAACTGGCAGGTTCTTCATGGGGAACCCCAAGGACCTCAGCCCTCGTACTCAATAGCAGAGTACTGTATGCCAGTATGGAGTGGGTCAGCACACACCAAACTTGTTAATGTGCAACTCAACTCAACAATGTGCATCATCACAGGAAGTCTCCGACTGACTCACCTTCCATGGCTTCCAGTTCTGAGCCACATTGCTCCCCCTTAGGGAGATTGCAGCTGGCAAGCTGCTTGAGAATGTATGTGCCAACCCACATTTACCCTTGTTCAACAATCTTTTTAGCCCACCAGCCACACGTCTTTCATCAAAACACCCACTGTGGTCAAGGCTGCCACACCAGGATATGACAGCAGAGTCCCTGTGGCAGGAGACTGGTGCTTAACACCAACCACCAATGAGTTCCTTGTCACAGACCCTACTGTTCATCCACCCAGCTTTGACCTGCCACAACATCAGTGGGCCCTTCTTAACCAATTCTGGACTGGGCAAGGCCTCTGTGCAGCCAACCAGCGCCGTTAGGGTCTTCAAGACAATCCGAGCTGCGGCGCAGATCAAACAATGATACACATTGTTGAGGAGTACCCACTAACCAAATTCAGCAGTGGGCTCCAAGAGCTCCAGATGGCCAATAAGAACACTATTTCTTGGCTCAGCAAATATGCAAACGCTTAAGTAATTAATTATTGTCTATTGTTATTTAACATTGGTACATAGCACCACAGGTTTGCAGGCTGCTTAATTTTAGTTGCTCACCTGTGCTATTAGGTCTCATACAGTGGTACATTATCATTATATGAATATTAAATAAAATATAGAATATTCAATTTAGCCTCCATATTAGGGTTGCCAGGTGTCTGGTTTTTGACCAGAAAGTCTGGTCAAAAGGGGACCTGTGCAGTATCCAGTCAGTACTGCTGACCAGACACCAAAAGTCCAGTTACCACAGTAACTGCAATTGGCCTCTGTCGCTGGGAGGGTGGGAAGAGCAGCTGCTGCTAGAGGAGCTCAGCTGATGGAGAGAAGCACACAGTGTTTGAGGAGCGGGGACAGCAGCTGGGCTCATCACCTGAGACAACCCATCCCGCCGTTGCAGCTTCCAGGGACCCTCGCTCTTTCTGGTCCCTCACTCCAGGGACCAACCCCCATTTGCTCCACCATGCCCCAGTTGGGCAGGCAGGAAGACTCCATGTGAGCAGTATGATTGCCAACCCTCCAGGATTGTCCTGGAGTCTCCAGGAATTAAAGATTAATCTTTCATTAAAGATAATGTCATGCAATGAAACCTCCAGGAATTCATTCAACCAAAGTTGGCAACCCTATGTCAGCTCCTCCCAGCCCAGCTCTGCAGGTGGCAGGTGAGTCCCAGGAGAAGGAAGAGTGAGCAGCAGAGGGGCCTGTAGTGTCTGGTTTTGAAAAATTGGAAAGTTGGCAACCCTAAACCATATACAAGCAAAGGGCGTTTTCACTTTCACTGTTTTAATGTAATTTTGATTCAAGTTTAGATTAACTATAGCAATAATCTTTTAACAACTGGATACTCTGTGGTTCAGGAACTCTGACTGCAAAATTTTAATATTCAAACCATTATGGGTACCCTTGTTCCAAAATGGAATTATACTGCCTCATGCAACAGTAATTAAAAAAATAAATTAAAAGCCACATCAGAACAAGATTCAACTGCTTAGAGCTTTTTTTTCCACGTACAACACGTTTCAAACGGCCCTGTCGAACAACTTAGGCCTGATATATGATCTAGCTCTAATTATTATCTGGTATGCTTTGTTCACTGAAAACCAGATTCTAAATATATGTTTGGGAGATACCCTCAGATGCTATACATGTAACCTAAAGATATTTTAATAAAATAATTGAATTATAGAACTGGAAGGGACCTCGAGAGGTCATCTAGTCCAGTCCTCTGCACTCATGGCAGGACTAAATATTATCTAGACCATCCCTGACAGGTGCTTGTCTAACCTGCTCTTTGAAATCTCCAATGATGGAGATTCCACAACCTCCCTAGGCAATTTATTCCAGTGCTTAACACCCTCACAGTTAGGAAATTTTTCCTAATGTCCAACCTAAACTGCCCTGGCTGGAATTTAAGCCCATTGCATCTTTTCCTATCCTCAGAGGTTAAGGAGAACAATTTTTCTCCCTTCTCCTTGTAACTTAAAAACTGTTATGTCCCCTTCTCAGTCTTCTTTTCTCCAGACTAAACAAACCCAATTTTTTCAATCTTCCCTCATAAGTTATGTTTTCTAGACCTTTAATCATTCTTGTTGCTCTTCTCTGATTGATTAATTTTGAATTAATCTACAAGATATTTAGGGGATAATGCTGAGCATCGTTTGTGAGGTCCTTAAACTCTGTCAGCTCCCATCATATTCTGCCAGGCTCTTAGATTCTGCTTCTGCAGCATATTGGTATTCCTCACAGGCACTGAAGCTAATGGCAAAAAGGGATGTGGGTTGAATCATAGAACATAGAATCATAGAACCGTAGGGTGAAAAGGGACCCACAAGGGTCCTCTAGTCCAGGGTTTCTCAACCCATGGGTTAGGACTCAAAATTGAGTTATGTTTCAAAAAGTTGCATGGCAGCTCCTGTCACCTCCCTGCTCCAGGCATTGCAGCCTCTGGGGTCTCAGTGCCATTCAGATTTGGCCCAGCCATCATGATGACAAGTGTCTGGGTAGGCCAAATGTGAGTGGCACTTCAATCCCATAAACTCAGTCACAACTCCACTCACACAAATTTGGTACAATTGGGGGGGGGGGGACAAACCTGAGTGGTGCCGCAACCCTGGAGATTGCAATGTCCAGAGCCAAGCCCAGCCAGTCCCACAGCAAAGGTGCTGCCACTGTGTGGTGAGTGCCAGGCAGGTCCCAACCCCTCCCCCCCCCTTGGGGGAGCAGGACCTGACCAAAACCAGCCCAGGGCCTCCACCCCCAAACTATTTACTGGATTGTGATGGGCCATAAACATTTACAAATGAGTCCTGAGTGCAAAAAGGCTGAGAATCACTTATCTAGTCTAACCCCCTGCCAACATGCAGGAGTTCTTGTGTCTAAACCATCCAAGACAGATGGCTATCCAGCCTCCTTTTGAAAACCTCCAGTGAAGGAGCTTCCACAACCTCCCTAGGCAGTCTGTTCCATTGTCCTACTGTTCTTACAGTTGGGAAGTTTTTCCTGCAATTCTAAATCTGCTATGCTGTAGTTTGAACCTCTTGTTGCCTCTTGTCCTGCCCTCTGTGGCAAGAGAGAACACCTGTTCACCATCTTTTTTATGGCAGTCTTTCAAGTATATGAAGACCACTATAATGTCCTCCCCTAACCCTAACCCTTTTAATCTCTTTTCCAAACTAAACATTCCCAGTTCCTTTGCTCAGATGGCTTGCATTCCAACACTTTGATCATCTTTGTCACTCGCCTCTGGATCCTTTCTAGTTTCTCTACATACTTTCTATGCAGCAGTGATCAAAATTGGACACAGACTCTAACTGAGACCTAACCAGTGCTGAGAAGAGTGGTACTATTACCTCCTGTGGCTTGCATGCTATGCCTCTGTTAATGTAACCCAAAATTGCATTTGCTTTTTCTTCAACTGCATCACATTGTTGACTCATGTTGAGGTGGTGATCCACCACAACTCCCAAATCCCTCTCAGCAGTGCTGCTGCCAAGCTAGTTATCCCCCATTCTGTATTTGTGCATTTGTTTTTTCTTCCCTAAGTGTAGCACTGTCACAGGGCGGGACTCACCCTTGCGGCATCTCCTGCTGGCCGTCCAGGGAATTAGCGTTTCCAGCCTCCGGAGCACCCTCTGCAGGCCGGTGTCCTGCTTCCTGCTGGGTCCCAAGTCCCTCCTGGCCTCCGGTGCCCCTTTCAAGTTGGGGTGCTGCCCCCTGCAGTACCCCACAGTCTCACTGAGTCTCCCCTTCCCAGGGAACCCCCAACCCCCTATCCCCACCTCGCCTCAGTCTTTGGCTACTGCCAGTCACCATCTAGCCCCCGTTCACTGGGGCAGACTGCAGTATAATTGCCACTCATCATTGACAAGGAGGGTTTGGATCTGTTGCCTCTGCCTACCCTTGGGCTGCCCCTCTGCAAACCCAGTACCCTTTCTGGCCCTTAACAAGGCCTGCAGCCTGGGGGGTTTCCAGGCTGGAGCTCCCCCAGCTCCTCTAGCCTTCCCCCAGCCCTGTTCCACTTCAGGTACTCTTTCTCAGCTCCCAGGCAGCCAGGCCCTTCTCCCTCAAGAGCTCAAGGGAAAATCCTCTCAGCTCCTGGCTTCACTGGCTTTTATAGGGCCAGCTGCAGTCTGATTAGGGCGTGGCCCAGCTGCAGCTGCTTCCCCAATCAGCGAGCCTTTAGTTCGCAGCCCCAGCCCTCTCCCAGGGCTGGCTTCAAGCCCTTTCAGGGCCGGAGCAGGTGACTACCCTGCTACAAGCACCTTATATTTCTCTTTGTTTTATTTCATTTTGTTGTCTATAGCCCAGTTCTCCAGCTTATCAAGATCCCTTTAAATTTTAGCTCTATCCTCCAAAGTGTAAGCAACTCCCCTAGTTTTGTGTCATCTGGAAATTTGATTAGTGTGCTCTCTGTTCCTACATCCATGACTTCAGTGGAAGTAGGATTAGGCCATTAAGCCACAAAGTACAGGTCCTTGAAATCACTGAGTGTTGTAGGCACTCAGGTCCAGATCCTCAAAGGTATTAAGCACCCATTGATTTCAGTGGGAGTTATACTCCTAAATATCTTTGAGGATCTGGGCCTCAGCATGTTGCTGATTCCTTGCTTCAGTAAAGAACGAGGCCAATAAACAAGAAACCCACTTAGCCAGCAATGCTGTGCTGCCAAGGCTAATGACATCACCAGTAGTGGTGCTGACAACACCACACAGCCATGTTGGCAACATGCTCTTTAAAACACAAGTGGGGGAGGAGAAAATATTCGCTGGATGGAAAAATAGCCAGAATAAATAGGGGGAAGAGTTATTTTCAAACATCTAAAAGAATGTTTAAAACAATGGACTGATAAACCACAAATTAAAAATTGATTCAGAAATGCTTCAGTGTCATTTTTCCGTAACGAGAGCAGATGTGGGTAGAATGCTTCCCATTGTTTGAGAGCGTACAAGCAACTGTAGGAACGAGTCCAGGCCAGCCCTTCCCCTTCCCAGACCACAACCTCTCCCAGACAATGATCCCCAACAATTGCCACCCATGTCACCAGCAGGGGGTGCTTCAAAAGCAGTGCTATAGAAGCCTTCCATCCCCAGAGCAGCATCCCAATCCTCAGTTTCATGGTATTATAAGAATGGGCATGTACACTTGGACTGTCAGACTTTGAACTCTGCTCTGATCACATACTTGATCGTCTGCCTGCTTTGTGCTTTCCCTTTCAATCCCCCTCCTTTCATAACACTTCCATACTTACTCTTTTCTACTTTCCCCCTACTTCCCGTCTACTTTCCACTCTCACCCCCCACACAAATCTACTGAATTTAACAAAACATGCCAACCTGCACCCTCACCAGTTGCTTGTATATTATATCTATTTCCTCTCTTTGTTTTTTGTTTTTTCAGCTCTCAGGACAAGGACTGTTTCTTCCTCTGTGTTTGGAAAGTGCCATATAATGTGTGGTGCTGCAATACAAAATGATTACAAAACTAAGAACAAACTCAGTATTTTCACACTGTTTCGGTGCAGCTCATAGTTTTTGTTACAGTTGAAAAGTGGCTGAATCTGGTGAAATAACGTCAAATTTTCAAAGTTGCCTCAACCAGGACTCTGCATATGTGCAAACAACTGCCTTTGTGCATGTAAATCAGTTTGGACTTCTCATTTACTTCTAGACTAATCCAGTCTGGGAGACTAACCAGGCTGTCATCAATAATACTAGGGATACTGAAATCTCCTCCCTAAGCGCTGACCAGCTGGGCTGACTCCTCTGTTGAGGAAGCAACTCAGTAAAGTAGCTGGTTCAGCTGCAGGCACCCAGCACACGAGGAAAGGCAAAAAAAAAAAAAATGGATCTGAATCCTCCACCTGCAACAATGGCTGCACCGACCTCCCATGCATACATCATCAGTGGAGGGTAGAGCAAGCTAGGACCTAGCCTACTCCCAAAAGCAGGAAGAAATGGGCAAATAGGGGCAGAGGTACAGTCTCCCCTTCAACTTCAGAAGCAGCAATCACCTACCAAAATGTGTGTGGGGCCCTCTCTTACTCTCAAAGTCCATATCAGCTTCCTCCCTCATGATGGCAGGCGGCAGGGAGAACAAGATAATCTGGTCTTCTATGATGAGATAACTGGCTCTGTGAATATGGGGAAAGTGGTGGGCGTGATATACCTTGACTTTAGCAAAGCTTTTAATACGGTCTCCCACAGTATTCTTGCCAGCAAGTTAAAGAAGTATGGATTGGATGAATGGACTATAAGGTGGATAGAAAGCTGGCTAGATCGTCGGGTTCAACAGGTGGCAAAAATATTTTTGGAGTGTATCTGCCACCCAGTGGAAGATTTATGCAGAATTGTCATGAAACAGGGCTTAAATTACAGTGAGAATTATATGGTAAATTTACTTCTTCTCTTTTTTTTTTAATGCATCTACTGTCTTTTTCTGGTCTGCTTCTGCCACCCAGTGGGGAACTCACATGAAAACCCACTTAATGTACTTTTCATATGTAACAACTGATTTACAGGTGGAATTTCCTTGGTGTTTTTTAGCATGTTCTGATACCATGTAGGAAAGCTTCTATCTCTGAAATATGCATTTATTTTTGTTTTAATTAACTACATTGATTGGTTAGGCCGGGGTGCCTACCATGCCATGGATTCACTGGTCCTTCTTCACCATGGTAGGTAAGAGAAAGGTATTAAGACTACATAGCCTAATCTAGTCCGTTAGAAAGCATTTGGATTTGTTTTGTGGATTACTTTCCTGTTGGAGGAGAAATCAGTGACATGGTCCCAGGGTATATTTTCTATGTAACATGTTTTAGTTACACCAGTCCTGGAACAGAGTGGTCATAAAAAGCATGCAGAACAATCTCCTGTTCCTAGGGTCTCAGCCCAAATACCAATACTCAGGAAGCCTGTCTCAAGAACTGACTCCAGTTAAATGGACTAGGGCAGAGAACATATTCCTTCATGATTTAACATCGCTCATTCAAAGAAACTATCACCAAAAAACATTTCAGAATTTCTTCCAAGACTAAAAACTTGCTCGCACTCTAAGAACTTGTAAGACTATATTTAACAGCAACATCCGGTGACCCTTGCCATAAAAGTGTCCATATAAACCAACATAAATAGACTGATAGGAACTGAGCTGCTCTGCAGGTACCACCACACCTTGGGTTGGTGAAAAGTATTCTTCAGTCCCATCCTATTGCAGAATTTCTCTGTGACCAAGTAAACTTCTGAGGCTGGGCTCAATAAACAGGATTTGGGCCCAAAGCCCAAATCTTGCTATTGATTTTTAAGCAAATGTCTCATTTTGTTATTGGTAATTTTGCATGTAAAATAGTGAAAAGATTTTGACCCAAGAGCTTGATGTTTGATGAAGATTATTAGGATTGTTAAATATTTATAATTGTGGTAGAGCCTAATAGCCTCAACCAGATTCTGCCTTACTATGCTAGCCACTGTACAAACATATCAAAATGACAATCCTTGTTATAGGTAGCAGGTGGTTAGGGCTGGGGAGGCTCAGCCCTTCTCCCCACCCCCAAATCTGAGCCACCCCACTGCCCATGTGTACAGCCCAGTGCTCGACAAGGAAAGCTATGTTTCCAGTGGCACCCGGGCCAGCTTGACGCTGAGCCACTTGGCTGCCCAGCAGCAGGAGGAGCAGGGGGAGGTAAGGTAAGTCCACAGGGCTCTGGCATGGTGGTGCTGACAGAGTCTGTCCTAAGTGTGGCCATCACACACTGACTCTGTCCCTCCTGGTGCCTGTGATCAGAGCTGGGGCTGGTGCTAGTGACAGATGAAGGGAGGATCCATTAGACTTTGAGGGTGGACCAGATGTCCATCAGAACAAGTCCTTTGCTCCAAAAGCTTAGATGTTCCCTGATCTCAAAAGAATGGAGATAATGCTTAATCTATGCACGTAGATGTGATCTCTACTCCTTACACTTTCAATCCGACCCTAAATACTGGATCTGGAGTTTAAGTATGGCTATAAATAGCCTGAGACAATCCCTTGGATGTACTGGGGGCCATGAAATCTTGAGTTCACTCACAAGACTTACCATGTGAGCACTAAAGTTTCCAAAAACACTCAGTCTTGGTGCCCACCATACTACTGTCAGCATATTATTATTAGTTTTTGTTCTGTGGTACTACATAGAAATCCCCAGTTAAGGGTCAGGGGCTCTATGGGTTTAATGCTGTACACACATAACAAGAAGATTGAGGCAGGGAGCAAAGAACTTATGATCCAAATGCAAGCTGAAGCCAAGCTTCGTGATGCAGTGGAACTATACGTAAACCAACAATCAGTCCTATCTTGGGACTCAAATAGAATATTGATACATGACAAAAAAAATTTGGAAGAACAGCATGAAAAGTAAATGACACTCTCCCTCCCCACTTTGAGTAAGCAAAAGCATATTACAGTTTGGGTAAAAGGTGAGTTATGCCTGGTTAACTCTTTACAAGATGGGATTTAGCCCATGCTGCAAGTAGCAGCATGTCTTCCTCCTTTAATTAGTGCATAAATTGCTTGGTCATGAAGATATGCAATGGGTGAACTAGTTTATCATCAGCAGATGTCATAAATACTTAATGTAGGGCAGACTCATTTCAGGCTGTCTTCTTCAGCCTTCCGGTCATGAATCCAAACTGTGAGGAATGTATAAAGGCTTAAGAACCCTCATACAGGTCCTGATCCTATATCTTTTCTTAGGATGGAAATACAGGTTGGCACCACAAGAGATAGACTTCCATAAAATTAAAACCATTGTGTAATGTTTTTCAACTTTTATTATAAAAAGCATTTCCTAGGTACATTCAGAAAAGAAATAGTTGTTTGGATGTCAAATATAAAACGTGGCATTGCTTTATATTAATATAAGTTGTACAATGTACTCAAAATTTAAAAAAGCAAATGCAGTATTTTAAAAACAAATATCCTCTATCTGAACAGGTGCCATTTAAATGAAATGGTTTACAACTTCTTAGGTAGGATTATCATGTTATTATTTTACACTAAAAATTCACAAAGTGAACTGGCTTCTAAATTAAACAGTAATTCATATGTATTTTTCAAAAGGTTTCAATTTTGAAAAGGGAGCAAACACGTATTTTGTTCAGTTACACTTGTTTTCTTCCACATCAAAGGATTTCATGATGTTTCTCTCTGAAGTCTTCGCTCACTTTGCTTGCCATACAAAAGAAGATGATGACTCACTTTGCTGATCTACATCATTTGAAAGATAAGGATCACACCCTGTTTTACATATACCTGGAGGCCCTCTAAGTCCTGGGTATCCTCTCAAACCAGACTGTCCCATATGTCCCCGTGGGCCAGGCTGACCTGGAAGTCCATTGAATGCTAGTCCACTTCTTCCACTTTCACCTTAAGAAAGGAGCAGTGAGCAAGAGAAATCAGGCAATTACAGTAATAGAGGTTAGAGATGGAAAGGACCTGTGGTCCCCCTAGCCTATCTCTCTTGCCTAGCTGGTGAGCTGGCACCAGCAGTGATGTTGAGACTCCACCAACTCCCATTAAGCTATGATGCTCAAGAACTGAAAGTGTGGCTGGCCGTATGTAGGGTCAACAGGGAAGGTCATGTGGAAGCAGATGTGTGCAGTTTGGCCTGACGTGATACAGCCTTTATGGGAAGGTTCTTTATATGGATTTTGGAAAGTATCCACGTAAATAATTCTGTCAGAAAAGCTGCATGATCTTTATTTGCTTTCTATTTAGAGAAAACCAATTATGTACAATTTTCACTATTTAAATAACCAGACTATGTTAATAGTTTACTCTAAAGTGTTTAATCTGCCATGACAGGCTGTAGTGCAAAATACAACCTATTTGGGCTTTACATGGTACCTTTTATCTATCTCCTCAGAGGTTTGCCCCAGTTTTGACAGAATTGCACATATACAGGATCATAGGAGCATCAATTCACAGGACACATCTCGTACATCCATACCACATTAAAGTGTTTACCAAAACCTACCATAAAACAGTACATACTGTACAACATAAATACAGAATATACTTATAGCAAGAAAGATTTCAAGAGCAAAAAGGAGTACCTCTTGGGCCTTGATTGCCTTCAAAGCCAGCAAATACAAAACCTTTGGCACCTCTATCTCCTTTGTCTCCATGTTCACCTAAAATTTAAAATAATTAAGTGTCTTTAAATGACTACCATATTTGTCAACAGCAGCACTTTCACACTTGTGTCTGCTGTAATTTACTCAAACGAATATTGCAAAAAAAATTATTTTCCATTTTGAAAACATTTTACCTTTTGGTCCTTGTTTTCCTGGGTCACCAACATCGCCATAAAAGCCTTTAGGTCCATGTTCTCCATCAGCTCCATTTAACCCAGGTTTGCCCTATAGAAATGTTACAAATATTACAGTACGTGAAACTACTCGATATTTTTTGTTGTTGAATTCCAATCAGTACCATCAGATAAAATACTGTAACTAGATTAAAATACCATAACTATATAAAAATTAAAGGATTAGCTACACTGAAAGGAGAAGAGTCCAAATGTCACCTTAAAAATCAAAAGTAAGTATTTGACTTCAATAAACTTTCCTACTCTCCAACAATAAAACATTTAATTCAATTCATAAATGAAGTAAGAACTAAGGGTTATTAGAAGTCTGCTTACTTTTATGAAAAAGTCATAGTAAAATGAAAAATCTGTAAAAAATAGAAAAAGCACAGTACATTTTTACATAGGAAAATTCCTATTGTAGTTCATTATGCCCACCATAATAAGGTGAGAGCCAAGAATATTTGAAGTAGATAAAGGTCATGTGGAGATAAGGATTAAGGCATCCACAAAGGCCTTAATTTCTCTAGAAGGTCGAATAGTGTTTAAACTTGATTTTTAACAATCAAATTAGCTGACATGGTGCTACTGACCACCGCTGACTGGGCCATGGCACAAGGACAAATTGTTGTTTAGTATTATGTTGTATAGTTATGGATAAACACTGGTCCCAGTAGGGTTTACTCACAATCGAGTGGATGCTAAACACAACTTTCCTTTTCCATATCAGGCAGTCAGCAATGGTAAATATCATGTCACCTAACTCAAGTGTTAAAAATCGTTACATTTGCTAGTGGGGGAGAAAACCCAAAAGCTACTGAAAACAGGCTGTGTGTTTGGGAGGTATGTTTTACCCACCAGTGCAGTTTGAAAAGATGAAGATAAGAATTGCGGGAAGGTAAAGAAGGGTGTTCCATATGTCGGAGCAAAGTTGTAAGTGACTTTATATATCAACAATGAAGGGTGAATGGGGTAAACTGCAAGGAGTTCAGAGGCAACTGAATGAAGTGGGAGAGCAAAGAGTGATTAGGCCAAAGAAATAAGATGGAACAAGGCTACAGAAAGATTTGAGAAACACTAGGCAGATCTTTAGTTGTATACTTTGGAGTAGAGAAGGTAAAAAACTGAGGCAACGTTGCATGCTTGCAGCTTGGCACTGTACTCTGGGAGTTGGGGTCACCAGCCAGGAGGAAGTCAATATTTAAAGATATTTGAAGTCATTAGTAAAATGTAAGTTTTAATTTGTTTATTATTTGTGTATTACTTCTATTAGGTGATATTAACCTTTATCCAACCTATTAACCTAAACTTTCACATTGAAACAAGCTCTTTTTTTTTTGGCCATGATATTCCAATTTTGTGTGCGGTATCGTACTAGTCCATTCTGTTCAGAAAAGATTAATTTGTATATCTGTGGACAAGGTCACTAAATATAGCTGTTCCCCGGCTTGATATTTAGCTTTAGGTTATGAAACTAAATCTCTCTTTTTTTAGAATACTTCATACTGCAGGCAGTTATTTGCATGTAATAATATAGATACCTAAAGAACCATGAAGATGAAAAGGAATACCTCAGACGTATTACCATGAAATCTTAAACTTTTAAAAGTTTCTTACCATGTTATTTTAGATTATGTGAAAGGGTATTGGCTGCAACACAATAATGAATGTGATAACTCTGATATAAGAACTACTTAGGCAGTTACTCATGTGTTATACTGTAGGTACTGGAAAATACTACTGCGCTGTACACAATGAAGTTATGGTTCTCCAAAGGTCAATATTTCATAGATTAGTGGGTGATGAATGCCATGTTATGAGTCAGAATTTGCCTTTGGAGCTGTCAAACATCATGATAGCACTAAATAAAAAACCCTGTTTCATATCACTTTTTAGCAGCTTAATTACTTGTGAAAAAGGTCATTACATTATTGTTCAGCTTGTAATTGTATTAAATGTACTTGTCTGACACAGCTCCACTACACATTTCTTTAAGCTTAAGATAACACAGCTATGATCTGAGGTTTTTTTCTAACGTGCTAATTTCTTCCATAGTAGTGTTGTACTTGTTAGAGAAAAATGGGTCCTCTGAAGTCAACACCAAGCTCATTGATTTCAATGGGAGCAGGATCAAGCACAATATTGCCACATGGAAAAATGTTTTCTATTTTTTCAGTTCATGTGTTAAATGAAGTTAACAATGTTTTCAGTGTTTCAATAACTGGTTAATTTTTGTAATGGCTTTGTTTTTCTCCCCCTGTATACTCACCTCTTCTCCAGGAGGTCCAGGCAAACCAACAGGTCCTGGAGGCCCCATAGGCACATCTCCATAAAGTGGGCATGTGCTGGCACATTTCCTCCCAACACTATTGGCAAACATTGACATTTGTTCTAAGACAATTCGTTTGCACACTTCTATCACATGAGCTGCTGGGAAAGGCAGCCCCTGCATGAGAAGAACATGAGAACAATCAGAGAAATAAAATATGCAGGAACAGTTCCATTAATAGCATAACTCGCTGAAACACCTCCTGAGTTTCCTGTAATTATCCATGTAACATTTGGCTGTGCTGTTCTTTGTCACTGTACAGCTAATTTTATGATAACATTAAAAAAGATGATTTCCAAGCATATTAACAAATGAACCTTGTTAAACAATTATTTTACAAAAACAAGCAATTTTTACAAGAAAATGCCTGATGGACCTCAGTTGGACTAATTTAGTTTTTAAATAAAAATTTAGAACTACTGAGCCAACTTCATCCCTTCTATAATTCCACTAACATGAGGAATGAATTTGGCCTTCTTGTCCAATTCTGATCCTACTTACACATGTACGACCACATTTATTACAGCATGCATGTAACTGTGAGCAGAATTTGATACACCATCTCACAATTCTGAGTACTTAGTTTCTTCTATAATATTTTAGGTCAAAGGAACTGAAAGTCTTACAGGAGGTCCAACTGATCCAACATTTCCTGGTGGACCCTCATCTCCAGGAACACCCTGTTCTCCAGGTTGGCCTCGGGATCCAGGCTCTCCTGGTGGACCTCTTTTACCAATAAAACCCTCTGGTCCTGTTGGTCCTTTGTCTCCAACCTAAAACAAAGATTTGACTTTGTTACACTTTGTAAGTGAAGTTTTCTTAGAACGGTGTTTGAGCAATTATGGTTTGCTCTTGCTGGCTTTATTACAAATTTTCTATAAGTTCAAATACCGTACACCTTTGATGAGTGCAGTACAAGTATCCTAAGATAAAGACGGAACAGCAAGGGAGTAAAAGGTGTTTTTACTTACATTTCCTTTTGGTCCTTTAACTCCTTTTTCTCCCTTTAAATATAAATACAAATACTATTTTTGGCACTGAAATTCATACAATAATATTTCCCATTGCTTTGTTTGTTATCCTTGTGTTGAAGTAAGAATGTTAATACCTTACAATTATGCAGCACTTTTCATCCAGATCCAAAACACATTTGCAAATGACAAACTAGGAGTACAAGAGGTCATTGGGCATATCATTCAAAACTTCTGTTCATAGAATATATATTCATATAAGGCCAAATCCTCAGCCCAGCATCCACCCATCTTTGACCCAAGTTTGCATAGCAGCTGTTGAGACACTCTGTTGAGATTACTTCTACTGTATGGCCCAGATTTTTAGGCATTATGGCATTCAGTGTTGCAATGCCTAATTGATATAGGGATTTTCTCATTTTCAAAAGGGATTTAGGAACTTAGGAGCCAAGATCTTGAGCTCTGGCATGCCTAAATCCCTTTTGAAAATGAGATTTAGTCTCCTAAATCAGTTAAGCATTGCAACACTGAGTACAGCAACAGCTAAATACCTTTAAAAATCTGGGCCTATATCTGATTGTGTATTGAAATGTAATATTCACAGTCTACACTGTACTGACTAGCTACATAGGTCATTCAAGGAATTGAAACAATGCCATCACACTTATATAACAGTGCAAATTGTGCAGTTTACAATCCAGTATACAATTCAAAAAATTCACCAATGGTGAATATTCAAGGACACAGGCTAAACATTTGTGTTTCATGAACACTTGCACTAGTAAAGCTTGTATGCTTGAATGCTTGTGGAAAGTGAATGTGGAAGTGCTGTAAATAGGGCTGAATTACCACTATGAAGAATTTTGACTGCAGTATCCACTTGGTTCTGCGTGGGACATTTAGGCCAATATTCTCAAATTTTGAGTGTCCAACATTAGGCACCTAAATAAAAGGCCACATTTTCAGTGAGGCTGAGCACTGCGCTCTCATTGACGTCAACGGCAAACCAACACATCAGTAACTAATATTTGTTGCTAGCAAGATTCTTCCTTTAATTTTACTTACCAGTGCAAAGTTCCACATACCATAAAAGCAGTAAATGTCAAAAGCTATGGTGTTGCTAAGAACTATAGGAAACTAATATGAGTGTGTAGAAGTTTATAAAAACTATAACAATGCCAAGAGTGTGAACAATGAATTAGTTACATCTAATATTCAATTACAAATACACCGCTACCTGGATATAACGCGACCCGATATAACACGAATTCGGATATAACGCGGTAAAGCAGCGCTCCGGGGGAGCGGGGCTGTGCACTCTGGTGGATCAAAGCAAGTTCAATATAACGCCGTTTCACCTATAACGCGGTAAGATTTTTTGGCTCCCGAGGACAGCGTTATATCGAGGTAGAGGTGTATGTCATATATTACTGTACCTTGTCACCTTCTAGACCCTTTATGCCTGGAACACCAACATTTCCCTACACAGAGAAAGAAACCCCAAACAAATATTATAATTATATTTTTTTAAGAATAGTCACAGCAAGACTCAATGCTTATATTAATATTTGGTGAGCATTATCAAAAGCTTAATAACCTCACCACTTTCCATTCCAAATACTAAGTGCACTTCTTCAACCTAGTCTATGCTAATAAATGACAGTTATATCACTCTCATTCCTGGTACACCGCAATGTCTTCATAACATGTTAATAAATAATAACTGTCTCTTTTTAGCAGCGGATCTCAAAGCACTTTAAAAAGGAGATCAGTACAATTATCTGCATTTTACAGATGGGAAAACTTACACCCAGAGGGTGAAGGGATTTGCCTATGGTCACCCAGGAGGCCACTGGGAACAGAACACATATCTCCAGAGTCGCAGTCCCCATCCACTAGATGAGACCAGTGGTTCTGGGGGGCCACGGCAGGTTTCAGGGGGTCCAACAAGTATGGCCGGTATTATACTCGCTAGGGCTCAGGGCAGAAAGCCAAAGCCCTACCGCACAGGATTGCAGCCCGGGGCCTCAAGCCCCATCACCCAGGGCTGAAGCCAAAGATTGAACAACTGAGCTTCACAGTGCCCCCTGTGGCGTGGGGCCCTGGGTAATTGCCCTGCTTGCTACCCCCTAACTCTGGCTTTTATATGCAGAAAAACAATTGCTGTAGCACAGCTGGGCCGTGGAGTTTTTATAGCATGTTAAAGGGCCACCCGGGGGGGGGGGAAGTGGGGCAATTTGCCCCAGGGGCCCCCATGAGAGATTTTCGGGGCCCCTGGAGCGGGGTACTTCACTCGCTTCAGGGTCCCCGGAAAACTCTTGCAGGGCCCGGGCCCCCGGAGCTTCTTCCGCTCCGGGTCTTCGGCAGCAATTCGGCGGCGGGGGGTCCTTCCGCTCCGGGACCCGCCGCCGAAGTGCCCTGAAGACCTGCGGCGGGGGATCCTTCCGCCCCGGGACCTGCCGCCAAAGTGCCGGGTCTTCGGTGGCAATTTGGCAGTGGGGGCCCCCCGCCGCAGAAGACCCCAGGCCCCCTGAATCCTCTGGGTGGCCCTGGCATGTTAGGGGGGCCTCAGAAAGAAAAAGGTTGAGAACCCCTGGACTAGACCATTCTCCTATCTCAGCAGGGGTCTCTTCTTTTCAAATGACTGATATTCAGCGCCAATAAGGTGATTAGTAGCCTTTAGACTCTATTAAGTGGCCTGCTGAATGCTGAAGTGTTGCAGAGGCAGCGTAGGACCATTTGTAGAGTTAAGGTAAAGAACCATAGAAGATTAAGGTTGGAAGAGACCTCAGGAGGTCATCTAGTCCAACCCCCTGCTCAAAGCAGGACCAATTCCCAAATAAATCATCCCAGCCAGGGCTTTGTCAAACTGGGCCTTAAAAACCTCTAAGGATGGAGATTCCACCACCTCCCTAGGTAACCCAATCCAGTGCTTCACCATCCTCCCAGTGAAATAGTTTTTCCTAATATCCAACCTAGACCTCCCCAACTGCAACTTGAGATCATTGCTCCTTGTTCTGTCATCTGCCACCACTGAGAACAGCCGAGCTCCATACTCTTTGGAACCCCCTTTCAGGTAGTTGAAGGCTGCTATCAAACATGAATAAGGGTTGCAGAATCAGACCCTATATTATTAAAATACATTTTACTGCTACTAATTGCTATTAAAGAAAATAATAAAAATTCTTTAAAAAAAAAAAAGCTAAATTATGTATAAAAAGGAACATTTCAGAAGCTACTTGCTACTTTTCATCTCAGATTATCCTAATTTAGAATTCATTATACCTAGACTTGGAAGGATTGGATTTTTATCAGTAAATGTCAGTTTCCCCATACACATATAAACTGAAGAAAAAATATTTCTATTGATAATAAACATTAACAGATAGACAAAGTAAGTAAAATATTGCTTAAGAACTTATTAGAGTTTGATTTAAGGATACACTGTTTACTTGAAAAAAGCAACAGAGAGTCCTGTGGCACCTTTAAGACTAACGGATGTATTGGAGCATAAGCTTTCGTGGGTGAATACCCACTTCGTCGGATGCATGTCTGTTTACTTGGTATATTTTGACGTGATGTTGACAATTTGTTTTTTAATGGTTATAAAGTTTTAACTTTTTGAATCTCATTGTCTATTGTCATTAAATAAGTATTGTCTCCCCCCCCCACTAGTTTCCTGCAACTGTGAAAATTTAAAAAGATGAAAATAGAAAAAAATGCTTAAAAATAAACATAGATATTATCTGTTGAAATTATAAAAAAAATATAAATTGAATTCTGCCAAGCCTAATTAGATTGTATATGTAATCTATGTTTGAGCCACCAACTCAGGTTCTGTAGCTACCTCTTAACTCATTTTTGCTCAGTTCTCAACTAGCCTTCATTCAGTGCATGCACAAAATTTTCACATGCATGCTGCACTCATTTGTGCATACAAAACTCTCATATTTTGCATGCACAGCAGAACGTTATACATTCAGTTACCTGATTTTCCAACAAATATACAATTTTCCATGGACACAACATGAGGCCATCTGAAAATTAAAACCTTTATCTCTTTGTCATTCACATGGAAATAGAATAGGTGTGCCAGTTATTAAGAGCCAGGCAGAACCTGGCTCTTACATAGTTATTCAATGAGGGAAGGCTGGAAGGAGCTTTCCCCCTGTCTGCGAGGCACAAAGGCTGCCCCATCCTTTCTCCACAGAGGCACATGACAGCCCTAAGGAGGTAGGAAGGGAAAAGGTGGGAATAAGGCAGTGCTAATGCTCTAGACCTATGCCTGTGGGAAAGTAAGTCAGACCCCACAATGAGGAGTGTAGCAAACACACTGCCTGCTCTGTCTGGATGCTTATAGGTGCTCCAGGAAACATTATGTTCCCCTAAAGCAAAATTCATTCCACCACCCACACTGCTCTTTTCTCTGGGTTGTTCCTAAGCAGCACAATGTAGCTTTAATGAGGCGCCTTTTAATGTTCAGATCATACTTTCTCCAACCCTAATACAAGAATGTGTTTGACATTTAAAAAAAAAAGGCTGTGCATATTATCAGTTATAATTTTTGCTACACCCACATGCATTTAAAGTTAGAATTTGGACAAGTTTCCAGTAGCCTGTAATCTTTTTCCACATCTGTTTACCTCATTGAAAGGAAGTTCTCCTTTACTGTAACCATAATCGGCCCTGTGCTTACTGTGCAACCTTAAGAATCAAACTAGAAGTGTTTACCCCTGAAACAAAAAGCAAGATTTCCAGTAAAAGAGTTTCATAAAGGTACCTTCAATCCACGAGTTCCTGGTAGCCCAATATGACCCTGTAGCGAGCAGGGAAAGAAAATGACAACTGTCAAGCTGTATATAGCCAATCATCCACATACAATTAGGACCTGAATCCACTGCCCATTCAAGTCAATGGAAAGACTCCCATCATTTCAGTGGGTGGTAAATCATGGCCATGGTTACTAACAATGAAACTTACAGTAGTTCCAGGGGGACCAGCGAAGCCAGGCCTACCAGGAATTCCTGCAATCCCTTTTGAACCAGTATCACCCTGTCCAGGAAACATTGAATCATTAAAAATAAATTCACCCACCTTGATCACATGCTTATTGCTTTATATTATCACAAATTTAAAAAGGAAGAGAAACTAAAAAGCCCAGGTATATAAGTTTAGATATATTTCTACCAGTATTTGTTTGCTTTGTTTAGATAAAGGGATTTCTGTGATACTCATCACAATGAGAACCAGTCTGCAAAAAAACGCCAGCATTTTCTTCTGTCTGTTAGGTACCTAGAGTGCAAGCAATTCAAACAGGGATGTCCCAGAGTGTAGTTTTTCGGAGCCCGATGGCCAGCTCCTTCTTAATCGCCAACCTAAGGTGATGTGTGTCCACTCAAACCTCTGGGTAAACAGAACTGGAAAGACTGTGTGTGTCTGTCTGTGTCTATATCTGTGCACGTGCACAGACAGGGGCGGCTCTATGTTTTTTTGCCTGGAGCCGCCCCTGTGCACAGATATATTTTATAATATACACCCACAAACACAACATATAAAATGTGGTTGTATCTAGCTTCCTCTTCAAAAGTCCAGTCCGTTTGCTACTCATTATACTCTACGATTCTGTCCAGCAATTTTAACTAATAGGAACTAATCTATTCGTGTTACTATAATAGCATCTTCACTATCATGATCCTGTTAATATTCATTTCTAATAATCAGCATAGACTTCTTTAATTAAGCCCTCTATTAAAGACTGATATCCCCTCTTTATGTGTTATTCAGAACATAGTTTGCCCATGTTTAATAATAACATTAAATGTTAAGCTGGACAGAGTATAGTACTAAAATGTGCATCTGGAAAGTTACTGTCACACTGATTTATGTCTTTTGTTAAATTATCTTTAATAACAAAAAATAATTATTTCAGACCAGAGACCAAAATTAATTCAAAGATAAAAAGATCCAATTAATAATTGTTGCTTTTTTGTCATGTTTAAAAATTTACAGCAATTTTACCAGCTGTTCTGACTTACTGTTCTTGTGAAATCAACACCACCACACACCGGGTGAATATATTCTCCAGTCTTGGGTCTTCCTCAAGCCACTACTGTTATAGATGCCAACCCTAGCACAAGCATTGCAGGCTTGCTATCTGTTACCATGGGCAGCAGCAGAATACCTCTCTCCCCTCCACCCCCACCCCCACCCCGCTATATTCTTCTGCATGTGTCTTTCTGATTTTAAATCCTGGCAATAGTTACTTTGGGACAGATCCTCAGGTGGTGTAAATTGTCATAGCTCCATTGACTTTAACTGAGCTATAACAACTTGTGCAAGTTGAGGATCTGGCCCCCGTCGTTGAATTTGCAGAATGTAGACTGGAGGGTTGGTACCTTTTGGACAGCCCACACAATTGCTCTCCGTTATATGAGTGATCAGAGGATTGTTCTGCCATTTCCTCCGGAACAATCGGTGGTTATTCGTGTGATTTCTGTTTTTAAAATCTATTATTTAAACCACATCCAGACTGGTAAATGAGTGACCTTCAAGAGCTCTAGAGTTGGGTCTGAGCTACTGGGTTTGGATATTTATCCAAGACATTTCCAAGTTTACCCAAACCTCCTTTATGTGAAAACTGAGCTGGAAATATACTGAGAACAGGTTTGCATGTCTAAGCAAGGCTGGGTTCCTTCCTAGCTGGGAGAGTTTTAGAGGGGCTACATGGGCTGCAGATTAACTTCTATCTGATAGTTCTCTTACAGAGAAAGAGTTGTCAGTCAGACAGATGCAAGGATGCTGTTAGCAGTCTGAAGAATCCTTCCTCCTCATCATCCCTGCAAATGGTGTTTGTGGTAGACGAACGACAGGATCCTCCTTCCCGTGGGAGAGCCCAGCCCCAACCACAAGAAGGTGTGCTGTTTTGTTACTTTTTTAAAGAACCCACCAAGGAGAGGGATCTCTCTCTCTCTTACTTTCTTCCCAATAACAGGAGCCCTAGAATCATAGCAACTTTTGTCCTCTGCACAGCCCCAACATTTAGGAGAGAGGGACTCAAATATTGTCTAGGACTAGTTATGGAACAGGGAATTTATTTGTATGTACAGACTACTCCCAAATACCTTCGCTTCTATAGACAACTAGCCTGGTGAGACTCATTTGCTTCTGTCTTTACATATTGAGGCCAGGGGCCAAAATCCAAATCCTTATTGCCCTACTCTAGCAAGTAGTCCAGTTAACTTCTATGGAACTACTTGTGTGAATAAAGGCAAACTGGACTCAGCCCTGGGTCACCAACCTGACTGAGGAACAGCTCTCATATGCTGCCTTCTGATGCATGCATCTCCCAGAAAGCCATGTCACTGAGAAACTAGACCGGGCCCCTCACAAAGAGAATGATACTTACTGTTCTTCCCCAAGGGCCTTCAGGACCTGCTTCTCCTAGAAATCCTTTCTCTCCCTACATAAGGGTAAAATAGATTATTTTAATCTACATAAAAAAAGTATAAATACATTAATAATAGATAGTTGAGGGAATAAATTCAGATTTTAAAAACTCTACCTTTAAACCCAAAGTACCTTGACCACCCTCTGGCCCTTGAGATCCTTGATAGGCCTAAAGAAAACACAGCAATTAAGACAAAGAGGTTAGTTTTTAAGATTACATAAAACAAAATACTGGTTACTTCAGAATTCCACACGCCATTTACCTCTATACCAGGATCCCCCTCTCGCCCAGGCAACCCAGGATCTCCACGTATTCCCTGTAAATGAACAAAATCCCATCAAGTAAACGTACAAAAACAGATTGTGCAGTTTAGCAAGATGGAAAAATTAGGCTTATTCATACGATACCTTTGGACCAGGTGTACCTTTCCTTCCTCGAGATCCGGTAAAACCCTAGATAAACAATTAATGCATTGTTTTTTATTAGATTTTTTAAAAAACCACGAAGGCCAACTGTGATCATTATAACTGTGACAGTATACAAGCAGGTATAGGTATCTAGTATCTGACAAACCAATGAAATTCTGGCGGGGCATGGCTATTTAATCCTATTTTCTCAATTTTTTAAATATCAGCCATATATATATATATAATGGAATGTATTTGGCTTTCTTAATAATAGTATAAAATCATAATATTTTCCTTGTACAATAAACAAGCACATATTCAGTATCAATAGCCCAATTACTGTATTCTAAGGTTTCATAGTTAAAGGCCCTATTCTGTAAATACATTAAATGGGCATAGTGCTTATTATTATGATATTAGATGGTGCCTTTGGGCACAGCCCTGAGTATGGGATGTGCGTAGTTGCACCGCCTTGCTGGATTCCAGCAACTCTGGAAGGCACTGTGTCTCAGACACACCTCGAGGGCACAGTTCTTCTGGTACTGCTTTCTTATACTGGGGAAATGAGAGACTAAGTGTATGCCTATACTACCCGCTGGATCGGCGGGCAGCAATCGATCCAGCGGGGGTCGATTTATCGCGTCTAGGGGGGAGCGGCAGCAGTCAACTCACCACAGTGAAGACACCACGGTGCGTAGATCTAAATACGTCGACTTCAGCTACATTATTCACGTAGCTGAAGTTGCATAGCTTAGATCGACACACACACACACACACACACACACAATGTAGACCAGGCCTAAGAAGAGTAATCTACTATAGCCCTTTACAGATCACAGCATACTTCCTGCTGCCCATGTCCAGCCACCTCCACTGACTGATTCATAGGGAGGTAGAGCCAGACATCTCAATTGTACCATATCAAGTGCTAGGTTCCAAATGAAAGTAGATTCTGTCTCCTAATCCCACTGCACCACAGGGAAGGGAGCAAGCAGAGAAGGTTTTCCTTGAAAACTTTGGGACCCTTGGTTCCCTTCTTCTCTCCAGGGATCAGACAGAGGTTCTGAGGGAAGGAATATAGGAACCAACCGAGTTTATGGGGAGGAGTGATCAAAGGCAAACAGGCTGGGCTGTTGGTATGTGGAGAACTGACGAGTTGAGCTAGATCTCAGCAATGGTAGGAAAGCAGCCATTAGTGGGCTATTACTTCTCCTCCCACATGGGTGAGCAGGGATAGGTAGGCAGGGGAATAGAGTGGGTGGAGCTGAGCTGGCCAAAAAGAGGAAGTACCTGTACCAGGAAAAACACTGGTGCATCTTATTTCCCCACAGAACAAGGAGAAAGCAGGGACTTAATTCTGTGGCTTTCAGAGACCGTACAAGAACATGCTGCCCCTTACTCAAGCTGGTCAAGGTGTCAATCCAACCATGTATGGGAAGCTTCAGTACTGAACTTTGGTCTGTTAAACACTAATACAAAGCCATGGTTGAGAAATGTTAGTGGCAAATTCCTCCCAATGGAGCTCTACTGAAGCCAATTAATAAATCTGGCCCTAATTGTTTTAGAGTTTGTTTGCCTAAAAGTAACATCCCATACATAACACCTCTGCCCTGTAAGTGTTTTCTGCTCCCTCTATCCCTAGTCATTCTTTCCACTCATTTTTCAAATTGTATTTTTCTATTACTATTTAGGGCACAATCCTACTTAACTCAACGGGTGTTTTGACACTGAGATCAATGGGAGCAGGATAGGCTCCTGTCACAGGGTGACTGTCCCCTTTAAAAGTATATGGAGGCCAGCCACACCTGTACCATAATTAGTTGCTTCACAACCTGTAACACGCTGATGCACCCAGACCAGCAATCCCAAGACACAAGGAAATCGAAGCAAGACACGCAGGTGGTCAATCAAAATGTATAACCATGGCACAGTTAAGTCAGCAACAGCTGGAACAAAATGCAATAGCAGTCCAAATGGCAGGTATGTAGCAACAGGCCCTGAGTAACCGTACACACACACACACACACACACACACACACACACACACACACACACAAGAACACTGAACTGAGTTCAGGGAGCAGGAACCAGAAAAAAAATAGGAACAAGAAGCAGGAAGTAATAAGCAGGAAGCACGCGCACACACACACACACACACCCCAGTCATCACAATTTCCTTCTTTTTTCCCCCAAACGTTCAACAGCACCTTGCGCAGCCCCCCCCCCTCCAAAAAAAGCCGCGATCACGATCGTGATCTGCGGCACTTCGGCGGCAATTCGGCAGGAGGTCCTTCACTCAGAGCTGGAGTGAGGGACCCTCCGCCGAATTGCCGCCGAATAGCTGGAGGTGCCGCCCCCCTCCGGAGTGGCCGCCCCAAGCACCTGCTTGCTAAGCTGGTGCCTGGAGCCGGCCCTGCCCAGGGCCATAGGTTATACCTCCGATTCAATGCAGGGGGTGGATGCTGTTGCTATGGTGCAACTTTCCCAATTGGCCACATGACATCATCATACACAGAAAAAGAGTGTCCTCTTCCCTTTTTGTTTCCCTTTCAGTACACAGTATATCTCGCTGGTTAACAACAAGTTCTCCGTGTGATAAATGTGCTTGCCACTCTCTGTACCCTTCAGCTCCAAGATCATGCCACAAACATCAAAAATTCTTCCAGATCCTCATCTAACATATGATGCTTGTCCAGGATAGAATGCATGAAGTCTTGCACAGATGTGCTTGTTAAAACTCATATTTCCTAGTCCCATCAGTTGGCTCTGAGGGGTGGGATGAAACTTTTCCATCAGCAGAGGCAACTTATTCCTCATAGGTTGGCTGAAGAGCCAATAGATAAGGGTTTCTCCAGTACTTTCATGAAGTGTACACCCAATATCATATAAGCTAAGACTCAATGCAATAGAAAGGGATGTATCTAGACATTCCTCCAGTATGCAAGCTACACATTTCTTCAGAGTCTCATGCAGTCTCTCCACTATCCCATTTCCTTGGGGATGGTACACAGGAGGTTTATAATGTACTTTAACAATATTCCTCAGAAAACCTTCAAACCATCTTGATACAAAAGGTGTCCCATTATCTGAAACAAGGCTCTCTGGCAGGCCAAACATCACATATAAAATGATTAGGCAAGAAATGAGCTCCTTTCACGTGTCTTGTGAAATTATGAATGCAAATAGATAAAGTGAGTAATAATCTATAACAGTGAACAGAGTATAGCCATGGGAACTGCGCCCAGGTCCCAATTGCATGCATCAGTCTAAGTCACTACAGGCTTCCTTGGATCAAAATAAGCATGGGATTGGATCCCAAAGGGGACTTGATGCAGGGTTTCAAAACCCTGCTTTGTCTCTTTAGTCCAAACCAACTGGCCACAAACTAAAATGTGGCAAAGCATGGCAACCTCTATATTGAGCTAGGCCAAGGAATGAACATAAAATGCTACTATCAGTGGGTAATGGTAACAAAGCAACAGCATGGAGCCATTCAGATGTTGGTTTCATACCATCGACAGACAGAATTCCCTACAAACTATACAGCATCTTTTGTTAAACTGCACTTGACTGCATTCAAGGCCTGGTCTACACTATGAGTTTAGGTCGAATTTAGCAGCGTTAAATCGAATTAACCCTGCACCCGTCCACACAACGAAGCCATTTACTTCGACATAAAGGGCTCTTAAAATCGATTTCTGTACTCCTCTCTGAAGAGGGGAGTAGCGCTGAAATCGACATTGCCGGTTCGAATTAGGATTAGTGTGGACGAAATTCAACGGTATTGGCCTCTGGGAGCTATCCCACAGTGCACCACTGTGACCGCTCTGGAAAGCAATCTGAACTTGGATGCACTGGCCAGGTAGACAGGAAAAGCCCCGTGAACTTCTGAATTTCATTTCCTGGTTGCCCAGCGTGGAGAGCACAAGTGACCATGCAGAGCTCATGAGCACAGGTAACCATGCAGTCCGAGAATCGAAAAAGAGCATCAGCATGGACCATACGGGAGGTACTGGATCTGATCGCTATATGGGGAGAGGATTCCGTGCTAGCAGAACTACGTTCCAAAAGACGAAATGCCAAAACATTTGAAAAAATCTCCAAGGGCATGATGGAGAGAGGCTACAATAGGGACTCATATCAGTGCCACATGAAAGTTAAGGAGCTCAGACAAGCGTACCAGAAAACCAAAGAAGCAAACGGAAGCTCCGGGTGAGAGCCGCAGACATGCCGCTTCTACGCTGAGCTGCATGCAATTCTAGGGGGGCCACCACCACTACTCCACCCCTGACCGTGGATTCCGAGGAGGGGGTACTCTCAGCCATGCCTGAGGATTCTGCGGACGGGGAAGATGAGGATGAGGAGGATGAGGACGAGCTTGCAGACAGCACACAGCACTCCGTTCTCCCCAACAGCCAGGATCTTTTTCTCAGCCTGACTGAAGTACCCTCCCAACCCTCCAAGGCGGTATCCCAGACCATGAACCCATGGAAAGGACCTCAGGTGAGTGTACCATTGTAAATCTAAAACATGGTTTAAAAGCAAGCGTTTTTTAATGATTAATTTGCCCTGAGGACTTGAGATGCATTCACGGCCAGTACGGCTACTGGAAAAGTCTGTTAACATGTCTGGGGATGGAGCAGAAATCCTACAGGGACATCTCCATGAAGCTCTCCTGGAGGTACTCCAAAAGCCTTTGCAGAAGGTTTCTGGGCAGTGCAGCCTTATTCCGTCCTCCATGGTAGGACACTTGACCACGCCATGCTAGTTGCAAGTAATCTGGTATCATTGCATGGCAAAGCCTGGCAGCGTATGGTCCCGGTGTTTGCTGGCATTCAAGCAACATCTGTTCTTTATCTCGCTGTGTTATCCTCAGGAGAGTGATATCGTTCATGGTAACCTGGTTGAAATATGGGAATTTAATTAAGGGTCAGAGGTGGCCGTTTGGTTTCTGTTGGGATCTTCCCTGATACCAGCCATGCGGTGGGGGGGGAGGGGTAAAGCGATCATCCCAGAGAATTGGATGGGTGGTGGTGGGGTTTAGTTTGGTTTCTGCTGCTGCACGTTAACAGGAAAACCGCAGCACTCAACGGGCTTTGCTTGGTATGGGAAAGGAGGACGCTGCTGTAATGAAGGTTGCAGAAGCCGAAAGACAATGGCTTACCATGACTGCATGCAAGCCGAATTCTGTTTCCCGGCCCTGCATCTGTGATCTCTAACACCAAAGCTGCAGGCACGCAATATAAGATGCAAAATGCGACCTTGTACCGAAACCACGTGCTATGTAATGTGAATAGTGTTGTTCACCGTGAAAGAGTATAAGCATTGTTCTGTAAAATGTATCTTTTAAAATACTTCTTTCCCTTTTTTCCCTCCCTCCCGCAGCTGCAAATTTTTCAAGCCTCCCTCCTCTGTCCAGAAGGCTATCTCAGATAAGGCGGCGAAAAAAACGCACATGAGACTAAATGTTCTCGGAAATCATGCAATCGACCCACGATGAAAGAGCTCATCTGAATGAGTGGAAGGACACAGTATCAAAGTACAGGAAAGATGCCAGTGAACGTGAGGACAGGAGGGACCAACGTGAGGACAGGAGGGACCAACGTAAAGAGAGGAGGGACGCTCGAGATGAGCGGTGGTGGCAGGAAGATCAGAGGTGACGTCAGGAAGATCAGAGGAGGCAGGATGCAACGCTGGGGCTACTGCGGGATAAAACGGACATGCTCCGGCATCTGATGGAGCTTCAGGAACGGCAACAGGATCACAGAGTGCTGCTGCAGCCCCTGTATAACCGCTCTCCCCCCTCCCCAAGTTCCATAGCCTCCTCACCCAGACGTATAAGAACGCAGGGAGGGAGGCTCCGTGCACCCTGCCACTCCACCCCAGTGGACAGCCCAAGCAAAAGGCTGTCATTACTTTGAACTTTTGAAGTGGCCTTTTCCTTCCCTCCTCCTCTCCTCCCAAACCCCACCCGGGCTACCTTGTCAGTTCTCTCCCTCTTTTTATACTCAATTAATAAAGAATACATGATTTTTAAATGATAGTGACTTTATTTCCTTTGAAAGCAAGCTGTGATCGAAGGGGGAGGGTGGGTTGCTTACAGAGAATGAGTCAATCAAGGGGGCGGGTTTTCATCAAGGAGAAACAAACAGAACTTTCACACCGTAGCCTGGCCAGTCATGAAACTGGTTTTCAAAGCTTCTCTGATGCGCAGTGCTTCCTGGTGTGCTCTTCTAATTGCCCTGGTGTCTGGCTGCGCGTAATCAGCGGCCAGGCGATTTGCCTCAACCTCCCTCCCCGCCATAAAGGTCTCCCCCTTACTCTCACAGAGATTGTGGAGCACACAGCAAGCAGCAATAACAATGGGAATATTGGTTTGGCTGAGGTCTGAGTGAGTCAGAAAGTGTGCCAGCGACCCTTTAAACGTCCAAAAGCACATTCTACCACCATTCTGCACTTGCTCAGCCTGTAGTTGAACAGCTCCTGACTACTGTCCAGGCTGCCTGTGTATGGCTTCATGAGCCATGGAATTAAGGGGTAGGCTGGTCCCCAAGGATAACTATAGGCATTTCAACATCCCCAACAGTTATTTCTGGTCTGGGAAATAAATCCCTTGCTGCAGCCGTTTAAACAGATTAGTGTTCCTGAAGACGTGAGCGTCATGAACCCTTGCCGGCCATCTCACGTTGATGTTGGTGAAATGTCCCTTGTGATCCACCAGTGCTTGCAGGACCATTGAAAAGTACCCCTTTGCGTTTATGTACTGGGTACCCTGGTGCTCCAGTGCCAAGATAGGAATATGGGTTCCATCTATCGCCCCACCACAGTTAGGTAATCCCATTGCAGCAAAGCCATCTACTATGACCTGCATATTTCCCAGAGTCACTACCTTTGGTAGCAGCAGCTCAATGATTACTTTGGCTACTTGCATCACAGCAGCCCCCACAGTAGATTTGCCCACTCCAAATTGATTCCCAACTGACCGGTAGCTGTCTGGTGTTGCAAGCTTCCACAGGGCTATCACCACTCGCTTCTCAACTGAGAGGGCTGCTCTCATCTTGGTATTCTGGCGCTTCAGGGCAGGGGAAAGCAAGTCACAAAGTTCCATGAAAGTGCCCTTACGCATGCGAAAGTTACGCAGCCACTGGGAATCGTCCCAGACCTGCAACACTATGCGGTCCCACCAGTCTGTTCTTGTTTCCCGGGCCCAGAATCGGCATTCCACGGCTATAACCTGCCCCATTAACAGCATGATCTCCAAAGCGCCGGGGCCCGCGGTTTGAGAGAATTCTGTGTCCATGTCCTCATCACTCTCGTTGCCACGCTGCCGTAGCCACCTCCTCCTCGCCTGGTTTTTCAGGTCCTGGTTCAGCATAAACTGCACGATAATGTGTGAGGTGTTTACAATGTTCATGACTGCTGTCTTAAGCTGAGCGGGCTCCATGCTTGCCGTGGTATGGTGTCTGCACAGTTCACCCAGGAAAAAAGGTGCGAAACGGTTGTCTGCCGTTGCTTTCATGGAGGGAGGGCTGTACCCAGAACCACCAGTGACAATGTTTTTTGCCCCATCAGGCATTGGGATCTCAACCCAGAATTCCAATGGGCGGGGGAGTCTGCGGGAGCTATGGGATAGCTACCCACAGTGCAACGCTCTGGAAGTCAACGCTAGCCTTGGTACATGGACGCACACCGCTGAATTAATGTGCTTAGTGTGGCCGCATGCACTTGACTTTATACAATCGGTTGCCAAAAATCAAATTCTGTAAATTCGGAGTAATCCCGTAGTGTAGACATACCCCAACTGTATGCCAACTTGTTGGAGTTGGTGTAGCTGGTCCAGAATAGCATTATGCTCAGGAAGGGTCTTAGCAAAGATGAGAATGTCATCCTGGACATTATCGAAGAGCTGAGAGATCACTCTCAGAAAAACCCCAGGAGCAGAAACTACACCAAAAGGTAGCCATTGATAGTAGTACTTCCCAAATCATGTACTGAAAGTCAATAAAAGCTGTGAACTTTCAAGCCACAGGTATTTGCCAATAAATGGATCGGTAATCCAACTCAGAGAAAGTCCAGGATCTACTTACCTGGCATATCACCCCTTTGAAGGTTGGCAATTGAAACTGCTCATGTTTCATATATTTATTAACTGCTCTAAAATCTGTGCACATTCAAATGTTGCCATTCTTCCTTTATATGATAACTGTGGGTGAGCTCCAATCCAAATGTCAGGTATGTAACAGCAGGGCCTGGGTAACTCTACACACCCAATGCTATGTACATGCACAGAAACAGACACTGGAATACTGAGTTCAGGGAGCAGGAACCATGAAACAAACAGAAACAAGGAGCAGGAGGCAATAAGCAGGGATGCATCATACACACACCAGTCGTTACACAGCCTGAGGGGCGGGACTAAGGAGGGTCAGGTGATAGACTAATGGAATGAGAGTGAGGTCAGTCAAAAGTTGAAAGCACAAGGAGTGAGCAGGCAGGCGCTCAGGCTGGCTGGCTTCTGTGATAGGTCCTGCAAGGAAAAGGGTCATCCAGGGGAACCAGCCTGGGGCTGTATACCAGGTCCAGGAAGGACATGAGGCACTGAGCCCAGAAGGTGAGGGACTTTTCTATTTGGTGGGACTTTTTAGTTTGGACTCTTGCTACCCCAGAAGAGGTTATGTTTGTTGTGACTTGGCTGGAGAGCTAAGCCACATCTCCAGCACAGACTAGTGCACAAAGAGCCAGGGAGACCCACCTGGGGGGAGGGAAACTGAGGCACGGCACCGTGTTTGGCCAACAGGGAGCACTACTGAGCAGCCATGTCCCTATGACAGTCCCTTGTTCTTCTTGTGTGAATTTTATATGATTCTTTTATGTGTGGAGAGTGAGGTCACCATCTATTCAGTTCTAAGCCTCTCTACTGAGGCTGCCAATATCAATGCTAATGAGTGCAAATCGTGATAATGGTTCTCGTGATATTACTGTCTAGTGGGAACTGGACTAAGACCATTTCGTTTTAGAGACCAGTCAATTAACGTCAGATGGAAACAACTTGTGAGACTAATCACTAGCAGCTTGGGATGCATTTGAACTGGTGACCTGGCAGTAAAAGACTCCATTTCCCATTTACCAATCCTCTAAACCATATGGTCCCTCTCTCTTTAGTAGTCTAGCTTTAGATACAGTAGAGTTGCTAGTTCTTGTAAAGCAGAAACATAGCTTACTGGAGCTCCTTTTGGTCCGGGTGGACCAAAATCCCCTGGAACACCAACGAGGCCCTGCAATTAACAAACACAAATACCTGCATTGTGTAAAAAGAGGTACTTCATGAACAACTAACTTCTACTATGAATTATCAGTGCAACTGTAACCTGTATAAAATCACCACATACAAGCAAGATACATTACTGTCCACTAGGAGCACAAAGTCAATCTTACACCTGAATATTGAAGATAATGGAGTCTTGGAAGGCAGAGTCAAGCCTGTAAGCATTATAAGAATAATGGAAAATATTTTGGTTCCACTGGAACATTCGTTGTAATAATTTGTGTGGTGTTTATCTGAAAGTAATAAAAGAAGTGTGAAGAACATGGGAGATATCTGTATTATTTTTTATGAATATTGTATACACCTTTTTCTATTTGATTGACTATCATGATGTCTGCCACAGGGGGGACAAATAATTAACTTAGGCTATGTCTACACTACATCATTTACAGTGGCACCAATGCAGCTGTGCCACTGTAGTGCTTCTGGTGAAGATGCTATAAGCAGACAGCGAGAGCTTTCCTGTTGGCTTAATAACTCCACCTCCGTGAGAAGCGGTAGCTATGTCATTGGCACTTAGGTCAGTACAACTTACATCGCCTGGGGAGGTGACTTTTTCACACCCCTGAGCAATGTAAGTTATACCAAAGTAATTATAGCATAGACATAGTCTTAGTCCTCCTCTGCAGGATGGCAGACAATGGATACAGACAGCCCAATCGCTGATATTTAACCAAGCAATACAGGTATCAAGAACTGTAGTCCAAGGGGAGACTACTGGCCAAAGACTATTGACTTCCTAATGATCCACTGTAACAGAGTATTGGAGAATGGGGAGGGCAGTAAGAGATAAAGATGTTAAAATTTGCTATTAAAAATGTCTCTGCAGCAAGACCAGTTCCAAACCAGAGGACAAGATTGTGTAGGAGAAAAAGGAGTGCAGAATAATCTTGGATGCCCTGGAAGACACTAACTAAGACCCACTAAATAAGGAAGGGTCTTGTGTGCAGGTGTTTGTTGTTTTTCCCTAGATCTGTATATCGCTGTGCTGTGTCTAAGAGTAAAGTGTGTGTGTGATTTAGTAGTCCATATATGTAGTGAAGTGGAGTGGCCTCCCACACACCCAGAGGGGATGGAACCCCGCACCGAGCCCTGGTGGGCGGAGCCAGGCCATGCTCAACCCTCCCACCAGAAGTCAGTGGGTGGGACAGGAAGTATAAAAGGTAGGGCTGGAAGCTCAGTTGGGCTGCAGCTGCCAGATACCTCCTGCTTGCTCCAGAGCTGGGAGACTGCTGCAGGCCCCTGGGGAACTGAGGACTGGCCAGAGCCATACGCTGACCCGACCACGGAGTTGCCAGGAGTAGCACAGGCCTTCTACCCTGATGATCTGGACAACTCTTTGCAGACCCAGGTACAACCCAAGGGGGAGTTAGGAAGTGGCCCAGGGGCAGCTGACTCAAGACTAGCTGCAGCACCACCTGAGTTTAGGTCAGCTTATTATGGTCAGAATCCCCGCTGACCCAGTGGCAAATCTTGCTGCCACTGTTAGGGTGCTGGGCTGGGGTGCAGTGGAGTGGGTGGGCCTTGGCCCCCACCCCAACCCTGGGGTGACAATCTCCCCCTCTCTATGCCATGGAGCCAGTATTTGTCGGTCATCCACCAAAGCTAGGATGCCCGAACCCCTTGCTGCTCGGCCCTGACCACAGCCTGAGCCCTAGACTCCTGTTGCCCCACCCTGACTGAGGGCCTGGGCTACTGACCTGCTGTAGTTGCTCGACCCTGAACACAGGCCCGAGCTATAGACTCTTGCCGTGCCACTAAATCCCCATGACAGGCGACGCCCAGAAACGTAGTGAGGCGGACTGGCCTTCCCTGGACCCGGAAGGGGAGGAACCTTGCCGCTGAACCACTACACTGTTACTTGCTTTAAGTGTCACAAAGTCCCTGGAGGGTGAAATACTAATCTAGAGCACCCACAAATTGTGGATCTTGTGATTTGGGGGTCAGCACTGATCTTGGGGCACAGGGTAGCTGGACCACAGGGTCCCCCATCCTGAGAAGCAATACCAGACTTGGAGACTGTACAACAGGAGTATGCCTCAAAGACCAGATATAGAAAAGAAGTGTTTGAATGCTACTGCAACTCAGTACATGGGATCCAGAGGTTTGGATCCAGTGCAGTAGTCTGGTGAGTTTAGCACAAGGAGGAGTTTAGCAAGAGTAAATAGGCAAAGCTCCATGACATTTACTTCACTAATTTAAAAAGAACAAACACTAAAGCTAATGAAAAAGTGTTAAATAATGTAGAAAAATACATAGTGACAGATTCTGAGCAGTGTTTGACATTCTCACAGATTGATCTTTATGGGAATAAATAGAGGCGATTCATGGAGTTTAAGATTAAATGAGACCCTTAGGATCATGTAGCCTGACCTCATGCTTAACATCGGCCATAGAATTTCACTCAGTGATTCCTGCATCAAGTCCATAACTTCTGGTTCAGCTACAGCATATCTTAGAAAGACAATCCTGATTTAAAGATTTCCACCACTTTCTTTGGTAAGTTGTTCCAATGCTAATTACCTTAAGTGTTAAAACTAACTAGTGGATTTAAGGAATTGTGTGTAAATATATGCTTTAGTTAATATTACCCTAGGTCCTTCTTGGCCTGGTAAATCATCAGCCCCAGAGAAGCCTTCATTACCCTAGAAGCACAACAACAGACAAAAACAAAATTGAGTTCTCAACAGGTAAGATAATCACCTTATGGTGTATGTAGGTATGGAACAGTGATGTCTTTGTTTTCTGTATGCTGCACCTTAAAATTTCTAGACAGCTGCCATTTTCTTCCCAGAACAACTGTAAAGTCTATTATGCTGAAGGTTGCTAAGCATCTGGTTTTCGACCAGAACGGCCGATCGAAAAGGGACCCTGGCAGCTTCAGTCAGCACCATGTACTAGGCCAGCAAAAGTCCAGTCGGCGGCGCAGCAGGGCTAAGGCAGGCTCCCTGCCTGCCGTAGCTCTGCACGGCTCCCGGAAGCGGACAGCATGTCTAGCTCCTAGGCGCAGGAGTGGCCAGAGAGGCTCCATGCGCTGCCCCCACTCCAAGCACCAGCTCCGCAGCTCCCATTGGCCGGGAACTGCGACCAATGGGAGCGGTGGGGGCAGCGCCTGTGGGCATGGGCAGCACACAGAGCTCCCTGGCCAAGCCTCCACCTAGGAGGCAGACATGCTGGCCGTTTCCTGGGAGTTGCGCAGAGCCAGGGCAGGCAGGGAGCCTGCCTAAGCCCCACTGTGCCATGGACTGGGAGCCACCTGAGATAAATGCCGTCCAGCTGGAGCCCACACCACGAACCCCCTCCCACACCCAAACTCCCTCCTGGAGCCTGCACCTCAAACCCCTCCTGCACCCCAAATCTGTGCCCTACCCTGAGCCCCCACTTGCAGCCCAGAGCTCACACCCCCAGCCACAGCCCACGCCCCCTCCTGCACTCTGAACCCCTCGGCCCCTGCCCAGAGCCCCCTCCTGCACCCCAAACCTCTCATCCCTGGCTCCACCCCAGAGCCTGCACCACCAGATGGGGAGTCCTCACTTCCTCCTGCACCCCAACTTCCTGCCCCAGCCCAGAGACAGTGAGTGAGGGTGGGGGAGAGCAAGTGACAGAGGGAGGGCAGATGGAGTGAGTGGGAGGCGGGGCCTCAGAGAAGGGGCAGGGCAGGAGCAGGGCAAGGGTGTTCAGTTTTGTGCAATTAGAAAGTTGGCAACCCTAATTACAGAGGAGACATTCTGTGCTACCTCATTAAGATTTTTACTTCTGTTCTTCCTAGGAAAACAATCCTAAATAAGTCATTTTAGGGTGAAGATATATAGTTTCTTTTTGTGTATTGATATCAGATACCTAAACAACATATTAACACATTCAAAATACTGTGTTCAATTCTAGGTATAGCAAGGTTGTTTTGCAGTGTGTATGTAATATTGTTCTCTCTCTAAAGCATAGTACCTTCACTCCTTGGAATCCCATGATTTCCACAAGCCCCAGTTCTCCCTGATCTCCCTGAAATGTTAAAAAAATAACTACTGGTAATTCAGTCCTGGACACAAATATTTAATACACATGTAATATGTCTGTGTAAACCTCCAGCAGAAATCTAAAACAGAAATGCACTAAATAGTATCAGAGGGGTAGCCGTGTTAGTCTGGATCTGTAAAAAGCCACAGAGAGTCCTGTGGCACCTTTAAGACTAACAGATGTATTGGAACATAAGCTTTCATGCGTCTGACGAAGTGGGTATTCACCCACGAAAGCTTATGCTCTAATACATATGTTAATCTTAAAGGTGCCAGAGGACTCTCTGTTGCTTTTTACTAAATAGTAATGAGTTATCAAGGATCCCAATACACTTTACATAGAAATCTTTATATTGGAATCCCACGCCTATAATTGAAATACTATAGCAGTTTATGTATTGTCTATGCAAGGATCACTCACTCACTACTGAAATGCAGCCACCCGTGGGGTGGAACATAGCAACCCTTCTGGACCAACAACACAACACAGCAGTTTTTAGGAGGGGGGATGAAAAAATGCTTTCAACTGAAATTACTAGGAAAATTTTAGTTATTCAGAGTGTAACAAGTGACCCAAGAATTTGGCAAAGACACTATGGGATCATTTAAAGAGCGCAAACAGTCAGAACTTCAGTGACAAAACTTATCAGCAGTTCATTACCCTGTAGAACCATGCTGGAGAAATGGTTCAGTCTCCACTCAGAGAAAATAATGCCATCTACTGAGTCATCATCATCATCATTTTCGGCAGCACCCTGTTTTTTCCATGAAGGTTTCCCATCCTAGTACTGACAAGGTCTGAGCTTGTTTCTCTTGCTTTTGAGATCACACCCATAGTGAAACTGATACAGCAGAGAAAATGGCAAGCTCAACTTGGGAGAGAGAAATTAAAAAACAACCTTTTCTCCTTTTGCCCCAGGTTCTCCTCTGTTTCCTGGTGTTCCAGATACCCCCTAAGAGAAAAATTAAATAGTTAGTACTAACAACTGCTTCCAAGACATAAGAAATTTGCAATTATGATTACCACTGCAGTGCAGACATTGCCATAATGTGTCTTGCATTTCTGTGATACACTACAAGATGCACCACAGAGATGCTTCCATGAGGATTTAAAGCGTTTAGACACATGTACTTACCTTGAAGCCCTCTGCTCCTGGTAATCCTTTGAGACCTAGAGGACCTTGATCACCCTTTGAAAGAAAAGAACACTATCAACCAAGAAAATACATTTGCACTAACTAGAACTGCAATAAGTCAGTTTATCTATCTAGTTTGCTGCCAGATCAGTTTGATGATGATTTCCCTGTAAACCATATTGATTTCCTAGCATTTTCCAACAGATATTACTAATTCAAATCATAAACAAGTTATATGGACTAGTACCTTAGCTGCAGTAAATCACTGTAGCTCTACTGACTTTAATGAAGCTATGCCCTAAATTAGCTATGGCTCTAAATTATTTCTGATAGCAGATTCATGGTTAACATTTCATATTTACAGATGAAGTATTCTGTTTAATATTTTGGCAATGGCAACATGTTTCTGGGATACTTCAAATCACAAGTACATTGTTCATTTTCCCTTTTATATTTCACATAAAATACATGGCAAAAAAGTTAATAGGCTGCTCAGTTTCCTGTTTGATTCTGAACTTTGGCTTCATGCAGAATATAATGCAATACATACCCATTCACCATGTAACCCTCTCATTCCTTTTTCACCCTTAGTGCCCACTAAACCCTTAAAGGAAAATAAAATAAAATGTGATACAAACAAATGAAAAAAAATCAGATATTTTTATATACTTGAACAATAAGTTAGTCATACTTTTGGACCAGGCTCTCCAGTGTTTCCATAATTTCCCGGGTTACCACGGACTCCCTATTAACAAGAAAAACAGTTTCATTGTTTAGTTTTAAGTGAATATAGTGCTAGTGAGTGTCATTGGAAAGACTGCATTGGGGTCTGAAGTTCTTTTTATATCCACACAAGAGTCAATGCAAGTTTTCCCCTGCTGCCAATCAAGGTCTTTAAGCCAGTCCTAGAGACTGAAGACCTCTACACCCATTCTGCCCTTAGCTTCTCTACTGAATCTTGCAACACCATCTAGTGGCAATTGTAATTGGGACTGAGTGAGCAATCTAGAAGAATTTCCAGTGTTAACTACACAGTTGGATTAAAGCATGAGGATATCGTCACATCACAGCCAAAAATGATACAATGCAAGCTCAACAGGGCTCACGCACTGGGGCTAGGAGCTTGGGTGCAGGAAAGAAGCCGGTCAGATGACAAGAGAGCGCAGTCACTATCGATGATCTTTTTATACTTTGGGACTGGCTCCTGAAGTGCCAGCTCTCATGAGGTGACATCATAAAGTGACACCAAGACTACTGAAATCAAACCTGTGATGTTTAGGTTTAACTTGACAAGTTCAGACAGCTGACATGAAATTGAATATGTCTATTTCCTGAATCATAAGAGGGACTTCTGCTCTTTAGGAATGAGACTAAAACTAATTTCCCATATGTGAGACTGTGTTAGAATTGCATGTTATCACTTTAAGAGTGGGGTGGCATTCCTGGTCCTGCTTGCAGGCTAGGGGGCTCTGTAGCAAAGCATGAGCACAGAGTCAGTAATGAAAGAGCCAGCTTAAAGCAGGATGAGGTGAGCTGTGCCTTGCTGCCTTAGGGAGCAGCCTGTTTTCTCTCTGTGTATTTTTGGGTTCTTGTGTGATATTGTTCTGAATTCTAAGAAATAAAGTAGTGTTAGGTTGCAACCTTCCAGCAATAGTATTTATGTTTTTTATCTAACTTCTGTGAGTATTCTGAGAACATAAAACAATAGAACATGGATTCTCAACTCACAGGTCATGACCCCCAGCAATATCGGGGGTCATGACTACCCTCTTTTTCTTTATGGCTAGATTAGAAAGGGGTCCTGAAACTGGTTTCTGTTGTAACATGGGATCAAAGGATGGAAAGGGTTGAACCACAGACCACTGAACAAACTTTGGTTAAGGAAGCTGCAAAATCCTTTGGTCACAAGGTTTCAGCAGGAGCCTGGACCAGAAAGGGAAGGAGCAGGTAGTTCATTGCCCCTCTGCTGAAGCTCCCTTTTGTCCACCATGTACAGCAACGGTGAACATGTTTTCAAAGCCGCCAGTCTGCATTACTGAGCAATGCAGACTATACAATGAAGGCATGTTGTCTTATTTAATATTAAAGATAAAGCATAAATGGTAATTACCAGATTTCCAACACTGACAGACTTTCCTTGTTCTCCCTTCTCTCCTTTTTGCCCCTGGTGCAGGAGTAGAAAAATGGACATCATTTCTACACAAAAATTAAAAATGATCTTCACAAATAGAAAGTTGATTTTTAAATTATACCTTGGGCCCTGTTGTTCCTTGATCTCCTGGTCTCCCATGGGCACATTTACATACTGTATTTCCAGTAAGATCCTGTTGAGCGCTTGCTCCGCACTGACAATGAAGATACATGTTTTTTATTTTTTGCATTGCAAAGAGTGAGTTGAAGGACATGACTGATTTGATGGCATGGGGAGCTGCCATCTCTGTTCTCCACAAACGGCATTAGAAAATGTTCCTGAATCATATAACAGAGCTGGCATTAGGCACACACATCAGGTGCATGGCTTTGGAGAGTTCTTGCTCTGTCAGCTTTCACATTAAGCAGAACTGAATTTAGTGGCCTGCTGGGAACCCCATACGTACCTTGAGAGGTACACGCTACAGGCCCAGTCTCACCAGTGATGGTGGAATTAGGGGTGCTGCCACACCCCTGGCTTGAAGTAGTAATAACAAACACCAAATACATGGTCTCCATCATCAGCATCCCCAATATAAAAATTGTTCCAGCACCCCTGAAGCTCACTCTCAGCTACTAATGCCCTGCCCCATTTCCAGATGATGAAGCCCTTCTGAATCTGCATAATAATGACAACATCCTGAGCCTCATTCTATCCCTTCTTCAGTCCCTTAGCAAAAACCATCTTGATCCACCCAGCCAAACACTTCCCCTCCTCCCCATGTGACATGTGATTTGGGGAAGTCTCCCTGAGGCCCTGTATACCTCATTTTGCACAGAACACTGCAAAACCTGTGCTCACTCTGTAGGTTAGTGCTGAAGCAAAGGAGTTCATGAAAGAAAGCACATAGCCTACTCACAACATCCAAAAGCTCACAGCAGCCTTCCGAGTAAGCTTTATCTGCGTCACAGTGCATTTCAAGTTGTTGTAAATCCACCTGACACATACAATCATTGGATTAAACTAATGTGAGCAATAGCAAATGTGCTAAATAAACGGGCTAAGAAAACCCCTCAGTGCACACGCGTGCAAATTCACGCACTCACACCTACTCATTTTGTGCTCCTCGTCACATAGACACATTTGCCTCCATCTGCATCAGCTACATACACTCAGTCTACACACACAGTTGCGGACATTGACCAATTGTTCCTCCCCACACCCATTTTTTCCATCCCTCACTAATGAATTCAATACAAATTCTGTATCCGGAGTAGCTGCAGAATCTGGCTCACATTAAAAGAGCAAATTCTGTCTCTGCTGCTTTTCTCTTTTTAAATTCTAAATTACTCAGTCTGATTTCCTTGAATAATGCAAAATTTCAAGTCAAATACTTGCTGTATGCTCTATTATCCACTAATAAAATGACAAAGGGTAAACAATTTTAAAAATCTTATTGGCTTTTCTCACTCTTCTGTGTTTGCTTGCATTCATAGCCTACAGAAATACTAAATCAAAATACAGTTGCCTCTAGCATAAAGCCTGTGCTAGGTCAGTAATTGCATTTGTTATTATATTTATATGTAGGAAGTATTTCACTGCTATTCTGAATGCTGATACTACAAATCTTTATTGCACAAAATAGTCACAACAATTTTTAGAGTCACATGCTCACCGCCAGAGGGAACTCTAGCTAAAGTAATAAAATATTGCTGTATGCCACTTATAGGAAAAATATTGAATAGATAACTGTATGAAAAGTTGCTACTACTTTTGTGTTAATTAAAAGCCTGCTCCTGTACCTCTAAAATTAATGAGTTTTGTCATTGATTTCAGTGGGAGGAAGTGGAGAGAAAAAAGGAACCTGCTGGAGATATTAAATTTTAAGGGGCAGAGGGAATTTAAATGCAACAGATCCATTTGAAAAGTTCACAAACAAAAGGATATAAACTGTAGCTAAGGAAACTTCACCTTATGGGAGATTGCACAGAGGATAGTTAGTGTCTGGAATGGAATCCCACAGGCAGCACGATGAGCAATTATGAACAATTGCAGTGCCCGGTTTACAATGGCTCCAGTGGCTCCATGGAGCTGGGCCCATGCTCAGAAGGGGCCCTGGCCTGTTCCACTTGCACTGTGCCCTGAGACCCTGCTGGCTCCCCTTGCTCACCACTTGCTCCTCTCAGCCTGCCCGCCAGCTGGCCAAGGGCTCCTCTCTGCCCCCTGCCCCCACCCCCCTGGCCAGAACTCAGTGCACCTCTGGCTCTGGGCAGTCTCTGCTTCCTACCACCTGTCTCCCTGAAACTGAGCTGCCTGGGACTGGTGCAGAAGCCTGGCCTGTCTCAGCCAGGTGGGTGTGTGGTGGAAGTCAGTGTGAAGGGCTTGGTTGGGCCCCTCCAGGCAAGTGCATCTTGAGGGACCCTGGCCGGGGCAGGTCCTGGCCTGGCTGATCGCGCCACTCCCAAGGGGATGGAGCGATTCCCGGCCCTGGGACCAGCCCGGGCTGTGCTGCCGCCTCAGCCCGGCAGACACTGTCGCCTCCCAGCAGGGCTGGTGACTGTGGCCGGGAGGCATGGCTTGGGGGAGTGGGTCTGTGGGGAGTATGGGGGGGTGATGGGCTGTGAAGGGGCAGGGAGGTTCTGTGTGTGCTGGGGCACTAGGGAGTGGCGGTTATGTGGGGGGTGCTGGGCAGTTGTGGTGGGGCTGTGGGCAGGGGTGGTGTTGTGCAGGGCGCTGTGCATTTGTGGGTGGGTCTGGGGGGCCTCTGGTCATAGGGAGTTGGGGGGTGTTGGGCGGGGGGGAGCTGTGTGGTATAGCATGGGCCTGCCCGCGAGGGGAAGGGCTATGTTGACAGCACAGAGCCGGGCAGGCCACTGTGTGTCTGGCAACTGCCGGTTTGTAAATAGTGCCCCCGCATTGGGCAGAGCGGGGCCGCCCCTGCCTTGCCATGCCCCATTGCCTCTGGCTGGCTCCTGACTCCGGAGACTGACCTCCCCGCACCATTCTCCATTGCCTCCATGGGGGCCCACAAAAGGTTAATCCAGCCCTGAACAACTGTATTTAGAAAAAGAATCAGGTGGACACAGAATAAAAACACTGAACATTAACTAGGTTCACTGACCTAGCCTAATGGCTTTCTTCTCTTATATTTCCAGTAGATGACACTGTGCAGTAACATTACTCATGCTAGATGAGCTACTTACCAAAACAGGAGACTCTTCAACTGATCTTTTTACCAGCAAAGTATATCCGTTTCCATAAACACCTCTCTGTTCATTTCCTGGAACTGCACTGACCTCCTGACAATCAATCAATAATTTTGCATCATCGCCTTTCACACTTAATGCTAACTTGTGCCAAGAACCATCAAAAGCCTTGTCCACATTGTTGAATGTCCTGAACATGAGTGTTTTGGATGGAGTGGCATGAAAGAAATCCAGAGATTTTTTGTCACGCAGGAAGCGAATACCAACTCTGGTTTTGCCAGCAGAATCACTAACTTGCCATAAATTCCACACATTTTGTGGAGTGTCTTCCAGCATCTTAAAAGTAGCAATGATGGAAAATTCTGAAGGCAAGCAGTCAGGATGACCACTAAAACAAGAACACATGCAGTCCATTTAAAGTCTACATATTGAGACACAATGTAAACCAAACCCCATTCAACAAATTTCATCTCTAATGCATTTAAACTTTATTATTTTAACAGTGCTGTAATGTGGTAGAGAGTCAGCTAGAGAGTCACTAAGGAGTACATTTTAAGAGTGGTATTTCAAGGATTTGTCCACATAATGTTAATGAGATCACACACTTTATTACTCCCAGAGATGCTGAACAAAAGGCCAGATTCTACATTTTGCTCTCAGGCAAACTTCCACTGAAAACACGAGTGCACACACTGCACAATTCCTTCACAAAGTGCAGTGTTTTCCTTCCACCCCCTTTTGGCACCTGGCAAGCTAGCCAGCATCAAGGTGCAGGGAGAAACTCAAGTGAGTGCAGCGACTCTTGCATGGTAGGTCTAAAGTGGTGAAAACCTCTTAGCACCCTCCGCCCATCCAGCTGCACAAAGACCAATCCCAATATAGCTCTTAAATCTTACTCACGTTCTGTGTTTAACTTAGGGTGACCAGAGGGCAAGTATGAAAAATTGGGACAGGGTGGGGGGTAATAGGTGCCTATATAAGAAAAAGCCCCCAAAATCAGGACTGTCCCTATAAAATCGGGACATTTGGTCACCCTAGTTTAACTAGGATCCATTTCTTCAGCAAAATCTCTTAGTTTTAAGGAAGAAACAGACATAGAGTTTAATTTATAGCATACCTGGTGTTTTTCCTGAGCTGTATGGTAGGATTTATGCAGTAAACTAAAGAATCTGAGTTTGATCCTTCAACTATGTTTAGATCCGATGCTTTGGACAATCTGAACTCCTGAAGAAGATCAACCTCTGCAATTTTAAAAAGGTTTTATAATTAGTTTCATTTGCCAAAGATTTGAGTTGCTTGGTATTTTCTATTAAAACAACTCTCCTGGGGGAAATTGACATAGAACTATTGACTCCAATGGAGTGAAGCCAAGTTATGGTCAATGAGATACTGGCCCTGTTAGTGCTGCCAATGGAAAACTGGTTTCTCATTGCTGGTTCTGTGCGAATATTTGTAAGTGGCCAGGTTTGGTTTCTGGCTCATCATAGGAGGGAGAATGCAGACAAAGAGAGCCCTTTTCTCCTGCTTGGGCACCTGTGCAGGGGGCAGCAGAACACTTGTGCTTGCATTCCCTTGACATATGATCTGAGGGACCACCAGATCATCTAGTCTTACCTGCTGTGTGTCACAGGCCACCAACAGCACCTTGCACCCACACACTAAACCCAGCAGCCAAAATTAGACCAAAGTATTACAGCCAACAGGAGACTAGACTTTTATGTGCCACAGAAAGAGAACAGGAGGGATTGAGGTGCACCAATGCCTGAGGCCCCTACAGTAGCAGGGAATGACTAAGTGAGATATACCCAAATAATCCTGGCAAGTGACCTGCACCCACACACCACAGAGGAAGGCAAAAACAAACAAAAAAAAACAAAAAACAGGTCACTGGCCAATCTGACCTGGAGGAAAATGCATTCCCAACCCCCATATAGTGAGCAAGAACCAACCAGCCAAATACCTGAGAGAGAGAATGCTGGGTGCCACCTCAGAGCACTTGCACACCCTGTCCAGTGTACTATCTCCAGCCATGGCCATCCCTGATGATTCAGAGAAAGGAGTGCAACAACAAAAACACCTACCCCAGAATATACTGGTTTTGTTTTGGTGTTTGTTTGGGTCTTTAGGGTTTTTTTTCCTTGACAGATATTTAGGCAGGAAGACTATGACAGGTACAGAGGCAGCAGTGGTAGTGACTGAAGCCATGGAAGAGACAATGAAGATGACCAGATGTGGAAGCTGTGAGATGTACATGATCCTAGAGCAGATATCTGAAAAGAGCTTCATTTGTATGAACTGCCACATAGATCTGATGGAAGAGAAGATCTGAGGCTTGGAGATACAGGTAGAAACTATGGTTGAGTTTCAAAGGGGGGTTGAGCAGATGATGGAGCAAAGGCAAGAGGAGGCTGAAGGGAAAAGTCAAGACTTGCAGGTGCAGCTGGACTGAAGAACTTGGATGGGAGATTGCTGGGTGAGGAAAGTGGCCAGTGGAAGAAAGTGACTATGAGAACCAGGCAGAGGAAAAGAACAGCTAGTACTGGAGAAATAATGCTCAGGAACAGGTTTGCTGAGTTGGAAAATGAAGAAGGGGCATAGCAGGCAATAACTGAAGGAGGGAGGGCAAGGAAGAAGAAAAGAGCAGCCAATCCTGTAAGGAGAAGAGCCAATGGAGATACCCAGAATTCAGAGCTCCGAAAGGATACAGAATGACTTAGAGAAGATTGCATGGGAGAGAAAAAGACAAGAGGACTTGCAGACAGAAAGAACAGGAGGAAGGCCAGAGAATCACACCATCACCAGGAAAAGGCAGGTCTATATGATTGGGGACTCTCTACTAAGAAGAACAGGTCTGTCACCAGAGCTCATCCAGAGAACCGAAGGCTGTGCTGTCTTCCAGGATCTAAGATATGGGGTGTGAACCTGAGGCTGAGGAGAATCCTAATGGGAGCAGGAAAGAATCCACTGTTTATCCTTAATGTGGGAACAAATGACACAGCTAGATTCTCGCTGGAATATATCAAGGGAGACTATGCCAGGCTGGGGAAGATGCTTAAGGAAATGGAGGCTCAGGTGATCTTCAGTGGGATTCTGCCTGTCCCTAGAGGAGGAGAATGAAGGTGAGACAACATTATGATGATCAACAGATAGCTCAGGCAATGATGCTATAAGGAGGACATTGGGATGTTTGACCACTGAGAGACATTCATAGACAGAAGACAGTTTTCTTGGGATGGACTCCACCTGAGTAAGGAGGGAAATAGACTTCTGGTAAGGAGGTTGGTGCAACTCATTAAAAGAGCTTTAAACTAGGAACTCAGGGGAGACGGTTGGGAGATGCTCATGATATCTCCAGGCCTGATTTTAACATTGAGAGGAAAGAAAATCAAGTAAGGAAGGATACCAGTCAGATAGTCGACAGTAGCAGTAGAATGACTGTACCCACTCAGGCAAGGAATGTGGGCAAAGCCAAGCAGCATCAGTTAAGATGTTCGTACACCAATGCAAGGAGCCTGGGTAACAAAACGGAGGAACTAGAACTACTCATGCAGAAAGTGAAACCAGATATTATAGGGATAACAGAAACATGATGGAATAGTAGTCATGACTGGAGTACAGGTATTGAAGGGTATGTGCTGTTCAGGAAAGACAGAAATAAAGGCAAAGGTGGTGGAGTAGCATTGCATGTTAATGATGAGGTAGACTGTAAAGAAATTAGAAGTGATGGAATGGATAAGCCAGAGTGTGTTTAGGTCAAAATCACTTTGGGGAAGAAAGCTACTAAAGGTTCCCACGATATAGTGCTTGGGGCGTGCTACAGATCACCAGGATCCAATTTGGCTATGGCTAGAGACCTCTTTAATGTTTTTAATGAAATAAATACTACTGGGAATTGTGGGATCATGGGAGACTTTAACTTCCCAGATATAGATTGGAGGGAAAGTGCTACTAGTAATAGTAGGTTTTCCTGGGTGTGATAGCTGAGAGATTTCTTCACCAAATAGTTGCTGAACCAACAAGAGTGATGCCATTTTAGATTTGGTATTGGTGCGTAGTGAGGACCTCATAGAAGAACTGGTGGTAGAGGACAACCTTGGTTTGAGTGATCATGAGTTAATTCAGTTTACACTAAATGGAAGGATAAACAAAAATAGATCTGCAACAAGAGTCCTTGATTTCAAAAGAGCAAACATTAATAAATTAAGGGAATTAGATAAGTGGACCAAAGAATTCAAGCATCTGAATAACTTGGAATAACTTTAAGTCAAAGTTGCCAAAGCTGTCTGAAACCTGCATCCCAAGAAAGGGGAAAAAATTCATAGGGAAGGGTTGCAGACCAAGCTGCATGAGCAAGCATCTCAAACAGGTGATGATGAGAAAGCAGCAAGCCTACAAGGAATGGAAGATGGGCGGGATCAGCAAGGAAAACTACCTCTTGGAGGTCAGAAAGTGTAGGGATAAAGCGAGAACTGCCAAAAGCCAAGCAGAGTTGGACCTTGGAAAGGGAATTAAAACCAATAGTAAAAGGTTCTATAGCCATATAAATAAGAAGAAAACAAGGAAAAAAGAAGTGGGACCACTAAGCACTGAGGATGGGGTGGAGATTAAAGATACTCTAGGCATGGTCCAATACCTAAACAAATACTTTGCCTCGGTTTTTAATGAGGCTAATGAAGAGTTTAGAGGTAGTGGCAGGGTGGCTAACAGCAACAAGGATATGGAGGTAAAAATTACCACATTCGAGGTGGAAAACAAACTCAAACAGTTTAATGAGACTAAATTGCAGCCCCTGGGTAATCTTAATTATAGGAAGTGGCACATGAAATGGCAAGCCCAATAGCAAGGATTTTTAATGAATCTGTAAACTCGGGTATTGTACCCTATGACTGCAAAATTGCTAATATATTTCCTATTTTTAAGAAAGGGGGGAAAAAGTGATCCAGGAAATTACAGGCCTGTTAGTTTGACCTCAATTGTATGCAAGGTTTTGGCACAAATTTTGAAAGTGAAAGTAGCTAAGGACATAGAGGTGAACAGTAAAGGGATAAAATACAACATGGCTTTACAAAAGGTAGATCATGTGAGACCAACCTGATCCCCTTCTTTGAGAAGATAACTGATTTTTTAGACAAAGGAAATGCAGTAGATCTAATCTACCTGGATTTCAGTAAGGCATTTGATACAGTGCCACATGGGAAATTATTAGTTAAATTGGTGAAGATGGGGATTAATATGAGAATTGAAAGGTGGATAAGGAACTGGTTAAAGGGGTGATTACAATGGGTCAGACTGAAAGGTGAATTGTCCGGCTGAAGGGAAGTTACTAGTGGAGTTCCTCAGGGATTGGTCTTGGGACCAATCTTATTTAATATTTTTATTACTGATCTTGGCACAAAAAGTGAGTGTGCACTAATAAAATTTGCAGATGACAGAAAGTTGGGAGGTATTGCCAATACAGAGGAGGACTGGAATATCATACAAAAAGATCTAGATCCTTGTAAACTGGAGTAATAGAAATGGGAGGAATTTTTACTATAAGCTGGGGGCTTATCAGTTGAAAGCGACAGAGGAGGAGAAAGACCTGGGTGTACCAGTTGATCACAGGATGATTAGGAGCCGTCAATGTGATGCGGCCATGAAAAAGGCTAATGCAATCCTAGGATGCATCAGGCAAGGTATTTCCAGTGGAGACCTTTCTTTTACGGAAACTTAATATTTATTTATTTTTGCTACTTGATTTGTTCTACATTAATGTCTTTTCAAAACTAAAGATTGGTTGGTAATTATGAGCCTTTTCCTTCCTATGTTTTAATAGTGGCTTCCTGGACAATAACTGTTTTACACAATTGCTTATTCCATAAGTAATGAGAATGGTTTGTCAGGAAATGTGTTTCTTACTCTGCTAGATAAAAATAGAATTCCAACCACTTATTTACTTAGCAGCTAGGCTTCAGTACTGCCCACCATTTGAGGTGTCTACCTTCTGCTGCATAGTTTTGTTTTCCCATACCTTGATATAGGTGTCATCAGATGCCAGATTTCTTGTGACAGTATTTGAGCTACTGTAGGAATTATGAAGCAAAGTGAGACATTTATTATGTATATTTGCATGCGGATATCCAGAATGCTTTTCCAACAGTTATTTAAGATTTGAGAACAAATTGCATTGTTATATTGTGTGTTCTTTGTTATTATAAGCAATAGCATAATTTTTAGTTGTATATGGCAACTTTTTTGTACTGTTGCATGTAATAAATAAAATAAGCATAAAGTTAAATTGCACCTTAGAGATGAAGGTTGTTATTCAAGCTATTCTTCAGTTTCTCTCTCTCACACACACGCGCTTATTTTGATGCAGAGCCAAATCACTGCAAAATACTATAATGGAGGAGGGGATCACTTATTTCATTACACAAGAATTAAGGCCAATTCTCTCTGAAGAAATATATTGTCAGTTAGTAAAAGAGTGCTTAGAAAATGTCCACTTGAAACTTATTTTGATTAAAAAAAAATAGGAAAAAATTCATGGTACTTTTCACAATTTTTTTCTGTAACAAGCTTGTCAGCACATTTTTGATGAAAAATATTTTTAATCAGCTCTGAATTTATCAACTATGAAAGAAGTATGTTCACATACCTACAGAATTTGGTAAATCCTGACATAGGAAAATATTGAAAAGAGTCACCAGGACCATCAGAACTGGAAATTTCATTGTAGGACTTCTTGAGTACATGCACCTATGAAAGGAACATTTAATAGTTAGATCTGTTTATTATTAATGCTAATCTGCTACTCTCACTCAATAGTCCCTAAAGCACTAGGTTTGCTGTGATAGGGAATCCCCACAACAGATGGGGAATGTGAGTGTATATATACACAGTATATATGTATAAACATACACACAGACACTGCATGCATAAATTAAAGACTTAAAATATGCATTGTAATTATTTTCAAAATATATGTCTAATAATTATCCATCATGTAAAGGGTCACAAATGACCCCAAATCACCTTCTATAACTAGATTTCTATGCACAAGTATTTGTTACAAAGATATTGGCTAGTTAGTTTTAACTACATTATGGATACAAACAACAGTGGTAAACTATATGCGGAATTCAATCATCCTCTACTGAGTGACAAAGATAAATATTGAACCTTACAGTTTGCTGTGAAAGGCCATTCTAAGAATGGAGCTTTTACTTTACTAGATGTACTGCATGTGTGATTAATTCATTGTCTTATTTTTCACATAGATTGTTTTCTCTTTAATGTTTTAATAATTTAATTATTAGACTAGTACTTGGATGATATTATCTACATGGCATCATCCCATTAAAAAGATTTACTCCTTACAGTTTTCAGTCTAAAGCTCTATCCTAAGGTCATTGATGTCAATGGAGTTTTAGTCACTGACCTCACTTGAAGCAGGATGAGGCTCAAAATTATACACAGTGAAATATGTTTCAATTTGTTAATCTACAGCCCAGTCCTGCTGTCATTGAAATTAAGGGGTTTAGGACTAAGGCCCTTGTTAGCATCTTTGAAGATTTTCACAATATGCTGTCACTCTACACACAACAGTCACTCTAATTACTTTCAGATCAATAAAAAATATCTTCTAAAAGATGAGAAAGAACCAACCCTTGTCTTCTGACATCTAGACTTTTGGGAAAGTTTCAAATCTGTAGTTAGATGCAAATTGCTCTACTCAGCTAATCCCTAACCATTTTTACTAGAAAGTCTGCTAGCCATGCGATTGTTAATCTTGCAACAATTGATTTGGACTAACTATGCATTATCCTTTTCCTTTATTTCTTAAAAAAGAAATCAAAAGACAGAGGAGCAAGGCACTTACACATATTATTCTAGTATCATTCTGATGCACACATAATGTGAGTATCAAGGACAGCATATCAATATGCTTATATTATTAGGATACATCAGCAGCAATAATCATATGCATTTAAAGCCTAATATTGTAACCTTTACTTATGTGAGTAACAGCACTGAAATCAGTGAAATTATTTGAGTATAGGCTGAAGGATCAGGTCCTACACCAAATCCTTCACAATATTTGTAATATACCATACATTTGATAACTAGATATAAAAGCAAGAGACTCTATTCTTAGATTCATAGATTCCAAGGCCAGAGGGACCATTGTGATCATCTAGCCTGTCCTCCAGTATAACACATAGAACTTCCTCAGAATAATTCCTAGAGCAGGTCTTCTAGGAAAAACATCCAGTCTTGATTTTAAAAGTGTCAGTGATTGAGAATTCACCACTACCCTTGGTAAATTATTCCAATAATTAATTACTCTCATTGTTAAGAATTTATGCCTTATTTCCACTCTGAATTTATATAGCTTCGACTTCCAGCTATTGGATGGTGTTATAGCTTTCTCTGCTAGACTGAAGTGCCCACAATTAAATATTTTTCCCTTGTAGATTCTAATAAACTGTAATCAAGTCACCCTTAATTTTCTCTTTGTTATTTCATGCAAGAATGTTAATTACACAATTCAGTAATTTTAAAAAGTCATCTTTGTTAAAGTATATTTTTTCTCTAAAAAGTGGCATAGGTATTTAGTTCCTGATTATTATAGACATAGACAATGTATTCTAACATTAGTATGTTGCAACATTTCAAAAGACGCATTTATACAAACTGCATTTCAATTAGCTGCTTCTTTTTCATTTTCCTGGAGATTCTGAATGCAATCTCATGTTACTAAAAAATATAGGGAAGAAAACTAAGTGGTTCATAGCTAAGGTATAATGAAACTTGTTAGCAAGCACTTTTTTTTTTTTTTACACAAAACATACAGCATAATGTGCTTGTACATATCATAACTAGAAAGCACAGGTACATGGATATAGTGGATAAAGTCTCATATAAGAAGGTACAATGCCAAATGGAAGCAATAAGAAGAAAACTTACATTCTTTCTAGCAACAAACGTGGATGAGGAGCAGTGTACCTATGAGGTCACAAAGCTTTAGATTGACTCTGCTGGAACACAAAGAATATCAAGAGAAAGTACGTGGAGAAGTTGAACAAAATAGAGCTAAAGATTCCTCATACTAAGTACTTTCTTCAATCTCAGCCATTTCTTTCAGTAACCTCTTTGCTCCCCCTATAATGGCTAGAGGCTCTGCTGTCTGATCATATAGTAGCTCTCACAAGTTTTTTAGGCCTCTGATAGGACAGTCGCTCCCCAAATAGAGTTTCTTGGAAAATCTCTCTAATGCTGAAGGGCAGAGGGTGTCTGGATTCCCTCCCTTTCTCCCTCCACCTCCTGTCACCAGAACTTTCAAATCTGTGACAGCTTACTGAAGGGCTGAATAAATGAGCATTTGTTAGAGTGCAAGAAGTGTAGTATCTCTATGATTTGCTTTATCCAGCTTTGCCTGAACCCCTTAGATCTCTAAGCTTCATTTGATCAGATTTTCTCATAAGATTTCCATTTCTTCCTTGTTTGCAGGGCTGATGGTACATTAAAAAAGCCTTTTCATATTATATTTAAGTACTTCCACTTGTAGTCCTATACATAAAGGACATCGTCTGCATAGTGCTGAACACATTGCCAGGCTGAGACCGCTATCTCTACCTGTAAGTAATACTGATTATTACTTATTACTAAGATCATATTCTCCATGAGAGAAACAAATATTTGCACAAAAAGCCCTTCAGGAAGTGATCTCAGTGATCTGGGACCAGTATAAACAAATAAGTATAAGCCAATGCATCCACCATTTGGTCATCTGATAAAATATTATTAAATTAATCAACAATCACATACTTTATGAAACAGTGTGCAACAAACTGGAGAAAGTCTCCCGCTAGTTTGGGTCAGGCCCAATATGCACAAATTTGTTCTCAAGGTTCTGATCATGGCAAACACAAACACTGGGCTTAAAACAATGGTTAGGTTTGGGGTTTTAAATATGTTTTAGTTTAATGTGTTTCAAAATGTTTTGTTCTTAGTTTTAGTATAGCGTTTAAAATTGCTGCTCATGATATCTTGTAAGACTCAATGTAACTAAAATTTGTCAGTTGTTTATTCATTTTTATATATTATAGATAACCTCAATAATTTCTTGCTACAATGCAGATACCACTCAAAGAACTTTTAGTTACACATGTTTAGTGAGGGAGGTTATTGGTATCAACCATCAGCCATATATAAAAGACATTTACATATACAGAACTACAATATATATCCTTACTGTATGATTCTCTTCTTTAGTTGTAATTCTCTTCATTAATGTAGAACTTTGCTGAAGCAAAGTTCCTAGTCATGCTGTGAGAGACACTACATAGCAACAGGGTGTTATATTTTACAAGGAGTTGACAGACCTAAGACAAATATATCACCAGTGAACAAAATGGATTCTGAAGCGTCCCCCATACACTGCAGCTGTTATGCTGCTTGAATCCCAGAGATAGTGGATAGGAATATGAAATTTGGCTGTTTAAAAACTTCTTTCACAGAAGTAAGAGCTCTTCTTTGTGCTGTTTTCGTACCCACTCTTAGGCCTGGGTCCTGATCCAAAGCTCATTTAAGTCCGTGGAAAGACTCCCACTGACTTTAGCGGGCAGTGGAGCTGACTCATTGTGTTTAGTATAAGATCTAGTGAATTTGACAAACTTCTGATATTATTTTCACCTCTGTCTATAGCAGTATATAAGGCTGTTCAGCTCACCAAAAAAAAGCTTCTCTTTTTATTCAAAGTGCATCTGTGGCTTCTTTTTTTTTTTTTTGCTGATTACCTTCTGATTCGGAAAGCACCAGAACATACTCATATTTTCTTGGATATTGCTAAGATGTGATCACTTGATAGATTTGTATATAATATTCTTAAGACATCAGTACAGAAATATTTCATGCAATTTTTCCAAGTATTTGGTTACATAAAATACACACTTTGATAAGATACTGTCAAATAGCTAAGGGGAAGTTTTGACCTCCCATTGAACTCTCTGGCCTAGATGATCTGTTCTGGTCAGCAAAGGTCTGATGGGAGTTGAGTACAAAGGTGGCTTTGCATTCCCGCAGTCCTGGGACCAACTGAAGTCCAAGTTCAGTCCCACTGCAATTTACAGTGGCCCTGAAGTGCACTCAGCTGCCTGTGGCCCAGTAATGCAGTTGCTCTAACCACCATAGGAGACTCTGGCATCAGGGAACTCTGTTGCCAGGGTCCTCACCTCTCTTGCACCCCTAGTTGACCACTTTCTCAGCCCTGCAATGACCTGGCTCTCTGGCCAGGTCACCTCTTAAGTTCAGCCCCCTTTCAGGGTAACAAAAGGTCCAGCTGAAAGTCCAAAGTAGGGTCGGGTCAGGACTGGGTCAAGAGCAGCACTGAAACTGGGGTCTGGGGACAGGTCACAAGTCAGAACTGGGGTCAGAGTCCATGGATAAGCCAAATTGAGATTGTAGTCAGAGACAGGAAGCAGGCCAAAGGGTGAAGCCAGGTTGAAGTCAGTACAAAGGTCAGGGGGCTCAGGAGGCAGGTGCAGGGCTGGAGTGGATCAGCAACAGGGCTGGAGTGGGGTCAGGGTAGGGCCTGGGCAAGGCAAAGCTCAGGGCAGTAACAGAAATGGGATCAAGAGCAGGCTGGAAGGCTACGGACTCTGTAACACCGAGACAGCTGGAGGGTTCCTGGCCAAGTGGTGCTATTGCACAGATGAACTTGCAGCTCTAGCAGGGTCAGTGTACCTGTGCTTGGGGGTCCTCTGACCAGGGCCCTGCCAAGGGATAGGCGGCCACAGTGTGACTGCATGATGAGTCACTGCAGGCTCTGTTTAAGGGATGAGTCAGTGCAGCTGAGTTGCTGCAGCTGTGTCCGTGACGAGTCACTGCAGGTTCTGCTGGCACCTACTGAGAATGTGGGCACATCTAAAGGCCCCCTCCCCCCAGGATCTACTGAACCCAGATCCCAAGTAAATACCAGGGACAACAAATGATAAAACACAGACAGGAGTGAAGGTCACAGGGTCAAAATCAGGGAACCAGAAGGGGACACCAAGCAGAAAACCCCAGCCAGCACCCACTGTTCTTCAAAGGCATCCAGGGAGCCAGTGGTGGTGGCCCAAAGGAACTCTGCCTGGATATGTGACCTAAGGAAGGAGCGGAAATAGGCCCCACAGTTGCAGAGAACCTCCCCATCCAACATCCTTCTCCTGGTATGATGGACGGCCACTTTCGCCAACGTGAGGAGGAGGTTGATGAGGAGGTCTCGTGACTTCACGGGGCAATGGATGGGGTGTGCAAATATCAGGAGGTGTGGGGAGAAATTCAGCCAGAACCTAAGAAGAAGGTTCTGGAGAAGCCAGGAAAGGGGCTGCAACCTGGTACACTCAAGGTAGATGTGTGCCAGCATCTCCTTCTCGCTGCAGAAGGGGCCAGTGTTGGGGGGGGGGGGTGAACTGTGCCAGGTACTCACCCTGAAGGAGCTGCCAACTAAGATCCCTGGTGGGCCAGGGGGTCAGGATGGAATACAGACTGGCCCACCGCACCTCCCCACCTTCCACGGGTGGTAGAAGATCCCACTACTTGGTGTTGGGGTGGGACATGAGGGTGAGGAAATGAAGGGCATGGAGCACAAGCACATACAGTTGTTTCCTACTCATGGTTCAGAAATGGACCAACTGCAGGCCGCACAGCCAGCTCGGGTGATGCGGAGGTGGTGGCCAGGGGGGCTCAGAGAGCAGGGCCCAATGGTGAGGTCAGGGGGCCAGGGGTGAGGGATGGGTGAGGAGCACTCTCCTGCAAGACCAGCTTGAAGAAGGCCTATGAGGCGGGCTGTAAGCCTGCCCTCACCTCCTGGAGTATACGCTGGGGGACACAAGCGGTGGAGAGCCTTATGCACTGGCTGAGCACCAGGGGGTCCACCCAGGCCCTCCAGTCGTAGTTCAAGAGATCTCTGATCCTGGTGGTATCTGCCAGGACCAATCTCCGAGACAGTGAGGGGGGGACTCTGCCACCTACCCACCAAGCTGAGGAAATCTTCCTCCTTGGTGGCTGCCATGGACTGGTCACCAAGACCAGCTTCCAGGCCTGGAGATGGTTCTGATAGAAGACTGGCAGCTTGGATAGTTCTCGCAGAAGACTCCTCGGATGGAGGTAAAAGAGCTGCCGGTCGTAATAGAGCCGTCAGAGGTGTAGGAGGCATGTGCCAGTGTGCTCCATGCCAGTCTACCTGCACCATAAAGGATCTCTGCAGGGCCTGGAGGCAGAAGACATGGACCTGACTGTGGAGGCAGAGCAGGCCCTGTCCCCCCTCCTCCAGGGGGGTTGAGTCATGGCAGCTGCGTGGGCAGCCATTGTCTGGCTATGGGCTTGCCTAACACCTGCCCGCCCTGTCAATCCAGCTGATGTAGTCAGTCCTGATTTCTCTTTGGCCATTCCCCTTTCTTCTGGTTTTGGGAGAGTGTGACAGGATCCCAGGGTGCAACCTGGACTGTGGGACAGCTGAGTCCTCCAAAACCCACCAGTCTGGGGTATCCCTCACACTGTGATGTTAATGTCAAGCTACAAGTCTCTGACAGGCACTGCACTTACACAGCCATCCACAGGCAGGGACACACCCAACTGTGTTACATGAATGGTCTCCCAGCCATTCATGAATCATCAATAGAGAGGCTCCAGCCTATTCCTCCCAGCTCCAGCCCTACATCTGTCTTGCACTGGTCAGAAGCTTGACATAAAGATAGGCATAAAGGTCAGAGATAGTTACCTTAAGAAAATAAACATGCTTTCCAAATCCTAAACTTAGTCTAAGCAAGAGTTAAATCCAACTGCTTTTCTCACCCTGACAGATGGCACAAGCGAGTTACAGTTCCTCAATACACAGACTGGGACTACCTTCCAGCCTGGGACCAAACTTCCCCCATCATAGGCTGTAGTGGGGCAGCTGCCCCACAGAGGGAAAAAAACGGGGTTAAAAGCAGCACCAGGGAGACTGCGCAGAACCCACAAATCAGGAAAGGGCTTATTGAGCCCACCAGTAGGGGGAAGGCTTGCTGGAGCAGCCAATCAGGGCCACTGAGGGCCATATATAAAGGGCTGCTCAGCAAAGCAGAAGGGAGTCTCTCCCTGGAAGTCAAGGGAAGAGGACTGGCTGCCCGAAGAAGTGCCATAGCTAGAGCAGTGCTGGGCAGGTGCAGCAGAGTGTGAGGGTGAGCTGCTGGCTGACCACTGCCAGGCTGGGGCTTTTTCTATAAGGGCTGAGAGGGTGCCAGGACTATGGGGGAAGTGGTCCAGTGAAAATAAGCAGCAGGTTGGAGGAGGGCAGTACATGGCTGCCGGCTATAGGGTCCCTGGGTCGGGACCCAGAGTAGCAGGTGGCCCTGGGTCCCCCCCCCCCCCCTTGCCAAGGAGGAGAGTGGCTGGTATCCAGACTGCAATTTTCCCCTGAGGCGAGGGGCTAGACCTTGGACTGCCCACTATTTTTTTCCAAGGATGCTCCAGCCCTGCCTATGTCCTGAGTGCAAAGTCTTTGTCCTCTGGACGTTCTTCCATGTGTTGAGTTGGGGTGGGGGAAAGGCCAAGTGATGATGTCACTCTCTTATACCTTCTTCCAGTTTGCTGGAAAGATCTTTGCTGTGACATGGGTGTCAGTCAGCCCCCATTGGCCAAGCAGTCTCCATTGCATATGTGCCTTCTCTAAGGAGTCTCTGGGATAGTGGATTGTGTGTTGATGAGCCACTAACGACATCTGGCTATTGATGGCTACTCCTTTATTGTGACTGAAAGGCTGGTTGTGGGTGTTTCCAACCTCACAACATATTTGAGTAACACATAGAGCAATACTTCATAACGTCACATATAATGACAGCACATAAAATCCAACAGGATATTAATGTTCAATGGATCAAGACTTTTAAAATGATACCTCACAAGGTATACTTTGTACAAAACATATCATAATTATAAGACAGTAGTTAATATGGGGGTTCCAGGGTGCTACTTTGACGTACAGAGTGGGACAACCAAAACCCCACTGCATTTCAGTAAGGGGACAATCCTGATTTTCTTACATCCTGATTTTCTTGATTAGGAATCCATATCTTGCAAATCTCGGGCCGAATTCTTCATTGACCTCGCTGATCTCAATTACTTAGCTATATCCTTTTCTCCCTGGCCTAATCTAACCTCCTTATGGTCAGGATCATAGGTGTCAAATCCGTGGGTGCTCTGGAGCTGGAGCACCCACAGAAAAAGATAGTGGGTGCTCAGCACCCACCAGCCACCCCACCAATCAGCTCCTCCCACTCCCACCTGTGCCTCCTGCCAATCAGCTGTTATGGTGGCAGGCGGGAGGCACTGGGGGGGGGAGGGAGGGAGGGAGAGGAGCAGGTGCAGGAAGAGATGGAGCGAGGGCAGGACACACTCGGGGAGGGGGGCAGAATGGGGGTGGAAAGAGATGGGGTGGGGTGGAGCCTCAGGGGAGGAGGTGGAGTTGGGGCAGGGCCTCGGGGCAGAGCGGGGGTGAAACACACCCAGGGAAAGCAGAAAGTCAGTGCCTGTGATCAGGCTTACATTTGGGCCTGTTATTTCCCCGTAGATGAGCAGTTATTTCACTGAGGTTTGGTTAAAGAATTCTCCCCAATTCTCACCTCAGTCTCCATAGAAATGTCTAGCTAAGATATTTAGCTGACTGCCAAGGATTTAACTTTGTAGACACATAGCTATATTAAAACTTCCAGGTGAACAGAGCTTCTCCCCAGCTCCTCCAACTAGAGCAGCATTCCTTTCCTCTAACGGGACAACAGCTAGCAGGAGAAATTTAGGGGCAGGACCCGAGAGTCCATGCTCATATTACTAATGCTACCTAAATTGTTGTATTCAGAGAATCCCAGTGGGAGATACCTCACAAATAAAAGATAGCATGGATGGACAGACTTCCTGACAGCAGTTAGGATTTCCCTGCTGTCTCCTTTGCTTGGGCTATGGTGGCCTTAAACCACATTGCTGGTCCCCTGATGTAACATGCAGGATTGCCTTCTTTCTGGAACTATGCAGGAGAGGAGCTGTGACTTGTCAGCTGACATACCACTCCTCTTGGTAACTGCAGAGGTACAAAAGCCCCTTCTCCCACATTTGCTTTGTGCCAGTTCTGCACTGAATCCCTTGGGAGGTATGCAGCAGAAGCGCTGAGTGGGTGTCCAAACCCAATTGGTCGCCGACATGGGCCAAACAACCAAGTTCAGATCTACAGCCAAATTTTTCCAAAGATCAAAGGGGTTTAGATGTCTAGTTTGTACTCTAGTTATCTATCTAGATGGCTCTTATCAACATAATATTGGCACACTCTATAATCATTGGTGGATTTAATCTCACACCGTCCCTGTGAGAGAATGGGATACTATTCCCTTTTTATAAATGGATTACTGAGGCACAAGGGAAGATCAACTGACTTGTCCAAGGACCCACAGGAATTGTGGCTGAATCAGGAATAGAACTCCTGCCTCCCATTCCAGTGCCACAGCCACTTTCCTACCTTATGCACATTACACATGAATAATATGTGAAAAAGGGACATTCTCCATTCACCCAAAACCACTATATATCTGGAAGGTATAACTCTAACTCGCACCTTGTTTTCATCAGTTCAAGAAATCCATCTCCATGCTTGCTGCTATAATGACTTCCAGAAAGATCAAAGAGTGGTCAAATCATAACTATAAAAAGATTTTGGCATTTTTTGCTTTCATCCATTGTTAAAATAATATAGAGTATGACGCACATGGGAGCAATTACTGTCAACTTCCAGCAAGATTTAAATTCTACACACTTTCTTCCTGGGAGAGTAGATTCCTTAGCATGTAGCCCCTGTTAGGGTTGCTGTTGCGACAGCTGTTCACTCTTCCCCTGCATTACATGAATCAAGCATCCTCTGTGACCATGTAATCAATTAGAACAAAATAGAATATTTCAGATCTCTCTTCCGCTCCTTGTCATGAGTGACATCTTGCACTTTAGACCTCAATTTACCAATGTCCTAAACACACCTGATGTCACCTCGCATTTATTATTGGATATTATCTATAGCAAAAAATACAGAATCATGAAACTGATAGAACAGAAAATTATTATGCTACGGAAATTAAGCCCACATCATTTTGAGGCTCCTGATTTATATGTTTTCATTTTGAGTACCTGCCCTGCATTCTATGACCTTGGCAGTTTGACAGGTGCAGTATGATTTTAATTAATCTCTTGAATTTTAACATTCAAAGTTAAAACAACAAACTCTGTTCCCAGAATTATTATATCTGCCAATAGACTGGAGAGTGTTCCCTTGTTCCTCAAGCCACTTGTCTGAATAAGAGATAAAAAGAAATTAAAATATAGAGACAATCTAAAAGCTTTGCTCAAGTAAAGGGTCACTAATCTACCTTTCTAGCAGCAATTGATACAAAAGGAATAACTTTACTGAAACAAGTATCTCAGATGGGACACCTTGCAGAAGGTTAAAAACAAAGATCAAGAGTACCATTAGCACTATTTGGATAGGCAGTCAAGTAGCAGTTAGAAGTAATCTCCTTCCCTCTTTGAAATGTGCCAGTTCTCCATAACCAACCTTTCCTTTCATTCACATAACATTCACATCTGTTTCATGTCAACTTTCCTTCCAGATAGCTGCACTGCACCTCACCCCCATCTCAATAGCTGGTGCCACTTCCGTTTTTTCCTCTCTGCACACCACCGCATCACTCCTGTGCCTTTGTTAACTGCTTACCCTCCCTTCTTCTTCAATGGCTTTCCCAGTCGTCCACTCTGTCCATAGAAGGTAGCCTCTCCTACAGCCCACTGCATCAGGGGCAGATGCCTTGCAAAGGACCCGAGACAGCTTTTCTCTATGCTCTCCTGCTTCAAAGCAATCACTTCTGGAAGGGGAGTGATAGGGGCCAGGAAACTTTCCACATGAACTCTTCCTCTGTTTTTCCCCTTCCCATCTCTCCAGCATAGGTGAATCAAAGAGACTGTGATGGGTGGCTCCTGAAGACTGACTTTGGTCTGATATTTGTCTGCTAAGCAAAGAGTAAATTTGTCCATGGTATGAATGTTCCAAATCTACTGAATCCATTCATCAATAGCAGATAGCACTTCTTCCTGTTTATCTTGTTCATTGTTCCAAAATACAATCTTATGCCTACTTCAGCTAATCATAAAATAGTGCCATGAAAGGAAAAGAATTTGCTCAGATCTCAAAATTATTCAAGGTGTTTTCCAAGGTTTGCCCACTAGAGGGCACCAAAGCATTTTATAAAGAGCTTCTTTAGTCTGTTACTGTTGCTTCATTACTATACTAAATTCTCTCAACAAATGCTAAAAGTTTGAAAGAGTTAAATCCTTTTTTGTTTGGTTTATGTGATTGTTTGGTCATTTTTTGAAATTAGAAGTAATTTTTTAGGATATTTAAGGCTATTTTTCACATGCAGAGATTATATCTTAACAAGTAATATTTCCTGCGTAAATTTTGTGGCATTCCCATTTTTCATAATTGATGACAATCAATATATCAGTTGTGGTGGATGGGTGGTAAAGTGCTACCTAGCAGCAGCCAATTAGCACACTCTGTTGAGGAAAACTTGCTTTTAATTGAGCAGTGGTACCTATTCAACAGTGTGTCTCCACCACAGCAGTACTGGCTCACAGATCAGCTTGCATCATTCATATGCTATGAGGATATGTTATCTCAGCTTTTAGTTTAATAGAATAGGGAGTTTGAACAACATTAATGAGACATTTTGAAGTCTGTGTCCTAGAATAGAAGCCCTGTTTAAAGCACATTATTTTATGGCATTATGCTGTTTGTAGAAGACTCTTTTGTATAATTCTATTCTAAAATAATATGAAATACTTTAATATTATGTCTCATGAAAAGTACAGCTAATGGTCATCCACACATGAATGAAATAAGTAGAGTGAGGGGTAGAATACAAGATCAAGATTTCATGTTTAGTATAATCACTGAAATCATAAAAGATTTCTAACCGAGGACTGTGTGTATGACTTTTTATGAAATGTTTTGGGCTGTTCTCCTGGAAATGAGCTTTCCTAGATTTCTTTGGGGACACTAAAGTAGCAGATAGAACAAAGAGGCACAACATGGTTTAAAGTCAGGAAAGAAGCAAAGAAAGGCTGCATTATGCCCTAGCATCTATTCATTCTTTATACTGAGATGGTAATACCTATTCCTCAGAATGGTTACAACAGTGGAATTCAAATTGGCCGAGGAGGGCAACAGATGCCCAACAATCTTTGGGTTGAGGAGGATACTGCCTTTGCAACTGAGTTTTATAGGGCACATCAAGACCTCCTAATGAGAAGATCTCAAGCAAGCTTTGATTTTTAGCTCTCTGTGAATGTGAATGCGAAAGAGAAAGATGAAACTTAAATTAGAAAATTTGGGTGTAGCTGATATGCAGAGTTTCATCAGCAAATAGTTCAAAGGGATAAATGCTAAGGAAGTGATAATAGGATTATACCAAATTTAACTGGGTCATACAGTACAATGGAAAACACAGGAAACAGCAACCTGTCAATCATACAATTGGTACTATAAGGAAGAAGCCTCATTTACAAGTCCTGGAAATACCACACAGTAGCTTCCATATATATAACTCTAGCAATCAGCCCAGAAGTGAAAGATTTTATTATACTTGCACAAAGATATTGGCAGCCGCTAGAACCAGCGGAAGCTGGAATACAGATAGGAAAGTATAGAAAGGGATTGGAAAATGGACCTGCAGTGCAGACTGTGAGGAGAGAGACTAACCCACAAAACTGAGGTATGCCACAGGCTGGGGGGACTCTCCTGTTGCTCCACCTTGTATGGAATTGCAGTTTAACTGCTGCTGACTCACTGAGACGAGGTGGGTGAGGTAATGTCTACTATTGGACCATCTTCTGTTGTGAGAAGGACAAGCTTTTGAGCTACACAGAGCTCTTCTTCAGGTCTGAGAAAGGTCCTGGGACCAACACGGCTACAACGGCACTGCTGACTCACTGAGGCTCTCAAAGCTCATTCAGTTGCTCCCTCTGAATGCAAAGGAAGTAGGACTAACCCTCTGTTAGAGGGAGTTAGGCCCCAAGAGCAGCCAGGCCTAGGCTTATGCTGTTATCCTGGGATTCCTTTTCTGCTAATAGAGACCCCAGGAGAGGTGACATTTTTACTCTACTACGTGTCAGTAATTATTATTTTGAGCTGGGTGGGCACTCTGCAAATTTACAAAGTAAACTACCATAAGAACGACCATACTGGGTCAGACCAAAGGTCCATCTAGCCCAGTATCCTGTCTTCCAACAGTGGCCAATGCCAGGTGCTTCAGAGGGAATGAACAGAACAGGTAATTATCAAGTGAGCCATCCGCTGTCACCCATTCCCAGCTTCTGGAGCTCAAGAAAATGCTCACCTGACTAGAATATGACTACATATAAAAACACCTGTAGTATATACCACGTCTAATAGTGCTTTGTATATAGTATGTATTCTGCTTTATGTGTGCATGCCTGTTAGAGCTGGAATGTTAGTTTCAGTGAAACATGCCATTGGAATTGCAACTACAGGAAATACAGTCTCCTCAAGGAGCTGTGATCCCCCACTGGGACAAGCATCCCACACTGGCACCAGAATGGAAATCTTGCAAGGTAAGAGTACCTGTGCTCACTGTACTGTGCGGAAAGATACCGACTAAGGGAACTGGCACTGACCATGCCCCTTTTGGAAGACTGTACACACTAACACTGCAGAATAGGAATGAGAAACGAGCGACCTCTGTAATGCATTCTACCCACCCCCAGCCTTGAGAGGAGAAAAGGATAACTAGCATCTTTGATGTAACATGTATGTCTTTGGTGTAACATGGTGTAAAGAGGAATGGATGTAATGTGCAACCCTTTGATCCCATGTGCTGTACAGCAAATGAGATGATTGACTTCCGTATACATATGGTACCTCTTACACTGCATTTCTCTTGGTGAACAAGCTTTACCAATTATGTCTTGTCACTCAGTCACTTCTTGGCACCTTTTAACTTTTCCCTTTATAAAGCCTTTAAGGAGGAGCCTTTGAGAAGGAAAATGTACAAATAAAAAATACCCATACAACAGATACAGAAATGCACTCTGGAACAAATGCTTTAAGACTCTTCAAGACTCTTTTGCTCACAAAGCTCATGTGCACAATATTGGCACAACTTACTGTAGCCATGTGGAAGCCTGTGAGACATACATTGCAGTGTATCAACATTTCATGTCATTTTTTAATCACGTTAAAATCACTCTTTTAAGCCTGGCTCAGCACTAACATTAAGAGTATGAAGTTTCTTTGATGACATACTGAGACTAAAACTAAGGATGTTTTTTGAGCCTGTCTAGAGCAGGACAAGCAAAAGTGAAAAAAAGACACTGCAGAAACACAAGACCTTCTAGAAAAGGAATGAGATCTGCGCTTGAGAAGCAAAAACCTGAACAAAACCCCAGTTGTGGGCAATATCACAAAAAGCTCTCTCTTGTATTCAGGATACTGGCCTTTGCTCAGCTCCAACTAGACAGCAGGTTGAAAACAAAGGGAGAATTCCTTTCATATTAGGCAAACTGGCAAGAGGAATTGAGCTCATGGAGAGGAGTTAAATCTGAAATAGCCCCCCAAAAGCAAAAACACTAGTTTCTTCCAGATGAGTATTTCCATTACTTAGCTAGTGGAAACTGTTTCACAGCTAGTAAAAGAATGTGCTGTTTTCTACTACTTATGAAGTTATATTGATTGTAGGAACATTTCAGAAACCTTGAATTATTGTCATTGAGTGATTTGCAGGGTAAGAAGGACTGGCTAGTGAAACAATATTATTACTAATAACCAGCAGCATTTTTAAACACTGGGAATGTATAAGAGACAACTACAAAGCCAGTCCCTACCCCAAAGAGATTAGACTCTTCAATATAGACACACAGATCACAAGCTGAACTGGGGAAGGCAATCTTAATTCTGGTATTAATTCTTAACTTTTGAGTGCTTGACTTAATGAAGTTATTTTAACAGTTTTATGTGCAATTTCCTAGGTTTTTAAAGAAGCAAACTGAAAATAACACAAATTCCATCATGTGACATCATATTGACACCCAAATAGGTCATCAGCAGAGTTGCAACCTTAGATCCACTGCATGGTCATCTGTCATTTGAGCTAATGGAGTAACTGATGATAGGGTGTCATCCTCTATATGGACCAACACTACAGGGGGATGAGACACACACTTTGCCAATGGGTTTCAAAGATATTTGCTGACAGCAGAGGAATGGTGGAATTCAGGAATCTTGAGTTCTTCTGCAGGGGAATGTGCTCAAGTGGACACAGACTCGTCTGTCCCTTCCCCCCAAGTTTACATCCCTTCTGACCCAGCCCTAGTTCATTGTCCCAGTCCCATTCTCCTTGCATAACCAATCCTGGTCTCCACAACTCAGGCTTCTCCACCCAGGCCCAGTCTCCTTACCCAGCCAATCCCAGACGCCCCCCCCCACACACACACACCTTTTGGCTCACAGTCCAAGTCCCAATCTCCCACTCCACAAATCCAGTCTAAATCTATTTGCCCAGCACATTCCTGTTCCCCCCAAAACTCTTTGTCCCCAGTCTTCATGTCCAGCCAGGCTTAGTTACCCCCTCCTAGCTCCTCATCTCATCCCTCTCCCTCTGTAAACTGTTCCCAGTGCTACATTCCCTTTCAGGGTTCCTCGTCCAATCTTTCTCCTTCCCCACTCCTCCTTTGCTCCTCGTCCTAGTCTCTTTTCGTGTCTGTCTCCTCTCTTCCCTGTCCTTGTTTTCCAAAACACAATGGCTCCTAATCTCAGCTAGTCCCAGTCACCCCACCTCCACACAGTTCTTTGAATGATCACAGCGTTTCCTCTCAGCAACTGTCCCCCCTGTTTCTCTTACCAGTTCCCAGATCTAGTCTCCCCTCTGGCTCCCATATAACCTGACATAGCATATCATGCACTACTACTATGGACACTACTAGAAAAGATAGGATGCCCACCAACCTTGTTAAGTCTTATATGTTCATTCCACGATAATATGAGAACAACTGTCCAGTTTGATGGGTCCACTTCGGACAGCTTTGAGATGAAAAGTGGAGTGAAGCAAGGATGTGTTCTTGCCCTGACACTCTTTGGAATTTCCTTTTGGGTACTCCTGAATTGCCTGTTTAAGGACATGAAAGATGGAGTGCATCTCCACACAAGATCGGATGGGAAACTCTTCAACCTGTCCCAACTTAAATCAAAGACTAAAGTAAAAAAGGTGCTAATCAGGGAACTTCTATTAGCTGCTGACGCTGCCCTCATAGCCCACAATGAACATCTACAACAATAACTCATGGACTGCCTTTCAAGTGGCTGTCAGGCATTTGCTCTCACCATCCACATCAAGAAAATGGTTGTATTAGGACAGGGGGTTCCACAAGATCCTTCAATCACCTTAAATGCAAACCAGCTAGAAGTAGTCCAAAAGTTCAGCTACTTAGGTTCTACAGTGACCACCAACCTCTCACTGGATGAAGAACTAAATGTTCACATTGGAAAAGCTGCCACCGCCTTTAGCAGACTAACTAAAAGAGCATGGAACAACTCAAAGCTTATGTGACAAAGTTCCTCCTCTATCTTGGTGGGTCCTGCACTTATTGGCGGATTTTCTTGCCTCAGAGATTCACCATGTGGGTTGGGGAACAGCCCAGAGACTTTCCCCTCTGGAAGAACTCACAGTCCAGGTCAATTGGGAGGTTTGGGGGGAACCCGCCCCCGCCCTCTACTCCGGGTTCCAGCCCAGGGCCCTGTGGACTGCAGCTGTCTATAGTGCCTCCTGTAACAGCTGCATGACAGCTACAACTCCCTGGGCTACTTCCCCATGGCCTCCTCCAAACACCTTCCTTATTCTCACCACAGGACCTTCCTCCTGGTGTCTGATAACGCTTGTGCTCCTCAGTCCTCCAGCAGCACACCCTCTCACTCTCAGCTCCTTGCGCCTCTTGCTCCCAGCTCCTCACACTCACACCACAAACTGAAGTGAGCTCCTTTTAAAATCCAGGTGCCCTGATTATCCTGCCTTAATTGATTCTAGCAGCTTCTTCTTAATTGGCTCCAGGTGTCCTAATTAGCCTGCCTGCCTTAACTGGTTCTAGCAGGTTCCTGATTACTCTAGTGCAGCCCCTTCTCTGGTCACTCAGGGAACAGAAAACTACACATCCAGTGACCAGTATATTTGCTCTCTACCAGACTCCTGTACCCCACTGGTCTGGGTCTGTCAGACTTACCATCAAGACCAAAATGCTAGTGTATAAAGCCTGTGTCCTCAGCACTCTCATGTATGGTGGGGAAAGATGGACAACTTATGCTCATCAGGAAAAATGGTTAAACAGTTTCCAGCTATGCTGTTTATGCCACATACTCAATACCAAATGGCAGGATAAAGTCATCAACCCAGAGGTTCTTTAAAGGGCAAATTTACCAAGTGACAGCCCTGCTCAAGCAAAGACGACTGTGCTGGCTGGGCCATCTGAGTAGATTAGAAGATGGATGTATACCCAAGGACATGCTATACGGGGAGCTATCAAAGGGAACAAGAACAACCGGACATCCCAAGCTTCGTTATAAAGACACATGCAAGTGAGATACAAAGGAATTTGGAATTGATCCTGATGGATGGGAAACCTTGGCAAGTGATCGTAAAAAGTGACACCATCGTCTCCATCAGGACATCAAAGTCCATGATAGAAGCTAGCTCCTACAATTTAAAGAGAAAAGAGATTGTAGGAAGCAAGCAGCTCCCAACCAAGATACATACATTTGCAACAACAGCCAAAGATCATGGAAATCTCAGATTGGACTATTCAGTCACATGAGACATTGCAAATCATCTACTCATAGGCTGCGATTCCCACCATCTCTTACAGACCACGACTGACATGTCATAAAATACATGAAAAGCAGCTCTAAAAACAGCAACATTTATTAATTATTAAATTAGTTAGCTGTTGTCAAAATGCAATGCATCTGCACTGCTGATGATTATGTGGCTCTCCCACTGCTGATTGGTTGTTTCACTGGACCCCCATGGAAAGGTTTGTCATGGTGCTACTCCATTAACCTGTCTTCCAAATAGTGCATGGTTAGCCTCTCCCCTCTGACTGTGCTACTTCAGTCATAGCTGTGAGAGATACCTCTAGCCTGCCTACCTTGGTTTCTATTGCCCTCCTGGTCTTACTTCTCTGATTTCCTGCTTAATTTCCTGAGAGCTTGTCTAATGCTATGACTCAGTTTTCCAAAGCAACTTCAGAAATTCTTCACTTTCTGCAGCAATGTTACACAAAGAGAAAGTTTTCTCCTCTTTCTCCAGCAGTGAAATTACTCTTCTACCACAAACAAGCTCTGCGTCCGACAGTGACATTTGCTGCCAGTATGTTATTAGTAACGGGCTGTATAAAAATAAAGCAGCTCTGCAGTTAACAGCCCTGCAATTACCAATTATTTAGCTATAAACAATATTATACTCAACATGAGTTGCTCATGGATGCTGACTCTCCTGGTCAGTATGAAAGAGCCAAAGCTATGCCACATGATTATGAGAGATGTGACCTCATCTCCTTGTAAGATGCTTACATTTTAGCTCCTCCGGGCTAAAGTAGATGGCAAACACAGATATTTGCATGAGTATATAGAAAATAAAGAACTAAAGATAGGTCCAAACCAAAACTCCAGAGCCGACCATCCCTTAAGTCTGTACAAGTTCAAAACTTCACATTAGTAACTGCCATGGAGCAAACACTCACCACAGAACTGAATACCCCCAAACTCTGGGAAAGTTTGACTGTGGATCCATTTCTGAACTTTGCTAGTTAAGGCTATCTCTGTGGGAGGGGGAAAACCCCACACCCAACAACACTACACAGCAACTTCAGCTGGTAGCTGGAGATTCTCTTTTTAAAATGCCACATGCAGCAACAAGGAGATGGCTTCTTTATCCAGGGCAAGAGGAGACATGTAATTTCATTGTCCTTAGTCAACTATTTCTGGTGCAAGTAGGGATGTGTTAGATGCCCCAAAATTAATTCAGATCACAGCAAACACAAAGGTGCTTGTTGAGAGTGGAAAAGGAATATTTTTCACTGGCAAATTTTAATACAAATGGACTTGTCTTCTGATGCAACAGCCTCCTGACCGGGTCAGGATACTGATGGGGCATGCAGCAGTAGCATGTTATACATCACATGTAGGCATCAGCGTATGAAAACTAACACCTGATGCAGGACTAAAGCTATTAAAAGAATGTGTTTTCTGTGTTCCAGAACTATTTTCCCCAGTGTGTTGGTGCATGGAACATGGCAGACCAACAACCCTGGAAATTAACATCTTCTTTGCACAGAAGAAGGACAGCACTGAGCGTGGCTAGATAAGCTTCTGCCACTGTCCCATCAATATTAGGAGCACACCATCTCTAGAAGGGAGGCTTTTTTCTCCAGTGCTTAATATCTATCCTGACGTTGCCAACAAGGGTGCCAAATAATGGTGTTTGTCCTGTGGAACCTTGCCCACTAGGGAGCTGGAGTAAGACCAGGGATGTATTTAGCGCCGGGCTAGGAGAGTAACCACTTTTTGTCTCTACCTGGTCTGCTGTCAAATCGCTCAACTCACAGTGAAGGGTTCTGTACCTCAGTATCCTTGAGCAGTCCAGTTGGCTGCTTTAAGTGTTCTGCATCCAAAAATGTGGAGGAGAGCTGTGCTGCATAGTCTGGAAAGTACCATTTTCACTAAGCTTATAGAGTCAAAAATAATAAACTGGCCTAGGATTACAAAGTAACACTGTATTATTAATTCTTGAGGTATGTAGCTGCAAGAAGTGAGATATGTGTCAAACAACAGCAAAATCATCACTAAAATTTGACATGAGAGCTAAATAACGGAGGCGTTAACAATAGCCAGTTTTAAATTGCTGACTTAGATCCCTTGGATAAGAACATGCACATGATTAGCACAAAAATCTAGCCAGTGGCTGATGTTATCTCAGCATTTTTCAAATGCTTTGACTAGAACCTTGTCAAAATAAATGGTGGATTTGTGCTCTATGTGCTTATATGGGAAGGTTGATCCACAGTGATACTATTACAGTGTTGTAAAGCATAAAATCTAGTTAATGGTTCCTGCCAAACCATGAATCAGTTGAAAAATAATGGCCTGAAGTATGTTCTTTTTTCCATTCTCTAATATTTCTTCACAGCACACTCCAAACAATTGCTCATAATTAAACTGATTGGAGGAGCAGACACTGGCAGGAAATACACTGTTGGCAGTGATTCTACAGCACTTCATTGTACTAGATTTAGAACAATTACATCAGTTCCTTCCATTTCACAAAGGAAGAATGCAACAGCAACAGATAAAACAGCAAAGAAAAATCAGGGCTTTTAAATGGAGAGTTATATATTTTTAAATGACCAAAGGAAGTGCATCTATGATAAAATGGTAGCAATTTCCATCCCACCTCACTTTCTTCAGGGATGCGTTCTTGCACTACTGATTATGAACCATCACCTGCATTATTAGGAAGGCATGCAAAGAACAGCCTTTAGGAAGTAAAGATAAATGAGCCAAATACCACACGGCAAGCTTGCAAAGGTGCTGAGTGAAACTAAAACTCCATGTTTCTGTTTGAACACACATGAATTCTTCCACATCGAGGATGGGAGTTATGTACATGTATGCCACAGCAGAATATGCTCCCTTATTCCTTCCCAGCTTATGTCATGAAGCAAACTGTTTTAAAGAAAGCTAGGCCAAGCTTTGTATTTGAATGGTTCACCTGGAAGTCAATGGAAGTTGAGGATGCATACTCATAGACTCATAGACTTTAAGGTCAGAAGGGACCATTATGATCATCTAGTCTGACCTCCCGCATGATGGAGGCCACAAAAGCTGACCCACCCACTCCTGGAATAATTCTCTCCCTTGACTCAGCTGTTGAAGTCCCCAAATTTAAAGACTTCATGATTTAAAGACTTCAAGTCGCAGAGAATCCTCCAGCAAGCGACCCCTGCCCCATGCTGCGGAGGAAGGCGAAAAACCTCCAGGGCCTCTGCCAATCTACCCCGGAGGAAAATTCCTTCCCAACCCCAAATATGGCGATCAGCTGAACCCCGAGCATGCGGGCAAGATTTTCCAGCCAGACCCTCCGGAAAATTTTCTCTGTAGTAACTTTTAATATCCCATCATTGACCATTGTTACTAATTACCAGCGATGGCACGTTATTGACCTATTGACTAAAATCACGTTATCCCATCAAACCATCCCCTCCATAAACTTATCAAGCTTAATTTTAAAGTCAGAGAGGTCTTTCGCCCCCACTGTTTCCCTCAGAAGGCTGTTCTAGAACTTCACCCCTCTGATGGTTAGAAACCTTCGTCTAATTTCAAGCCTAAACTTCCCGACGGCCAGTTTATATCCATTTGTTCTCGTGTCCACATTAGTACTGAGCTGAAATAATTCCTCTCCCTCCCTGGTATTTATCCCTCTGATATATTTAAAGAGAGCAATCATATCCCCCCTCAGCCTCCTTTTGGTTAGGGTAAACAAACCGAGCTCCTCGAGTCTCCTTTCATACGACAGGTTTTCCATTCCTCGGATCATCCTAGTGGCCCTTCTCTGTACCCGTTCCAGTTTGAGTTCATCCTTTTTAAACACGGGAGACCAGAACTGCACACAGTACTCCAAATGAGGTCTCACCAGCGCCTTGTATAACGGAACCAGCACCTCCTTATCCCTACTAGAAATACCTCGCCTAATGCATTCCAAGACCGCATTAGCTTTTTTCACAGCCACGTCACATTGCCGACTCATAGTCATCCTGCGAACAACCAGGATTCCAAGGTCCTTCTCCTCTTCCGTTACTTCCAACCGATGCGTCCCCAGCTTATAACTAAAATTCTTGTTAGTCATCCCTAAATGCATAACCTTACACTTCTCACTATTAAATTTCATCCTATTACTATTACTCCAGTTTACAAGGTCATCCAAATCTCCTTGCAGGACATCCCGATCCTTCTCTGAATTGGCAATACCTCCCAACTTTGTGTCATCCGCAAACTTTATCAGCCCACTCCTACATTTGGTTCCGAGGTCAGTAATAAATAGATTAAATAAAATCGGACCCAAAACCGAACCTTGAGGAACTCCACTGGTAACCTCCCTCCAACCTGACAGTTCACCTTTCAGTACGACCCGCTGCAGTCTCCCCTTTAACCAGTTCTTTATCCACCTCTGGATTTTCATATCGATCCCCATCTTTTCCAATTTAAACAATAATTCCTCATGCGGTACCGTATCAAACGCTTTACTGAAATCGAGGTATATTAGATCCACCGCATTTCCTTTATCTAAAAAATCTGTTACTTTCTCAAAGAAGGAGATCAGGTTGGTTTGGCACGATCTACCTTTCGTAAAACCATGTTGTAATTTGTCCCAATTGCCATTGACCTCAAGGTCCTTAACTACTTTCTCCTTCAAAATTTTTTCCAAGACCTTGCATATTACAGATGTTAAACTAACAGGCCTGTAGTTACCCGGGTCACTTTTTTTCCCCTTCTTGAAAATAGGAACCACATTAGCTATTCTCCAGTCAAATGGTACCACCCCCGAGTTTACAGATTCATTAAAAATTATCGCTAACGGGCTTGCAATTTCTCGCGCCAGTTCCTTTAATATTCTCGGATGAAGATCATCCGGTCCGCCCGATTTAGTCCCGTTAAGCTGTTCGAGTTTGGCTTCTACCTCAGATACGGTAATGTCAACCCCCCCTCCTTTATTCCCATCCGTCACGCTATTCCTAAGCCCTTCATTAGCCTCATTAAAGACCGATGCAAAATATTCGTTTAGATATTGTGCCATGCCTAGATTATCCTTAATCTCCACTCCATCTACAGTCTTCAGCGGTCCCACTTCTTCTTTCTTTGTTTTCTTCCTATTTATATGGCTATAAAACCTCTTACTATTGGTTTTAATTCCCCTCGCAAGGTCCAACTCTACACGGCTTTTGGCCTTTCTCACTCCATCTCTACATGCTCTGACCTCAATAAGGTAGGTTTCTTTGCTGATCCCTCCCATCTTCCACTCCTTGTACGCTTTCTGTTTTTTCTTAATCATCCCTCTGAGACGCTCGCTCATCCAGCTCGGTCTAACTCTCCTGTCTATGAACCATTTTCCCTTTCTCGGGATACAGGCCTCCGACAGCTCCTGCAATTTCAACTTGAAATAATCCCAGGCGCCTTCCGCCATTAGATCCATAAATATGTTAGTTCAATCCACTTCCCTAACTAGTCGCCTTAATTTATTAAAGTTAGCCCTTTTGAAATCGTAAACCTTAGTCTCCGATTTAATTCTGTTAATCCTTCCATTTAGTTTAAACCGAATTAGCTCATGATCACTCGAGCCAAGGTTGTCCCCTACAACCATTTCCTCAACGAGGTCCTCACTACTCACCAAAACCAAATCTAAAATGGCATCCCCCCTCGTCGGTTCAGCAACTACTTGATGAAGGAATTCATCAGCTATCACGTCTAGGAAAATCTGAGCCCTATTATTGTTACTAGCATTTGTTCCCCAATCTATGTCCGGGAAGTTAAAGTTTCCCATGATTACACAGTTCCTATTAGTATTTACTTCCCTAAAAACATTAAAGAGTTCTCTGTCCATATCCAGGGTAGATCCCGGCGGTCTATAGCACACCCCAAGCATCCCAGGAGAGGCTCTAGTAGTTCTTTTACCGAATGTGAGTATTGCCCAGACAGACTCCGTCTTATCCATTCCATCACTTATTATTTCTTTACAGTTTACCTCATTATTGACATACAATGCTACTCCCCCACCTTTACCTTTGTTCCGGTCTTTCCTAAACAGCACATACCCTTCCATACCTGTATTCCAGTCATGACTACCATTCCACCACATTTTGGTTATTCCTATGATATCCGGTTTCATTTCTCGGACCAGGAGCTCCAATTCCTCCATTTTGTTACCTAGGCTTCTCGCATTGGTGTATAAACATCTTAATTTATGCCGTTTAGCCTCTCTCACATTCGTTATCCAATTTGGTACAGACACCGTACCGCCAGTATGACCTATTAGTCTAGTATCCATCCACCCCCTCCTCCTTATGTCCAATCTCTTCCCCCCGGCTATATCCGGTCTTATCTCGTCGTCCTCCCTCTCAATGTTATAATCTGGTGTGGAGATTAACTGGACATCTCCCAACCGTCTCCCCCAAATTCCTAGTTTAAAGCTCTTTTGATGAGATGAGCCAGCCTCCCTCCCAGAAGTCTATTTCCTTCCCTACTTAGGTGAAGTCCATCCCGTGAGAACAGTTTTCTGTCCCCGAAAGCCTCCCAGTGGCCATACATCCCAAAGCCCTCCTTATAGCACCACTCCCTTAGCCAACTATTTATCATCACAATCCTGTCACCCCTTTGCTGCCCTTCTCTAGGAACAGGCAGAATCCCACTGAAGATGATATGAGCCTCGATTTCCTTAAACGTCTTCCCCAGCCTGGCATAATCTCCCTTGATTCTCTCCAGCGAGAACCTAGCCGTGTCATTCGTTCCTACGTGAAGGATGATCAAGGGGTTCTTACCTGCTCCTTTTAGGATCCTTTTCAACCGCAGGTCCACATCCCGTATCTTAGCGCCCGGTAGACAGCACACCCTTCTGTTCTCTGGGTCCGCCCTGGTCACAGGCCTGTCTAACCTCCTCAGTAAGGAGTCCCCAATCACGTAAACCTGCCTTTGCCTGGTGACAGTGCGATCTACTAATCTATCCACTGTTCCCTCTAGTTGCAACCCCCGTCCATTCCTATTTTCCCTTATAATCCCCCTTATGCTATCCTGTATCCTCCCGGGGCCCAGATTTGGTGCTGACTCCATCAACTCCTCCCCTCTTTCTATGGGACTAGCTGCTCTACTGGAGAGTCTGGAGAGCCAACTAGTCAAAGGGGCCTCAGCTTTGCAGGCATCTGTGCACATGCCACTTTGCTTTTGCAACTCCCCTTCTGTACATACTATTTTTGCACTCTGTCCTGTTGTCCACATAAAGTAGTCAAATTTACATAGAATATCAGGGTTGGAAGGGACCTCAGGAGGTCATCTAGTCCAACCCTCTGCTTAAAACAGGCCCAATCCCCAACTAAATCACTAAATGGCCCCCTCAAGGATTGACTCACAACGCTGGGTTTAGCAGGCCAATGCTCAAACCACTGAGCTATCCCGCCCCCCATAAGCCAAACCCATTTACTGTGCTACCCTCTCTGCTGCAAGCACAAACAATAGTACTCAAATATTTTTCACACACAAATAGAGCTCACATTGTGACAATGTGGCCTGTTACACAAGTCAATCCAGCCACCACATCAGCAGCTGCTGAGGGTCGTACACAGAGAGTTGAATGGATACAATTCTTCTCCATAAGGTCGATTTGGAGAGGCCACTTGGGGCATGCATACCCTCAGCGTGACGTGGGGCTCAGCTTGGATTCACTATGGGCTATCAACTAGGCAGTGTTGGATATGAGTGGGGATTTAGGAGCAGGCAGAAGAGGGGTCAGAGGATCATCCCTGTGCCCATCCTCTGGTCTTTCGAGGCTGGAGTAAGGGTCAGGGAGTAACACTGCTTCCACGGTGTGACCTGAGGGAGGAGTCCCTCTGCAGTCCCCCAGCACTCATCCCTGTTATGCAGGGTAGTGCTGGGCAGAGGATACAGGCTTTGAGCAGAAAGTCACTAAAACCAGAGGCAGAAGGTCCACTATCCATGGAAACAACTGCAACTAGCCATATATAGAGTCTCATTATATAGGAGTGTATCATACGCAGACACTGCCATATCATGAACAAGGTATGTCTACCCTGCAGTTAAAAACCTGCTGCTGGCCCAGGTCAGCTGACTCACGTTTGCGGGGCTCAGGCTAATGGGCTGTTTAATTGCAGTGTAGATGCACAGGCTTGAACTGGAGCTTGAGCTCAGGGACCCCACGAGTGAGGAGGATCCCTGATCCCAAATATCTACACTGCAGTTAAACAGCACCTTAGCTGGAGAGCTGTGAGCCTAAGTCAGCTGACCCAGGCCAGTTGTGGTTCTTTAATTGCAGAGTAGTCATACCCAGCTAGGCATAAAACTTCCCAGAGATGTCTGGCTTGCAGTGGAACAGTGACCATGGATATCCCCTCCAAAAGAGCTCAGTATGTGCTCTCTTCTATGGCAGTCAGCTTTAGTCACCAGCCCAGAGGGAGAAAGGTCATGACCTCAACCTACTTATCCCTTTTGCCCTGGCTTGCACTCTGAGCATAGGGACGGCAGTTGTGGCCAGTCCTTGCATGGAGGCCAGCCATAATCTGACTCCCAGTTACATTTACAGGCAGTGAAACTAGCTTTCTCTCACACATGTTCAGAGATGTCACACTTTCCATGAGTGGTTGTGAATATAGCTTTGAAGTGGTTCTCACAAGAATGGAGCTATCTGTTTTGTGTCGGCGTGCGTAAGGAAGGCAGGGCTGATTCACAGATATACACAGATCTGTACCAGTACAGTCAATACACATGAGGATCTTGTTCAAGAATCCAGAGCATACTTTGATGAGGTAGCTTGGCCCTGTAAATAGGAAACCATGATTGTAGTCCCAGTTCTGCTGTGTGATATTGGGCAAGTCACTTCACCTCTGTTTGCCCTTAATCTATCTGTTTATGCTGTAATTTCTTGGGGTTCAGGGACTCTGTTTTACTATATCTGTACAGAATTTAGCACTGGATCCCTGATCTCTGTTGGGGCCTCTGGGTGCAGCTGCAGCCAGGGCTGGCTCCAGGCACCAGCCAAGCAAGCTTGTGCTTGGGGCGGCAGATTCTAAGGGGCGGCATTCCATCCAATCCTAGAGTGGCATGGCCGCCCTTTTTTTTTGGTTCGCCGTTCCGGCCGCCCTGTAGGGGACGGCGGCACGGAGGAGGGGAGCGCCCTGCTGGGAGTGGGCTGCGTGCTCCGTCTGCCCCAGCCGGTGCCAGGTCTGCAGCAAGCCCGGCAGCCCACGTCCTTCCCTCCCCACCGGCCTTCAATTCAGCTGCAGGCGGGAGCGGCGTGGAGCCCTCCCAGCAGGCGGTGTGGCGGGAGGGGCCAAGTGGCGAGCGCCCCGGCTGAAGGAAGCCCTGGCCGTCCCCCTTCTCTCTCTCCCCCCCGCTAGCCAGGGCGCGCACTCCGCTGCCCGGGGCACGTCTGCAGCACAGGGAGTCCTGCTAGCCAGCACAGCCAGGGGAGGCAGCCAAGTAAGTGGCACTGAAAGTTTGCACCCTGGCTCCGGCCGCCCTGCACGTTTTTGTTTGTTTGTTTTTTGCTTCGCCGCTCCGGCCGCCCTGCACGTTTTTTTGCTTGGGGCGGCAAAAAAGCCAGAGCCAGCCCTGACTGTAGCACAAATGCATAATAATAATCCTCTAGAATAAAGTATCTTCTAGGGATTCTAAAGTTCAGGCTCAAATAAGTATTTACATTGAATTTATCTGATGTAGGTCAGGAGCAAACCTCTAACATGGCTATTGTCCCTAGTGGATTGGTTCCACTCTGGGCAGACTCCATTGCAGGCAGGGCCAGCTCTAGGTTTTTTGCTGCCCCAAGCAAAAAAAAAAAAAAACCTCCGAGAGTGCAACTGCAACTCCGAGAGCACCCGGAATGCTGCCCCTGAAATTGTGCCGCTCCAAACACGTGCTTGGTTTGCTGATGCCTAGAGCTGGTCCTGATTGCAGGTTCCCCAGCTGCGGGAGGGGAGACTAGGCCTTGAGTTGTCTCCACCTCTGGTCTGATGGGAGAGATCATGAAGCTATGTCAGATGCCTCTCACTTTCCTTGCATGTGCCATGTCATGATGTTGCTTATGCTCCCCATCCTAATCCCAAAGCCCTGTTCAAACAGCATTGATAGCATACAGGAATTCCCTCCATGAAGATTCAGTTCAGCCACTGAGCAGCAAAAAGCTCTTCTAAATATAGGAAGCTCTTTATATCTTTTCCCCCCAAAAAACCTGATAAATACAGACAACATTCTAAAACCTCCAATTACAAAAAACAACACCCCCCACCAGAAAAATAAAACTAAACAATCCACACTGGAACAAAATAACTGTGTGGAAAACACAAAGGAGAAAACAACAGCTGCTTGTTACCAAAAATTGTAATGGTTTTGAGATACAATGAGTAAAATCTTAGCATCATGATTGGACTTTTTCACTGTGTGCACAATGTCCCGTTGCAGCTGAGCTCTGAGTATAATGCAACACAAATGCCTAATTTCTATTTATAGCTGTGCTGGGAAACATTCAGTGTTTTGATTTTTTTTAGAACATTATTAAAACAGGGACATTTCAAGGTTCCAAGCCGAAAGATAAATTTGCATTCATGCTTGTGTTTCCTTTGAGCCTGTAATCCATAGCAGAACCATTTGACATACACGGTGGAGTGTATATTAGTGTAGTTCTTTGTGCATTTGGACTGAAGTTTAACAAACTCAGGTCAGGCTGATCTGCTTTCTAGCTGAGGATTTTCCCAAGTAAGAAATGTCAACTTTTTTTTTTTTAAGACAAGCATAGCTTAATCTAAGCTAGTTCACAACACTGCACTGAATTTCCAAAGTGGGACCCAGAAACAAACTTTCTATGTACTTTAGGCCAATGAGAGGTACTTGAAGTTTCTTAAATTATTTCTGTCCTACCCAGAGCCAAGATGTATTAGGTGGGGTGAGTACTCTGTGACTAAGAAAGATGTCGTCTGTTGTGTATATATATATATATATATATATATATATATACCAAGTTTACCACTCATTGCTGTAGCTACAGACTTCAGTTTAGGGGGAAAATGTGTGGGCAGATAGCCATAACCACTTCAGAAGACATGGCCAATGAAAAGTTAGCAATTCAAAAGACAGATTCCTTCACCATTAAACATGATGAAAACTGAGTGAGATTCGGTACATTAAATGCTTGCTGGAAGCACAAAGAGTCATCAAAGCATTTCTGAGGCAAACCAAGACTGGCCAGGAGGGTACCACATACTGTATTTTTCAGATTTCTGATAATTTGCTGTGTCCCTTTTTTTTATTAGCTGCTACCAGCGCCAACTCAACTGCTTTATATTTGCACATTTGGAAACTGTGTCAGGAAATATTAGCTTAAGGAATGTCCTGGTATCATACAGCCTGAAACTAATGCTAGTTAACTTCTTTACACTGTGATACAATGTCTCTCAGTTAACTAAAGAATCTCCTGATGTTACACCAATTAGAAGAACCACTGTTCAGAGTTTGTTTTACTGCCAGATTAGATCATGCCAAATAATGGCTGTTACAAAATATGGTGTTAGATGTAAGCCTTCCTGTTTTCTTGTTGGCCTGTCTCCCTTCATGAAAGCGAGGAGTGGAGGAAAATCATTCCAGAAAATACATCTACCATCACTTTATAATGCAGAAGGAACCTCCATTTAACCATCTTTCTCCATTCTGATACACTCAATCACTATGCCCCCCACAGAACAGGGAGAGTAAAGAAAAATCAGCTGTGTTTTGTGGTTATGCCTTTACTAGTTTTGTCAGCTCTAGTTTAAAAAAAATCATATTCTGGTTTAGGTAAGTCTCAGTGGTGCCATTTTTAGTAAAACTACAGAAAAACTAAATTGGAAAATACGTTTTAATAAGGCTGATGTTATTTTCTTTTGTGGAATAGTATTTTGCAATTGTGATAAGGCACCTCATGGTGCAAGCAGGGACAGAATAATGTCACTGAGGGCAGCTGGAATTCAGCCTAATTTCTGTGAGCATAGTGGGTGTGAATAAATTATACCATTATTCTCTCCCTGACATGCATTATTATTAGCCGTGGCGGAATTTGATTTTTTAAATAATTTTGATGGATGAGATCAATGTTTATTTTTAAACATTTTTAAAATTATTTTCTATTAATTAAAATGTTCACAGTTGGGAAATTATGGGGAGGGGTCCGACAATTATTTAATGAAAATAGCTGTTGCGATTCAAAAAGTTAAAACTTTGTAAATCATTAAAACACAAAATGTCAACATAACATGTCAAAACATATGAAGTAAATAGCCTTAAATCAAATCAGACATGTTTTTACTATTCATTTTATAGTCCTTTTTTAACAAGCCTAATTCAAAACTCTAGATTACTGGAGTTTGACTAATAAATTCTCAAGCAGCATTTTTTCTTGCTTTGCCTATATGTAAATTGTGACGATCATGCTGGAAATAATTTCTTCATCAGTTTCTGTGTATGAAATTCATGTTTACAGACATTTACTGATTAAAAGCTAATCCTTCCAATCCTACTTATTCCTTAAGTAAATTGCCCCAGCTATAGGCAGAAATGCTGTTGCAATTTGGGGTTATATATCTTAATCCACATTGTAAAACCTGTGGCAAGAACTGTGCTGTTACTTTGAAAATTAGCATCTCAGCAAATTATGTTGTCTCTTATTTGGCTTTAATCCAATTGAATATATATCTATATTTATCAATTTATCCCCGCATCTTATTGCTAACAGCCTTAGACTGATCCACAAAACAAATTGGAAAAACTACAGCCTTCAAAGCATCCAGTCTGACAGGTTCTCTCTAATTCAAGGTTGCTGTCTAAACTACTGGATAGCCCAGGGTTTCCCAGGGTATGTCTACACAACAAAAGCTGTGTATGGGTAGCCTACCCACAAGCCTTGGAGTGGGCTAGCAAACAGAATACATAGCCAAGGTCCATGCTTGGCTTGCACTATCCATGGTAAAACTGCACGGTGCTGACTTCACTGCTACTGTTTCCATGCTAGCTGGATTCAAGCTAGCTTGGATAGGCTAACCTGTGCACAGCTTTTGCTATGTAGACATACCCACAATGTTTAGCCCTGTAGTCATTCAGTCCTCTGTCAATCATATATTATTGCAGGTATAAATATTGTGTCATCTGTCTAAGGTATTTTTTCATAGTATTTTTTTTATATGCAAGGTTGGGTGAACGTATTGTACCTAAATTCAAATCTACTCAAAACATTTGTTTGAAAGTTCAATTCAGATGTTATTGTGTTGAGGTTGCTTTTATTGATTTTATAGCCTTGGTGTTTAACAATATTGAAAACAATATTCAGTCCCAGAATTCTGACCATTAAGATGTTAATTGAACTGGTCAAACCAAGTCAAATAAAATTAGGAAAGACTTTGTTTCTCTTTCTCCCTTCCTGGTACATCTGTTCTGTCTTTTCTTCATTGTCCCTCCTCTTCTGACCCGTCCTTTCTCTGATCCTGTGTGCCAGCAATGGAGCCAGTTCTTGCTTACCCCACCCATACAGGCCCTGCCACTACCAGCAGAAACCCAGTTGGTACCCTCAAAGCCACAGATTGATTAGGTGACCCATGTTCATGGGATTTCTGGGTGGCAATAACGGGCCCTCTGTGGTTGTAGGGTGAAAGGGGTCATGAATAACCAAAGGTTTTCAGGGAAAACTACCATGACACATTTTCAAAAACAACAACAGGTAGCTGAATGGACTGGGTAAGATGAAAGTCCAATAGTACCTTAGGTAAGAATTTAGGGTGTGGGTGTAAAGAGACCCTGCCACCAAGGCCCAATTTCTCCAACTCTAAGAGCCGACATATCTATTAAAAAGGCTGTCTTCATGGATAAGTGAAGCAATGAACAGGTTACCATTGGTTCGAATGGAGGTCTTGTGAAATATCTAAACACCAGGTTGAGGTTCCAAGTTGGAGTAGGGTCCCTAACTTTGGGATAGAGGTTGCCCCCAAACCCTTAATAAACCTTGAAGACATAGGGTGAGCAGATATAGAAAATCCTTTACTCAAGGATGAAAAGCTGATATTGCAGCCAAGTGACCCTTAATCAAGGAAACTAATAACCCTGATTTCTTTAGATCCTACAGGTAATCCAGGATGGCTGAGAGCAACAAGGATTCAGACACGAGTTGGTGGAGTTGACACCAATGGCTGAATCTCTTCCATTTTGCAGGTAAGTAAGTTGGATTGACTCCCTTCTACTGTTTAGTAATACTTGTTCTTCCACAGAATAGGTAGATTCTAATGCCATGAACCATCAAGGAACCAGGCCCTGAGGTGGAGGATCCCTAGGTCAGGGTGAAGTAAATGACCTGCATCTTGGGAGAGGAGATGAAGAATGATCAGAGGCTTGACTAGCATCTGGACACACTGATGAAGCAGGTAAGGATACCAAGCTTGCATCGGCGAGGTCAGTACTATAAGGCTAACCCTGGCTTTTTCCTATCAGATCTTGTTCATCATGCTCAGTATTAGTGGTTATGGAGGAAACACTCAGAATGGACCCTTCGTCCAAGATAGGAGAAAGAGGTCTCTCAGAGAGTGATGACCTAGCTCTTGAGCAAAACAGATACTTTTTGTTCCTGTAGGTAATGAAGAGGTCCACCTCTGGAAGTCCCCAATTTTGGAATATACCATGGAGAATTTGAGAGTCCAGTTTGCATTCATAGTCCTGGGGGAATTGTCTGCTGAGAGTATTAGCTGTAGTGTTCTGAACACCGGGGAGGTAGACAGCTGAAATTTGGATCTGAGGGGCTCTACACCTGTTCCCTAAGTTTATTGCTTTGGCACTCAGGAAGCGGGACTTGCTCCTCCTTGTTTGTTGATATAGATCATGCAGGCCACATTGTCCACAATGATGCTGATTGATTTGGCCCTCATCAGGGGCAGGAAATGAAGACAAGCATTCCTGACTGCCCTGGGTTCCAACAGATTGATGTGGTTTCCTGAGGTGACCATCTGCTCAGAGCGCTGAAAGTATTGAGGTGAACGCCCCCATCCCAACAGGGATGCATCCATTGTCATGGTTATTGTTGGAGTTGGGCAAATGAAAGGAATGCCTGCACCAACACTGAGTTGACTTTTCCACCAATCTAGAGAGTTCTTTATATGAAGGGGAACTGCAACTTGCTTGTCCAAACTGTCTCTGTTTGGTGAATAGATTGTTCTGGGCTAGTCCCGGAAGCAACGGAGGCATGGTCTTGCATGCTTGGTCATGAAGGTGCAACCTGCCATATGACCCAGTAACTGTAGATAGTTCCTTACTGAGGTTCCAGGACTCCCTTGAATGGACCTGACTAGATCTGATAAAATTATGAATTTGTCCATGGGAAGGTAGGCCCTGGCTGTCAGAGTTCAAGTACGCCCCTATGAACTGTGTTCTCTGTACAGGTTTTAACTTGGATTTTCTTACATTGCGCTACGTTGAAGATCCAATTCCTGGAAAAGAGAAAGGGCCATTTGGGTGGATGACTGTACTGCTTCATAACATTGATCCTTGAACCAGTGGTTGAGGTATGGGAAGACTAAAATCACTTCCCAATCAAGGTAAGCAACCACTACTACTAGGACCTTTGAGAACACCCTTGGAGTTGAGGAGAGGCCAATGGAAAGTACTTGGTATTGAAAATGTTCTTGGCCTATAGTAAAGTATAGGTATTTTCTGGGAGATGGATGTATTGCTATATGGAAATAGGTGTCTTGTAAGTCAAGGGCTGAAAAGCAATTGCCTGCCTCTAGTGAAGGGATTATGGTTGCCAGGCACCATCCTGAACTCCTGATATTTTATTAATTTGTTTAGTAGTTTTAATCCAAAATTTGGTCCCCACCCTCTGCCCTTCTTTGGCACAAGGAAATAACTCTGATAGAACCCATTTCCTCAGTGAGGAGCTGGGATCAGCTCTATTACTCCTAATTGAAGGGGAAAGTATATTTCTTGCCTCAGTAAAAGCTCATGAGATGGGTCCCTGAAGAAGGATGGGGAAGGGAGGTGGAAGGGAGGGAAGGACATAAAGTGGATGGTGTAGCCCGATGTTATGACGTCTGTGACCCACTTGTCTGTAGTGATCTGCCTGCAAGCACGTTAGAAATGAGAAAGGCAGTCTTCAAAAGGGGAGAGGTGGGCTAAGGGTTATAGCTGCTGAACTGGAGCCATGGGAGAATTTGAGCCCTCAACTGACCCATTAAAACTGTTGCTTCGATGATGATTGGATACTCATGGAAAGAGGATGAGCAACCCTCTTTCTCTGGAACTTATGTCTCTTCCTAGGGGGTTCAGTGGATTCATGAAACCTGGAGAACTGAGCAGGGTGAGATCTGGGCAATTTGTGGCCTACTAAATCATCTTTTATTCATAGGAGTATATATAACCAGAGATCTTAATGGGGCCTTGGAGTCTTTTAGTGTGTGAAGAGACTTGTCCATGGTTTCTGAGAACAACTTTCGATCATCGAAGGGGCGGTCCTCAATGGTGTTCTGAAGCTCTCTCAGGAATCCCAAGAGCTGGAGCCATGATGTCCTGTGAATAACTACCAGCATAGCAAGGGACCTAACAGCAGTGTCTGTGGCATCTAAGGACTCTTGAAAAGATATCCTGGCTAATAACTGACCCTCTGTAATGATGAGAGAATTAGGTGGTGGGTGAGAGAATAAACAATCGGAATCCTTGGAGGGAACATAACATTTTGTATCTGCCAATTTGCAAGTTGAATGAATGGTAGCAGGTGTTTGCCAGACACTCTGTGCTGTGCCAAGGAGCGCCTCATTAATGGGTAATGGAGCTCTAGTGGGTGTTGCTGTCTCCTAATGTGTTGGAGCTGGTGGTTGTGTTGTGACATACTGGGGTACAATTCAGACCAGTGTGGAGCTGTGTCACCCCTGCCCATGGGTGTCTTACAAAAGCCTTGCTGAAGTAGCTCCCACCTGGGCTACTCACAAACAGACTTCCAGCATGCAAGTCACACCTTGAGTGCCTATGTGTAACTGCAGACTTCCAGTTACACTTTGCCTCTCACCAGCCTTGGTTATACTGCAAGTGACCTCAATACACTCCCAGTCACAGATTTCCCCCCAGAAATGTATGTCCTGTACTTACCAGTGCTCTCCTGGACAGTACAAATACATTAAGTCCACTATTGCTTAAGGGAATAATATGCCATTTTATTGTCTTAAAGTATTACCTAGACACTTCAACTTAAACATGCTGGATTAGATAAAACAGTAAAACAAGTTTATTAACTACTAAGAGATAGATTTTAAATGAATACAAGTAATACAAGGAGTAAAAGTCAAATATGGTTACAAGAAAAATAAAGATAAAGCACTTAGTAGTGCATAACTTAAACCAGTGGCTCTCAACCTTTCCAGACTGCTGTAGCCCTTTCAGGAGTCTGATTTGTCTTGCGTACCCCCAAGCTGCACCGCACTTAAAACGACTTGCTTACAAAATCAGACATAAAAACACAAAAGTGTCACAGCCCACGGTTACTGAACAATGGCTGACTTTCTTTTTCTACCATATTATTATATTTCTACCATATAATTATAAAATAAATCAACTGGAATATAAATATTGTACTTACATTTCAGCATATAGTATATTGAGCAGTATAAACAAGTCATTGTCTGTATGAAACTTTACCATGTGTTGACTTTGCTAGTGCTTTTTATGTAGCCTGTTGTAAAACTAGGCAAATATCTAGATAAGTTGAAGTGCCTGCTGGAAGACCTCTGCATACCCCGAGAGGTACGCGTACCCCTGGTTGAGAACCACTGACAAACTATATTAGATTCAAGCAAAATGTCTCACCACCTTTTTCTAAGATGTTGAGCAGATTCCTGCACTGTTTTTCCTCTTGTTGCTCCTATTACCCTATTGTAATTTTGCATTCTCCGCCCCCTAATTTCCAGCCCTTTGTCAAGGTCGCATTATATACTTTCTATACTTATATGTGGGCTTTTGTCGCCTGCCTCCTTTGAATCAAGTCAAAGCCCCCCCCCCACAACTAGGGTTGATGAATTGGTGTCAGAAGATGCTCTTCCCTTCTTTGGCAGGTGGACTCCATCTCTTTCCAGCTGTTCTCTTTCCCAGAACACGATCTCATGATTGAGGAAGACAAAGGCCTCCTGTCAACACTGTCTGCGCAGCAATGCATTCATCACCAGGATTTGTCTGTCCCTGCCTGGGCCCTTAACCTCAACCAGCAGGCTAGAGGATACCACCACCTGCACTCTGGCTCTTTCATCCTCACTTCCAGAGACCTGTAAGTCACTGCGGATCTGTTCAGGATCATACGTGGCAGTATCATTAGTGGCCACATGGATGAGTAGCATAGGGTGGTGGACAGAAGGATGGATGAGCCTTGGCAACCTTTCCATAATGTCTAGGATGCAGTATATTACAGTAATCGTTAAAAAATGTATAATGTTAATAAATACATAGGTTTGATTAAACAAAGTAGTTGTTCTTACGTGCCTGTGCTTAATTTGTGTTTTCAATGATTTACCTTCTAAAAAAATCTGGCATGTTTCGCACCCCCAGAAAGGGCATCTCACACCACCAGGGTGTGTGTGCACCCCAGGTTAAGAACCACTGCTCTACAGCATGAGCTAAAAGCAAACTGGCTGTTAGCTAAGGCTGTAGAGCAGACTCATTTTATCTCTCTCTAAGTGGTCTCGGTGCCACTAGGTGAGACAGAACACCACATCCTGGAGGAGTGTGGGTTACATTAGCACAGGGATTGGCAACCTTTGGCCGCGGTTCGCCACTTCAGGCCAATGGGGGCTGTGGGAAGGGCAGCCAGCACATCCCTCGGCCCGCGCCGCTTCCCACAGCTCCCATTGGCCTAGGACGGTGAACCATGGCCAGTGGGAGCCGCGATCGGCCGAACCTGAGGACGCGGCAGGTAAACAAACCGGCCTGGCCCACCAGGGTGCTTACCCTGGCGAGCCGCGTGCCAAAGGTTGCCAATCCCTTCAATAGCATATCATATCAGTCTTTATAGTCTACCAAAGCTAATCCAACTCAAAGTACAGCTCCATGACGAGGACCAACTCCTCTAGAACAATAGAACTATCTGCAGCAAAGGAAAAGCTCACCTCTGCAGGAGACAGCACCTTCTCAGGAGCTACTCTGAGGCTGTGAAATAAACTTCAAAGCAACTAAGGTCCATTGAAGATCTCACCACCTTCCACTCCAAGAACAAGTGCACATCTTTTTCATTGACCTGACTTTTCTGGTATAAACAAACAAAAGAAAAAGAGTCCTACCAAAACAAAACTCTACACTGCACACACAATTCTCCCCTGAGAGAGAGGGTGAGAGAAAGAATGAACCACACATGACAGATGTTAGTGAGGTCACTTATTGCAGTACTGGCGCTCAGATATTATGGTGATGAAGGTGGGATAAAAACCTGTATAGAAGAGAATAGAAAGGAGGATAGAAATGAATTTGAGTTTGTTACACTGCAAAAAGCAAAATCTTGTATTTCTAGACAATGCATCCTCTCTCCACACTTCCTGACATCTCTAGTACATCACCTTTTCAATGACCCTCCACATCTCTCTCTCTCTTTTTTCCCATTGCTGTCATCCATCCTTAGTCTCTATTTCTCCCTCTCTCCACAACAGTGCCACCTTACCACAATAGTCTAATATGGGTTTAGAGGAGCAAAAACATCTTCATTCTGCAAAGAAACAACCCACAGTAATAAAACACCACAACCCAACCACTGTTAATAACAAAAGCAATATATGAGAGTTATTTGATTGCTCCAAGTTCCTTATAGGGAGATCAGTTGAAAGGAAAGTTCTCACAAGGCAGCCACCCATGGACTTCAATGGAATCCAGATTCTCTGCCAGGGATGTGATGCAGGAAAAGTTGCTGGGTTGTGTCCACTGGCAATTTCTCAGATGTTAACCTCTGAAATGCCAGGAGAACTATGGAGCTATGTGCTGCTATCGCATAACAATCCAGCAACAAGCTGAAATAAGGCATTGCTCAGCATACCAGAGCAGCTTGTGTCTCTGAACCGGCCACCCCACTGGCAGAAATGGAGGGTGCAAGATGGAGGGCTTTTCCAATTCTAAAACGATCTGGCAGGAGGCTCAGGCCTGTTTCTTTGAGGCGCTGGTACCCCTGCAGAGGTGCTGAGCACTCCCAAATGCCACTGACTTCTGACTGGCAGTTGAGGACACCCCACACCTTGCAGGATCCAATCCTAAGTGCAAGGGACAAAACAGCAGATGACAGAGCCTCCAGTCCTGTAAAACTTTGCCCAAATGGTGGGCCAGGTTCACTCTGCTACCCCCTAGTCTGCTTCAGTAACACTAGCTCTCTTCATAACCAGGTAGATAGCACAGGTATTTCTTTTCTTGCCCAGCAGATCTACGCATTTGGGAATTCTGCTGCTAGCAAGTCAGAAAACAGGGTATTCCTCCTGCAATTAGCAAAAGGTCCTGCCAATGTTTCATTCATATGTTCTTACTGTATAATTGAGAATCTGAGCCAGTCTCACCCTTGTTTACTTTACTAGATGAGAACACAGCTATATTATTGGAGTGTTACAGCACATGTTACTTGACACAGAGTGAGATCTCAGTGGAGAAGCCTCTCCTTTGCATGGAAAACACAAAAGTGCTCACGCAAGGGTTTAAACTTTCACCATTGATGAAGTACACCCTGTTTGTTAGCCAGAGCCTGCTTAAACTCACAGATCTGTCTGCATTATTAAAAACAGAAACAAAACCCTGGAAAGAATCAGTGAGCACAAGACCTCATTAGCTGGGCAAAAACAACACAACAAAGGGAAACAATATGAAAGAAAATGAGATTAAAAGAAAGGTTTATTTCTTTACTAGTTCATATTCCCAATGTTTAGGATCAGTCAACAGGTGAATACTGTGTGGGGCATTATGCTGTGAAAGGAAACCACAGAGAATATTCTGTCTGTCTCAGTAAGTAACCACATCAGTGGACCCAAGGAGGCCTTTCAAATTCTGAAAGTGCTGCAGTCTGCCTAACAATCCCCTAGAGCATTATCTGAAACAATGAGCAACCACATCACGAAGGGCCACTTTTGACATACTGTGAGACATCCCAGACTAGCAGGCAGCTGTACAGTACAACCGTGGCAGAAACAATGGAGTCATTCTGAAGTTGCAGAGTTCAGCACGGGTTCAGGAACGGCAAAGCTCACCCAGCCTAACGACCATGTCTTTGTAGAAAGCATCATTTGTGTTTTCGTTACAGAGCAACACATACGAGATGGAAAATTGTTGCCTCATTTAAATTCAAAATGCTGCAGGTTCACTGTAAAGCTCAAACCAACCAACCAAATGATGAAACTAGATTCAGTAAAGGAAATGCAGTAACTCACTGAGGAAAGGTAGCATGCTCTGCTACTATCGGCCATCTTCTGCCAACGTTCGCTCAGATGCTGTGTTCTATACAATACAGAGAAAGTAAATATTCATTGGGCCCAGAACTTAAAACAACCAGTTTCCCCTGTTGTATGTAGTGTAGCTGTAGCCATGTTGGTCCCAGGATATGACAGAGACAAGGTGGGTGAAGGAAAGCTTGTCTCTCTCAATGACAGAAGTTGGTCCAATAAAAGATATTACCTCACCACCTTGTCTCTCTGTTTTCCCCTGTCTGCCTTCCAGGCAGGAGCCATTTATCAACAGCCCAAGGTCAACTGGGCCTAAAAGACCCAACAGAAACAAACAATGCAATTAATTGTTCAAGCTTTTGGGGAATTCTGTTTATTGTAACTCATTGGGCTTCTATAGGACATTTGAAAAGAATGAGGTAACCCCTTCAATGACATAACTTTGAGTGGGTCGGGCCCTCTGGACACCTGGGGGCTGACTGCCCCCTGCCTTGCACATTGTGTAGTCATTTATGTCCCTGTAAAGTGGGTGCATACTTGCTCCTATCAGCGTAAGTGACTAGAGAATCCAGAGTGAGTAGCATTTCGTAGCCACTTTGTGCAGGTGTCAAAGCAGGGGGAAATGTGGCCTTGCATTAATCTGAATTTCCTGCTGAGAGTCCTGGGGGGAGAGATGTTCAAAATGCCTAAGGGATTTAGGAGCACAACTTCCCATTAAATTTCCTCTGGTGTTACACTCTTTACGTACACTAAATATGGGTGTGACATGGAGCTTAAATGCCAACAGGAAGGGTGCTTCATAAATCTCTATATTTGGAGTGGGAGTTCCAAAAGTGCCTAAGCAAAAAATCCACTAGTTTTCAATCAAGCTGTCTGTTAACCCTAGCCTCAATTACTCAGATGTGATGCTAGCTGAATCACACAACCCATTACCTCCTCCAGATACAAGGCTTATCATTACAAGCTGCAATTCAGGCAATTTACAAACAATCGTATCCAAAACAAAATAGTCACTGAATTACCAAATTGCATTTAAGGTTACAGGTCCCTATTTCTTAGGTGTAAGATCCAAATGCTGAGCATGTCTTAATGCAAGGAGCGCCAAACTGCATGGAGAATAGCTCAGCAATGCTAGGCACAAAGCATTTTGATACAAACTATGTATAATTTGAGTTATTACATCTCATGCACTGTCTCTGATTACTTTACCTCTTCTGCTCAGTTTTCCCTTCTGTAACAAAACATAAAAACCTTATTATGGTCTGAACTGATAGCAGGTGCTATATTTAGGTTTCCTATCAGGTCCCTTATAACAGATTCCTGATACCTTTTGTTCTAGGTTCTCTCACACTCCATTGTTTGCAGAAGGCCTTTGAAATTCTGCAGGGAGAAAGTCCTTTTGTGAGAGTGAGAGAGAGAGAGACCTTTTTTTTTTTTTTTTTGCCCCATGAAGTTTTGTTCAAGTCTGGCTGAGATATGAACTTGTAAAATTGCCATTTCACTGCTGTGATTTGCTTTTTTATCAAACATTTGGAAAGCTGCCAAAATAATAACTGAACGCAAACATTTTAAAGGTGGGTCTATGCTACTGCCCAAATAGCAACAGCAGATACTACAATGCAAACACCTGGGAGCTCCTGTACAGCTATAATGAAATGTCAGCCGGAAGGAAGAGGGCTGGGCTGCACCAGGCTCCCTTTCCAGAGCATGGATATGACCCTAGAAGCCCACCCTGCATTTCTAGGATACGATGTGGAGCAGGAGCTTCCCACCTCCCAGGGTAGCGGGGAGATTATATACACGAATTCCCAAGATTAAAGAAAATAATTTAGGTTGCAAAGTGAAGCACTCAGAAGCTAGCAAATGCCATAATTAAGGTTGCCTATATATTATCATGTAAATAAAGATGGTCTCACAATGCATACAAGAAGAACAGGACTACTTGTGGCACCTTAGAGACTAACAAATTTATTAGAGCATAAGCTTTCATGGGCTACAGCCCACTTCTTCGGATGCATATAGAATGGAACATATATTGAGGAGATATATATACACACATACAGAGAGCATGAACAGGTGGGAGTTGTCTTACTAACTCTGAGAGGCCAATTAAGTAAGTGAAAAAAACCCGCAGGTGGCTATCTTACAACATAGGACCTAATCACATCAGCCATACCATCAGGGGCTCGTTCACCTGCACATCTACCAATGTGATATATGCCATCATGTGCCAGCAATGCCCCTCTGCCATGTACATTGGCCAAACCGGACAGTCTCTACGCAAAAGAATTAATGGACACAAATCTGACATCAGGAATCATAATACTTAAAAACCAGTGGGAGAACACTTTAACCTGTCTGGTCATTCAATGACAGACCTGCGGGTGGCTATCTTACAACAGAAAAACTTCAAAAACAGACTCCAACGAGAGACTGCTGAGCTGGAATTGATATGCAAACTAGATACAATCAATTTAGGATTGAATAAGGACTGGGAATGGCTGAGCCATTACAAACATTGAATCTATCTCCCCTTGTAAGTATTCTCACACTTCTTATCAAACTGTCTGTACTGGGCTATCTTGATTATCACTTCAAAAGTTTTTTTTCACTTACTTAATTGGCCTCTCAGAGTTGGTAAGACAACTCCCACCTGTTCATGCTCTCTGTATGTGTGTATATATATCTCCTCAATATATGTTCCATTCTATATGCATCCGAAGAAGTGGGCTGTAGCCCACGAAAGCTTATGCTCTAATAAATTTGTTAGTCTCTAAGGTGCCACAAGTACTCCTGTTCTTTTTGCGGATACAGACTAACACGGCTGCTACTCTGAAACAATGCATACAAGGTAATTTTAAGTCACTCTCCCCCCATGCATGTATATTACCAGCCTTTATTTTGATGGTGCTATTAGAATGCCTAGCCCATATAATAATACATAGAGATTTTCATCCATAGAGCTCAACATGTTTTATAAAGGAGGGGAGTATTATAATCCCCATTTTACAGATGGGGAGACTGAGGCATAGAGAGGGGATGTGGCTTGACCAAGGTCACCCACCAAACCAATGGCAGAGCAAGGTAGTGACCCAGGTCTCCTGAGTCCTCGTCCAATGTCCTAACCACTGGGCAACACTATCTCCCACAATCACTTTTTTTTTCAACAGGACTCCTATGGCATTCAGTGCACAGGAGAGATACAAGATATAATGTAATAATATCAGCAAAAGACGTACCTTTAGCCACCTCAGGGCCTGGTAGGATGTGAGATCAGCCGCCATTGCTGCAGCGGGGGTGGGGGAGGGGACACAAATGGGTAAAATGCATCTTTGCCCTGGAAGCTGTCAGAAGAGCTCATCTTTACCCAGTCTCTCGCTTCTCCTCCATTTCATTCTCCATTCAGTCAGACTAGAAGTAATTTGGTGATGGGGGTTGAGCACTTCCCCCCTGTACTCCAGGACAGCACTTCACACCTAGTATGCTGATACCAAACATGGGATATTTTCAAATGACTGAAAAAGTTGAAATGTGCCAGAAGGAAGGAAGGAAAGTGTCTCATCTGGAGTATTACAACCTATTCAGGTAGGCTACTTTACAGATAGTGATCTATATATACAGATAAAGTTAGAAGGGGGTTCTACTCAAATTCCCCCCCTTTTTAATATTCTTTTCTGAGCAGCTCAACCCAAACTCAGATAAATACCCTTCGGGTAAAAACATTAAGTTTGAGAAATTATGCACACAGCAATGGGAGTGAAAGCTGACAATTCTTCATCATCATTCAGCAGAGAGGAAGAGTGGCTAGGCCACTACCAGGGGTGCTGGGACAATTTTTATACTGGGGTGGCTGAGAACCATTGAACCAAACTGTAAACCCTCTAGTTTTAGCACCTCTGGCCACTACTGTGGTAGCTGGGAGATGGGGGTTGAGTGCTTTGCCACAGGCTTCCTGTTTATCTTGAGCAAGTCACTTAGTGTCTCTGAGCCTCATCTCCCCATGTGTAAAATGGGGATAAGAGCCCTTCCTTAACTCAGAAGTATTGCGAGGATAAACTTAAAATGGCGAGGTGCTCAGATACTCAGGTGGTAGGAGCCAGGTAAGTTCCTAAGGTAATTAGTCTTGTTCCTGATTTGTCTTCAGTGCTTTGGGGAGGAGGAGAAGTGATTGAGTGGGCAGCAGCAATAGGGCAGGTCAGATGGGGAAAGCTAATGCAGCACAGGAGAAGGTGAACTGTAGTGGTGTGGGAATAGATGTATCTATTCCCAGACCTGCTGCAGCAGGAATTGGATTGCCACTACACTCATTATCTGTAATATGAGCATCCCGTCTTTCATGATTATCTGTCTCTGATATCCACGTAGTTTGGAGGGCCAGCACCCTGGCCTGAAGTCTCCTGTCTGATGTGCACTCACCCCAATTCTTGTGAAAGCTGTTTCACTACCTGGCTGAGATACCACCGGAACCACTTACTCAAATTCCTTTGCTTATTTGGTCCATTTGGTTCTGGAGTAACTGTTACACCTGCTAAAGGAAGGACTGAGGAAGTGTAGTGGAACTTCTTCCCACCTTGTATCCCCTGCCTCTTCCCTAAGGAATCAAGGCTCATGCTTGCTGTGTTTCCTCCTCCATTCCTCTGTTAGGGTTTTCTATAGGCGTGCTTAACTAGCTCTGTTCCATAACCATTACTTCTGGTTGGACGGCTATGCACTCACACTTGGAGTTTTGCCACTGACTTCAATGGAGCCGGGATTTACACTGCTTGAATTTTATTATATTCTTCCATCTTTTATGAACTTTGATTCTGTGACTCAACTTCTATACCTGCGGTATGCCCATGTGAGAATATGGGCAAGATCAGCTTAGGAGTTGATGTAATCTTACATCCCAACTGCGCACATGATCAGAGTCCAAATAGCATCACCAATAGCCACAAGTAATTCTCAGCTATAACTTTGAATGGCAGGCTCACCTGAGAGGTGGCTCACTTCTGACCAGGTTTCCATTGAGGACTGGGCATAGTTCAGTTCTGCCCTACAGAAGGCACTCTAAGGGCACAGAGTTTTCTTGTATAGAATCCCAGCATCCCAGTGAGTTTTAAACTACTTGGCCAGGAAACCAAGCCCACATTTCCAGTGGCAACTTATTGTGTCCTTAAAAGGCAACTGAAATTTCTAGGAATTTAGTTAATAGTTACAGTAACATCTGTCTGTTAGTTCTGCAGTTGTTTATGGGAAAAGTTTCATCTGTTTCCAATTAAAACAAATGACCGTTATGGCTATTAAAGCGATCTTTGAATAGCAAAATTAATTCAAAAATTGTTATTTGACACTATCCTAGCCCCACTCCCTTTCATTCATGGCACAGTGGTGTCATACTCTAATACAAAGAAAATAACTCTCAACACAAAATAAATTACATATAATTTCATGTTATTTGACAGGTACAAATTAATGTTTTATTAAATAAATACAGTAGATGACCAAAATTTGACTGCTGCAAATGGAAAATTACATTAGAGTGTATGATTCTAAGGTAATTATTGGTCATTTCAAATGATTTAGTCCCTAAAACATAATGCAGAACACTAATTCCCTGTGAAATAAAGAAATACAGTGGCAAGAAAGTTAAGGGACATGTTTTATTTCATAGCTTTCTGCAAGCAAAACTGCTTCGATACAAAATGAGTTCAATGATACAGTGCTACTGTCCACTCAAGCAAAAGAAAACCTCACATTTACATGAATGCACTTTATATTGAATTCTTACAGTATAGTAGTTCTAATATCCAGAGTGTGTCTGGCCTCATTTAAAGCAATGGCACAGAAATGCTGCAAGATATTGGAGTATTGTATGACTGGCAAGTGCTTAAGTAACTTTCTGTGAGTTCTCCAAGAGATGCTGCATAAATAATTGTAGTGTGAATGTGTTTTTTATTCCTTAGTAAGTCTGACATACATCATTTAGTGTTCGTTCAGTTAATTCAAAATGTGTAATTGTGTCTTTTGGCTTTTTATTTTATTTTTTTAAAGAAAAATCATGAGGTATCCTTTCCTGTTAACTAATGATGGAGTGATAGGCCTATTTGACTGAGGTTGCAGAGACTTAACTGTACATTCAGTACACTGCACATTTGGGAATTGTTTTAGTGTACTTTCTACACATTACTGTGTACAATTGTTAGTTTACATTAAAACTCTTTCCCCCTTCACATAGGATATGGCATAAACAAACAAACAAAATCTGACAAAAATTATACACACAAAATAAAAGGACAAATACACAAATAAGGCCATCTGCAGAATTAAAAATCCACCTCTTGCAATATTTCACAATAATTTCTACATAATATTTTACATCTTACAAACTTAAATATTTAATGCACAAGGCAAAGACCTTTACGGAGCTGATCACATTATCTCTTGGAGGACTTGTCCAATTTGCTGACTGGTGGCCTCCTTTGGGGAGTTGGAATTTTGGAAGGCTTGCCTGATGCTAGCCGAGAACCTGCTCGGGGCTGTGGTCTGCTTGCATTGTGAACAGTCTCTGACATATCTGAACACACAGACTGGATTTCTGAAATGTCAAAGTCAGATGCATCACTGCCTCGGCGGCTACTTGACCTACTGCCAGCCTTGCTTCCTGCTCGGCTTCCAGGTCTACTTGGAGTCCTTCTGGTGTCTGTAAGGAGAGGGGAAAGATGTCCATCGGCATTAGGGAGATGGGGTTGAACGAGAGACTTTTAGTGGGTGTTTTTACACACTTAGGACCTTAAATATTTCATAAGCCACCCTGGAATTCCCACTGGCACACAGGAAATGAGGTCAGTATGTACCCCTCAGGAAAAATATGTAAGGTCTGATCCTCCAAGCTGCCTGTGCTTAGCACTGCCACTCGAGGGATTGCATGGCTGGCTCCTTAAGGTGAGGAAATGAGCACAGAGGCAAACATTCTGCTAATCCTAAAACAGGGCATCTTTCTGAAACTGGCACTCTAGCTCATGTAACTTGATGCACAAGTTACTGGTGAAATTCTTTGACCTGTGTTATGAAGAAGATCAGACTAGATGATCCATATGGTCCTGACCTGAAAATCTATGAGTCTATAAAACAATGCTATTTCTCCTAATAAAGAGAAAGGAATGTGTGATTAAATACTGAGGTGTAATAAACTCAGCTGCTAGCTTTTCTCATAAAAACATATTATCCTGGCAGCTTCTATCAACTCATTAGTCTTGCAATATACCCTGGCTTTCTAAGTTTTTCCAAATCTAGATGCAGTCACTCTCCGACTTCTACATGCTCATCAGGAATTTTACACAGGCAACATGGATACTGCAAAAGAATTGCCCACCCTTTAAAAAATGTGGGCCTCTCTTCTGACTTATGTATTAAGCACTAGCAGAATTTTAAATTGCTTCTTCACTCCAAGGATATACAGTTGTAAGACACAATGTGCTACTTGTACCTGGGAAATAAACAAACAAGCAATAAGCCATGCAATATGTTCATACTGTTTAAAATGATTTCCTTCTTTCCAGTGGATGAATGAAGAAATCAATGTATACAAGGCCTGATAAAGTGAAAACTTGCTTATTCAATACATGCATGACATCTTTCATTTGTGTCAATGCAGTTCATGTGTCAGGTGGAAAAATCACAACAAGAATCTTAAATGGAATAAAGTTATATAGAGTAAAAGTTTCATTTTAATTATTAAAGAATCAACAAATCTGGCTTACTGTAAGTGCAAAGAAAGCCTGGTCTAAACATGTGCATTAAACTATTTCTTCTTGAAAATGGTAACAGCTTAAAAGATAGGAACCATTTGGGTAGGATTCTCCAGTCCTCCTGAATCCACTTTGTACTCTGCAAGTGCTGAATGCAGATGGAAGTGGCGCTGCTGCCTCCTATGCCAACCACCCAACCTCATCCCTTGCATAGAGGTGTGCTGGGGGCAGCAGGGCAGAACAGAGCTCAGATACTCCCATTTATCCACTAGTGTAATATCCTTGAGGGCCCTTACACCAGTGGTGTAAGTTGCAGCTGCTCCCCTGCGACTCTTATTTTCATCAGGGCCACGTGGCTCATGATCAGGGGGCCACAGCTAGATCCCTGATGGCCAGCTACTCTCCAATGCATCTGAGCTCTGCAAGGATATAGTTAAGAATCTGCTCTTTTGCTTTTAAGTATTTCCTTAGTGGCTGCTTGGGGAACCATTATAAACTACGGGTGTTGCAGTTCAGACATTAGCACAAATGTGCACATCACATAGAGAAATCATAGAATATCAGGGTCGGAAGGGACCTCAGGAGGTCATCTAGTCCAACCCCCTGCTCAAAGCAGGACTAATCCACAACTAAATCATCCCAGCCAGGGCTTTGTCAAGCCTGACCTTAAAAACATCTAAGGAAGGAGATTCCACCACCTCCCTAGGTAACCCAATCCAGTGCTTCACCACCCTCCTAGTGAAAAAGTTTTTCCTAATATCCAACCTATCCCCCTCCCCACTGCAACTTGAGACCATTACTCCTTGTTCTGTCACCTGGTACCACTGAGAACAGTCTAGATCCATCCTCTTTGGAAACCCCTTTCAGGTAGTTGAAAGCAGCTATCAAATTCCCCCTCATTCTTCTCTTCTGCAGACTAAATAATCCCAGTTCCCTCAGCCTCTCCTCATAAGTCATATGCTCCAGCCCCCTAATAATTTTTGTTGCCCTCCGCTGGACTTTTTCCAGTTTTTCCACATCCTTCTTGTAGTGTGGGGCCCAAAACTGGACACACCAATGCTGAATAGAGGTGAATGATCACGTCCTTCGATCTGCTGGCAATGCCCCTACTTATACAGCCCAAAATGCCGTTAGCCTTCTTGGCAACAAGGGCACACTGTTGACTCATATCCAGCTTCTTGTCCACTGTAACCCCTTTTCTGCAGAACTGCTGCCTAGCAACTTGGTCCCTAGTCTGTACGAGTGCATGGGATTCTTCCGTCCTAAGTGCAGGACTCTGCACTTGTCCTTGTTGAACCTCATCAGATTTCTTTTGGCCCAATCCTCTAATTTGTCTAGGTCCCTCTGTATGCTATCCTTACCTTCCAGCATATCTACCACTCCTCCCAGTTTAGTGTCATCTGCAAGTGATGACTAAATCTCTGTTTATCCCCGGGTATTCTCTCCAGCGGTGGCAACCCTTGCTGTGTGCATTGTATCAAGTTCTAAAATCAAAGCACTCACCTGCAAACTGCGCTCTAACTCTGGTAGCTGCTGTTGATATTAGGCTGTTGTCTTCTCCAGAGTGGAAACCTTTCCCTGACAGATATCCTGGCAGTCTAAGTTTACTCCCTTGTATTGGTGTTCCCTACATAAGACAAATACAGTTGTTTCATCTGTCATCACTGAGATGTATTGAATGGCTCCGAATTTGGAATTCTATCATCTTCAGAACATGCATGCCAAATACAAAGTCTTGGCTGGAATCATCATTTAGTAATGAGAATAATTTGAACCAGTTTTTTTTACCATGTAGTGCCTAAAAATCATTAGCTATAAAATCATTCAGTCTACTTAGCATCAGCATTATAACATTCTTTACATATGTATCAAAGTATTTTTTTTTTTTTAAAAGATGCTACCACTATATATTTTAGTTATCTTAGCATATTAGGTTAGTTGAGGGTACAGTACTTAGCATATTACTAGAGAGAAGAAGCTTCATTTTACATGCCTATCTGGCCTAAACCATCTGCCCACAGTTATATGTGTGGAATGCTTTTGTTTTCATTTAAAGATTTTGGTGCAAAAAGCACAGACTTATGAAATTTTGAAAACCCCCAGATCACCAGATTTTGAACCTCTTTGCACCAGAGCAGAAGAAAATGTGAGACCCTAATTTAGTTTAAAAATAATTGTTTTCTCCGTGGCCTTATGTTGTTTACAATGTCTCTACCCATAGTCTTGTATTGCTGGTTTTCTAGCTCCGAACTAATAGGGGCCCTGCAGTAACTCTTCTGTTGGTGGCCTGCCCTAGATGAGTTTGTTTTATTTATTCAGTGGGAGATAAGGCACAACTGGAGTAGTTCAGCCAATTGCCATTTATGCCTTATTTAATAAAATCTGCACATCACACCAGCTACTAGGGAAAACCACAACAATCATTTTGACTCAGTCAACATAAAAGGACTCACACACTAAAACACTATGAATGCCTGAGAAATGCATTACCTCCTTCAGTTATTTGTCCCCACTGCAACCTCAAAAGCATTGGGATTTGAAACATTAATTTAAAAAAAATTCATTGAAACTATAGACAGCACATGCAGCAGCTGGGAGATGTAGTAAAGGCCATTACAGCTCTATCTCATACACACCACTGGCCGTGGAGACACCATGTAGCATCCCATTACTTCACCAGGGAGACAAGAAAAGACAAGTCGACCCGCCATCCTGGAGGGCTGCGGGGACACTATCACGAAGAAATAAAATAATACCGTCCTGCAATGTTTTTCCAGTCACTGCTAGAGGCAATCATGTGGAAGTTCTTAAATTAATGCCACGGATTCTCATTTGATTGCAAATTCAGCGAAAACATGACTTTTCATTGGTCTTCCTGTACTACAAATTCCTTCCCACAGCTGTGATTTTAAGTACCATCAATTAACCTTATATGGATATTCAGTTAACTAAGGGACCAAAGGAAATGAAAGCAAATGTATTAGAAATTAACAGCTGTTTAAATTCTGAACTATGATTAAATCTTTTTTAATATTTTAAAGCAATAGACCTAAATGTGTACAGTAATATATAGTATTACACAAGGAATGAGTGAAAAAGACCTCTATATGCTTTATGCATCACTGAGCAAAGCCATACAGAGTTATGTGAATTTAGCATTGAAAAGTGCCAGGCTGACAGCATTGGACACTGAAGTCCTCTATTTATGTTCGGAACAGATATACCAGAGGCAGTGGTAGTGCCAGCTTCCCCACACTAATCCATCAATGTGCCTTAACCCTGACCTAGAATGACAACTTTTAGGACTGAGAAGACAATTTGGGGTCTGATCCAATTGGAGTCATTCCACTGATATCAATTGGATCAGGTACTTAGGCTCCATGTCCATTCAAACCAGTCTGACTGCCAACATGGGTGCTAATTATTGCATTGCTAGTGGGGTTTTTTGTAATGTGCACAGGAAACGAGACCATCAAACTCATTTTCCATGAGTCACCAAACCGTGATCTCATTATAGCAATTGTGGGTCATTACCAACGTAAGCTGAATTTCAACTGCTGAAAGGATCCAATTACCAGTCTCCTATGCCATGCTGCTCACAATGGAGTGGCATTTCCTCAGTCAGTAACTTCCTACTGCAGATCATAATTTATTAATCTCATGCCTGCATAGTATGAGTGCACAGTACACTAGAAGCCCAGAGGAAACAATGTTGTGAAAGGAGTTCATGAAATGCCATCCATAAACCAAAGTGAAAGGTAGGGGGATTTTTCTAAATTTCATCATCACAACTGGTATCATATTAATTGTCACTTTAGAGCTTAATATTATTGATCATTTATACTTTAAAGATATACTCATTAAAGAATCATAGGGAGAGTTTTCTTAAGACTCTAATATATTAAACACACTGAATAAAAGATCAGTTGAAGTTTAGAAAAAAGGATATAAAAATATTTGACAGAGGTCTAAAAGAGAGTGTATTAATATGCAAGGTACAGTGCAGCTGTGCAAAGAACTGTAATGACTGTTAGTGAGTTCATAGTTTTAGTGAAGGAAGTTCATTAGACTAGAATCTCTGTCCTTACTGTACCTCTGAAGATGACCCTTGATATTCTGAGGACTCTGATGGTTTAGAAGGAGTTGACGTTTTGCTGTTTGTCAACCATGGTTTACCATAATTGCGTGTTAAATGATGGGGTGTCTGTATGAAACAATGGCAAATCAAAATATGAAGGACAGTAGATGGAAAACAATGTATTGGAGAGGGATATCCAGGGTACAGAGACCACATTTCACAATTAATATATATAAAAAAAAAATCAAAACAAAGCAGAAATTGATGACAAACAATCCGTAAAAAGAGGATGTATGATTTATTTCTGAAATGCAGTGGAGAGGTGCATATTTGCTCCTTCAAAATGAATTCTTTGTTTGCTGATTTACCCATATGGCACCATAAATGTAAGGGAGTCTTTTCCAGTGTTGCAAAAGAGCAGCAAGTGTGAGAACAACACTGAAAACACCCCTCAAGAAGATGAAGAAAAATATAGATACTTCTTTCCTATAAATTCTCTTTTTTGTTAACAATGTTTAAAACAGGAGCAATCTATATAGATCCCATTCACTGATTAACGCAGCGTCATGTATTTAGTCATACCTTGGGTGTACTTGTAGCAACTGCTTGTGGTGAAGCTCCCTGGCCAGCCTGACTTGATATAGAAGCAGATCTATTGGGAGAAGCACCCCTGGAAGAAGGTCGTGATCTACGACCTCTTGGACGGAAAGCAGCCACGTTCTGACTTGCAGCATCTGCCAAAATGAACTTTTCACGCAGCTCCATGTTTGTCCTCCCTTTAGCTGCAGCACATCAAAGAGAGGGGGCAAGAAGTCAGCTATGCAGATCAGTCACATGTCCGTTTGTCACCTCTTTTGTCATGCCATCTCCAGCACAGTATGACAACAAATAAAATGCATTACTGCGTAATGCATTCATTTCAGACACACGGCAGTTCATGTGTAGAACATGCTTATTCTAGCATCTTAGGCTAGCAGGAATGAACCACTGTCAAAGGAAGTCAGCATGATAATGGAATGCTCAACATGCTAAGTCATTGTTAATCAACCAACTATTAACACATACACACAACCTAATGATCCGCTTAACTAACACTACAACTACTCATAATAAATAACACTTGCTTGGATGGTCCAGAAAAACCTGCCAAGTACAAATGGCAGGAAAGCAGCAAATATATTTATTCTAAACTATGCATTACAGTAGTTTGGCAACATGCAATGATGACCACAAAACCCAAGCTATAATGAGGTAATCGATGGCTAAGCACTCACACAGACATACAGGCACATACGACAGAACGTTCCAGAAGAATCAGATGCGTAGCATGTTAGTATTTTATTGTATCAGCATGAATGACAATTGTTTTTGAAACACTTTTCAAGAGTGTCAAAAAAAATGTAGCATGTAAAGCATCAGCCCACGTAGAAAAATGTTAAGCCAAATGTGATGAGTTAAACATATTGTTAAAAATATACATATTAAAGCAAGAGTAGGAAAGAAAGGAAGAGAAAGACAGAGCAGGAGAGACGAAGAGAGAGGTTTGCCAACCTATGGTAGGCTGAGTGGTAATTGAAGAGTTTGATTCCGAACGTAACATTTTACTCCCATGATGATGAACTAGAAAAAATGACACAGGATATGGATCACATTAAAGAAAATTGTTAGCAGGAGAAGAAATTAAGTACAGCAGTTGCATATGCAAGAGACTCAGAACACGCCAAAAGACAGAACTTAATGTAAAAGCTCTCAAAGTGTTCCTAACCTAGCTCTCAAAGCTCCCCTAAGCAAAAAATAGTGCTTGAATAGACTTAGCAGCAGTGACAAGTATCCTTCTGTAAGAAAGGGGGGAGGGATAACTCAGTGGTTTGAGCATTGGCCTGCAAAACCCAGGGATGTGAGTTCAATTCTTGAGGGGGCCACTTAGGGATCTGGGGCAAAATCAGTACTTGGTCCTGCTAGTGAAGGCAGGGGGCTGGACTCAATGACCTTTCAAGGTCCTTTCCAGTTCTAGGAAATAGGATATCTCCATTTAAAAAAAAAAAAAAAAATCTGCCAACATAAAAATGTAATATAAGATGAAACTGTTTTACATATAGTTACCATACATTTTAAGCTGTATATAATGAGAGCATTATGAAATATGCAGTGTGTGAGTAGCTCCTGACAGACATGAAGGCTTAAGGAGGGGCCTGCTCCTGCTCCACTGAAGTCAATGACAGCTTTATCATTGACTTCAATGGGCGGTGTAATTTTAAGCATGTGAGCATCCCAAAGAGTTCAGTATTAACATGCTTTAAGCTATGCATGTACTTGAACAACTTGTTAAATTGGGGCCCAGGCACAGTGAGACTTACAGTAGGACTTATACAGAGGGTGTTCCACATACATGTCCGAATCAGGGAGCAGGAGAGGCAAGGACCAGCACCAGCTCTTTGAGGGGAAGTAATAAAGAATTCTAATAATCAGATGTTTATTAATCATGATAGCAGTCAATTACAATCTGAGTAGGATGTGGAGCCCCAGGGAACAGCATGTCAAGAGTATAGCTGGTCAAAACATTTTTTAACAAAACCTTTTCCATTGAAAAATGCTATTTTGTCAATATCAAAATGTTATGTGAAAATGTATCAGCTTTGACAGAAGTTTTATCAGGTCCAGGATAGAATTTCTGGTGAGAGCAAGACAGAGTGACTCTATAGCCGGGTGGTTATGGCTCTCACCTGGGAGTTGGGAGCAGTGACTCTCCCACCTCCCAGGTGAGTGTGCTAACCACTGAGCTATTGGCGGGTGTGTGTGTGTGTGTGGGGGGGGGGGGCGTCTTATGGGTTTTTGTTGTTGTTGTTCTTTGCAAAATATTTCAAAAGGTCTCAGTTTATTCTGCATTAGAACAATTTTTTTTTTGAAACCTTCTCAACATTTTAAATGAAACATAATTGTTTTCTGGCCAGCCCTACGCAAGAGTCCTGAGAGTAGAATTTGAAATGTGGTGATGGTATCTCTTGAATGCTGTTGGACATGTGAAATCATGCAGCACCTAATTCTCCACTGCCTTGCACTTTGTGGAGTCGTTTACCCTATGCAGAGTGAGAGTAAAATGCTAACAAATAAGAATGGTAGCAAAGGTGTAAATGACCCTACTGACTTCCAGCCAGTGCAGAATCAGGCTTTCGGTCTCAGCTGGAACTGCAATACACTTCACTTCTCCTCGGGATATGAAATACCGGTGTTTTGGTGGGCAGCAGGACTTTTTTGGAATACCATTAAAAACAGACATTTACAACACCTCACTTTTGACATTTTCTACTCCGCTTGTGATACTCCCTTTACAGTACTTAAAATAGGAAATGCTGTTACTCTTGTGGTAAAGATTTCCATCTATGAATGGCATCCATTGTTATTGCTTATGGGTTACTTTTTGGTCCCTGAAAGTTTCTTCTTTTTGTTTACGTTACCTACCCTACTGCAACAGTAACTACAAAATACAAGTGATCTATTTGTCTATTAAACTTTTATAATCCTGGGTCCAACCTAGCAGTTCTTAGGCAAGGAATGGGAGTGCTACCGGAGTAAGTCTGAAGATGAGCATGCTCCCTACTCTTAGTGACTTATCTTTTTCCTCACCTTTCCCTTTAACTTTCCTATTCAATTGTTGTCTGATCCTATTACATTAGTTACTATACTCGTTACATAAAGAACTACATAAAGTTACTTGCTTTTAACTCACTCTGAACAGGTACAGTAACTATTATAATTTTCTAACTTTATCACTCTTGCTCCTATTTGTCTTTTACCTCAGTTGGCTATTTCACCCCTTTCTTTTTTAGCTCCTGCTATTCCTGAGTCAGGCTTTAACTTCCTCTTGGCCAGAGAGAACCCACTATCCCATCGGGATGGGACTTCTTGCAAACATCCATCCCTCATTAAGCTGTTGCCAGTTTGTGAAGTAAAATCTGATAGAGTAACATGTTGTATACAATTGCCACAAGACAGGTGCAGGGTCACTCTCCAGTTCCTCTTTTCGCTCTCTACGCAAGGCTCAGAGCTATAAGAAGGGCTTCTGGGGAGAATGCCAGTGAGAACGCAGCATTGCACAAGCAGAGTCTGAGGACAGGATGAGTCCCTAGGTCAGTCCGACCTTGTGGCTGTGATTCTTTGGTTCTGATTACCTTGTGCTGATTTATGGCTTTAAAACTTCACTCCCGCTGAGCAGATTTTAAAAACTGTTGCTACATTTTGTTTCCGCTGAGTCATACAACCAGTGTACATGCCGTGTACTGCACTTAACCAAGCTTAATTCTTAGTTACACCAGTATGAAGGCATCAGAGTCACTCTGGATTTATACAGATGTTATGGAGCTGCGTTTGGCCCTTAGGATTTTAAAATACACACAACTAGAACTAGGAGGTATGCAATGAGTCACTGTTTAAATAAATAACAGGTGTTTTATACTGTTCAATTTCTATCCTGCAAAAAAAATCCCAAACAGCTCTTGACAGTGACTGCATCCCGTTAATGATTTTAATGTCCATTCTAAAACAACCTTCTTACATACCCCTGCAAGGATCATTTTTTACTAAGAATTCATCCAGTGCCATCCAGCCACCTCCAACACGAACCATTACTGTACTTCGCAAGATGCGAACAAGACGCAGCTGTTGAGAGTCACCAAACTGTAAGAAGATTAAACAAAATGCTTAGGTTTTCAATAGTTCTCCACACATAAAATATGCATTTCAGCTCTGATGGGTTAAAATCATCCATTCAAAATTTCTGTTTTAATTTCTAATCATTAGTAAACTCTTAAAATATGATTTTTTATGAAAATTGTCAATGCTGTTAGGATTTCAAGGTGAACACCACTGTATTAATCCAAAGAAATATGGTAGGCTGCCAGGTTTAACTTTATGCTTGATTCTCAAGATTTTGTCTAATCTTGTGAAAGCAGCAAAATTAGTAATACGATAATTGGTTATGTTCTGCATTTGTATGAATTAATCAGCATAAAAACTTTCACTGAACTCTTTTTGCAATAGCAGGGATACAGTTTTCAAAGATATGAAACTTTCAGCTGAAAAGTGTGGGAAAACTGTTCAAATGATAGATCAGTGGGCTAGAATTTCAGCTAAATCAGGGGAGCTTTACACTGCTCCGCTCATCAGCTGAGCAGAGGAACACCTTACAGTCATTTTAACAGCTCTAAGCCACCCTCCTGCTCAGGGCTGGGTGAAGGTGGCATAGCTGGTAAAAAGGGGCTGTGATTTGGGGTTGCTATATTGGCCCCTTGGGGCAACTGGCAGCTAGCACAAATTAGAACAATCTTGATCTGTGTGCAGAGCACACTCATGATTCACAAGAGCAGAAAGATGGCTTAAAACCACCTTCCCACCCCTCCTGTGTTGTGCTGACTGCTTATTTTGTGCTGCTGAAGACTGGGCCTAAAGCGTAGTATGGTCTTGAAAAATGTTCAGTGTAGTTTGTATGAAATACCTTCAAAGCCCTGCAGAATCCTCTGCACATCACTGGATCAAATTTGGATCAAGTCAGTCAGTAGTGACCAAAAGATATACCCTTCTCATTATTTGGTGGCCTGTGTGAAAACAGCTGGCTGCTTTGATCCAGTTCCTACCAATGTCCAATCATCAAATAATATCGCCTTCAGAACTGGCACATCTGCTGGCAGTCTCTGCAGCACAGGCCAAGCATTTAGTTAGCATGGGAGTGAACTAAGCTTTAACCTCAAAACAGGTTTGAAGCACTTTTGTTTAGTTGAGGGATTATTCTGCCGAGGTTTGCACAACTGTGACAACATGCTGTACTTGTTATGAGGAAAACAGAAGAGACTGTGCTTTCCAGTGTTATCAATCCAAAACCTTCCACAAGATCTAAATTAATTTAACACTCATAATTTCATGAAGGATCTCACAATCTCATGAAAACGGAACCAGAGGATCCAACACCTTCTAGTTGATGGCACATGTTTAAATTGATATACAATCCAGAGGCCAAATCCCGACCTCTGGTCTGCATGCATGCAGAACCTCGCTGAAGTCAATCATAATCAAATGCACACATTTTAGGTAGAATCTGACTGCTGGAGTAACTGTACCTATTTGCTCCAGTGAAGTGATGGAAACATGTTAAAGCCAAATCACACAAATGTGCTCCTTACTTACTTGTTAAAAGACCTTTGGCACTGCTTAAGCAAAGTGGGCAAGAGAGGGCAAAAGGAATATTACTTCTGGGAACCAAACAATAGGAAGCTTACAAGCTTAATTTAATAATCAAAGAAAATTGTGTTCTAAATGAGCAAAATGTAAATTTAAATGAGCTCTATGTTAGATTTTTTTAATCCATTAAATAGCTTTATAATGAGGCACCATCTTCTTAGCTATGTAGCTCAATGAGAAAGCATGTAGCCCACAAGTCTACACTAACTATTTTGTTTTGCCTGTTAAGGAGGAAGTTTCTTCTTATTCTTTGTGAAGTCTTGAAGATCCCCTGGCTTTCAGCTTTTTAATACCCCATTTAGGCTCTGCGTTGCAGCCAGACTGAGGCATGGATACTTCCTTTAAGACCTGTTTATGCTGCAACTTGTTCAGCTAGCATGGCTGCTGACAAATAGCACAACTTCCAATGTGCTGCTTCCATAATGATCCCATTCCAGATTTTTATTAAAATATTTTGGATACAGACTTTCTTAGGTGAAACAATAATAAATATTGACCAAACTTGAAATGAGAAACACAAGCAGTTTAATAAATGGGTTTATAGGTTGTGTAGTGTCAATGAAGAAAAAATTCTGCTCTTGGTTACAGCCATGTAAATCCATTGCTACCAGAACAGAATTTGGCCAAGCTTCTTTAGGAAATTTATTATCCTTTGCTGAAATAATGTTTTGTAGCTTCTTGCAGCAATAAACTCCAGTTAATCACATTAGATATTCTACTTTTCCTTTCTCAGACACAGGATAAGCATAGTTTTCAAAAAGTCTTATCAAATCAAGGCCCTCTCTTTCTATACACTAACTCATTTTGAAAAGTTAGGACAGAAGTAGTTTGGCAAAGGTAGGTGCTGAAGGCTACTTTTTGCTGAGCACACACTATGCTATAATAATCTCAGCAAGCAACATTTTAAAAGCCACGGCAAAATTACCATTTCTGTAGTATCTTTAGCATTAGAACACCTAAAATCATTTATTCATGTAGTTGTTTTTCCAAGAACATGAATAAGATGCTAGTGGTAACTTTAGTATTAGGCATTTTCATGTATTTACAAGGCAGGCAAGCTGATTCTATATTTTAACAGGTTGTTTCAGTGTCCATCCTATGAAGGAGTCATTGATCCGCATTTCTTCCAATTAGTGTTGTATGGCACTTTCACAACCAGAGATACTGATGACCAAACTAACACGCTAGAAGTATTTTTAAACACAATTACTGTACATCACAGCATTGGTATGATGGTATATTTGAAAAATATTTTGATGGGGGAATGGAAGCAGTCCAAATTTGAACTTCAAGTTTATTCTGCCAACTCAGTCCACACAGTTTTGTATTAAAAATATGTGCAATACATTGTGAACTGATTCTTAATCAATCAATCTATTCATTTGATTTCTAATTTAATGCACTGCGATTTTTCAAGGATTCTGAAAATGGAATGGTAATAAGTGACTAAGTAATATGACACAACATAGAATTCTGAGGCATACTGCTGTAATATATTACATATAAAAAACTCTGGATAGTAGAATAATTAACACTCGTCGTAAATCATAATTAAAATGCAAAGAAACTTATCATATACATTGTTGCTGTCCATTATCTGGTTCCCTTAAAAGTAATCTCCTTAATGAGACAAAAGGCAAAACAAAAAGGGAGGAGGAGATCCTGAAACCAGGAACACTTTATAGCATTTACAGAAACACCACAGCTGACCAACAATGAATTAGCTCAGGATGAAAGTATGGGAAAAGAGTGGCCATTGCAAGCTTAAATGACTATTCATTAGAAAAAAAAATAGAAACTTCAGAACACATTCCACTGGTTTATACCTGATTTCCCAGGAAGAACTGATAAGAAATGAAAAATGGAAGAAAGACACAATTAGTTTAACAAGAAATTCTCTGTATGACTCGAGAACACATGCAAACTAACACACACATTGAAACTTCTAAATACAGGATCTAGTTTAGAGATGTGCAGGTAATTAGCTATCCAAAGTATGAACTTGGAAGGATTCATGAGTCCTTTGTTACCTTCCTGGTCTTTTCCCTTTTAAAATCATCTGAAGATGTTCCATAGTCTGCCTTAGCCAAATAATGAGCACCTCATCTGAAAACGTTCTGGTTATTGAACCTGAGGGTAACAAATGACTTTCTCTGCAACATGGCAGATTCATCTCTGGTACCTGAACTGCTTTTAGGATACCTGGCACATTTCCTGTCTAGCTACTAGATGAAGGTACAGTATGCTGGAAAAAAGTAAAAAGAGGGGATGTGGATGATAAAAATGTTTGACCAAAGTATATTCTAAGTACAATACAGTCCCATGTGTTTAATCTGAATCTGTTTGGAAAATCCATTTTTACTCAGGTGTAAAAAAAAAAAAATCAATCAGTTAACAAGTCAATATATATAGTGGTATGCAGGACCAGCTACTGTTTAAATCATTTTGCTATTTAGATATACAAATCTCTCTAAATACTGAGAAAAATGGTTTATTGTAGGTTCAGTTGAAAGTTAAACACGTTATTAGTCTATATTTTCTAACACAAATTACTGATGTAAAGTTTAGTGAAGCTGAAACTACATAATTTCTAGGTAGACTTTGAGCAAACATAAGTATATGATACAAAGTTTCTGTAAATTAATGTAACCCAAATGCTCATGTAGTCCTGTTGCCTTGAGAATGTTTGGACTGAAAGAACCACGGAGGTGTTGTGAAGACTTACCCTGTACTTGTTATCCCCAATCTGCTCCACCTGGAATCGTTTTGCACATTTACATTTAGCTACCTGCCTTGTAACCTGCCAAAAACACAGTTGGAATAATTATTTTAATGTTAATTATCACATTTCTGAAGCCTTAAATAATTGGCAGAATTCAAGTTATATAGGAAGGAAAATAAAATTAATGACATTATTAAGTGTGTGACTCCAGTAGAATATATTAGTTATCTGAGAGCGATAACTATAGAGAGAGTACCTCATCTTCAATTTTGTCAGCATCTGTAAGAGGCTTGTATGCATCCTTGTTTGGATGAAGTGCTGCTACAAATTCATAGTAGTCAATGTACCCATCACCATCTCTGTCAAAGATATCTGCCACTGCACTCATTTCAAGTCGGCTGGTAGGGAATTCTGTAAGCCAAAAACATCACCAGGAGGTAAACCTTATAGATTTTCAATCACATTAGAGTGACTGGATTTATCACAAATCTCAAAGATTTTTAGGTATTAATGACAAGTAATGTATACAAAAACACCAAGTACTCTCAGAGAAAACAAATCTCTGAAAAGAGGTGGGGAGTCTCCAATGCTGGCTAGAATATGGATAATAATGAAGATACTAGTGCATTTTTTGGAGAGAAGCCCAGTACTGAATGCGCCTAGCAACAGATGGAACATTGAAAAAGCTTTCAAATGACATACAGTTCTACAGTCTTGTAGCATGCTTGACCTCAAAAGTGCAAAGAATACCACAAATCAACAAGTCAAGTTGTTACTGGGGCAAGGTCATACAAGAATTTAAAGACAAATTACACATTTAGAATGCAAGGCGTAGAAGCTTCTGATATTGTTTTAAAAATGGAACTCTATAATCTGAAACCCTTCTTTGGTTGAGAACTCCTGCAGCAGCATGTTCATTGCTCACTCACAGACTGTACAGGGAGATAAATAAAGTATTACAATATATAAACATCCAGCATGAATGATCAACAGCAGTAGTGCCATGGACATTCAGCAACTACAGGCCTACACCACTTCAGCTAACAGGGTAGCTCTTTCAGCTGGTAGTAGTAGCAGAATCTTATCCTCAGATGTGGGCTAGTCATGAGAGGCAGATATGACCATACCCATATACAGTATGTTACACGCACCCCGTGTTTGTGGAAGCTCATTTTGATTATTTCAGGTGCAGAGGAGTTCTTATCTACATAAGGGCTACCATTTGTGCTGACCAGGTGCTGTCAGCAGGAACACAACTCTGACCCTCTGACACAAAAAGCACAGGTCTCCACCACCTGAGCAAAAGGAGTTGTTAGAAGTCGTAGGCTCTTATCTTTTATGTGGGCCAGCCACTAGAGGGAGACATGATCACACACACTTAGCCAGTGTATTACATACACACAACATAGGAACAAAAATCCGTGTCATAATCTGACTTGCTCAAGAAAGGAGTGTCTAAATTTTAATAATGTTTTCAAGTAAAGCAATTATTGCCACTTTACCTTTATCTCAGAGTGATAATTTCTTTAAAGGTAAACGGATCTATTACCACATCAAGACTTACCTCAGATACAATATGTTGCCAATATATTAGATGCATCTCATAATCTCAACAGTAACTTAATTTAGAACTTACTTGAAGAAAGAATTCCATCAATAAATTCCTGCCTCGTTATCTTTCCATCCTGATCTTTATCAATCCTCCTAAAGAAGTCCATTACTCGAGATTTCTTATGATTCATCCATCGCATATACTTTTTCCTCCAGATATCAAAATCAAAGTTGGCAAATTCCCTCAGCTTGAGGAAAGAGAGATGAGAGATGTTTTTCAAGTTTAAATGAACCACTTATAGAATAAGTAAGAGAGGTCATGTCGGCATGCTTTTAAATAACTGGCTCTTTAAAATGCCCACATTTGTACTGAAATGGTTTGATTCTATTGACTATTAAAATAGGACTAGCTGCTTTCTGCATGCACATATCAAGATGTTTCCATCTAACTATACATCATATAACAAAAATGTAAGGCTGGCATTACTATCGCTTTGTAACAGGAAATGCAGGGGTAAACAAAAATATATATAGTATATAATATATATGCTGTGTGCTGACCTCTTCTAGTCTATCCAAAGCATCATTCAATTTTCTTCTTCTTTCCAAGGCCAGAAGCCAGACTTGCTGCCATTTGCTGACTAATAGGTTTATCCTTGGATTCTTGGTTTCAATTTGTGTCTGTGTTCCTGATGGATACATGCCTGCTGTTTGGGAACGTTTTCCTATTAAAACAGAATACAAGTTAGCATAGGCTTATTTTTCTCCATGTCCCAACCAATTTAAAACACAGCATATTTTCATGTGAATGATGATCGACCTCTTTAAAAAGACTTCTTTCTGCTACAAATAATGAGCCAAATCCTGGTCCCCCCATTGTAATTAATGGGAGTTTTGCCATTGCCAGAGTAAGACAACACGATGGTTAAAACACCTGGGCCGTGTCTACATGACACCTTCCACTACTGGCCATACTTGTGAACCAGCACAGAAAAAAGTTTATAAATATCCCAACTGCAAGCAAGGTCTGAGAGAGCATTGCAGAACAAATAGCCTCATTTTGGAGGTAGAGGTAGAGATACAAAAATTTACATCGTCTCCTCACTTAAGGATTCGCTTTACATGAAACTCAGTTGGGAGTCCTACTAAAATCCATGTCCTTTCATGCAGGATAGAAGAGAGGGAATTCATTAGGTGGTGCTCTTCATAACCAATCAGTACTGTCTTGTACTGCACTGTGCAACTAGGTATTTCATCTTTTGGATGAGTCAGTAAAAAACAACAACAAACAACCCACCTTTACCAGCTAAAGACCATTAAAGGTCTCTTGGCACTTTTTGCAAGAGTGGGAGTGTTAAAACACAACAGGGTTAAAAAAAAAAAAACTTTATGAGTGAAATTTTCAAGGAAGCCTCAGTTCAGCCTTTAATTTTGTTTCCACAATTTTGCATGCAAAATGATTAGCACTCCCAAAATGGTCATATGTTGGCACATAATTGGCATATACATACGCTTCGCAGGTGTCAATTCTATATTTGAGTTTACAAAAATCTACCACTAGGAAAGTCCAGTACACACAAAACTGCATGTATAAAATTAGCAGCAGATCATAAAAATCAGTAGCAATGTGATGAAATGAAGCACAGATACTGGAATGCCTCATCAATGTTTATTGATAAATAAAAATAGTTTTCTGCAATTATTCTACTAAAGAAATCATATTTTTCCACTATGTGAGAATGGAAAGCTACACTGATCAGTTGTGACAGTCGCTTGTAAAAGGTTAAGAGGTATTCGAGTCTTATTGAAGAGAAATTAAAATAGTTCACTCTATATTTTGGGAAGGAATTAGTACAAATTCAATTACAGTAGGTGTCATGTTTGCCTTGTTATGTATTGGCACAATTAGCTACAAAGTCTGTTACCAAATAGACACGTTTCTCTCAATGAAAAAACATACGACAAATTAATTAGAAAAACCAATGGAGATATAATTTCACCTTGTTTTACCAGACTGTTCTGATAGTAATGACACCTAACAGTATTAGTTTATGAGAAATCAATCATTTATATTGGAAAAGTAATGATACGTGCAACCTCCCCCAAAAATTCCATTACTTACTTCCTGTTCTCCCTTTATCTAGCACAGGAATCTGAGACTGTATTGGAGTGGGTTCAACTGCCTTCCTTTTGTAGATCTTTGTGACTTTATCCACATCAGGCTGTTTTCTGGTCATTTCCTCCATAAACGTCTGCAATTAAATGGTAGCTGCTTTAATTATCAATGCAGAAGAATAATTGACGAGAAAGACAAATAAAGAAAATAGAATACCAAGTTACAGAGAAAGGGCAACTACTTGTCAGGAAAATTACAGCAGGAGACACAAGAGACATTTCTCTTTCACTAAAATAATCCTATCATTCCAATTAAATATAAAATAAGTATTTTGTAGCTAAGAAATATTACCTAGATGAACTTCTACCTACATTATGGCAGAGCTGCTAAAGGAAGTCTACATTTAAAAATACGTAGCCACACTTGGCTGCACTTGGTGCACCGGGTGCGATGTGCAAAAGACCCTGAATTCAAGAGCAGCTCCAGGTCCTTTGCTGTCCAGACTAACCGACAACAGCTCAGAGGAGAGTCAATTAGGATCTGATGTGAAGCAAGGATGGTCACTTGCATAAAACATGTTTTAAAATTCACTTAGCAAAGCAGACAATGCAATGCTGGTTCTAGGCAGCAGCACTGCCTGGTACTTCAGGTGTTTTCTAAATGTACAGTGTCCTTATTCCTAACAAGCTGGTGCATGTTTTTAAAACATCGCTGCATTTTCATTTGTTTGCTTTGCTTGAGCAAGGCTGGGATCAATCATAGGGACAGGGAACATACAATCAGGTATCTGGAAACCGGATCATTAAAAATACTGTAAATAACTAGAACCGGCTCATATTTGATTATGTAGCAAATCTAAGAAGCATGTATCAGTACAAAATCCTTAAGACATGTTTCACATTTTTCATGCCTTACCTGATGTTCAGCTATGAGTGCTTTAACATCCTCGATCTCCTGGGGGATGACCTCTTTATCTTTTTCACTAAGAGTAGTCTCTGCCCACTGCAACCAGGATAATAAGGCTTCCAACAATTCCTGCTTAGCAATAAGTCCAGCAAGGGCTCCTGCCAGTCTCTGCTGATGTTGCTTTGCCCATGCTAATACCTTGATAAAAAGTCAATCCATGAATATTTCCAAATCTGGTATGTTTCTTTTGAAAGTACCCCACTTGCTTTTATCCTTTCCTGATTTAAACAAGGGTCAGGATTATCAGAGTTCCTGTGCACCTGGAGTTCCCAGTTCAACCATGTTTCGTCACAAGCATTAACCTTCAGGTTTTATTAAACTTCCACAATAGTGTCTTCTCACAGCATATTAAGGACATGAATAAACCCACTGAGATCACTGGAAATACCAGGAAAAGTGAATCAGGTAGAATCAGATCCCCATTTTTGGACACTCTGGAAGCTGTATTCGGCTACTATTTGTTTTCCTTTAAAGTGGTTCCCTTTTCCAGTGGTTCTCAAACTGGGGGTCGGGACCTCTCAGGGGGTCACAAGGTTATTACATGGGGGGTTTGCAAGCTGTCAGCCTCCACCTCAAACCCCGCTTTGCCTCCAGCATTTATAATGGTGTTAAATATATTAAAAAGTGTTTTTAATTTATAAGGGGGGGGTCGCGCTAAGAGGCTTGCTATGTGAAAGGGGTCACCAGTACAGAAGTTTGAGAACCACTGCTTTAAACTATAAACATAGACACAAAACTTCACCTCCAGAAGCTGAGCATGTATTCTCCATGGCATGCCCATTAGGGCTTGTCTATATGGCATTGCAGTCCACACTACAGCATGTGAACTCTAGAGTTCTCTAATGCATTGCACTCAATCTATCTTGTGTCGACCCTGTTGGTGTGAACTAAAAGCTACCTAGTTCACATTACTGTAATCCTGTTTTGTGGCCTATGGAAAGCTGCTGAACAATTTGGAAATCACCACTGGATTCATGGGGGCATTTTAAGAATATTTTGGAATCCAGTATCCTCTAACATGATTATTACTGAGCAACGACAGAATACTTCGTATATATCCTGATTGTTGATTTTTTAAAGCATTATACTCTCTCCCTTGATACTATGGATTTGCTGAGGAGAAATGGGGGGTGGTATTTCCAAAAAAAAAAGTCTGACCAGCTGCTGTAGTTATTCTTTTACTTCTCAAAAGCAAAGTAAAACCTGGCCTCTTCACATCTATCAGCTTCAGTATTTTAAATAGTTGTGTTCTCAACAGCTGGATCATTTCCTCCAACGTAACAGTCTTGTTAATTGCCAACTATGTTCCAACCTATCAAAGACTGCCTGTTACTATGAAGGCTGCATGAGACATACTGACCTCTTCAAATCTGGCTCTGATGATTGTTATCCAGTGCTTAATGGTAGTGATGGAGTCTGGGTGGCAGATAGCCAGGATGGCTTCTCCCATACCTGCTGCTTTATTTAGTTCTGCCTTTTTGTCCTCCAACTTCCTCATGAATTCCTAAACCAGAAACAACGATTTCAGTTAGATGCTGGCACCAGTTGAAAGAAAAATCTGAGTAATTTCAATGAGTGTTGGCCAAATCTGGAAGACTAAAGTTCTCTACTGGATCATTCAAAACCTGAACTGATTCAATGGGCAGAGGGGAAAAAGTAAGAGACGAGACAAGTCCAGTTCTTATAAGAAAAGTTCAGCGAGACAAAGTGGGCGAGGTAATATCTTTCACTTGATCAACTTCTGTTGGTAAGAGAAACAAGCTTTCGAGCCATGCAGAGCTCTTCTTAAGGTCTGGGAAAATGTCAACACTTTCAAAAGATGAGCCTGGGTGCTTAAATTCATAACTTTGCTAGACGCTAAAAATCCTGGTCTAAACAAAGACACTGGATTTATGGCTTATTACAACAATTACCCACTATCCCCCCTTTTTGTCCTATGACTGCCTGGGTATTAATGGGCCACTTCACCTTGAATGGTCTCTTAGAATACATGCTAACTACTTATGCTAAACTGTTCGATCTCATATTTAGCTGTGACATTCTGAGTACCTTTCCCAGATCTGGAGAAGAGCTCTGTGTAGCTCGAAAGCGTGTCTCTCTCAACAGCAGAAGCTGATCCAATAAAAGATATTACCTTACTCACCTCATCTCTCTAATATCCTGGGACTAACACTGCTACATCACCACTACATACAAGTTAAGATCATTTTAAAAACCTATTTCATATAAAGAACTAAATTAAGATTTAAAATATGTAACATATTAGCCTGCAACTCTTTAGTAATGCAAAATATTGTATATGCTTGTGGTATACATGACCCTATTAAAAAAAATCATACCACTCTATAAGATACTGTAAATCAAATGTGCTGTGGTTGGAGTCACTACTAGAAAATTTTCAGGAGACCTAGCCTGTTTATCAATACTAATCCTACAATATACCCAGCTAAAAGCTCCTTAACAGATGCTGAAGGAACAAACTATAAAGAACCAGACAGCAGAACTGGTTGGGAATTTTCCATGAGAATTATTTTCCAATGGAAAAATACTTTTTCCAAAACTGAAATTTTCCCCCCAAAATTTGATTTTCCATCAGGAAAACTGAAATGATGGCTCCCGGCTGGCCACCTGGAAAGCTCTCCTCAATTTCATTTTCTGTCTGCAGGGAGAAAATTAAATTGACATGAACCTTCCTGGTAGGCAGTTGGGGAGCTGCAGATGGGCTTGGGAAATGGCAGGGAAGCTGGGTGCCCTGGATACCTGCATGTCCCACAGCATCTCCAGCAGCTGGGCTTGGGGGGAAATCTGAGAGGTGGGTGCTCAGGCTCCAACAGGTTCTTGTCAATTTCTAATTACTTCCTAAAACTTGCAGATTGTGTAGCTAGACTTGATTTGGGCAGAGTAGGCAGTACCTGAATCTGGATTAGGTTAAATAAGTGAATGACTCTGAGACCAAATCAGGGTTATGTTTCCAGTCTGGTTGTGTTGAAATCCCATGAGCTATTCTTGCAATTTCAGCTCAAAATGGTGTCTGTACATATACAGTGTATTTTAGTATTTGTTACACTGAGAAACTGGCAGCATTGGCAAGAGCCAGGCAGAATATTGGCAAACATAATGCAACTTTCCCTACACAACTCTATAAATAAACCTCAAAACCCTGATCTGCAAGAACCTAGATGTTTGGAATACTGAGCTTCCCCAAACTGTGCTGAACTCTGTGGTGGTTTAGTGATACACTAGAGAGAGATTGAGAACAAATTCATATCTTTTATTACCTAATGTAGTGCATTAACCTACTGTACCTCTTAGTCCCCAGAGACCGTGATGAGTGGTAGAAAACTTAAATTGTCTATGACATGTAGCCTTCATTAAATCATGTGCAGTTTTCAGAAAAAAGCTAAGTAGTGGGACATAAAAATGGACCTTTGAGGTTAAATGCTTAAAAATGAAAAGCTTTCAATATGTGGCTTGATACAAAGGTATTAAAATCATTTTACAGGAATTATAAAATGCACTGTGAATAAAGGACACATTTAACATTTACCTCAATAATGCAGTCATTATAATCTAATAAGTGATTAGGGATAATATTGTAGCAACATAGATAGAAGAGAGATGATGTTTTAAATTTATGTAATATACCACACTTACCTACCTTTCATTTTTTCTCCTAAGAATTTCAGATGTACATTGGAGACATCACACTCATTATCAAATTAACAATGTACAACACAAATGGTAATGCTGTACAAATTTCAAAAGCAAGTCATCCTTTGCACAACGCACATACCAAGTTTAGGGGGGAAATTAGGTACTTATGTACATATTTGCAATTTACATCATCACCAATAGATAGTAATTAAAAGACTGGATCTAACCCCCCAGTAAAATAACATCTAACTAGATTAAGTAAGCAGCTCTAATACTGTTACAGTTGTTTTTTATTATGAAGGCACTGGTCAAAGCCCCCTGGTTAAGGCTACAGTGAGAGCTCCTGTATAAGCCCCTTCCTTCCTAACTTCTCATCAGAAGGTGGCATCTGAAAATTGGTTATTAACGTTTGGAGAATAGTAACACTGGTGAGTCCAAAAGTGTAGTGTGCTACCTGGTGAGAATTTTTTTGATTTATTAATGTGTGCATGGGGTATTAAGGATGCTGTCAGAATTGTTCTTAGATTGTGATTTCCATAGTTTCAGTGTTTATTCTTTTTTTTTTTTTACAAAAAAATAATGTGATTAATGGTACATCTTCTTTTAGAGTGGATTTAGCAATCTTAACTATAACTTAGCTAAGTTTTATTTTTGTGGGAATTATTTTATTAGTCTAGTGACACAGGATGACATGCAGGGTCCATTAAAATCAATGGGGGTTTTGACACTGATTTCAGCGGGGCCAGGATTTCACTTATACAGAGGAGAGCAAAATAACAAAAGGGAACCATGTGGAGCAGCTAGAGAGGACGGGCGGATAACAGGCATACTTCACTCCCTCAAAGATACCAGAAAAGCAGCTGGCAGCGCTTCCATGGCATCAATGTATGGTGACATATATGGGGAAGGTGTGGCCAGATAAGAGGAGGATGGAGCTAGGGAGCCACAGCACAAAGCACTACATTCCCAGTGGCCCCAAATTAAGTGGCGAATTTCCACACAACTCAGTGGCAGTTGTTGAAACTTTCCCTCCTGTGTTGAAGATCCCGCAGATGGGAAAGCAGTAAACAGGCACAGTGAGGGAACCAGTTGCAGCACAACAGTGATTTGAACCAGACATGCTGACAGTGGTGATGACAGGCACTAGAAGGGGCAGATACTACATATGGATGCCCTGAGAGCTGTGTGTGGTTGAAGTCAGGATACTCTGAGGATTATTGAGTTATGCACAGTTAGACGGTCATGCCCTGTCAGCTGATACCACCAACCACAAGGAGTGGTAAAAATATGATGCTTTTTTGGCAGGAAGATCAACATGGCTTTTGTAAAGAGAAATCATGCCTCCCCGATCTATTAGAGTTATTTGACAGGGTCAACAAACATGTGGACAAGGGTGATACGGTGGATATAGTGTATTTTGACTTTCAGAAAGCCTTTGACAAGGTCCCTCACCAAAGGTTCTTAAGCAAAGTAAGCAGTCATGGGATATGAGGGAAGGTCATCTCATGGATCAGTAGTTAGAAGACAGGAAACAAAACTTAGGAATAAATGGTCATTTTCAGACTCGAGAGAGCTAAATAGAAGGGTCCCCCAGGGATCTGTACTGGGAGCAGTGCTGTTCAACATATTCATAAGTGATATGGAAAAAGGGTAAACACTGAAGTGGCAAAATTTGCAGATGATAGAAAATTACTCAAGATAGTTAAGTCCAAAGCAGACTGCAAAGAGTTACAAAGGGATCTCACAAAGCTAGGTGACTGGGCAAGAAAATGGTAGATGAAATTCAGTGTTGATGAATGCAAAGTAATGCACATTGGAAAACAATCTCAAATATCCATACAAAATGTATACACACTAAATTAGTTGCTACCGTTCAAGAAAAAGATCTTGGGGGTCATTGTGGATAGTTCCCTGAAAACATCCGCTCAATGTGCAGTGGCAGTCAAAAAAGCTAACTACATTTTAGGAACCATTAGGAAAGGGATAGATAATAACACAGAAAATATCATAATGCCACTATATAAATTCATAGTACGCCCACACATTGAATAGTACATGCCATTCTGGTCGCCCCATCTCAAGAAGGATATATCAGAACTGGAAAAGGTACTGTGACAGACCCAGACCAGTGGGGTACAGGAGTCTGGTAGAGGGCAAATATACTGGTCACTGGATGAGTAGTTTTCTGTTCCCTGAGTGACCAGAGCAGGGGCTGCACTAGAGTAATCAGGAACCTGCTAGAACCAGTTAAGGCAGGCAGGCTAATTAGGACACCTGGAGCCAATTAAGAAGAAGCTGCTAGAATCAATTAAGGCAGGCTAATCAGGGCACCTGGGCTTTAAAAAGGAGCTCACTTCAGTTTGTGGTGCGAGTGTGAGGAGCTGGGAGCAAGAGGCGCAAGGAGCTGAGAGTGAGAGGGTGTGCTGCTGGAGGACAGAGGAGGACAAGCGTTATCAGACATCAGGAGGAAGGTCCTGTGGTGAGACTAAGGAAGGTGTTTGGAGGAGACCATGGGGAAGTAGCCCAGGGAGTTGTAGCTGTCATGCAGCGGTTACAGGAGGCACTATAGACAGCTGCAGTCCACAGGGCCCTGGGCTGGAATCCGGAGTAGAGAGCGGGCCTGGGTTCCCCCCAAACCCCCAATTGACCTGGACTGTGGGTTCTTCCAGAGGGGAAGGTCTCTGGACTGTTCCCCAACCCACATGGTGAATCTCTGAGGCAAGAAAATCCGCCAATAAGCGCAGGACCCACCAAGATAGAGGAGGAACTTTGTCACAGTACAAAGAGGGCAACAAACATGATTAGGGGTATGGAACAGCTTCCATATTAGGAGAGATTAAAAAGACTGGAACTGTTCAGCTTTGAAAAGAGACGACCAAGGGGGAATACGATAGAGGTTTATAATCAACGTTGTGGAAAAAATGAATGAGGAAGTGTTATTTACCCCTTCACAGAACACAAGAATCAGGGATCACCCAATGAAATTAATAGGCCGCAGGTTTAAAACAAACAAAAGGAAGTGTTTCTTCACACAAAATAGAATCAACCTGTGAAACCCATTGCCAGGGGAGGTTGTGAAGGGTGAAAGTGTAGCTGGGCTGAAAAAAGAATTAGATAAGTTTATGGAGGATAGGTCCAACAATGGCTTTTAGCTAAGATGGTCAGGGATGCAACCCCATGCTCTGGGTGTCCCTAAGCCTCTGACTGCCAGATGCTGGGGCTGGATGACACGGGATGGATCACTTGATAATTGCCCTGTTCTGTTCATTCCTTTTGAAGCATCTGGCATTGGCCACTGTCGGAAGACAGGATACTGGGCTAGATGCACTGCTGATCTGACCCAGTATGGCCATTCTTACTACTTCAACTGCATGGAAGGTGTTTTGGGTTTTTTGAAGGCAACTTTCTCAATGGGAAGAGATATGCCCCTGAGTTTTTCCTTAGTTGTGTCATTAACTTAGTCATTTTCGCATTTCATTAGTTGAAATCCAGTTTGATAGCTTGTAACCTAAATCTCCAGTATCTTTGTCACTGTAATATTTCAATACATAATGCATGTGAAGCATGTCAACATGGTGCTTCATCATGACAGAAGGTTAATGGCTGATAACATCATTTTGATGACATATATAGATGATCTTGACAAAAAAGGTGTACGGTGGTTTCACTCAGAATTGCTAGGAGAACAGCTATACTGTTGGTATTAAAACATCCTATCAACAAAGCTTACCACGTTACATTGCTTGCAAGTAAGTTTTTGAACCAGTCTCTAATTTTATACAACTCCCTTAAAAATGGTATTTTTTGCATTATTTTCTTAGTAAGACAAAATGGCTTTAAAGCCTAGTGAGATGTTATCCTGATAGACAGATAGCCTGAACTAAAAATGGGTGGTTGAACCCTCAAATTTACAGAACTTTTAATTTCTTATTCTAGAAATAACTGTGAAAACAAGTCTTGTTGCAGGACGTGATTATACTAGAGATACTTTGCTTCGTTTCATTTTATTTCCACCTTTCAATAAATCAAGTCTAGCAGCCAGCATCCTCTCCATTATCTTACTTACCCTGTGCTGATCGATTAGTGTCCGCAGAGCCTCTTCATCATCTGGGAGGATTCCATGGAAACGAAGGGCCTGCTCTGCCTCAGCCAGCCACTCCAAAAGAACATGCACAACAGCGTGAAATTCCTCTCCCTGTAAGAAAAAAAACAGTCCTTTCTGAGGGAATCTGACAGAAATCACTTGGCTTTGGATTCCTCCCTGAACAATGAAGCTGAGTCCAGCTTTGGAGTCATTAATCATGTAGCAATACAGGCACATTAACTTTCCATTAAAAAGTCAATGATATACAGTACTACATTTCCATGACTGTAAAAATGTCTCATGTATCTCAAAAATTGTAGGAAGCCTAAAAGCCTGTTCATGCTTTTAACCTTCTGATTTATAGTGTATGTGCAGCTCATCTCAGAATATCATGCCTTCATTCTGAAAAATGACAAAGGAGGTGCTTTCATGTACCAGCTGGAGAGATGGGAATTATACCTTCTGAGTATCCTTAATCATTACTTAAGAAAAATTAACAGAGTAAGTCTTATGTGGGTAGAGAGGACAAGGACAGTCCATCCGTGGGCACCCGTGTAAAGACCAGCTATAGTCATAGTTAGAGGTAGCACATTACTTCTTCTTTTGAGCTCCCTGGGGGAACATATTACCCCAAAGAAGGCAGTGGGCTTGGCACACAGTGAGGACAAGCTATCCCATCCTAAAGGATGCACACCTCTTGAGCACCAGGAAGCTCAATGTGTGATTTCCCTCTTAAGCATCTCCTGGGGTGGGGCAGCTCCACACCAGCCCTTACTCAGGCCTGTGCCTAAAAGGCTTTATTTAGATCAGAGGTGGGCAAACTACGGCCCGCGGGCCGGACCGTCCTGCCCGGCCCCTGAGCTCCTGGCTGGGGAGGCTAGCCCCTGGCCCCTGCCCTGCTGTCCCTCCTCCCCCGCAGCCATGCAGGCAACGCTCTGGGCAGTGGGGCTGCGCGCTCCTGCAGGGCAGCATGTCTGGCTCCAGCCAGGTGGCGCAGCTGCCATAGTGGCATGGTAAGGGGGCCGGGGGGGGAGGGGTGTTGGATAAGGGGCAGGGGTTCCCGGGGGGCAGTCAGGGGACAGGGAGCAGGGGGTGGTTGGATGGGGCGGAGGTTCTGGGGGGGATGTCAGGGGATGAGGAGGGTTTGGATAAGCGTGGGAGTTGGATAAGCATGGGAGTCCCGGAAGCCTGTCGGGGGCGGGGGTGTGGATAGGGGTCAGAGCAGCCAAGGGACTGGGAGCAGGGGGGGTGGAATAGGGGGTTGGGTCTTGGGGCAGGGGGGTCCCGGAAGGGGGTGGTCAGGGGAGGTTGGATGGGTTGGAGGTTCTGAGGGGGCCAGTCAGGGGGCGGGAAATGGGAGGGGGCAGACAGGGGGTGGGGACCAGGCTGTTTGGGGAGGCACAGCCTTCCCTACCCGGCCCTCCATACAGTTTTGCAACCCCGATGTGGCCCTCAGGCCCAAAAGTTTGCCCACCCCGATTTAGATTGTAAGGTCTTTGGGGCAGATGGTCTCTTTTTGCTGGTTGTTTGTACCATGGGGGCCCTGGTCCATGACTGGGGCTCCTAGGTGCTAACGCAATATAATAATAATAAGAAAAAAGAAGATAAGGCACAACCTCCCTGTAGTGAAAAAGTGTAAAATTAGGGGGGGAAATATTTGAATTTTTTTGATCATTTTCTTAATTATAACATTAAGTTTTCAAGCAGTAAATTTGTCTGTGTTTTCTCTGCTTCTCCTATCCTTTTTTACCTGGTGTAGGGCCTGTTCCAGTCGCGTTTGCTTGGATACGGACAGGGCGCAGACCGTCTCCCAGCGAGTGCTTAGCTCCTGCATTTGGACCTTTACCCAGGAGGAGTCATCACGACTGCCTTCTATGAGTTCTCGAGCAGAGCGTTTCAGAGCCTGGACACTGCTTGTCCTCTTCCCCAGCTCCTTCTGGAAGACCTGGGGACCACACACACATTTTACATATTCAATTTATCACGGCTTCAGTGTCTCACGTGTGACGTAGTTAGTGGGGATATGGAGAAGACTAAATTAGGGTTTAGTTTTACAGAAAATACCTCAGTCTAAACATTCTAAAATGCACATTATAAGATTTTCATACCCTACATTTGGCTTTCTTTTCAATTGTGGTTAAATGGCTCCATATGGGGTTAAATGGCACATTTTCTGCAAGAAAGCCCTCTAAGCTTCAACACTAGCTCATTTACACTGGGAAGAAGGCTCACTCAACCTGAAAAAGTTGCCTAGCCTCGTGAAACATGGGAGTATATTTGTAGCTAGACCCTCTGAACTACTTGACCCACTGCGATGCACAAAAATCTGGTCACCTTAACATACGGGCTTTAAGCCCTTCAAAGCAATCGATCTGCTGACACGATGATAAATGTGCAAGTCTGTCCCAAATCACAGTGCAGTCAGATAAAGTGCGCATCAGGGAGCCGGGTTAAAATAGTAAAATATAAATAAAAGTCCATCTGGTAATTTGACTGGATGGGCAATAGATTATGTCACATATTTCACATATTTAAGTGTTTGCATGTTCAGGTTCACAGCTGGAAAAATATCCACTTTCAAGAAAGACCCTTCTACATGATATGACAATTACAATGCACTGAATTACTGCTGATATATTAGTTAAAGTGCACAATGTGACTGCAGCATTGGTTCCATGACACACATGTTTATGTTTCTAAGATACATCTCATATGTGAGGGCCAGATATTTTCTCTTCTGCCCAAAGTCCTGCTTTGACCAGGGGATTGGACTAGATGACCTCCTGAGGTCTCTTCCAACCCTAATATTCTATGAACGCCTGAGTAAACAGACTTCTGACAATAGGACACAGTAGTGGCTGATGTGAAGGGAACGGAATCATTCCACAGCTACTATAATTGGATTCAATGGACTCCACAGCAGCTTTTTCCACCATAGTACTGGGCTGGGCCTGCAGAATGACAGATTCACTGGCTATGTCCTGGATCCATGTCAATCTTCACTTCACAAAACCCCTCTCCAAGCTACAGCGGATCGAGCCTCGGTAGCACTGCATAGTGCTGATTTCACAGCATTTTCCATTGTAGTCGGCAGCTTTGTGATGTCCAAACGTTCCAGGTTAAATGGTTTTCTTCAGATTCTAAGAAAACTTTTCTTTTTACAATTACAGAAAATTATATTGAAGTGGCTGCCCACAGTCTGATATTAATTAATAATAATTAGAAAAATATTTTTGTAATTACTTTGTGATTATCAATCAGGTTCATCACCAAATCGATGTCTCCATGCACTGGCTGATCTTCTGCCAACTGAGGTTCAATTTTATATAGCCAGTCGATGAGAGCCTGCAGAGCATCAGTAAATTGTCCTGAAAATAACAGGGCTTCCTCCAGTTTGTTTTGTCTGGAAAAAAAAAAACACTAAGAAAAAAATCAATCACATTTATTAAGGAAACCTGCAATATAACTGACATCATCCAATAGTCGCTAATAGATAATGATTTTTTTCAGCAGTTGGTGGACGAGAAAAAACCTTAGGGTCACAGTGGGAGCCTGTGGGGAGAGGAGGGATGGGCACGGCTTTTCAGAGCTCCCTGGAACGCAAAGAGAGTATACACATTGCACCACCTCTTGGAAGGATGCAGAGCACACCTCACTTTAGTGCATTCCCTCTCAGCAGGGATGCCTGGTGTCGGGGAAGAGCAGGGCCATCTCCCAGCCCATCTTTCCCTTTGAGGTGACCAGAGCACAGGGACTACTAGGAAGGAGCAGTGCTTGTGTTACCTATTTAAAATACTCCAAACAACCAACTTCTATTCCTCCTTATACAGCACAGAGAAGCACAAAAAGAACACAACTCCCTCTTCTTTACCTCTGCAAGTCTCCTTTAAAACAAGGAAATTTGGCCTTTCATTTTACCTTTCCACAGATTTTCCACAGATCGTATCCCATTTGTCTCTGAGCTCACTCAGCATATCGTCCAGTTTCAAATTGTCATCCGCCAGAGAGGTTTTCTCTTTGAGGGAGCGTCCAGTCCTGTTTGTGGTGTCATACACAGAATGCTTGGCTCCAAGAGATTTCTGGAACTCCTGTAGGAGTAGAAGTAAAAGTAAACACCTGTATAGTACTAGGTACTTGTGAGCTTTCACTAATTCTTTCTTTTCATATCATTTTTGAACCAATTAATACATTTATAAATGATGCTGTAAGAAAGTCTTTATATCTCCCATAAATCATATTAAAATGCAAGTGAAATTAAATTGGGGGAGGGATAGCTCAGTGGTTTGAGCATTGGCCTGCTAAACCAGGGTTGTGAGTTCATACCTTGAGGGGGCCACTTAGGGATCTGGGGCAAAATCAGTACTTGGTCCCGCTAGTGAAAGCAGGGGGCCTGACTTGATGACCTTTCAGGGTCCCTTCCAGTTCTATGAGAAAGGTATATCTCCATATATTAAAAGATTTCTGGTCTGCCAGTGCTATGGTGAAGCTTAAAGTACTAGAGTTCTGGAGCCAGATCCTTTCCCCGCTCTAGCTCCTCTGCACTGTTCTGCAAGCATGAATGGCCTGAAATCTGATTTAACTAACCCCTTGAGGATTCCTCCTGCACTGAGGAATCTGCAGTTGGCACAGAGCTGGCCATAGCAATTGCTACGCCACCACCTTCCTATCCCTCAGCACAAAGGACTGAGGTACGGTCTGAAGGAAAGGGGAATGACCAGAGTAACCCTGCTTTCTCGAACAGTCCTTCGAGAGTATGGGCAGAGGGATTAAAATAGAGCATTACTCTATCTGCACTAATTTGTGTTGAGGGCTCAGGCTGGTGTAGACTGACTCCAGGATCTAGGGGCTGCAAAGGGGTTCATTATCCCAGCTAGACCACTAAGTTCTGAAGTCTCATATTCAAACCCCCTACTGGCAGGTCCTGTTGTGTGCCTTCCTTCAACACCCAAACTTTCCTGGATGACAGTGGCAAATTGGGGTTCGCAAGGAAATCAAAGTCATGGCCCTACCGCTGCATTTATTTTATAATTTAATACTTCAGCTCCCTTTCTTTTTCCATCCCTTAAGAAACCTGAAGTAGTCCACTACCTGCACCCTTTGAGATACACACACACACACACACACAATCTTCCCCTAGGATAAACTAAGATCTTTTCAAAGTACTTTCAAAGTGGAGGGGAAGTATGGGGGAGACAAAAAAATCTGAATAAAAAAAACTCCTTTTCACATGAACTTTTAAACAATTGTTTAAACTGTTCATGAATTTATATTTTCTTTGGTGGGGGCTGTTAATCACCCAGCACTACATACGTAGTGTTCCTTGATTTTCACAAACAGACAAAATGAAATAGCTGCCAGAGAAAGACTATGCAGTAAAAGGGGAGTCAGAGATGAACAAAAGGTTTTAGTTAATTCATTCATCCAGGGTTAGCCTGGATACACAATGCCAAATTTCATTTTCACTTGATTTCACTGAGGAGTAACTGAGAGCAGATTTTTAGCCCATGGTTTAAGTCACCTCAGATATTAACTGTAGATTGGTGAATTAAACCGTCAATATTTAATTATCTACAGTAACTCCTCACTTAAAGTCATCCCGGTTAACGTTGTTTCGTTGTTTGTTGCTGATCAATTAGAGAACATGCTCGTTTAAAGTTGCGCAGCGCTCCCTTATAACAGTTGTTTGGCAGCTGCCTGCTTTGTTCACTGCTTGCAGAAACAGCAGCCCGTTGGAGCTAGCTGATGGGGGCTTAGAACCAGGGTGGACCGGCAGCCCCCCATCAGCTCTCTTCTCCCCTAAATTCCCTGTGCGGCAGCCACCCAGCAGGCTATCCATTGCCCAGCAGTTCAGCTGTCCCTCCCCCCACTGCCGTGTGCTGCTCCTGCCCTCTGCCTTGGAGCTACTCCCGGGAGCCTACTGCTTGCTGTGCAAGGCGCGGGGGGGGGAGGGGAAGGGGAAGGAAGGAAGAGGAGTGCTGTCAGAGTGTCCCATTTTCCCCACCCCCCGCTCCTTTACCCCATTTCCACAGAGTGGGGCGGGACGGGACATGACAGGGCTCAGGAGGGAGGGAACTTGCTGGCAGCAGCTGCTGTCTCAACTTGCTGATCTACTTAAAAAGGCAATGTACTTAGAGTGGGATCAGAGTACTTTAAAGGGGCAATGCACATCTCTCTCACACACACATGGTGTGTGTCTCTGTCTCTCTCTGCCATGCTGTCTCTCCTCCCTCCATTCATGCTGCCTTGTACAGTGTGAGGCTACATTAACAACAATCTGTTAACCCTTGAGGGCTCAGCCACGTGCTAGTTCATCATTTAGCAGTAAGGCATTCCCTGGGAAATAGCCCACCCTTTGACTTCACCACCTCAACCAAGCTTCACAATCATCATTGCTGTGTACAGTATTAAATTGTTTGTTTAAAACTGATACTGTATATATATGTGTGTGTGTGTATATATATATATATATGTGTGTGTGTGTGTATGTAAAAAATATAGTCTTTTGTCTGGTGAAAAAAATTTCCCTGGAACCTAACCCCCTCATTTACATTAATTCTCATGGGGAAATTGGATTCGCTTAACATCGTTTTGCTTAAAGTAGCATTTTTCAGGAACATACAACAACGTTAAGGGAGGAGTTACTGTACTTTCCTTCCATAGCAGATTGGTACTTATATTCACAGGTTAAGCGGGCCAAATCTTGTAAGGAATAAATCTGCACTAGGTCAAAGATGGATTGGATGACCTAATAGGGTTTTTCCATCTCTGACTTCTAAAAATAATATATAAGGAGAAAAAAATTAAAAATAACTAATAAACAGACTACAAATAACCCCCCAAATCCCTGGCAACATAAATAAATATATGAGAGAGAGAGAGAGAGAAAGAGAACATTTTATCTTGCGGAATGTTGTGGTGTTTTTTATTATTATTAATTGTTTTGCAGTGATAACCTGGGAAACAGTGACGCAGAGTTATTGCTTACAACACACACACAACTTCAGTGCACATCATCAGTTCAGATAGTAATATCATTAACTAAGTAGAACAAGAAAAGGCTGGCTCACAAATTCCTGGTCTGAAAAGACAAAGACAGACTTTGGATGGGAGGAAAGAGACAACATATGAGCAGGATGAAATGCAGGATGATGAGAAGCACTTGGCTTATTAAATACAAATTTGGTTGATTTTTTTGTTTAGCCTGATGATTAAATACACTGAAATCATCTCCCGTCCTCCTTCTATTATTTATGTCCCTCACTAGCCTCCAAAACAATTGCCAGCTTCAATCAGTGTCTTTAAGCCACACTGCACTCCATCCCTCATCATAGATGTGATTCATAAGATTTAAATAAAATTAATAAGTAGATGACTTAGGCAGCTAGTTTCTTGTAGGCATTTTGGAAGAAGGGGGACTTGAAGGAGGCATTTAAATAAGGAGGGTAGTGAGTTTGGCCACCAATTTGAGGAAGGGTGGAGACATGAATATTCAAAGAGATTATATTATACATGCCATATTATTTGTGGGAGAAACAGACAAATAGGACATGGAGGGTAGTTTCGCCAGTGAAGAGGAGAGGGAAGGCAATAAATAAAAAAAAGACAATAAAAGACATGAGCAGGGAAGTAGGAGCGGCAGTTACATTCGGCCTTGAAGGACACCAGAAGAAGTTTGAACTTGATGATGTGGAGAAGGATAGCAGTAGAGCGATTCATAGGGTGGTCAACTCAGGCAAAAAGGATGATCGTAATGCCTGCATTTTGCTCTAATTCTATATGATTTTAATTTTTGGCAACTATAGCAAACCCCAGAGCATACTAAAATGCAGAACTAGCAAGAACACTAGCACAAGTTTAGCTGAAGGTTTCAAGAGCAAATGAAGGTAAAGCCAGTGTTGCTTGACAAGCTGCCAAGCTTCTAAAAGTAAAGGAAAATATTTTCCATGTTGGTATGCAAAGCTTAAGCCATCATGGAAAATAAGAGAGGATAAAAAAATGAATTGGAGACTGTTGGGGAAAACAAACATAATAGTATAGTGTAAGGACTTTAAGGGGGTATAAGGTGATCACTATAAGGAGCTAGACTAAGGGCGGAAATGTGGGGGTGCAATCTCTTGAGAGCACCATGTGGGACAAAAGAATGGTTGGGGAACACCATGGAAATAGTTCAAAAGAGCAGGACAATTCTATATCAGCATTGCAAAAAAACTAACTGTCCTACACTCACAAGCATGTCTTTATCTCTGAGAAAATTCTTCCAAGTTAAACTTTTCCACACAACTTTACGTTAGAGGATTCTACCATCCATCCATGCAATGCCCATAACCATGTTACCTGGGCTGTTTAAAAAATAAAGTCAAAGTAAAGATTTCCTCGGGGATTTTTCTCTGTCTTTTGTGGGGTCTACAGTTAATTTTTTTTCCCTTTCACCTTACTATTATTAGTTATGGAAAAGCCAAATCAATCAGGTGATTTACATTTAGAACTGAAAGCAGTTGGGTTTATTGAAAGGCGTTTCAGAGCTGTGGTTCCCAAGCAGAGAGAGATGTCTCTCCTACTCTTTCACGTTTCACCATTGTTACTGGCAATTCCATTGTACCTGATGCTTTTCAAATTATTTAACTAATCTTTCTACTTGACATATGAAGGATTTGCCGGTCAAAATACAAGATTATTTCTTACTTTTGAGGGAATCCTAAAATGTGAAAAGGAGATTTTAAATCATCCTAACACAATACAAATCAAAACAATTTGTTGGTAACTGTAATTTTGGTAACTTTGTGATTTTAAAGACCAAAGAAGCGTATAATATAATCTCTTTGAATATTTTTCTTTTTCATAAAATATTTCTCTCTCTCTTTGTTGAGAGTTTCCATGGTTCCCTATTATTTTATCTTTCCTCTTCAGAGTTTACTTCTTCCCCACAGATGAACAGGGACTGGGAAGAGCCCTTCCCATTCCCATTAATTTTACCATCTGGAAATGAGCCAGCATTTTAATTTGATGCTGGCAAACATTTCAGCATAGTGAAGCCATAAATCTATTGCTCTCTGCTGATTAAATAGTACAGGATTGATAGACTTTCCTGTCATTGGACTTGGACATCCTGCATTTCATCATTCATGACTTACCTTATGCTGTGTAAGCTGCATCTTTATTTTGTCTGGATCATTTGCAATTTCGAGCTCTGAATCCAATGACTTTTCTGACTCTTCCAACCATGCCATAAGTTTGTTCCAGGCTTCATGGAACTGTGGAAAAGCATGACTTGGATTCACACAAATGTCTAAACATGTTAGTGCATAAAATACTCAGAAAAGATTAAAACCTGACATGCCAGCTCAGGGCCAGAGTGTGACCAGCTGCTAGAGAGAGGTGCACTCATAGGGCAAATCCAAGGAGCCTTCCTCTCTTCATGGCCCCCTAATGGGCCATTCATTCTCACTGGAGCTGACCTCACCCTCTTAACACAATCAGCAACCTTTAAGGGGTATCGCAGTATGCATGCTCCCCAGGATTTCCAGGGAGCTCTGTGAGACATAATGTTGATGTGATATGGCTCTGCACCCACGTGGACTAGGACCCTAAAGGCCCTCCATTTTTATTCAGTTCCTACTCAGCTAAGAATTCTACTGACTGCATTTCTCCTGAGTAAGGACTGGGAAAACACAGTAAGCATGTTGCTTATTTATTGAACCTATGGACCAGCCCTAAGGACAATAGCAGTAATCATTTTGGGGAACCCTCCCACAGATCACTAGTTAAGGAAAGTTTCTGTGTGGATTTCTCTCATCCTACCAGGAATAATCCTTGTGGAAGAGCATCAGGCTCTCAAACCTTTCTCTCTTCTGCAGCGCAGTAAAAACAACCTTCAAGGAAAAGAGGCAACGAAGAAGGAATAGACACTAGGGTTCTTGATGCGAAATATCAAGAGCCGTGTCTTGAGGAAGGGAATTTACTGGCCTTGTCTTTTCACTCCACTCTTTTAAGCTCTGTAGCTGGGTGAGCACCCAGCTCCGGCCCTGGAAGGGTAAAAGCAGCCCTGGAAAGGGCTGCAGCGGAGACAGCTAGGCTGATTAGAAAAGCAGCCACAGCTGTGGGCCACCTAATCAGGGCCCAGCTGGCCCTTATAAGAGGGCTGGGGCCAGAAGCTGAACACAGAGACAATCTCTCTCTAGCTGTTGAGAGGGATGGGCTGGCTGCTGGGAGCTGAGCAGGGTACCTAGACTGGAGCAGGGCTGGGGAAAGGCCAGAGGAGCTGGGGAACTCCAGCCTGGAAACCCCCCAGGCTGCAGGCCTTGTTAAAGGCCAAGAAGGTACTGGGGTTGCAGAGGAGCAGGTCCAAACCCTCCTTGCAAATGGTGAGTGACAATTATACTGCAGTCTGCCCCAGTGAGCAGGGGCTAGATGGTGACTGGCAGTAGCCAAAGACTGAGGTGAGGTGGGGATAGAGGGTTGGGAGTTCCCCGGGGCAGGGGAGACCCAGCGAGACTGCGGGGTACTGCAGGGGGCAGAACCCTGGCAGAAGGGGCACTGGGGTCCGGGAGGGACACAGGGGCCAGCAGCAAGGTGAGACACCGGCCTGCAGAGGGTGCTCCGGAGGCTGGCAAGCTAATTCCCTGGATGACCAGCAGGAGGCGCCGCCGGGTGAGTCGTCGCACCGGTACAAGCTCCTAATAAAAACGCACTTCTGCTGAGCTGCCTATACTAAATCTTCTTGATGGTACAGAAAATCCCTGTTGTTTCCTTTCCCTGACATCGATCTGTCTCTCCACCCAGCTGGCCAAGGAGTGGGAGCATAGAACAATTAGAATCCCTTTCCATCCATTTGGACCCTGCACTGGTCGGGGTCGGGAACCTGGCTCTTGAAGTCAGCACTCAGCTATACTGCTATACTACTCTCCATCTCCATACATTGTTTCTGCTTTCTGATTGTCTGAGAGTCACTGTGACCAGCTCTGCAAAGTATTCTCTCTCTACCGTATATCTTCCTGCAGATTTGTGTGTGTGTGTGTGTGTGTGTGTGTGTGTGTGTGTGTGTTTGTGTGTGTGTGTGTGAGAGCGAGAGAGAGATGTTGTTTGAAAATAAATTGTATTTTATGATATGATTGCACAATTTATTACATCTAACAGTTCGTGTCATCTCAGTTGTGTGGTGGCAACAATTAACACAGGTATGTGTCTTGGCTTGTGAACATAGACACGACTCTATTTCAATAAAATAAACAAACACTTCCCTGTTGAAGTTTAAACACACTAAGCTCCAATTCCCCATCTATCATATATGCCCTTTGCTAAGGGACATATGAATCAGAGATTAACTGACCAATTCCTGGAGAGGTGAACTATGTATGAGCATTTCCATTTCTTAAGTTCTTCCTCACAGTAAGTCACCAGAGTGTCCTTGCCAGACAGAAAATATTGTTATAGCGGCCAATATAAGGGCAGGGAGAATTAAACATTACTAAGGTAAAACACACCACTAAAAAGAAAACAGTGGACAATATCTCACTCTCTAATACAGAAATGGGTCCATCACACTCTTTCCAGTAAAAAGTTGATTATGTAATTTCTTCTGGAAGGCAGAAGGCACTGATATACATCTGGAAGCCATACTGCAACTCTCTTCCTTTATAGACTATATTACATTGCTGACAGAAGTTGCTGCTGGGTTGAAAGTGAAGCTTTCACCTTCCAAATGAAGTGCTCTATGATTGAATCACAGAAATTGCTCCACTAGCTCAGACTAATAGATTCTGTTACATTAACTCCAGGCTTCCTTAACAATGCTTTAAAGCACCATATATGTCATGGGTCTGGATTTAGTTAGAGCTAAGTTCAAAGAGCTTTACAACAACTGTCAAATTACCTGTTTCGTTCGTTTCCTTGCATCATCCAAAGCTCTTCCTCTTTCCACTAAGCGCTGAACCACTTTTTCCCATCTACTCTGTACACTAATCAGCAGATTCTTAATAAGGACAACATCCTGTTTCTGGCTGAAATATTTCAGATGGGTTCCAGTTTTATCCAGCTCTACGATCTGGTCTCGGTGAGAATTCACTTCCGTAGCAAAGACCTTGCAAAAGGAAGAAAACCACACTTAAATGTTACACTGGTCGCTCATGTAACAAACACAGAAAAAAAAAATGATGTGGTTCTGGACTTTCTGGTGGGAGAGACTATAAAATACATCTTAAAAGACATAAAAAGATTTTCTGAGTGACAGCATTACAGGATTGCTTTGGACATTAATACAGTACCTCCAAAGAGCTGGAGGAAAACACTACACATCTGTTTCTTGACATACCTTGTGTTCATCAATTTGAAACAAGACAGTGTCCAAGATAAGACTTGGCCGAGAAGCCACATTCAAAGTCTGCTCTGCCTGGGTAAGCCAGTTGATGAAGTCTTGAAGTGAGTTGTGGAACTCCATAGCCAAATTCAGGGCTTCTTCCAGTTTGGCCTATAAAGATATATAGTTATTTAGTAACAGCTGATGTTTAATTGGTGCTTCGTTGACTAAACCATTTTAATAAAATGTATCTTGGAGAAAGCTCCTATTTTTGTCATATTTTTTCAACTCAGGGTTGACGTGTTCTTTATTTCAAAATAATAGCATATAGATAAAGGATATAAAAGGAGTTGCAATGGAAAAATAGGCATAAAACTGGTGACTGAGCAGACAACACAACATCCAATTCCAGGGGTGTGTTTCTATACACCAGAAGATCCCAACTCCTGGTGTTGAATGGTTAACGAAATGGAACAACACAGTTTACAAGTTTCAAGACAGAATTCAGGAAACAAACGTAATGTTCAGATTTGGGTCTGATTGCTTGAATCAGGCCATGCTGCTAGTTTTGCCATTTGAATGTTTATGAGCTATTACAAAAGCACTCAGAGATGTTCAGTTAATCAGATTGTGGGGCTGGCCAAGCATTCCATTCAGCCCTATTACTAGCCCTAAGGAGGCTGCCTCATGCTGCAAACTAATTACTCATATCATTGCATTATACAGTCACATTAAGCAACATTTTTGTTTTAAAGTAAAGCTGATTTTGTTAATTACATTTTTCTTTGTAATTATGTCAGTGCTAGTCATTTGCGTGCGGCTACCTCTGTTTGTAATAATGAATATCATTTACAGTTTGACTGAGATAAAACAACTCAGCTATGGTTCATGATGTAATGAAAACTAAATGAAACTAGAAAAAGAAAACATGCTTAATATCAATAAAATCATTCTGCTGAGAAGTAGTGACTTTAGAAATAGTCTCCAAAAGCAATTGGTAGAAGCCCAATTGCTGGAAACTTTTAAAACTATACTGGTCATAATGCTTGTTAAATTAATACCACAATCCTGCACTGACAGGTAGATTAACGAGATGATCTAATCAGACTTTTCCTTCTCTTACATCTATAATCTCTAATACAAACCAGAAATATTCCCACTCTGCAAAATAAACATGCATCAGTATACTTCCATACCTTTTTATCAAACAGATTTTCACCCCACAAGTGATGTTACATCATTAACCTGTGGGTCCATGACTCCTGATAAAAGCACTAGTGAAATCTGAATCATTGTCACACAACAAAAAATTCCAAGTCCCAGCAACCAAGTATAGATATTCTACATATGAAATAATTCAACATTAAGGTACTTAATATGTTATTTAAATTTCTATCCTTATTCTAAACCACACACCTTTCTTTCGCTGAGTTTTGTTTGTACTGAGTCCCATTTTACTTTTAAGTTATTTATATCTTGCTCAACATTTGTCTCAGCAGACCCTGGGCATCTTGCAAGCATCTGCTGGCCTTTCTGCATCAGGCGCTTGTACGTCTCTTCTTTGGCTTCAAAGGCAGCACAGAGTTCCTATATTAAGAAAAAAACAAGAAATATAAAAATCAGTCAGGTAGGAATTCAATACCCTTCCAAAAAAGTTTAGCATCTAAAACCAATTATATATTGGGGGCATTATTGTTAAAACTGGGACAGGGAGCACATATAATGCACAAAGGGCCAAATCTGGGTTGGGGGGAAGCGCCCAATTCTTCAGGAAATGAGAATTTGTATGATGTGTCAAATAATTTTTTAGGCTTTTTCCAGGATATATATACTTAGGACCTGAGTCAGGCATATATATATATATATTCCTGACTCAGGTCCTAAGTTTGGCAGACATATCATATGCATTTATCTCACTGGGCAAGGTTTGCCAGGTCTCTAGTTTTTAAAGTATATGTGGAGCAGGAACACAATGGGTAAACCACCTGGAACCCTTAGGAGGCCTGAAGCAATCCAACATATCCCCAAAAGGGGTTTGTACTGCATGGAAGAGTTGCTTTATCTTCTACCCTCTGCATCTCTCTTCACCCACTAGGCATGTCACTGTGCACATCTACTGAATGCCAAATCAGCATAAGTAACATAGTTGTACCTACCACATACTCTTCTTTTCTGACCAACTTATACTTAGGGTCCTATTCTCCTAACACTGCATACATACATCCCTATCCTGATGGGAGGCCACTACCATAAAACAAATAATTAATAATAGGCCCCTCAAGTGTACCACACCTGATTATAATACATGTGCTGCATCAGAGCAGATTCTCTCTCCCAAACTAGGGCAAAGTTCCGCAGGAAAAGAAGCAAGAGCTGCTGGTGGGGAAGGAGCAGGAGGAGATGATCCTCTGGCAGCTCTGGGCTTCCTGCTCCTCTCTATCCCCCCCAACTGGAACTAGTTTATTTTATATACAACCTTAAAAATAGGCTGTGTCCTTAAAAAATGTGTTTGGTGTGACAAACAAAGAAACACAGGTTCCACATGATCACTTGTCACAAATTGCCATGGTTTGTATCACACAATGACAGGCTTGGAGACTGCAAGATATGATCAATAATAATAACAACAACAATTGGCCTCAGTTTCTCAATTTCTCAATCTGCAGAAATGAGGCTAACACTACATATATATCTCACATAGGTGCTGTAAGGTTCAATTGCAATTTGAAGTCCTCAAGTAAAATTCTATATACATGTGAAGAATTCTATTACTATTCTGTTTATGGTATACATGTATGTGTCACTCATATATTTACACAGCAACCCATAACAGATATAATGATCTGGTAAAGACACAGGAAGCTGTTTTAAATGTGTTAGTGTGGGGCTTTGGATCAGGCCCTGAATGGATACTAATCTGTTTATAAAGCAAATTATTAGAGTGTTTGCATTTCTTTTTTTCAGAATACCATGTTTTATTTCGCATTATCTTCTAGTCTCCGACAATCCATTCTAAAATAGTAAGCTATTTTTGTGTACATCTATAAATAATCTGGAAAAGCAATATTTTCATATATTTTACCATCTCAGAAACATACAAACAAAAAAACAAATTATCACATTTTGAAACAAAAATCACTAGTGGGAAAAGACATTTTATATTGTTTCACAATTCTTAGAAAGTATGAACATATGACAATAGGAATTTATAATGGAAACTGTGTCAGACACATAATAGTTTAAGTATATAAAGATCAATAGGTATCACTCACAGTTGAGCTAGAAGGTCATGAGTTCAAGTTAAACATTAGGACTTGGGCTCATATCCATTGTTAACAACAATGCAGGATAATATTACATAGATAATGCATTACTAGAGATGCCATCCTTTGGAGTGAGGTATTAAATCAAGGCATCTTTCAACCCACTTCTACTGGTTCTCTATGTGGGAAAAAAAAATCTTTTCATAGGATTTCTCTAACAAAGGGAGGAAGGGAAGAATTCAGACATCATGGCTAACTTTCCCTTTCTAAATAAATTAGGCTCTGTGTGTGATCTCAAAGTCCTTACTCAATCCCAACTGCTGTTGAGTTCAATGAGAGTTTTGGATGGGTAAAGAATGCAAGACTGAGCCTGCTATTTCAAGGCTGTGTATATCCCTGTTTAAGAATATTTATTCTGGAAATTAAAGATACAATTTTGAGGATAAGGGAGGAAAGAAGACATGTAAATTTCACTGCAAAAACAGTAAACATTTCCATATTTATTGCTGAAAACGAGAGCTCCCAAAACCATTTTCACTACTGTCATAATGTTAATCAACAGTGAAAACTAATTAACTTTAGCAGATGCTAAATGATTTCTTTTGCAACCCTGCTAATTACAAATTCGTTTTTGCTAGTAGAAGTTGTTAATATCCCGTACAGGCATTCTGATATAGAAAACATGCTAGTTTTGTTAGTCTCTGCTCTGGTCTACACTAGGAGTGGGGGGGATCGATCTAAGATACGCAACTTCAGCTACGAGAATAGAGTAGCTGAAGTCGACGTATCTTAGATCGACTTACCTCGTGACCTCATGGCGCGGGGTCCTATACTAGATGCAATAAATTGATCCCTGATAGATCATTCACTACCCGCCGATCCGGCGGGTAGTGAAGACCTGCCCTCTGAGATCTAGACCATTTGCAAAACCTTCTAATATTAAGATACTCACCATATGGGTATTAAGCTGCTCTCTTGCAGTTTCTGGTAAACCTCCAACAGGTTTTGATGCCAACAGCTGACGTTCGGTGTCTGTCAGCCATTGCTGCATATCTTCAACTTCACCATGGAAACCTTGGGCCTAAATTACACCATATCACTTTAGAACATATTTAAATGTTTTGAATTGCGATAGCAGCTCAGAGGCAGAAAAAACTTGGCAACATACTAAATCACAGGTTTACAATAAGTAAAGAAAATTCCTAAACAAAAATCTTTAAGTTGCACTTAAAGTTGCTACATAAAATTTAAAAAATGGTATACCATTGAACATATCCCTGAAAACCCAAATCATATAAAACTGTAATATATATATGTGTGTGTGTGTATATATATATATATGCTATAAGAGAAGACTACATAAATAAAGACTACATAAATAATTCTGAGACCAAGCCCAACATCCAATTCACATACACAGAGTGAAATTCACTCCTGTGCAGATAGCCTGCACAATTCTCAAAAATGCGGGCCAAAATTCAGACTTTTGGGTCAGCATTATTAAAGGATAGTGGCCAATTGTGATATATACATCTGGATCCAAACTTTCCCCAAACTCAGGTATTTTTGCATCCATGGTTTTGATTTAGACCCACACGTAATACACAGATCTGTATATTTCATGCAAGTTATCCCTTTTTCCTAGTTATCCCTTTAAGTTTTCACTTCCTGCTCACCTGGATCAAGGCACTGTCCAGCTGCTGTTTCCTTTGTTCTGTTTTTTTCAACACATTTTGCCAGCGCTGATTCAAAAGTTCCAACTTGCTCTGTAGATTGCTTGCTTCTTCAACAGCACTTGATTCAATCAGGTCATTTCCTGCTTTCTTAACTGTTTCCACAGTGGACTGATGAGCTAACACATCATTTTGTAGCACCTAGAGGAAAAAAACAACACATAGGCCTGTTCATTTTTATAATTAATTTAATTAAGGTGCCCACAGTCACTGAATCATTTCAACTATGATTTAGAGATAATATTCATAATCAACACAGGTTTTAGCACCTAATTAAGGCAGTATAAATGAATCTCACTTTGATCGAAAGCAATATTAAGCCATTGAGCCAAGCAATACATTTCAGTTTTATACTCAAATAAAATAACATTTTCCTTCCAAATAACAATGCAAAGTTAGGACATGTTTTTTGTACTGCTGAGGGTATGTTGCCACCATGCAGGATACCCAGTACTCAGATTGCTGTGTCACTTCATGCCTCTTTCCCTCCCTCAGACCTGCCTGTAATGGCACTTTTCTGTGGTGCCTGTGGTTTTGGAGGACAAGACCTGGGCCTAATGAGGCCTGGGGTGAGGTGGGCACTGCTGATGGCTGCCAGAGGGGATAAGAGGAAGAGGAACAAAAAGAGATAGGTCCTTTGATGGCTCCCATACCAGCACTAGCTGTAGCACCGAGGTTGCCAGGCTGCCGTTTTTCCATATCTCGGTGTCATCTTTCATGTTATACCAAACTAGCATGGCAGTTAAAACTTCCCTGAGAGTTGGAGAATGGTCATATAACTTCATATCAACTACTCCAGGCTGGTAAATAGAACACAGAACATCCTCCCTTCTGAAATCATGTATGGCACTGGCAGTGCATTCTGGGAAGGCATGTTATTTTCAGATGGTGAAAAAAATGTTTTTACAATTGAGGGAAATTGTTTTAAAATCTGAAATAAGAAAAATTAGAAAGTGGGGTTGGGGAGAATGGGAAAAAATGTAAACAAAGGGCCCAATCTGCAAAATGCAAGTTTGAGATTTCTCAGATCCAGGGCTCCAGCCACCTCCAAAATTATTAGAATATGGAGATAAGATAAAAAGTTGAAAAAATGTTTAAATAAAATACATGGAGAGGTCAATTGCACAAACTCAGTGGAAGGAAGAATCTTTAAGCCAATGGTGATCCTTGTGTATAGGAAGGGTCTCATATTATCACTCTTATTTCTGTTTAAGCACTGGGGAAACCATAGTTATTTTAAATAAGTCCCCCAATAGGAAAAATAAAGGGTTATTCCCAGAAGCAGATGCCTCTTATCCCTTCCTTCCTGATGAAGTTCCCTCAGGATAAAGATTATTCTCTCCCAAGTTCTCAAGAGATGGATGTTTTTCCATGTTAAAACAGGAAGCAGCACTCTGTGAACTCCCTAGCCTATAAACTCCAGTTTAAGAACAGGAAGAATGCTGTGTAATGTGTTTGCTGAACTCCTTCAGCACTCAAGGTAGATTGAGTAATCAGTGATGTCGCTGTGCTATTAATGTGGTAAAACACTTCTTTTCACTGAGAAGGCAAGAGACACATTTGGAGCAGACTCTGATTTCTGTAATGGTTTTAAGAGGGCCCCATTCTGAAGTTGGTCATGCATATGAGAGAAATGTCTTAGTTCTCTCTATACAGTCAGTTTTGGTGCATTGTGTCTGGTCTTGAGACGACTTTGAACTAAAATATTGAGTACTTTTTAAAGTGATTTGCAAGACATAATTTAAAATGCATGTTTTTGCTATTCTGAAGGAAGGAGAGGTGACACTTAAGGATTGGAACCTGATATGAAATCTGCATGAAAGCATGCCTTCAAAAACAGTATTTTGCCACACAAAAGAGCTGAGAATTCTTCCTCCAAGGAGATACTCTTGAAAGTGAAGGACCTTTCACATTTGCCTAGTGCAATGGACTCCTGATTGGGGTCCAGAGGTGCCATAACAATAATTAACAATTAATAATGTTTTGCAGAGAGACAGTGGCAAAGGTATAGGTTACCCCTATAGTCGGTGGGTGTATGGGAGCAGCAGAGCACATGACAGTCTGAGCCAAAGGAGGTGCAATTTTGTAGGTTCCAAAAATATTGATTCTTTGTTCTCTTCTGAGGTTGGGGCACAGCTGTGTGTGGGTTGAAGTATACTTCATGGGCCCTGGCCTAAGGGTCAATGTGGAATCATACAGCCCCAGGGGAAGTGCCAGGCTCAGTGCTCGAACACATGCCATCTATACTGAGGAAGAATGGAGGCCGGAGGAGAGATGGTAACATTATTCATGCAGCAGTCATTATAGCTTCTAGATCGGCACTCTCAGTCTTAATCTGTCTCTTGAAAATCTCTAAGACAATTATTTAACAAGTGCAAATCTTTACAATAAGAAACATAGCTTAAGATAAACATCAAAATAACATCTCAGTGAACACAGTATAATTACATACATGATGTTTGGCAAGTTCAATTTCAATAGCCTTGGGGTCCCCACCCACAGGTTTCTGTTCATTCAGCAGGTCTTCTGTGTGCGTCAGCCATGTCAGTAATTCATCCAGGGCATGTTGGAACTGCCCCAAAGCTAACAAGGCACCCTCCAGCTTGTGCTATAGTGAAAATAAAATAAAAATAACAATGAAATTGTTTTATGAAGCTAATGATCTAATTGGCTTAAACTGCATAGAATGCCACTAGACTCCATTTTCACCGAATGGGGAGCCTGAGTCCAATAGTCAGAGCACTAATCAGAGAGCAGCAACATTATCCTAGCTCAAGCAACTGCTCTATAGTTAAAGCTGAGTTGGCAGTTCCATTATATAGCCTTAAATTCTTGGCCAGTCCAGATCCTATTATAAAACAAGGTACAGAATGTAGGCTATCTGAGCACAGAATTAATTGCATTTTTCATTATTTAGATTTTGATTTGAACTTAAATGCTACTTGGTCCGAGGTCTTTTTAATGAGCGTTGGTTTTTCAATGAAATGGTTCAATTTAGAAATGAATAAAAACTTTTCTAAGCACTGCATTTTTCAATTTGCCTGTGTCATTTTGATAATTTAGTGTTTTGGAAAGAACGCTGAAGTGACTTATTTGTAAGTTTGAAAAAGAGGTGTTCAACACATTATTTTTGTATTTGGTCTTCTGTGTGTATTTACAAGTTTTCGACTACCAATAAAATACCATCAAAAAACAAAATGAAAAACAAATAGGATTTGATTCGATACTTGACACAGGAAGTGATATGCTGCCAAGTGTTTGAAAATCGTAAAGTAAAACTCAGTAAAATGTGAAACACTCTTTCTGTAATTTGTAATCCCTAAAACATAAAGAAAGAATATGTTACATGGGCTGGTACAAACAGTGCGTAACAAAAAGCTATGCTGACAGCTCTGCGTCACATCTGACAAACTCCCATCCCAACTTCATTCACCTGTCTGTTAATAATTTTCTCCTCTAGATTGACCCACATCAGTTTGAGCTCTGAGAGGGGTTCTTGAACTGCGTGCTTTTCACTTTCTTCTGTAACCTTCTTCAACAATAGTTCTGCTTGATGATTTAGCCTTTCCATTTCTATTTGCTGCTGATAAGCCTCCGTCTTAAATTGCTGTTGTAAATACAAACATACAGAAAATCATTTTTCTCACAGGTAACTATCACACTGTACACAGTAGAAATACTGGTACTTAAAATATTACATGCAACACTGTCAGCTGCCATGATGCTAACATTTTATTTTTCCTGTTCTAATGTGTTGTAATAATTTGCAAACAATGGTAATGTATTTCCTGATTTAATATTTATATACAGTATCAGGCGGTAGCCATGTTAGTCTGTATCCACAAAAACAAGGAGTAGTCCGGTGGCACCTTAAAGACTAACAGATTTATTTGGGCATAAGCTTTCATGGGTAAAAAACCATCAGGTGCATCTGAAGAAGTAGGTTTTTTACCCACGAAAGCTTATGCCCAAATAAATCTGTTAGTCTTTAAGGTGGCACCGGACTCCTCCTTGTTTTTGTATTTACAGTATGCTTTAAATCAAGAAGATCCCAGCTAACTGAAAAGACAAAGATACATGTTAAAGTCTCCAAAAATACTCTCCTTCCCTTTGGTAATCATGTGCATAGGAAGATACAGAATGTAAGACTGTTTACTATCATGCATTCTGGTTTGTGGCAAAGGCAATAGTAATTTCTGGCTACAGGGGCTGAGATAATATACTACTCTGAACTTGCATAGAACCTTTCACTGAAAAATCTGAAAGCAATTTCAGTAGTCAGTTATCCTATTTTACAGACTGGCAAACTGAGGCAACAAGCTGATTCTTTTTTCACTCAGATTTTTGTAAGATATGTGGTTATGATTCATAAAAAAAGTGATACCATGAAAAAAGAAGAAAGGTATTAATCCTCTTGGCTAAGGTCATGCCGTGAGTCAGTAACAGTCAGGAGCTAAACCAAGGACTCTTGACTCCCAACTCCCACACTAGCCACTACACATCCCTGCTTCCTATTTAAAACATGCATAACAACATGCTGGTGTCATGACCATAATGAATCATATTTCCATACAGTGGGACTCAGAGTTGGCTTAGAACTTTGTTTCATAGCCCAGTGGGGTCTAGTGGAAATGATGTGATCTCAATTTGTGTATTTAGGCATGGTCCATGACATCAGGAGTCAGAGGCTTTGGAGGAAGTTGCCCACCCACATTCCAGATGGAGGTCAAAAGTGGCTGACACGGGGGGAGTGAGAAAAATAAAAGGTGAAGGGAAAAATATCTTCAAATAACTTTTTAACAGAAATCAATGTTATAACAAATGTTTTTTCAGAGTTCTCAAATCATATTTACATAGAATAAAATCTGGCCCCGCTGAAGTCGGTGGCAAAGGTTTTCACCCAGATACAATAAGCTACTTACTGTAAAAGCATTATGATATTTGGAAGTTTTTATAGAACTACACTTGGCTGCTGAAATATGTAGAATCATGAAATAAGAAAAATAAACAGCTAGTTCATACCTTCAGTTCCGCAGTTTGCTGCTTCACTGTTTCTAGATCTGTTCCAACTGGTGACATTGAAGCTAATTTACTGCCAGCAATATCTACCCAGTCAAATATTGCCTGAAAATCACAACATTAAATTGCAGTATAAGATAATATTAAGTAAAACAGTATGGTTAATCTTGTCATGAGGTACAGTTTGAAAGCTATGTACAATACAAGTATAATTCTCATGTTGATATTGCTGAGTTTATCTGCTACTGCAGGAAATAACTTCATTACCCTCTTTATACGAAAATAATCTGGAAAAAATGAAGTTATTAAAAAGTTACTTGACAATCCAAGGCAGCGAATATTGATTACATTGACATCCTGCAATACCTGAATATACAAAAAACCCACTGATTTCAGTGCCAGGAATATGCATGTAAGAGGTGCAGGACTGGACTTTTATTAACTGCAAGATTCTGTCATAGTTACTTCTATTACATAGTACTTTATTTTGGGTAACTGCGCTGATTTCAATGGGACCTCTATTACAGCAAATGCACAGTATAGAATTGCTATTTCTGTAGTGTTCTCATCCTTTATTGAGATTGATTTTTATAGTTGATGTCACTGAATAAAATTTGGCTTTTATTAATGACTAATTAGGCACAAATCCCGCTGAAGTCAATGTGAACAAAAATTCCCATTGAAGTCAATGTGAATTTGAATTGTATACAGAGTGTGGAATTAGACCCATTTGGTACATCTAAGGCCCCACGCTGGGCTGTGTCTGAGCTGCAACTGATCAAGCTCAGTAGGGAGGTGCAAAAGTACCTTCAAGTTACATTTATGCCTCCTCCCAATATTGAGGCTTTCCAGCCAATCTGTCTGTTCCTGACATAATGTAGAACAGCCTCAAGAGTGCTCTGTTTTATGCCAACAGCCCTGGAGGGCTGTAACAGCAGCCGGGGCCTGCAGTGGGAAAAGAATGCCTCAGCTCTGAACTGGTATTATGGCCCCCTATGCCATTAGCCAAGAAGGAGGATGGCTCTCCACCACAGGACAGTTTCCCAAGAATGGGCAGATCCTGCACTCGTGGCAGACAAAAATGCAGACAGACTTTGTATGTAGAGGGGAAATTTATCTGTAGACTTTTTTAAGTAAATCAGCTACATGCACGAGGTGTTCTGATTGGGTAAAATGATGTACTAAAGAACTATATAAACAGCATGACGGAAATGAATAACATATTTAATTCAGAAAATGCAAAACCTTGTACTTATTGTATAAATGAAAGATCTGCAGTAAAATGGAGTTCCTTGAATTTGTCTTCTCTCCCAGGAAAATTGCAGCACTTAGGACTTGAACTATTTAATTTGTTTTTTTCTTCCCTTTTAGCTCATGTAAACATTGTGACACAGCATCAACTTACATATTAATGGAAGTACTGAATGTATCACAATGGAATGTTGCCTATCAGCAGGGTTACCATGCAAAATGTGTGGTAACAAATAAAAGCTGCTCTCAGTCTAGTAATAAACAATGTAACTTTAACTCAAAATTTAAACACAATATGAAAAGTAAATAATTATACAAAGAATGTAAACCAGCATATTTATGATATTATGCAACAAATCTGTGAAAATCCTTCAGTTTATTGATGAAAATGTTAACCATAATTCTACAGATGACATCAATTGACAGCTACCCAGTAATATGGTGTTTTTTCTAAGACATAAAACATGATAACCTTTCTTACTCAAGATTTTGTTAGATGCATCATAACCATCTCACCTGCAGTCCATCTTGGTACTGAACAGCAGCTTGCATGGCTTCATCAAGTTTGTCTATCCGCTCTTTCCATGCTTTGTTTAGAGTATCCCAAGCTGAATTCAGCTGCAATTAAATAGTGAAATATTTCAGTCAGACTTTGGATACTTCAGGGCCAAACCTTGTTCTAATTAAAGTCAATGGATTTTGTCACTGAGTTCAGCTGGCCCCAAAACTTTAACATTACACTACTTCTAAGTACTTTCTGATGGACTATCCATTCTACAGTACACAAACACTATAACATATTAGTATTAAGCATTTATGTTACTCATACCTCATCTATGCTCTTATTGACAATAGGCTTGTCAGGTTCTCCACAAGCAGCTATAAGTTCAGAACCTAAGTTTATCACCATATCGAGTTCTTCCTGCAGTCCATCAACTTCTTCTCGGATAGCCTAAAAGGAGAAAAAATTAAAATTTTCAATGTTGCTATATTTTAAAACTCAAGAATATAGATACAGTTGCTTTTAAGGCACAACATTATCGGCCTTGATTCTTATTTATATTAAGGTCACAAGTGTAACATCTCTCTGGCAATGTGAAAGGACCTTGAAGTAAGCATAAATGCACGCTCACTTATAATGCCCCTTTACATTGACAGTGTGGTGTAAAGTGGCCTTCATTTAAATGAAAACCAGGGCTTATAAGAATAAGTGATTTTGTACAAAAGTAAAAAGTACAGACTAGAAGGCTTTAATCATTTAGAATTCTTCACCCTGCTGTTTTTGTTTTTCAGTGGTCACCATTCCTGCTGCTAAGTTGTTATAACCAGTATAACTGATTGCGGGCTTGGAAGAAAGCATGTTAATTTCATTTCTTTTAAATGCTACATAATATTCAGAGAATCTAAAATATGTATGACTTGTTTAATTTCAATTACATATTTAACATATGCACAGAGACACAGATAAGCCTATAGACATTCACATGTTGAAACATCTATGCACAAAAAGCAAAAGTGTTGATATACTAATTATTTGCCATGCAGTCTTGAAATACTGTTATAGTTAATTTCTATGTAATTATCCCTGTTGGTTTCTGAAGGAATTCTCTTGTTGTATTTCATGGTAATTTTGTAAAAATATCACGTTTCCTGTCTGTATTGGAAAAAAAATCCTTTAAACGTAAAAAAATACTTTCTACTGACCTCTGCAGCCTCTTGCTGTTGTTTGACTACAGAGGGGTCAACTCCAGGTCCCTCCAGTTCTCGGATGAAATCCTGAGTATCTTTAATAGTGACTACAAGAGCCATGTGATCACACCAGAACTTTTCAGCCAGCTCCATCACATCCAGCAATTTGGCCTCCCTTTCCTCAGTCAAGGCCTGGATGTCTTCCCAGATGAAGACCATTTGTTTAATTTTATCCTGAACAGCTAAATAGGCAAATGGACTCTATTACATGGGCAACCAACATTTATGTTTACTTTTATAGTGATACATCATGCATACATATGTCACATGTATACTCCTTATGGAGGAAACCATCTAGCTTTTTAATTCAGGTTGTAAAATACTCACAACAATGATAAACAGAATCATTTAACATAGCACTTAAAAAAAAAACCCACCGAAAGTCTGATTTATGACAACCGTTCATAAAGCAAGAAGATTGCTTTTTTTAAACCTTAAGGCCCTTCTACATGGGAACATTCAAAAATAAGCTAGCTTATTTGAATGAAAAATGAAGGTTTTATTTACCACAGCTTTGTTTATTTCAACTAGAAAGAAACTTTCTCTCTCTCAGATAAATTATTACCTTTAGCAGATATATCCTTATCAGCTCCCTCTGAGCGAGCTATCATTTCCTCCCCACGCTGTTTGAGTGTCTCGTACACGGGCTGAAGTTTTTCCAGATCTACTGACACATTCTTATTTTCACTGATCTGCTCTTTAATCTTCTCAACCTCAGCTGAGATTGAAGGTGGCTGCCTCAGACGTTCAACTATGCGTTCCAGACTCTCGAGGGTTGGATCTATCTTGTCATGAAACTGGGGGCATAAAAGAGGGAGTGGTGAGGAGGAAAGGAAATGGGAGGAAAGACAAAACAATCAAAAGACCTACATCTGACGATTTCCTTGAAAAGAAAGGTACTGATAAACTAACATATTAAACATCCCTAGTTGCATGGTGCGCTCTAATACTGTGTAGCTTTTTATCCCTTTCTAATGACTAGGCTACACAGAGAGCTGTGTGAGACACAGCTACTGCCTCTAAACAAACGGACCAGGTCCTTAGGTCAAGCAATAGAGATTCATGCTTTTGGATCCACAGGTCCTGCGTTCAGTCCCTACAGCTCACCCATAGAAGGGCATTGTTACACCTGCCAACAACATTTACCTGACTATAGTCCTGTTTAATTAATAGACTACTTTGTTCCAAATTTTAGAGAACCATGGGTTTTCCACTTTCATCTTTAACATGTATATGAAGTGATTGTATTCAATACAAAGCTTTGTGTTATTTTAAGGATATGTATTATTATAATGTTTCACATTGGGAACAAGGTTGTGCATGGAAACACTGATGAGGGTTTGATGTGTCAGGTAATTGCTATGAACTAACTGTGTGGTGGCAGTAAGTCCAGATATCTATTATAAGCAGTATCTAACACACCTGGAAGAACTGTGGAAGAACCTGAGAGAGCAGGGTCATCTGAAGTGAAACAAAGAGCAATTCCTTTACACTGAAAAGAACATGGATCCAATGAAAGTACAATTATATACTAAGGGTGAGATGCAGCTGTTACTATATTCAGATGTCTATTACATTTATTGTGATACTATGAAGCCAAATCCTATATAAGTGATAAAAACTGAAGTTAAATTAGTTTAACTCTTCTCTGATTTGCTCTACTCTGCTCTAATTTGCATGCCAGAACATTTTATACAAAAAATTTAAAATGCTGATGAACTCATTGGGCCTGATTTTGCTCCTACTGAAGTGAATGGGACATTTGTCCTTAACTTTAATAGGGAATATTGTATATCTATAAAACAGTACAGCTTCTGGGCTTACACAGTGCCTTTCATGCGTAAGATAGCCTAATGCACTTTACACATTGATGAGTTAGATACTGATACTTCCAAGATTGTGTAAGCAAATGCTTACATCTCCACCATATTATATGTTTATGACAATACACTCTGGGATATTTTAATAAAAAGAGATTATATCAAAACAAATTCTATTGTCTTCTTTTTGTCGTGTGTACATACATTTTTATAAACATATATAAATTTAATCTCAACACATTTTTAAATATGTAAGCAGCTTTTCAACATACTGATACTCTGGAAGTTACAAATGAGCATGCATCTATGATTTTCTTCTTTACATAGAGAAACTCTTTTGTGTTTATATATCTGGCACTCAATACTGGGGTTAGAATAGAAAGTGAGTAGCCTGATTTTTAAAGGTATAGAGGTAAGCTCCAATGGACTTTAATGGCAGCAGGACTGAACCCTTAAAGTACAGAACAATGTTTTCATCTAAAATAATTACCAGTAGTTGTATTTCAGCAGCATGTGTACTTTGATTGTTTTAGAATGCTTAAAAGTATGATGACAACAAGGAGTCTGGTGGCACCTTAAAGACTAACAGATTTATTTGGGCATAAGCTTTCGTGGGTAAAAACCTCACTTCTTCGGAAATAGCACATTACGATACCAGTTGGTGCTCACAGGCTTTTACACACAGTCAGCAGTCTGGAAACATAGTGAGATGACCCAAGGAAAAAAAGTATATAAAGGCATATCCTGAGGAGCATTTTAACATATGATACTTAGAGAAGCATTTGGGAACGTATTCTAGATCTGGAGAGACTATCAATACTATTACTTGTTCCCCAGTGCATGGGAAGGAGGGAGAAGTTGTGTCAGTAGAGCTGTATACAATGTAGTGGTTTTATTCTGGCTTTGGGCTGTATGGTTTTACACACACACACACACACACACACACACACAGCGAGTTTTGTTTTGAATTTGAGTGAACTTGTTTTGAATCTGAGTGAATTTGTTTTGAATTTGAGTGAACTCAAAAAATCTCAAAGTGAAACTAAAAAACACAGAATTTCAGCAAGTTCAAAAGTGAAACCATGCAAAACCTCAAATGTCTCAAGGATTTGATGCATAATAATACACCAACTCAGGTTCACTCCAAAGGTTCCTGAACCTTAGCTTATTTTCCTAGGAACCTGATCAGAGTTTTAAGTTTGTAATGAAATGTGAAATCTAGTAAAATCTGGGGGTTCCGTTTTGATGACTGCACATAAATTCTAATTATAAAACACTGGCTAGCAGTTTGTACATATGTTCAAGTGCTTGTGATTATCTCATTCTCTAACGGCTGGTCTACAAAGAAGATGTAAACCCTTCTACTACTAATATTTAATGGAGATTCTCCTTCACCTTCAGTGGTAGAGGTCTGCATTGGTAGCTGAATGTTGTGAGTTCCAACTATGTATGTGTGACTTAGCTGCTTGACTCTGGTGTCCATAGGGGGCAGCATGGATTACTAATATGCGTAGAAGAAAAAATGTTTGCCCAGAATGAAGGTGAAGGTAACATCCCATATTTAGCATTCAGATGTTCCTTAAATAATGACTTCAAAATGATTTGCCATGTGTCAATAAAATGTTGCAAGGACAGCACAAGTATATTGATCAATATAAAAAGTTATAACCCCCTGACTAACAGAAAAACAATGCCATGAGCAGTGATCTGAGCATTCACAGGCCATGTGGGTGGGTACGGGAGATAAACCTGCCATTTATGGTTAATCCATAGCCTAATGACAATGTATATATTTCCATTTGAATGAACCCAGTTACTTTGAGTTTAAATTGATACCTGAGTAGACTGAGAAATGGCTTCATCCAGTGCCAGTGCTCGCTTTTTGACATCTTCTTTAATTTGACTGTAAAGGGTGTCAGCCGCCACGTATTTCTCTTGGATACAAAAACCTTCTCCTGGGCTCAACTCCAACAACTGAGGGCCAGTTTTGTTCATCTTATCTATATGAGGCTTGTGTTCAGCAATCAGCTCACGCAGTTGCTATAACAAACCAAATAACTTATCAGTTTCTTACGCTTACACCGCCACATTACAGCTGTCTGCACTTCTAACACATCCAGCTGGCAAGGAATTCTAAACAAATACTTTTCATCCTAAAGTACAGCACAAATCACATTGACTATAGTCAGTCATTGGCCTGTCTGTGATGGTTCTCTTTCCAACACTGAATAGCTATCCAGGCACAAAATGTTACATTTAAAGATAGACTAGGAAGCTCTATGAAGTAAATAATGTAGAACATATTATTATATCCAAGATGCTAACTGTGCATACGATACTGGCCACGGACACTCCATTTCATATTAGAGTCTGTAATTCTTGCAATGACAGTAATATTACAGATATTTGCATAACAACACTGGATATCTGCTTTTGACATAATACACCTTGAGGTTAGAACTAATCATTATCACTTACATAGTGCCTTCCATCAAACAAACGCAGAGTACCGTACTAATATTATATTAGCATCAAAGCACTCTGTGATGTAGATAGGGAAAGTCTTATTATCCTGGATTTATAGAAGGAAAAACTGAAACACAGAGAGGTTCAAATAAGCGAATGGTAGAGCTGGGAATAAAATCTACATGTCCCGTTTCCCTGTTCCCTGTTTCAGTCACAAGACCACAGTCTGCCCGACCCCAGGATTTATAAATACATGCTAGGTTTTTGACAGAGACAAGCACATCAATTTGGCCCCAACTGACCCATCCCTGAAAATAAAATCCAGTCCTTTAGAGAAAATCCGTTAAAGTCTTTGGTACTAAGTCCCAACTTAGCCCCTATGTCTTCCCGCTCTCTCTACTACCTTTTACAACAGATCTTCTGAATAGTGGGTGAAAGGGTTTGTGTGAGTAGCCTGTTCTCCCCACCTCTATGACTTCTTATCCTACCTGAAGGCTCACTCTCTCCCTATCCAATCAGGTTCCATCCTCTGGCAGGGACGACTCACCCCTTCCTGTTGCAGTGAACCCTAGTAATTCCTGATTAGGTCCCACTGATCAGCTACTTTGAAACTGAAAAGATCCTTGGAGTTACATTCCAGAGTACACTGTGCAGGGCTACAAAAGTGTCAGTGACCGAGTCGTGGGAAGTCTTGCCTAGGAGTTGGAGCAAGAGTCTGGCCTACCAGTTAGAACTGACTCCAGATGGGGCAGATTCAGGAGTGAACCCAAGGAACATAACCGGGTCAGAGACCAAAGCCTAAACTGAAGGGTTAATTGGAGTCTCAGTCAGAAGGAGTAGAGGAGGGTCAGAACCAGGAGTCAGAAAGAAAAGCCTAAGCTGAGGAGTTAGCCAGAGTTGCAGTCAGAAGGGGGAGCTGATGGTCTGAGCCAGGCATACAAAGTGAGGAAGGAGCTGGGGGGTAGAGCAGGCACAGGCTGGAGCAGGAGCAAGATTAGAGACAGTGGAACGAGAGATGGGACCAAGCACAGCTGCAGGCTAGGAATGTGTTGAGCAGCCACTGGATTGCAGCTGCTACTGAGCTTAAGTCTCAGCCTGCAGATTCCTGCAGCCAATCAGGTGGCACAGTCAATCAGATAGCTTGTATCAGGGCCAGCTGCACTCACTGGGTTGCCAGGAGATTGGCTCTGCTGCAGTTGGTTCTTGGCAGTCCCCCCACTTCAAGTGTGCCTCATACCGACTGTAGGACTAGTTTCAGGGCATACTTCCGGTGGAAGGCATATATGAGTTCTAGATCATGGACATTTTCTACCAGCTCCCACAATTGCTCTTCCAGTCCATAGCCCTCCCAGTCCACCAGATAATAGAGTTTGCTTCAAATTCATTTGGAGACTAGAATTTCCCAGACCTCCTATTCCTCTTGTCCCTGGATATTGATGGGAGGTGGTGGTAGAGTAGAGTGGCCATGAAAGGGATTCTCCAGGTACGGTGTCAGAAGAGACACATAGAAAACCGGGTGGACCTTCAAATATTCCAGCTTTCCCTAAACACTACGGGATTAATTTGTTCCATGACCTTAAATGGGCCTAGGTATTGATGGTCCTAATTGCTTGGGAACGGGTGGATTTTAGATGTTTGGAGGACAACCAGACCGTATCTCCTACAGACAGGGTCGGTGTGACTTGGCATTTTTGGATTAGCATGATATTTGTATGCCTCCTTGGAAGCTTCAAAGATTCAATAAGCTCTTGGTGCTCCCGGTGAAGGTGGGCAACTAGATCTGCTGTGGTAGGGACTTGGGAGTCTGGAGGGGCAGCTGAATGAAGTTGAGCATGGAAACCGTAGTTTGCACAGAATGGGCTCTTTCAGGTGGATGCATGAGTGGAGTTGTTGTATGCAAATTCTGCATATGGCAGAAGGATGACCCAGTCATCTTGACGATAATTGAGAAAGCAATGGAGGTATTGCTTGAGGACCTGGTACACTTATTCTGTCTGCCCGTTGGTCTGTGGGAGATAAGGTGAGGAGGTAAGCAATTCCATTCTTAAGAGTTTGCACCAAAAAATGGGAAGTGAATTGATCTCAGACTATTGTTGGCAGCTCATGGAGCCAAAACAACATGATCTAGAAAAAGAAAAAAGTGGGCCATTTCCTGGGCGGTTGAGAGAGAGTGAATGGAAATAAAGTGCATGATTTTAGTGAGGACATCAATTATGACAAGGATGATGGTGCAAGCCTATGATGAAGTCCAAGAATACCGAGGACCAGGGTTGAGATGGGGTAGGCAAAGGCTGAAGGAGGACAAGTGATTCTGCACGTAGGCACTTGCTTCAACAGCACAGATCACATGAATTAACGTACCTCTTAACACCAGTACTCAATGTTGGCCACCAGAAATTCAATAACACTTAGGTCTTGGGTTTTGAAGCAGACAATATGGCAGGAAATTGGTATACTGTGACACATCTTTAATACCTCAAGTCCTGGCTGGTCCTCTGGGATATAACAGCACCTTCCGCGATAAAGCAGACCATCTTTCAAATGAAACCATGAGCTGGGCAGAATGTTAGAAGCATCTAGGGTCTGACAGACCTTAGAAGCTTGGGTCAGGGGGAAACAGGGATGGGATGAGGAACATCTGATCCTGTTTGCTGTCCCTTGAGTCAAATTTGACAGGTGTACAATGGTAGCCAAGGGAGCAGTGCCTGACTCAGCAAGTATGTGTTTGTGGGACAGGGTATCTGCCTTCCCATTCCATGATCCAGGGTGGTACATGATGACAAAATCAAATCTGGAAAAGAAAAGTGACCTGATGCTCTGTTGCTGGTTAAGGTTACAAGCACTTCAAAGATACTCCAGATTCTTCTGGTCGGCTCAGTTCTTAGCAGGGCGTCCCAGGGCTTAGTGTCCAAATTCTCCACAATATAGGTGTAGATCTGAAGCACAGCATCAGCCCTTCTCTGCATCAGAGAGGCAAGGCTGAACCCAGCTGATCTTCCTGGGCCCCTGTGATGAGAACATGGAAGGGGATCGGGAACTCGACTCTCTCTCCAAGAGGTGTTCAGTCAGGCAATCATTAATACTGGTACACAACTTGACCAAGGCATCCAAGTCAGGTGGCTACTCCACCAAGGCCAGCTTGTCCTTGATTTCCTTGCTTATGGCATATCAGAAATGGTAGTGCTACATCACCTCATTCCATTTAGTGTCTACTGCCAGGCAATGGAACTCTATGGAAAACTTGGCAACTGACCTGTTTCCTCTAAGTGCATTCTTGGTGGACTCCATGCAATCCAGATCATCAACTACAACTGCCACAGCTCTAACAAACTCTTCAAACTACCCCAGCAGGGGGTTAGAAGTCTCCAGGAGGGAAGACACTGGACCTCCCCAGTTAGTAGACTAATAATAAGTCCTACTCAGGTTCGGTCAGTGGAAAATGACTGGGGCCATAGCATGAACAGGAGCTCTCACTGGTTCATGAAGCTACAGAACTTGTTACGGTCCCCATCAAATTTATCCAGCATTGGAATCTCCGGTTTCTGGAAGCTAGGGCGGCAGCTATGGACGGGAAGATTTGAGCCTGTAGGTCTACAGCGTGTACCTACAAAACCATAACCTGGGCCTCTAGGATCTGCAGGAATCCCACAGTGTCCAGTACTGCCCTTGGACTCCATCTGAAGGGCAGTACTGCTGCTTACCCACCCTTGTTCAATCTTTTGGGCTGCTCAAAGTGTCAGCAACTGAGTCGTGGGTGATCTAGCCAAGTGGCTGAAGCAAGAGTACGGCCTACCAGAGAGAGCTGAATCCATTGGGGGAAGTCCAGGACTGAAGTCCAAGGTTATAGCTGGGCATCAGAGACCAAAGCCTAAGCCAAAGGGTTAACTGGAGTCACAGTCAGAAGGTGAAGAGAGGGTCAGAACCAGAAGTCAGAAAGCAAAGCCTAAGCTGAACGGCTAGCCAGAGTCACAGTCACAGGGTGAAGCAGAGAGTCTGAGACAGCAGTCAGAGATCAGGAAGGAGCTGGTGGCTGGAGCTAGAGCAGGTACAGGCTGGGGCAGAGGCAGGAGCAAGACTAGAGACAGTGGAGGAAGGTACAGGACCATGTGCAGCTGTGGGCTAGGAACGCAAGCAACCACTAGACTGCTGCTGCTATTGAGCGTAAGTATCAGCCTGCCGATTCCTGCATCTATCAGGTAGCGCGGTCAAACAGACAGCTTCCATCAGGGACAGCCTCACTCACTGGGTTGCCAGGAGACTGGCTTGGCTGCAGGCTGGTCCCTGACAGAAAGCCAGGAACAAGCAAAAACACTGTTCCTATTCCAAGCTTTCTTTTACATTTTAAAATGCATTGTGAGGACCCAATGAAGTGGTAGCTGGGTCATGCTGCAAATAAATCTCCTCCCCTTCAGCAGAGGAGATCTTAATCCTGAATTGTACCTCATCTGCTCCCCCTAGAAAAAGAATGAGACCTAGGGTGGGGTAGGAGACAACCAGTCTCTTCCCCAAAATAACGATGTAGCAATGAAAGTCAAAGCTTATGTAGGGGAGGCAAATAATGTGGGACCTGGGGAAGGAGGATTGCTCGACATGATTTGGGTCCTCAAAGGTTCAGATAGTTCAGTAAAGTCTGAACTTCTGGATGACTATCCACAGAGAACACTTTTGGTTTTGCCTATCACTGGATTCTAAGTAACTGACAAGCAAAGAGACCAATTGTCTCAAACCTAATCATTCCATAAAACTGACTCCAGATCAGCATTGTAGCCACGTTGGTCCCAAGATATTAAAGAGGCAAGGTGGGTGAGGCAAATCTTTATTACCTCACCCACCTTGTCTCTCCAAATCAGTAGTGACTGTACGTTGCATTCCTATCCTTTGCAACAAGCTGCAGTGGTAGAAAAAGGATATAAAGCAGTAAATAAGTGGGTATGCTATAGTAATAAAAATGGAGAAAAGGGTTTTTACAAAATTTCAGATATTTGGGTTTTGTATACTCATAGGGGAAGTTTACCCCTAGGCATCAGAACAGCACAAGGTCCATGCATCCACTTAAGTTCTATTTAAATGGTGCACAGGTGCTGAGGTGGCTCTCTGTTCAGGGATAAATTTCACCCAGGTTGATTTACTGTGTTATTAAAATAGGATTAACTAAATGAAGTAAATGACTCTAGATGTAATAAAACAAATACTATTTAACTATAACATAAAAAAATAAAATGGAGTACAGTTCACTGTATTAACATTTAAAACTTTAAAATAAAAATAAAATAGGGCTAGATATGATTTAGAACAGGGGTCGGCAACCTTTCAGAAGTGGTGTGCCGAGTCTTCATTTATTCACTCTAATTTAAGGTTTCGCATGTCAGTAATACATTTTAACGTTTTAAAGGTCTCTTTCTATAAGTCTATAATATATAACTAAACTATTGTTGTATGTAAAGTAAATAAGGTTTTTAAAATGTTTAAGAAGCTTCATTTAAAATTAAATTAAAATGCAGAGCCCCCCAGACCGGTGACCAGGACCCGGGCAGTGTGAGTGCCACTGAAAATCAGCTCGCGTGCCGCCTTTGGCACCCGCGCCATAGGTTGCCTACCCCTGATTTAGAAGGTCTTTCTCATGGCAAACTATTTTGGAAACAATTCCAGAAAATCAGTATTTCAATTTAGATCCATTATTCATTAAAAACTCGTATAACATTAGTCTTCCGCTAAACAAACAAATCTTCAGCTAATGGCATGATCTAGTAAAAATACAACTGTCGGGCCTCGTGCAAGCAGAATGATTGAAGTCAATGGGTCTAATTGCGTGAGAAAAGTGAGCAAGATTAGGCTTGTAACTAAGGAACATGTTTTGCAAAGATGATGTAATATACCCAGTCTTAATCTCTTAATGGAAAATGTTTGTCTCTGGTGGACAATACACATAGTTTGAAGGCAATTGGGTGAAGCCACTGTACATCAACCAATATATGTGAACCGTGCATTTGCATTAAAGTCTGAGAGAAAACAAGACAAGTGAGTCGCTAAAATTTTAAATCTATGGAGCTAAGTACATTTATCCACTGTAAAATCAGTGCACCGAGGAATATAATATGAACACTGAATAGTTAATGTACAAAAAATGATATATTCTATACCAAATGCAAATAATCTTGTCTGTAGGCAAGATCATATTCAGCTCACTAAACTAATAAGTAGCATTTATTTTGTGACTTTATTATCCACACTTGAGTCCTGCATTCAGTGTAATAGCAAATGTCTAAAAATATTTTATATATTAGAAATCACGTACATTATGCACTGGAACCAAAGTGCTGTATGCTTGGCCCTCTCTGTCTGTAACACTGGAAAATCTAGTTGTCTCATTATCTCCTTGGCTCATAAAAAACATAAGATTAGCTCTCCAAAGGAATAACAACAACAAAAAGACAAATTTTGCATATCTCCATAATATTTTATATATATATATATATAGCACCTAAACTACTGATAGGCATTATTAATCTGAAATAAAGGAACAAATAAAAATGACTTCCAAGTATTCTGCAATGTTATGAGAAATCTACTCATTTTGAGTAGACATCTTCAAAGTGAGCCCCCTGAACATACAATTTGCTTACTAAACCCATTTAGACCACAGTATTCTCATAGTTCAGAAAACATCTGAGAGATTCTACTTGTATTGGATCAGTCTGGTAGTTTGGTTCAGAGCAGGTACTCTAGTTCTTATGATAGTCAAGATTTCTCTTATCTTGTTCCTTGCCTATTCTTTCCCAATTCTGTTTTTTATCTGTTTATGTTTTCAGTTTGTTCTAACACCGACATCTAAGTGAACTTTTTAAACTGACTTCATAGCTCTTTAACTTTTGTATATTCCAAATCTGCTGCTATAATTACAAGTCTCTTTTGTGTTTCTAGTGTTCACTTCCTTTACTAGAAAACCTTGTTTATATATGCAGTTTGGCAAACAGTGACAGGATTTAAATAAAGAGCACTTATTTTGGAATATCATTTTACATAACTTTTTTTTAATAGTGTACAACTGCATCAAATGCGTTTGAATCTGAGAATTGGACAGTACTAAGGAGGCAGGCTGCAATGTACGGGATCTTTGTGTAAGCTTTGTTTTATAAAATAGCAGTGTGCTTACCCGATGCTCTTCTTGCTGTTGCTTTAAAGTTTCATATTCAAGAGCTGGAGCAGGAAGCTGCGAGATGACCATTTCTATTTCAGTTAACCACGGCCAAAGCTCTTCATAAGTCTCCCAGAACTGGTTAACCAGGGATTGAGCACGTTCCAGCTGAAGGTTCCTCTCAGCGTTCATTTGACAGACCATATCATATTTCTGTAAGAGGCTTTCCAGTTTTCTCTAAAACAACATTAGCAAGAAATAGCAGCACTTATCTCTCTTTCAATCTTAGATATTTACACAATGTCTATTACCCAGGTATCTAAGCATCTTATTATATTTATTACACCACCATTAAGTAAAGCTAGCCCAAATTCTGCTCTTAGTAGTGCTAATGTACTTGAAGTTAATAGAATTAATCCAGTTTACACAGATTTTGACACACTGTTTTCAAGACAAACACATTTTTAGTGATGTCTTGTATTTTTCTAGGCTTCATTCGGAGGCCTCCAGAACAACTTACAAACTGTGGGCTTGATCGTGACTCTTAGGCACAGCCCTGCATTGGAGCCAAACCACCACGAGAGGAAGGGAACACTGGGGAGCACTGAGGTAAGCAATCCGTGTCATCCTGTCAGGAGTGCAGTATATTCTCCTCCGAATGTCCACCCAGCCCACTGGCTGGCACGTGGGAGGAATGGAGTTAGAGTCATAGCTGTGACTGTTATTCTAGCAGCCCTTATGCAGGCAATGCAAAGAGGAAGGAGGTTCCTTACTCCCTCCCTCTGTATAGCCTCCTAAGGGCCCTGAATAAATAGTTATCTTTCACCCTCCATTGAAATTCAGCCACCTCTAGCATAAAACATAGCAGTTGCTCTGAACCAGCAACATTGCATAGCAGCTTTAGAAGGCAATATGAAGGATAGCTTGTGCAACTGAAACGACAAGTGGAATTTTAGATAGGTGGATTATAACTTGGAAGTTTAAATTTGGCCAGAAAACCTGGGTTAAACCCCTGCTCTGGTGAAGAGTGCCATATGACCTTTAAGTGACTATAGGTAGTCAGGACCTTGGTTTTAAGTCTTATCCAAAATATGTAGTAGCACAGTGACTACTAGTACAGTACTGGGGTACAAGTACAGCTCAGTCTGGGAGAAGATTGTCATCTATAGAATCATCACCACGACTCTTGGCAGAGCCTGAGTTTTCCTTGGAACTCTCAAATCAAAGTGCTACTGATCAGGCACAAAACTCCTTTGTTTACAAGACCTGATGAGGCAACAGCCTCAGCTGGCATGGCTGGTCTTATAAACAGTCAGCAGAAAGTGTGACATGTTTCTTTTATATTTTAGCTTATATTAACTAATGGTTAATATTTATGCAAGTGGTAATAAAAAAATTAAGATAGCAAGTAGCTATACATTTCTCCCATGGAAAGCAGTCCACGTTATCATTCTTGTGAAAGATTATATGTGACAGTGAACACAAGAGCCCTGAAAATAAATAAATATATAAATAAACTTGATTGTGAAATAGTGTCTTTTTTTGGACGAACAAGCTATCCTGAGTTTATGTCTTGCATGTAAATTAAGTTACAAAGATGCTATCCAGAGAACAATACACAGTCTAATGCACAGATAAATGGTAATTTTCACTAAGTACATTACAAATATTTAACAAAAGCTCATATGAAATCACCTTCTTTTACTTCTACAGCCATTTACTTAAGTAAACTGAATTCCTTATTTATTTTAGGGGCAAATCAGCCTTCTTTTCCCCAGCTGCAGAGATCCCCCATGCAACTGAACAGATGGTTTTCTGCTGCACAAGGATGAGATGCATTAGAAGTGGGGGGAACCATGCAAGGTGTGAGCACTCATGCTCCCCCTTGCTCACCACTGTCCAGCAAAAAGGGAGCTGAGTATCTTTAGGCTGGGAGAATCTACCACTATGCAGATCCTCCCATCCCCAGCTCCGTATAAGAGAAGGTGCAAAACCCCCTATCAGGCTCTTTTAGCCACTTGGCTGAAATAGTCTCCACAGATAAGAACATAAGAATTTTCACACTGGGTTCAATGGTCCATCTAGGACAGTATCCTGTCTCCAACAGTGGCCAGTACCAGAGCTTCAGGGGACAGTAGAAACAGGGCAGTTGGAGTGATCCACCCATGCATTCCCCTCCCAGCTTCTGGCAATCAGATTTTTGGGGTCTCCCAGAACATGTGGTTGCATTCCTGACCATCTTGGCTAATGGCCATTGATGGGCCTATCCTCTATGAACTTCTCTAGTTCTTTTTTTTTTTTTTTTAACAAAGTTATACTTTTGGCTATCACAGGTTGTGTCTTGTGTGAAAAAGTACTTCATCTTACTGGTATTAAATCTGCGGCCTATTAATTTTATCAGGTGACCGCAGGTTTTTATATTGTGGGAAAGGATAAATAACATTTCTCTGTTCACCTTTTCCACACTTTTTATGATTTTATATATCTATCATATCCCTTTCTTACTCATCTGTTTCTAAACTGAACAACTCTAATCTTTTTAGTCTCTCAGCTGCTCTATACCTTTGATCATCTTTGTTGCCCTTCTCTGACCCTTTTCCAGTTCTAATATATACTTTTTGAGATGAGGTGACCAGAACTGGACACAGTATTCAAGATGTTGCACCCCATGGATGTGTATAGTGGTATTATTATATTTTCTCTCTTATTTTCTGTCACTTTTCTAATAGTTCCTACCATTCTGTTAGGCTTTTGACTGCGGCTGCATAATGAGCTGAAATTTTCAGATAATTATCCATGGTGACTCCAAGATCTCTTTATTGAGTGATAAAAGCTAATAGATATGTATATGTGTGTAGTTGGGATTATTCTTTCCAATGTGCATGACTTTGCACTTATCAATGCTGAATTTTACCTGCCATTTTGTTGCTCAGTCACCCAGTTTTGTGAGATCCCCCTGTAACACTTTACTTTGGTCTTATCTATTGTGAATACTTTTATTTCCTCTGCAAACTTCACCACTTCACTGTTCACTCCCTTTTCCAGATCATTAATGAACATGTTGAAAAGCACAAGTCCCAGCACACATCCTTTGGGGACCTTGCTTTTCACCTCTCTCCAGTGTGAAAACTGACCATTTATTCCTACCTCTTGTTTGAGGCCTGACCCAAAGCCCACTAAAATCAATGGAAAGATTCTCATTCAGTTTGCTTTGAATCAGTGGGCTCAAGGGCTCCACAGCCCTTGAGGGAAGATTCCTCTTTCTTGTCCTCGGCGCATCTCCTGATTGTCTAACCCAGCAACACAAGCCAAACAGTGAGATCTGGATTTTAGCTGTAATGCTGACTGCTGTTCATAAATAGCAACACCATTAAAGGATTCCTAACAGGCTTTTACTGCATTGCTGTGGATTATAAAGGGCCCAATTATAATATATGGAGATATACCTATATCATAGAACTGGAAGGGACCCTGAAAGGTCATCGAGTCCAGCCCCCTGCCTTCACTAGCAGGATCAAGTACTGATTTTTGCCCCAGCTCCCTAAGTAGCCCCTTCAAGGATTGAACTCACAACCCTGGGTTTAGCAGGCCAATGCTCAAACCACTGAGCTATCCCACCACCCACACTTACTCCTGTTGACTGATACTTAATCACCCAGATAGTCACATTGTCTTACATAATACTCAAAGGTGGGTAAAGGTGGCAAAATCAGGCCTAAAAATCAATGGAAGACAATGAAGTAAATACTCAGTGCTTACTTGCTGAACATTTCTAAGGAAAGAAGTCTCAAGGGAATTTGTGCCTCAAGAGTATCCCTTCTTGTATGATTGTTTGCTCAGATCAAATGATCTCCTATTCACAACTGATGAACTTGCCTGATCAATAATAGTGGAAAAAGAAAGATGATCCTGTGGGAGTGGCTCTGTAAATGCAGAGATTCAAAGCCATCATGCCAGCTGTGAGTTATGGTACCTTACCTTCATGGACTGTTTCTCCTCTTCAGTGCATGTGTTCATAATCTCATCCCCAGTTTCAACAAGTTCATCTATAGCATCCTTGTGCCTCAAAATCTCCATGGTAAATGCCTTGTGACACAATAAATACCGGTCAGCAATAAAGGTTGAGTACATGAAGCGAAAACTATTTTCAAAGTGCATTATGATGGACTGAAAATTAAATCATGCTAGTACATTTTCTAGACTAAGAAAGCACTGGCCAATAATTAACATGACAGTTGGAAATGCATTTCTTTACCTTTTGAACTTGTAGCTGAGCAGCAGTCTGGTCTTGCTCAAGCCTAATATCACCCAGAGACATCAATTTTTTTTCTGTTTCTGCAATCCAGGCTAATTCTGCATCAGCTGCTTGATCAAACTAAATAAAGGAGACATGAATTAGTTCAGCAGTTTTATATTGATTGTCTTTAGGTAGTTAAAAAGCCACATTTTAAAAAAATGCAAATGCTGAATTGTTAAAAAGATAATGGTCCATTTCTATATACAATTTCACGTATTTGTGAACTATAGAGCTCAAAATGGTACTGAGAGCTTTAATAAAACCAGCGTAATTCATAAGCATGAAAAAGCAGCAGCAAAATAAGAGAGGCATAATATACTTTCCTCAAACTTGCAAACCTCTATCAGACAACATTGGAAGATCACAGAGAATGTAGTGCATGTAGAATTTTTCACTGAATATTACTTTTCCTTGTTAGTGATGACCCTAACTTTCACTTGTCTTTTCCATCTGTTTTAAAATGTTTTTATTGTAATTATCCGGAGACAAATCAATATAATCTTATGACATTAAGAAGTTTAATGAGATCTAGAAGCATTAGTGCAATATTAGACAATAAGGTTGAAATCCTGGCCCCACTGAAGTCAATGCAAAACTGGTGTATTAAGTGAGAAAATGCTCTTTTTGAATTTGGGCACAGCCTGTTCTGTTCCTGAAGAACTGACTTTCCATTAGAATTAGTTAATACTTTGATGTTTTAAAAAATATCTCAAAGAATTTCTGAGTAGGAGGCGATGTTCTGTTACATTGTGCAGAAAGGAGCAATGAACCAGGAAAAGAGGTATAAGGGGCCCTAAAACCTGTAGAAAGGGGACAGTAGATTGAACACAGCATAGTTCAGATTCAACCCATGTCTATATGACCCTCTGGGCAAACATGCATTTGCACACTACAGTTTTAGAGGTATTTTTGAGGTGAAGCCAAGGAGAAGCAACATGTTGGATGCTGAATTGTTTTGAAAATCTGTCCACAAATGTCACAGTAGAAGCTGGTGGGCGCTGAGCAGTTTTGAAAATCTGGCTCATATTTAGGTGATGCTGGGTATGTCAACACTAGCACTGGAAGATGAGGGGGCATACCCATGCTAGCGCTGATTGAACTGGTGCTCTAAAAACAGAAGTGTAGTTGTAGTGGTGCAAGGACAGGATGGGCTAGCCACCCTGAGAACGATCCTGTCTGAGACCATAGGTACATGCTAGCCCAGGGATCGGCAACCTTTGGCACGTGGCCTGCCAGGGTAAGCCCCCTGGCGGGCCGAGCCAGTTTGTTTACCTGCCACGTCCACAGGTTCGGCCAATCGCAGCTCCCACTGGCCACGGGTCACTGCTCCAGGCCAATGGGGGCTGCGGGGAAGCGGCAGCCAGCACATCCCTCGGCCTGCGCCGCTTCCCGCAGTCCCCATTGGCCTGGAGCGGCGAACTACGGCCAGTGGGAGCCGCGATCGGCCGAACCTGCGGACGCGGTAGGTAAACAAACCGGCCTGGCCCGCCAGGGGGCTTACCCGGGGACCGCGTGCCAAAGGTTACCGATCCCTGTGCTAGCCCCTCCCCTCACTCACACTGCAGCAGCAACACTTCTATTTTTAGTGTGCTAGCTCAGTCAGAGCTAGTGGAGGTATGTCTCCTTGAGCTGGAATTTACACCTTTGTGCTCTAGGGCAGCCAGACCCTAAATGACAGCTGAATTCTTCTGAAAATCCATCTCCAGTTGTGGGTGTTGAGCACTTGAAATTCTTTCCCTGTGCTCTTTTGAAAATCGATGAAAAGGTACTGTGTCATAATCTGTCACATGCATTGTAAGATTTCCTTGTAGGTTCCCTATTCCAGCACTGACCACACCGACTTAGCTTGACAAACCCCACAGTTTACAAGTTTGTAGCTGCAGACCCACCATTGTAGTGCGCCTCCAATGTACCTGAGGTGTACTTTAACCACTAAGTCTGTCGTGTCTTAGTGTGTAATTATGCATGCATAGGCCTGAAATTTATTTTTCCCTTATGAGTCAGTCTTTATCATCCTTATTTTAATCCATTTGTTATACGAAACAGAGCACAAACATTTTTCCACTAGCTGTCATCTCTCATTTATAGTGATAGAAGGTAAGTTTGTCCTAAATTTTGCAACTACTTTATAGAAAAATATAATCTCATTCAGTCTGCATTATGATACTACTGCCAAACTAGTGTACTACACCAGTGGTATTCACACCATGGTTCTAGAGCTGCATGTGGCTCTTTGGGCCCAGTTCTTCTGAAGTCCACCCATCGGATTAAAGCTTATCTTAGTCTGCAGGGGTCTCAATGCTATCACAGGTGTGTGTCTCACACTGTCTGACATGCTGTGCAAGGCATCTCAGGATATGCTAAGCAAACATAACAAGGCTGCTTTGTTTCCTCTAAAAGGGTGGGATGGTAGCAGGGGGTCAGAAGAAGGGCAGATGACAGTGAATGGACTTATAGAGAACTACAAATTACTTGAAATGTTTCTTTTTGTTGTTGCATTGCCATGGGTATGTCGTAATATTGAATAAATGCCCAATTGAAGAAGGTCATGATGCAAACATGGCAATGGAATGCCTAAATGCTGTGACACAACTACAGAAGAACCTCAGAGTTACGAACACCAGAGTTACAAACTGACTGGTCAACGACACGTCTCATTTGGAACCGGAAGTACGCAATCAGGCAGCAGCAGAGACAAAAAAAGAAGAAGCAAATACAGTACAGTACTGTGTTAAACGCAAACTACTAAAAAAATAAAGGGAAATTTAAAAAAAAGATTTGAGAAAGTAAGGAAACTGTCTGTGCTTGTTTCATTTAAATTAAGATGGTTAAAAGCAGCATTTTTCTTCTGCATAGCAAAGTTTCAGAGCTTTACTAAGTCAATGTTCAGTTGAAAACTTTTGAAAGAACAACCATAACGTTTTGTTCTGCTATGAACATTTCAAAGTTACGAACAACCTCCATTCCAAAGGTGTTATTAAATGATTCTTTCAGGTTGAGTTTCTAGGTGAGATTTGTATGTACAGTATGTTAAAGAATGAACACTGAAAAAATGGTACTGCTTGTATCAGGATTTCACAATGGCATTTTATTTCCATTATGGAGGACAGAGTAAATTATGAGCTTTAAATTACCTTGGCCAAGTCAGAATTCATCATTTTGATACCATCAAATTAATATTCCTGATGCACATTATTTCCTATTTTGTTTGATCAGAAAAGGACGACTTGTTAATGTGATGAATAATTAAGAATTCCTTTGTTAACACTCTGTAAAGCTTCCTCTTTGGCAGAACTAGAGTAGCAGAATGGACCCATAGAATGCAAACATAATGGGCAATTTTATATTTTATTTCTACACAGAACTCCCAGGGAACAAGGGTAGAACTTGACTCAAATAGCTTCAATATTGGGAGTTGAAGTGATATCTGGGGTAATTCCATAGACTTCTGTTGCGTTACACCTGGGATCATTTTGGACCAGTTAGTTACAAGAATTAATCTCCAATCTGACATTCACATCAGGCTCTTCTTTCACATCTTTGAGGTGCCCTCTACCCATGCCTTGCTCTTTTGTCACTGATCAAAAAGGTCCGCTCTAACTCCACACCAGTGCCTCCTTACCCACTAGCCCACAGGCGCTGATTTTTTTCCCAGTGGGAGCTCCATCCCCGCTCTTACCCAAGGCACCGCCCCTACTCAACCTCTTTTCCTGAGTCCCTGCCCTCACCCTGCCTCTTCCCGCCCCTGCTCTGCCTTCTCCCCCAAGACCCCCCGACTGCCTGCCACTCACTGCTCTCCGCCCTCCCCCAAGCTGATCTACGACCCCGCTGAACAGCTGTGGCTGGTGGGTACTGAGCACCCCCTATTTTTTTTCTGAGGGTGTTTGACCCCCAGAGCACCCCTGTAGTCGGCACCTATGCTCTAGCCCACGTGTTCTTGCTGCCTTTGACCCTCTGCAAATCCTCTAAGTATTTGCAGCACTGTTAAATTACAACTACATTCATCCCTCCTCAACATCTCTGCCCAAATAACACTTCAGGTGGTTGCCTGTTGTAACACCCCTGAGCAGGAGGTTGGCTCCTTCCTCATACGTAGCTCCTGGAGTTACCATACCTAGCCTGGCACCAGCCCCTTCTGGCTTCCCCAACATAGGAGAAGTCTGAGGTGGTCTGGGTGTGGTAGGAGAGGAGGGATCACGATTGGAGTGCAATGTGTCCTCATGATGCTGTCTGGTGGAGCAGCCCTTTGGAACTATTATCCACTAGTGCAAATGAAAGCAGCCCTGAAACTGCCTATATTGTGCCAGGGGCTGGTTTGGTCCCTGACTACTCCCTACAATAAGTGTGGGGGAGAAAGTTGGTAGAAACCCACATATACACCCGGGTCACATGCCCCTGGGGATCCAGCCCTCAATTTTATAAAGGTGTCTGCTGAGATAAGATAAATATTCAGAGTGAATGCCATAAAAGATAGGCAGAATATTTATAAATTACTTATAACCTTAGGACCCTCCGTTATCACCAATCCTCTTACAGTCAGTTTCCACAAAGTTTTGAAACTATGCCATATATACTTCAGCTTGGCTGAAGCCAATTCTGTTTGTTGGTGCTATGGGCATTGGAAAAAATTTCCATTCATATTTTTGTGTTTGTAAAATTAACTTCACGCAGAAATTGGAGAATTTGCAGCTCCGCTTTTCTCTTATCATCAGGTAGCTAGATGTGAGACCACACAGATTTACATCTATGAAATGCAAGTGCCAATTCTAAAAAATCACCCAATTATTTTCTAAGCAAACTTTAGAAACACACACATATATTCACAACTTATTTCTTGCAGCTGCATGCAAATTACACCATTAACTCAGTCCTTGAGTGCAGTTTAAAATAAGTTGGTCCAACATGTTAGCTGCAGAAAATACAAAAGCACAAGGCCAGATCCTTAGCTGGTATAAATGGACTTCAGAGGAGCTGCACCTATTTAAACAAGCTAAGGATCTGGGCCATATTATATGTATTACAGCATAAAATGTAAATGATACAGGGCCTGACTGAGCCTGTAGTCCTCACTCAGACAAAACTTCCACTGAAGTCCCCACAGGTTCATACTCCCAATGATTTTGGCTACAAGACTGATCTCTAAGATTTGTGTTAACAATGAGGCAGATGGCTACAACAATGTACAGATTAGTTTTGCTCTGGCACTTGTGTCTGAACAGTGCAGTCACATTCTATTCAAACAGACCTTTAGTTGCTCAAGCATAACAAATGTATGGCAATATTGTTAACGAACAACCTTTGTTCAGGTACAGATTTCTGGAGGCAAACTTTTTATTGCCCAAAGAACAAAAACAGCTGTTTAGTACCTTCTGTGATCTTAGAATGGCAGCATCAATCTCCTCCACCTTCTGAGTTAGCGTGTCGCTCACTAATCTGTACCGCTCATTGTCCTCAGTCACCATTTTGTCTAACCCCTCTCTTGCCCTCCATGGCACCAATTCCAGCAAGGCACTGCTGACTTCATTGAGGGTGTCCAATAAGCCTTTGTTGTTCTTTGCTTCTTTTTTCAACTCCTGAAAAAGGCCATTTAAAGTAAACATGCCAGCATAAGAGCCAAACACACACAGCTTGCACATATTTTTATTCTTCTGTCTACTCTAAGAAGCAAGAACTGGAACATTTTGCAGGCAAACAAAAGGGATAAATTGGCACACTTATTTTCAGCTCAGTTACATTAGCATTTGTTATTGTTAAGTTGTTTGACAGAAAGGCAGGTGATTCCTGAAGGGAAGTTTCTACAGAACAGAACTGAAATATATTCCTCCAATCAGCATGGTAGACTGTCATTCTCTGGAATTCAATACAGTTGTCAGTCTTTAATCAAGCAAACAAAGGGTACGTCTACACTACGAGATTAATTCGAATTTAGATAATTCGAATTTGGGAAACAGATTGTATAAATTCGATTGTGCGCGGCCACACTAAGCACATTAATTCGGTTTTTAACCACATTAATTCGGTGGTGTGCGGCCACACTACCCCATTAATTTTAACCACATTAATTCGGTGGTGTGCGGCCACACTACCCCTAATTCGAATTTACAAAATCGATTTTGGTGCTACTCCGCTCGTCGGGGTGGAGTACAGAAATCGATTTTAAGCGCCCTTTAATTCGAAGTAACTGGCTCCGTTGTGTGGACGGGTTAAGGATTAATTCGGATTAACGCAGCTAAATCCGAATTAAAGTCGTAGTGTAGACCAGGCCAAAGAGAAAAAAGCAAACACATATTCTTTGCACTTTGCAACCATCTTTCTATGGAACAAATTCACCATCAAAGTAAAATCAAGTGTGAAATAAAGCAAAATATTATCTAAATTCAAGTGAATTTTTAAATGAACATTTGAATTAAAGCCAATCAATCAAAATCATTACAAGTTCAGTGAGAAATGACCTTTTTATTCCCACATGCAACCATATTTTAATTTTCTGTTATTTTTTAATCTGGTTTCCAAAATAAGTATATTTATTTAGCAATTTAGTAACCTATTTCATGTAATGGTTTTATTAGTGTTCTACTAACACTATACAGTTTCTTTCCAAATAATAGTTGTTACTAGCCTGAAATTAATACTGTATCTTAAATACAGGCTCTTTTCCTACTTTAAGGTGTTGTTTTTTTGTGTCTGTGACACAGCTAAAGAACAAAAATAACTTTGTTTGACAATTTAAGAGTTTTCCCAGGGATTGGTAGCTTACTGAACTAGAACAAAATGTAGCTCTTCTCCTGTTGCACTAATAATAAACCTCAGCCAAATCTCATCAGTGACTGCTAGAAAGAGATTGTGATTCTTTACTGTTTTATTCCTAGTCAGAGAGCTGATCTGGTGCCAAATTATGATCATTTGCAAGACATCCTCCAGCCAAATAGAAGCTAACCTACTTAACTAGTTCAAATCTTTAAATGAAAAATAACAAAGCAATATATACAGTTTACAGCTTTTAGAACATACTTTTTGTCTTTCTTGTACGTCGCTTAATTCTTCTCCCTTGGGGATCTGAGCATCATATGAAAGCAATTCCACCTCCACTTTGTCAAGCCATATGCAGAGTTCCTCATGAGTGGACTGCAGTTGACCTGCAAGCTGCAGAGCTTGCTCTAAAGTCTTGGATACATCAGAACTCAATTTAGTAATATCTTTGTACCTTGCTTTAATGCCTTCCAATTTATCTTGAATTATTACAACTTCATCACCTAAAATTTCAAAGGGATGTTATTTCACATGAATGCAAAAAAGAAAAGAAAATCAAAACAAAACAAAAACCGTCAATAATAATTAATATATTTTTAGTTTCTTATGTGCAGATTGACCCAAACAAGACCCAGGGACAGATCAGAGACTGGTGTGAATTGTTCAGTGAAGACAGCGGAGCTAAGACAATTTACACCAACTCTGGATCTGTCGCTTTTTCTCTTACCACTCCAAACTCTGGACAAGTGGAGATCTGGACCCAAGCTTTGAGGATTGGGCCCAACTCTAGTGTTATTCTTTGATATAAAAATTGGTTCTTGTTCTCTTTTTCTTTAAAAGGCAAATATTAAAATTTACATACTTTTTACCCAAGCACAGACTATATAAAAACCTCCTTAAATTTACATTCATTTTTATACAGGTTGACACAGGTTATGAAATGTATCCATAAAAGTGCAAGAATGGAGCTGCAAAATGCCAAATGGTATTTACATTATTAATTTACAATTTATTTATAAATTATAATTAATTGATAATTAGACTGTATGGTTCAAAGAATAATTCAAATTATTCTTTGAACCATACAGTCTAATTATCAATCATTAGACACACACACACATCGCCCAAAGGTCAAAATGCAGACAGAGACTCCTGTAATAGACCTATTGCAATATATTTAGATTTTACCCCATAACATAACTTCTAACTGGGTAACAGAGAAGGGTTTTCCCTCCTGCCTTTGAGAGTTCAAATACTTGGAGCACTGGAACATTTAGATAGATGTTCCTCTGCAGACCAGATATGTTGTGTGCAATTGGAATGCAACCTTTCCCGCAATACTAGCTCTGATCTGGAGGATGCAGCCTCTCTAACAGTAAAAGGTAGCCTACTACCTTCATTTCTGGGCTTCTATAGAGAAAAGGCTATGTCCTATGCCAAATAGTCCTACATCATGAGTAATGTCCATAACTTGCTAGTAGGAACAAAATGGAGGTTCAGTAAAATAATTTTCCATCAAAAGAAAAGAAAAGCAAGGGCTAAATTCTCTGTGTGGCTAAATGGGTACATCTCCATTGACTTCAATGTTCACTTACACCAGCAGAGAATTTGGCCCAAAGACATAACATACCGTGACTTCAATAGTTATTAGAATAAACAATTAAATGAAGTGAATAAATTTAGCCAGTGACTAAAGGCTAATATTTACAAGCTTCAGCTTATTTTTCCCATAATTACTTACAAGTATGAGGAAAAGGCTGCAGAATCATTAATTTCCTAAAAGCTCTCACCTGTTGTTTGCTTGAGAAGCTCTAAGCCATTTTGTATAGCTTGATCGACATTTTGTTTTCTGAGCAGAATCTCTTCCTGAAGCACCTACGAGAAGATGCCATTTGTGTAAGCACTGAGGTGACAGATCAAGTTATTTTTAGTTTAAATAGTTGTATCACCTTTCAAATCAAATATATTAATGAGAAATAAATAAATGGTGGACATAAAATATAAAGTAAAAAATAAATAAAATAAATAAATGAATTTAACAGAAAAGAAATAAAAATACCAGCAGGTCAGCATGTTGTTTCATGAGTGAATCTGTCCTGTAATCTTGGACTGACAATTTGCTCAGTTTGTCATGTACTTCATTCAGCCAGTTCATCAATTCAACTTCATCTTCCCCGAAAATCTGAGCATTGCAATAGGCTTGCTGGAGCAGCTCAGACCAGCTGTTACTCTTCTCTTGAATCTCAATATATCGGGCTTGGGAAGAATCTAGCTTGTCCTGCACCATATCTTTATCCTCTCTGGAGCTCATAGTCTTAAGAGACTGACCAATGCTAATGGCCATATGTAAACTTTTATTGCGAGTAAGGATGTCATCTTCTAACGCCTAAATGAAGTTTTTAAAATAATGGAGAAAGACAGAAAATAAAAATGGACAGACACAAAAGCAAATACAAATGGAAATATAGAACAACAGAAATATAATGGTTTTATTGTCAATTATAAATAAAAATGTATCAAATTTGGACTAATGGGTAAAAAAAAAACAGAGATCCCAGTTCTACTGTATTTCACAAACTCACATAAAAAGAATTCCCCATATGAATGACACAAATGTCTGGTTTATATCTTACTTTATGATGAGAAATCTGCTGCTGCAGTTTAGAAGTTTGTGTTCCAATGGGTTCAGAATTTGCAAGCCTTTTCTCAGTGGTGGTCAGCCACTCAACCAGGGGTTCTAAAGTTTCATGGAATTGCTGTGCTACCACTAAGATACCTTCCAACTGACGATTCCTGTAAACATGCCAAGATAAAGGTCATTTCTGCGATGAAGTGTGTGTGAGAGATTCAATAAAACTCTTCAGGCCCTCATCACTAAAAAACATTCTACACATTATTGTAGAAGCCAGCCACAAGCTGAAACAGATACACGTCCGCAGTACAGAGAGAAAAACAATGTAAACCAACAACTATATAAAAGTACAGTTAATAAGAAAGACTCCAAAAATCATACTGGCTGAACAAGAGATTCCAATACTTGATATCTTTTGTTAATAAAATAAATTTTACTGCATTCATATGCACTTGGTTAAAAATAACCTAAGGATCTCTTAAGCAGAGCATTTAAATACAAGGGTTCATTTTTATTCAGGAAAATACTTAAACTTCTGCTTAACTTTAAGCACATGCTTAAATTCTATTGTCTTCAATGGGACTTACACATATACTTAAAGTTAGGCACATACTGAAGTACTTTGCTGACTCAGGACATGTTATCTTGCTCACTCCAACTTGTAAAATAAAGTCTTTAAATATCTTTTCAGTGATGTGGTATGAACTGTACAGCCCCAATCCTGCACTCCTGGTTCAGGTTTAAAACTCTCATTTTTGTCAGTGCCAGATTTATCTTAATATAAGGATACAGATTTGTTCCCTAACTAAGGTGGCAATATTTACAACATCTCTAAGATTTCCAACATTTGTGATGGGGTTCTGTTCTGTTCTGTCCCCTGGGAGAATAACATGAAGGGCAAAGGGGTCCAGGAGAGCTGGCTGTATTTTAAAGAATCCTTACTGTAGTTGCAGGAACAAACCATCCCGATGTGTAGAAAGAATAGTAAATATGGCAGGCGACCAGCTTGGCTTAACAGTGAAATCCTTGCTGATCTTAAACGCAAAAAAGAAGCTTACAAGAAGTGGAAGATTGGACAAATGACCAGGGAGGAGTATAAAAATATTGCTCAGGCATGCAAGAGTAAAATCAGGAAGGCCAAATCACACTTGGAGTTGCAGCTAGCAAGAGATGTTCAGAGTAACAAGAAGGGTTTCTTCAGGTATGTTAGCAACAAGACGAAAGTCAAGGAAAGTGTGGGCCCCTTACTGAATGAGGGAGGCAACCTAGTGACAGAGGATGTGGAAAAAGCTAATGTACTCAATGCTTTTTTTGCTTCTGTCTTCACAGACAAGGTCAGCTCCCAGACTGCTGGACTGGGCAGCACAGTATGGGGAGGAGGTGACCAGCCCTCCGTGGAGAAAGAAGTGGTTCGGGACTATTTAGAAAAACTGGATGAGCACAAATCCATGGGGCCGGATGCGCTGCATCCGAGGGTGCTAAAGGAGTTGGCGGATGTGATTGCAGAGCCATTGGCCATCATCTTTAAAAACTCATGGCGATCAGGGGAGGTCCTGGATGACTGGAAAAAGGCTAATGTAGTGCCCATCTTTAAAAAAGGGAAGGAGGAGGATCCGGGGAACTACAGGCCAGTCAGCCTCACCTCAGTCCCTGGAAAAATCATGGAGCAGGTACTCAAGGAATCAATTATGAAACACTTAGAGGAGAGGAAAGTGATCAGGAACAGTGAGCATGGATTCACCAAGGGCAAGTCATGCCTGACTAACCTAATTGCCTTCTATGATGAGATAACTGGCTCTGTGGATGAGGGGAAAGCAGTGGATGTGTTATTCCTTGACTTTAGCAAAGCTTTTGATACGGTCTCCCACAGTATTCTTGCCACCAAGTTAAGGAAGTATGGGCTGGATGAATGGACTGTAAGATGGACAGAAAGCTGGCTAGATCGTCGAGCTCAACGGGTAGTGATCAATGGCTCCATGTCTAGTTGGCAGCCGGTTTTAAGCGGAGTGCCCCAAGGGTCGGTCATGGGGCTGGTTTTGTTTAATATCTTTATTAATGACCTGGAGGATGGTGTGGACTGCACTCTCAGCAAGTTTGCAGATGACACTAAACTGGGAGGCGTGGTAGATACACTGGAGGGTAGGGATCGGATACAGAGGGACCTAGACAAATTAGAGGATTGGGCCAAAAAAAACCTGATGAGGTTCAACAAGGACAAGTGCAGAGTCCTGCACTTAGAACGGAAGAATCCTATGCACTGCTACAGACTAGGGACCGAATGGCTAAGTAGCAGTTCTGCAGAAAAGGACCTAGGGGTCACAGTGGACGAGAAGCTGGATATGAGTCAACAGTGTGCTCTTGTTGCCAAGAAGGCTAACGGCATTTTGGGCTGTATAAGTAGGGGCATTGCCAGCAAATCGAGAGATGTGATCATTCCCCTTTATTCGACATTGGTGAGGCCTCAGCTGGAGTATTGTGTCCAGTTTTGGGCCCCACACTACAAGGATGTGGAAAAATTGGAAAGAGTCCAGCAGAGGGCAACAAAAATGATTAGGGGTCTGGAGCGCATGACTTATGAGGAGAGGCTGAGGGAACTGGGATTGTTTAGTCTCCAGAAGAGAAGAATGAGGGGGAATTTGATACCAGCCTTCAACTACCTGAACGGGGGTTCCAAAGAGGATGGAGCTCGGCTGTTCTCAGTGGTGGCAGATGACAGAACAAGGAGCAATGGGGGAGGTCTAGGTTGGATATTAGGAAACACTATTTCACTAGGAGGGTGGTGAAGCACTGGAATGCGTTACCTAGGGAGGTGGTGGAATCTCCTTCCTTGGAGGTTTTTAAGGCCCGGCTTGACAAACCCTGGCTGAGATGATTTAGTTGGGAATTGGTCCTGCTTTGAGCAGGGGGTTGGACTAGATGACCTCCTGAGGTCCCTTCCAACCCTGATATTCTAAGATTCTATGATTCTGTTGTTCTTTATTCCACCCTTACAAAAATATTTTTCTCAGTCCTACTCGCCTATAAATTTCACCCAAGGCAGACTATTTTAGTGGTTTCTATTTTTAAGACTTTAGAAAAATCCATCCTGTGTTAAATGGTGTTAAAGTTATGAATAATGGCGATTCTCTCCCAAGAAATAGAAATATGTCTTTGGTCATTTTAGTTTTCAGAAGTGTAATCAAAGAATTATGGAGACAAACCTGTATCTAAACAGATGGACTGGACAGACTTGTAATTTGATTTGAAAATAAATTTCACCAGACTCGTATGATAATATTAAATTAAATGAGATTAACGTTTACTTCAGTTAATGAGTCATGGATCCTTGTATTTTTTTTAAACACAGAATGGTATAATAGCCTATTAACTGAATCTACTAATTTCTTAAAGTAATCCGGTTATTATTTATTTATTATTATTATCGGTGTACAAATGAGGGCTTAAATAACAATAGGGATAGATGGAGACAGCTAGAAAGATTAGGGAGTGTCAGAGGAGTCCAAACAAACTTAATGCCTGAATCTCAATCCCAATAATATAGTATACAGGTAAAAGCATTTCATTGTTTAGCATTGTAATGCATAATGTTATACATTTACACTCTTTTCAGTCTTACCTAACCACCCTCCTTGCCTCTGTCTCCCCCCTCAGTTTTGTGCCTTCATGCATGCTATCTCACATGCTTACAGCACCCTCTCTTCCTCCTCTCAAGCACCAAGTGATCTCTTTTCAAATCTTCCCTCTGAAAGCACACTTCTTCAGCAAAGCTCTTCAAACACTGCTCCCTCCAAAGACACTTGCACTATTCATGTTAACTTGTCTTCCTGTGTGTTATGTGTATCTGAATTTTGTAATGATATTAGAATTCGACTGTAAGTTGTTCGGGGAAGGAACTGTGTCATCTTATTTTGTCTGCACAGCTCTGAGCATGATGGTGGCACTATTTTTTTTTACTTTATTGGGAGTTGAGGGAGCCCAGCACCTTGAATAAGGAGCTCAGCAACTCACAGGATCCGGACCAATAATCCATTTCTTCAGATAACCCTGATTTGAAAATGAGAAGTGTAATATTCTCCCTTTCTAGCCACATTTCAGGATCTTAAGAGTTCTAAGGAACCATATTTATTGAGAGCTGATTGCGTGTTTTGTGCCATACAGAACAGAGAGAATGTGGTTTCTCCACCAAGGAATTTACATTCTGCCTATACTAATGCAGGTGTAGTGTTCCAGATAATCAGAAGATGTATGTGTGATCTCACTAAAGTATCTCATTTTAGCTTTTCAGGATAGTAAAACTTTTTTTAAATAGCTAATGATCTGTTCAAGCTATTTTCCTTTGCTTTTCTTACTAATCAGCTTTATATATATTATCATCAGGGCACAATAAATTTGACATAGCAACAAAAAAATAGTGCTTCTGAAGTCTCAGATTATGAAGTTCCACATGCTGCTTCTAGTCATCTATCCCCTGCTGAACTCATATTTCTCAAAGGAATGAAAGAATTTCAAATACCTTGTTTCAGCTTTACTGAGCAATGCATCCCATCTACTATCCAGGAGACTCAACTGCTTCAAGATCTTCACTTTATCAGCAGGTTCTGCTGACTCTGCAATTTTCTCCCCTTCGCGCTTGCTTACCTCAACGGTAGGTCTGCGGTCATCCAGTAACCTTTGGAGAAGCTGGAGATAAAGCAATCAAAAATCAAATTGCTAGGAAGCAACTGAACAACACACAGCTGTGGAAATGTAAGGAGGCAGATTCATCAAGATCTTGTTAAAAATTTACACTCTGCTTAAAAGGACAATTGCAAAGAAATATTAGATGCTTGAATTACCATGAAAATGTGAATATTGTAAAAAGAGTTAATTCTGACTTGAGCTAGTTAGTTGTTTCTCTATCCGTTGAAAGTGGCAGACATCCACCAAGTCCTCGCCCCACAAAAGACCTTTCCCTGTAAATGAGTGTATTAATTGGTTTTTGTGTGACGAAGATGTGTGGCAGCCCTCACTGGTGCAGACGCATATGGGAAAATGTCACATTTAACATCCACTGTATTTGCTAATGAGCTTTTATTATTATAATTTGTGAGAGCATTTATAGAAAAACTGCATGTTTGCTGAGGTTCAGTAAAGTGCAGATAACATATATAGGCTTGGAAGGATTAGATGTTTACCTGTAACTGTTGATTTCACCCTACATACAAAAGGGATGAAAACATATTTCCATTGATAATAACTGAAATTTACAGACAGGCAAAGTAAGAAAAATGCTGCTTGAGAACTTAGTGCAGTTTGATTTAAGGATATTGTTTACTTTGTATATTTTGACAAGTGATGCATTTTTTGTTTTAATGGTTATAAAGCTTTAACTTGTGGAATCTCAACATCTACTGTCATTAATTATTGTCTGCCCCTGCATTGTTTCACACAGCTGTGAACATGTAAATGATAAAAATAGAAATAAAATGCTTAAAACCCATAAGTTTGTGCAACTAAAAACTTAAATCAATAACAATTGAAAAAATGCTTGAAAATACACTATTATCTGAAAAATTATGTCAAAAAGTGGAATTCATCTGCTCTGATCGTGCAGTTACATTTTCCACTGATCACATGTCTGGGATGCCTGAAAATTGGGTTCACTGACCTCACCCAGTAAATTAGTTTCTCCCCCAAGAGTCTTCCATATTTCTGTCTAAAACTTGATGATCTCCCTACTTTTCCCACCATTCCTTTGTTGGCTGGAGGGACTCCACCTCTCTGTCTCTGCAGTATTACTGGCACATAATGCTCTACTGCATGCTGCAATTTCAGGCTTTGTAGACTGTGCCTCTACGTTAAATATGAGAATGACTTTGGGCCATATTGGAGAATTGCAGTGATTTGGTCCATGAGCTGCATTATGCCCACTTCTTCTCTAGTTACGAAAATTTTAGAAGAGATGATAATCCCTGGAGCCCTCCTTATACCAGCACATACTATTGCGTACATTGGAGATGACCAATATTGGGGAACCAACATTCTGGCTGAGGATGCAAAGACAGTGGGATTTAGGCACTTACTACATGCTGCTCATGTCTAGAGTGGTTAGCTCCACTGTTTGTAATACCGCTTTGCAAATATTAAAATGAAAATTCTATCCCTTCTCATTTTCTACTTCTCCATTAACCAAACATTGATTTTTATCTCCTGCTTTGTGTCTAAAATGCCTCCATTCTTTTTGTTTTTAACTTGCTAGATTTTGCACTTGCATCCAAGTACAGATGAAGGAGAATCAGAGCCCAGTTTCTACAATGAAATGTCACACCCCTCCACATAATTCCAGAAGATAGAGTATGGAAAGCACAGCTGCATTAAATACTTCAATACACTTGATTGTAATACAGTACACTTGAGCAGATTTTCTGCTTCAGTGAAGATTTGGGATTCATTATCATCACCGAAGCAGAGAGAGAATCTGAATCTACAGTAATAAGTTTCACTTACTTTCTGTTCCTGTATCTGGGCCTTCACAACTTTGAACTCAGCAGATGGGGGTTTCTGATTGGCCACTAGATCTTCTGTATCAATGAGCCAGCTAAGCAGAGATTCAAGGGCATCCTGGAACCTTCCACAGCGGAGAAGAGCTTCTTGCAGCTGAGCAGCTCGTTGAGCAACCTGAAAGAAAGACAGAGAGAGTATTACTCACTTTTCCTTTTCCCCCCTCCTACTTCTGCCAATTAACCAAGGCTTGCAGAATGGCTGTCTTTATTACTGTAGTGTATTTTCATTTTTATACCTCTTCATCATTGTGTAGAAGTTAATTCACATTCATCATTTTAAAATTCCACCACTGTAGTTATGAACAAGGGCACTTACCTCTTAGGCTGTGGTCTTCCATTTAAAGGAATTAGGTTGATTCCCAGTAAACTATTTTATCCCAATGATGCAGTAGAAATAATACTCCTGTGTTGTACAGTTATGTTCTACAGTGGTACTATGGTGAGATACAGTGGTGTGAAACATGCCTCTAGGAATTGTGTATTTTACTTACAAGGGCTTCCTTGTAACAGGACTCAGCCAAGGACCCCAAATTGCACTCCCCATTAGGGACAATGCTCCCTTCACAGTTTAAAAGGCATGGAAGTAGAAAACATATCCATGAACCGTGGACACCTGTTGCTCCACTGCATCAGTGCTCCTCCGAGGTGGAATCTGTGACAATGAGCACCTTTCCTGCCTCCCACCCCTGCCACATCCCATCCCTACCTGCTGTCCAAGAACCTTTCACGGCATAGGAAAGGCACAAGGGGGAAGTTGCTCCTCTGAGTAGGGGTAACTTGCAATGCTTAAAGCACCATAAACTCTGATGTGCATTAAAGGGAACATGCCACTGGCACACATAGCTGAGCCCTATTGCCGCTTAGTGCACTACTGGAAAATGCTCAGATACCATGGTGAATACGAACATGATAGAAGAGACTTTTTGATACCATGGTGAATGTGAATACAGAAAGAATCACAGTGGATGAAGGAGAGAGAGAAGTGACTACAACATGGTTGAGAAAAAAACATGTAGCTACCTTTCCCATATATGTGTCTCACCTCCATCCCTTCTCCACACAACTTGAGCTATTAAACTTGTCCCTGCTCTGCATATGCAGAGGGGAGCAAAGAGTCCTGGGGGAACCTTTCCTGACTAAGAATGCCAGGAATAAGCCTACAGAAAAATGGACAGAACTATAGAAATGACAACCATACTTTGGCAGCTATTGACACAAATATTTTTAAGAAAATTACAAAGAAAGTTACTCTGTTAAGGTAACAGAATCCATGACTATCATGAACATATTTTAATGTCCTGTTTTTTGAAAGATGACACATAGGGGAAAATACTAAACAAGGAAGGCAAACATTGATTTTGTGAATATACAAAATAATAACCTTCTTATTGAGAGTCTTCCATCGGGTGTTAACATCTTCAAGGTCATGCTCAAGGTTCTCGGTGCTAGCATTTTTAGCAGCACTTTGAATAAGGCCTTGTCCTAGCCAATTTACCTCCTGTTGTTTAACTTGCAGTGGTTCAATCTCTTCTTTCTGGAATACCTGCAGGTGGAAAACCAAAGGCACATCTGAACTATTGTTTGATAACACGTGGAACATAAGCAACTGTGATGTGGATATTGGGAGTAAAATCTTAGTACTGAAAACTAACATATAGCTATATAGCATTATTAAAAAGAAATGATATTTAGTGAAGTAAAGAAAATCCTAAAAACAATCAATGCCATTAAAGTTGAAAAAAATCTATGTTGACAGTACACCACCAACCAACCAACCAACTATAGTACTGTACCTCTAAAAACCAAATGCTGTATTTTGTTTAGAAGGAGATTTCATGTAAAACTAGGATGTGAGCAACCACCCTGGTGTGATTGCAGCTGGGATACTGGGACAAATTCAGTCCTGGTATAAATAGTGCAATTTCCATAGTGCAAACGTGCCTGCCTTCATGAGGCATAATTAGGATTGCCAGGTGTCCGGTTTTTGACTGGAACGTCCGGACAAAAAGGAACCCTGGCAGCTCCAGTCAGCACGGCTGAACAGGCTGCTAAAAGTCTGGTTGGCTGCAGCGGGGCAGGCAGGCTCAGTGCCCGGTGAGCACTTCTGGGAAGTGGCGGCATGTCCCTCTGGCTCCTAGGTGGAGGGGCGACCGGCAGGGCTCCACACGCTGCCCCCAGCGCCAGCTCCGCAGCTCCCATTAGCTGGGAACACCGCAGCCAATGGGAGCAGTGGAGCCGCCGCTGGGGCGGGGGCAGCGCACAGAGCTCCCCTGACAGCCCCTCCGCATAGGAGCCAGAGGGACATGCTGCCGCTTCCTGGGAGCCGCACGGACTTCCTCTGTCCCCAGGAAATGCCGGGGCCACCTGAGGTCAGCACTGACCGGAGCCCACACCCCAAACCCCCTCCCCTGCTCCAACCCCCTGTCCCTGCTTGGAACCCCCTCAGGCACTCAAACTCCTCCCGTAGCCCGCTCCCCAACCCCATGCCCCAGCTCTGAACCCCTTTCCACACTCCAAACCTTCAGTCCCAGTCCCATCCTGCACCCCAAGCCTGTTATCCCTGGCCCCACCCCACAGCCTGCACCCCCAGCCAGAGCCCTCACCCCCTCCCACACCACAACCCCCTGCCCCAGCCCAGTGGTGAGAGAGGGTGGGGGAGAGCGCGCGATGGAGGGAGGGGGAATGGAGTGAGCGGCGGTGGGGCCTCGGAGAAGGGGTGAGGCAAGGACAAGGCCTTTGGGAAAGGCCAGGGTAGAAGGCAGGGCAAAGGTGTTTGGTTTTCTGCAATTAGAAAGTTGGCAACCCTAGGCATAATGTGGCCACTGTATATAGTTCACATTAACACAGCTCAGGAGGATGATAGAAAACTAGAACACATACAAAGCAGGGCAACAAACCTGATACAAGAACCCATGAGACAGTGGGAGATACATCTAGAAAATAACAAAGCAGGCTCAGAGAGATATAAACATGGTCTATAGATACAGTGACAATATAAAAGTAAGTAAAAGAATTGAAAACTAACAATATACATCAAGGGAGCAAACTGGGCAATGTCTCTGAATGTTGGACAAGGGGCACAGCCTAAATTTAGGGAAGGAAACATAATTTTTAGGTTAGGTTTTAGGAAATGCAAATGAGTTCTGGAATATGGAGGTGGGTGCAGCAGCACAACAGCAGATACCCATTATTATTAAGGCTGCGAGTTTGTCACGGAGGTCACGGATTCTGTGACTTTCCATGAACTCCATGACTTCTGCAGCGGCCGGTGCACCTGGCTCAGAGGCAGCGTGGGCAGCCCCTGCACCAAGTGCACTGGCCACTGCTGGGGCAGTCTTGGGCCACCATCCCCGTCCCCTCTGTCTCCACCCAGAGCGCTGGCTTCGCAGCTCCCATTGGCCAGGAACCATAGCCAATGGGAGCTGCAGGGGCAGTGACTGCAGGCGAAGGCAGCACGCAGGGGCACCCGGCAGGATCCCACCCGCCCCCCTCAAGTTTTATTCACTGGTATTTTTAATAAAAGTCATGGTCAGGTCATGGGCCGTGAATTTTTGTTTACTGCCCGTGACCTGTCCCTGACTTTTACTAAAAATACCCGTGACTAAAATGTAGCCATAATTATTATATAGGACAGTTCTGCAGATTGCATGGGCTCTAAGTAGTTCTCTCAGTTCTATTGTCTATGACTGGATTTAAGCTTTGCAGAACCAGACTATTTTCATAGTAATACCAGTGTAAATTCAGGCTAACTCAATTTATTTCAGTTGAATTACTCTGAAGTGACTCCAGTGTCAATGAGTTCAGAAACTGGCCTAAAGCCCCCGCATTGATTACATAGACAAGTGAAAAATAATGGATGAATAAACAATGGTAAAGAATGCTCAACTTTTGACCCTAAATCCTTCTATAGTGACATTCAGCAACAGTTTTGTTTTAGGTTTAGTGCTTTCAAAGCAACCTTCTTCAGCTTCCTGAAGAGCAGGAAGCTCTTTCAGCACACCAGTTACTCTCCTTTTCTGGCACTAAAAACCCTGTGGTGAATTATGTGTTTTAAAGACACAGATATCACGTGGCGGAGCAAATTTCTATGTGCTTGACATGCCACTGTAGAGGCTGCAGAAAATACACTGAGCACCTGCAAGAAAGTGCTGGGGTTTATGCACACCTAGGGTTGAAATGCAAAAACCGTGGTATCCCCCCCGCTCACACAAGGCAAGCCCGATGCAACCTCAACCACTAGGCAACTTCAAGACCGCCCCCTCCCTTCAACAGCCACTTATATAGTATCTAGAGATATAACACATATAGATAAGATTGACAACACTGCACATATCCTCACTCTCCCATGACACAAACCCTCTCTCACGCACATGCAGGATGCGCTTGCGTGTTGGTGTGCAGACAGCTGCTGTATTTTTAACAGTTTTGATCTGTTATCACTTAAACTGTGAAGTGGGAGCACTGCAGCATCTTTAGTTGGACACAGAAACTTTTAACATTAGATATCCCAGTGTATTGTGGTTATAATGCAAATGTTTAGACCCACAGCAGATTAAATTATAAAAAACCCCGGCAGATTAAGTTATTTTTCTGGCAACTGGCAAATCCATAAAAAAATCAGCCAGGTCGGTCCAATACCAGACAGTTGGTAACCCTACACTCACCTTCCAAAACCTCAATCACAATGGCAAGCAAACTACAAACTTTGTACAGCAATTTGGTGAATATTTACAACTACCAACAAGCTCGCTGTTCCCTTTTGCTGCAAAATAAGGAAAGTAGCAAGCATTTCTTCCTACGTTGGGATAACCACTATATATATATAACAAGGACTTCCTTTATATTCCAAAACTCCTTATCTTTCAAAGGCAGTGCACTACAACTGATGGCTGAGCCTTTTGCCCTAACTTGTCCTTTAAAAACATCTCTTTGTAAACAATGCATAAGCTTAAAATAAATTAAAATGATCTTTGAGGGTAATTTACCAGAACGGTTCAGCAACAAACCCTGAAATAGTTCAAACATCAAGCAGAGTGGGCAGAAAAAGATTACAGACTTGACAAACACCCCTTACTTATTACAAAGCTTTACTCTTTACTTTCTCTCCTCATCCACCACTCAGAAAATGTTATAAGATCTTGTGCTTGTAAAACACTACTGTAACTTCAGATCCACTTTTTGGCATGCAGCTTCAGGAAAAAGGGCTTCAGTACATGCAACAAATCTTTAATCTATGTACTTTGGAAACCACAATAAACTGATACCGTTATTTGTACCTTTATGAGTAAGACTGGTCAAGCTGAATAAATCAGGCAGAACTGTCACTGAATGGCATTGCCTTTAACCACAATTTGTGTAAAAACTGAATGGTAACATCAGTGCACAGTGGAAGCATTCCAAATGAAGAGTAACAAACACCATCTGGACAATAATAGCCATGCACCAAACAGCTGGAAGAAATCAGCCCTGTCAGAAACTGCCCCTCATTCTTTTACTAAAGCGAGCATCTCACCAGTTTCTGACATCTTGTAATGTGCTAGGCAAATTATGCTAGTAATCAGATTTTCTTAGTAAATGAAAAATAAAATTCTAGATGCAATAGTACTTTATAATCAGAAACTCTGTCAGTCACTTTGATGATAACAAAACGAACAATTTTTGGCCTTTGCTGCAATGATTCCAAGACCCTTTTGTTTTGAATTACCTTATTAGACAATAGACCATTGCAGACTGTATCCAAGGTTTCTATGTGGGTTCCTGTAGTCCAGACATTCCTTTTCATTCTCATTGGGTTAGCTTGTGGACAGTTTATGGTATTATCTAACTCCTGTTCCTGAGCAGAAAATGTTGTTTCCATTGAATCTGTATGTGTTATACTAGATTCCTCTGCATCAGACAAAATCTCATATTTTGCTAAATCTGTGTCGCTAGCATTAACAGCAATACTTGCATAATACATGCCTAAATGCTGAGGTGCATCATCCACACAGTCCCCCTCTATCATTGTGACATGTGTTTTCATTTCTTCAACTTCACACTCGTTTTCTACTTTTCCTTTGTCTGCGGTAAAATGGTTTTCTCCATGACCTTGGAGATGTTCTGCATCTGATATGATGTTCTCTTTCAAAGAACTCTGTGAGTAACAACATTTGGTCCCTGTCTCCTCATTTTCACATTTCTGAGGACTACTTTGCACTATTTTTTCTGTTTGTGAAACATCATGTAAAGTCAATCTGCAGCTCTCTTCAATAGGGGCACTACTGCAATCAAGCAATGGGATGAGCTGTTCACTACTGGAAATAGCAGGAAAAAATTGTCTAAATTGACCTACTACATGGATATATTCTGCAGAAGATATACTTCTGATTTGACTTTGCTCTCCTGCTAATAATGGGTCTTGTTTTTCTTCTCTTTCTGTTGGAGGGCTGCATAGACCAGAGTCATCCTCTTCTGAGGTGAGGGAATTAGTGCCCCATTTGCACTTGCCTGCTTTTGCTATATCTGATCTATCAGCAGTTTCAACAAATGAGCATTCACTTTTATTTGCACAGTCTGCAAAATTGGGTGGAACAAACATTCTCCATGATCTTCTATGTTCTTTCTTTTCTGTGTGAGATTTTGTTTTGGGTAATCCAGCAGTTCGAATTATATCACTGTTCAGTTTAAGTGCATCAAATATCATTTTTTCATCTAATTTGTTAACTTCGCGACTTCTGAGCTCAAATACACTGGAAGAAGTAAGGGCACCATTGGGGCACAAAGTACTAATATCCAGTGTTCTATGACTATATGGCAAAGTCCGATCTGTGAAATGTCTTGAGGAGAGGCTGCCTTTGGAGCCTGAATCAATCTGTTCATTCAGTCTCACTGTGTCATAGATTGACCTCTGAGGAACGTAACAGTCTTCCATATTTAGATCTTCATCTTCTTCACCCTTCCCTACACAAGAAGGATTCTGACGTAAACAGTCTGGCCTGCTAAGCGGCTTCCCCATTTTGAAAGTATTTACAGAAATATACTACTATGCCTCTGCTTTCAGGAAGTGTGACATATAATGAAAAACATGAAAAACATTATTGAACTGAACAACTACAGTCAACTTGCCTTTAGCACATATACAAAATCTACGTCATAATTTATGAGGTGGTTAAGGTCATAATCAGTGCAAAAGCAACTATAACTTTACCAGGCTGTGATTTATTTAATTTTTATTCCTAAAATATAAAGTGCTTTTGTAAGTAAGGAGCAGAAGTCTGTCAATATAACAACAAAACAAAGCAAAAACCCAACAGTGTCTCAAATACACATAACATTCCACAGAATGTTCCATTTCTTTTTGCAGGTCAAAATTTGTATCTTAAATCTCCAGATTAAGCCTTCCAAATGAATAAGCATTATAGTAGGCAGCACATTATCTTCTGTAGGTGACCGATTAACTGTAATCCATTTAAATGGTTTGCAGAATTCCATCTCCTTTTATAAATAAGACATGGTGCAGAAGCTTCAAAAGAAAGATCCCACAGTAGCTGTGTACAGTTTAGACCAAGGCACAAAGAAAATCTTCAGGGAAAAATAAGTTAAATCCAGAATAGTAAAAATAGTAAAACAGTCCTTTACTTTTTTTGGCAGTAGCTATAAATAACCTTAATCTGAAAGGCAGTGTATTTTCTTCTTGAACTAAGCTTCTTTGTGGCGTATTCAGAAGTTCCACAGGAAAACAGTTTTCTAAGTAGTCAGGCGAATGCAATCAAACAGCCCTTTAAACTAGTAATTAGAAAAGCAACTTTTTTTTATTCATTTTCAAAATATCCTCCCGGAAAGTTGTTATCCTGTTTAAGGCAACTGCAGCGCAGAATAACTACAGCATTTCTTTTCCTAAGGCACAGCAGATTTATGTTCCGTTTAAATTCAGCAAGACTTAACTATAAACCGTCGTTGGCAGACTGTGGTCACCGTTTTGTCTTTATTTTGAAGTGCAGCCGTAGAGAAGAAGGCATAAAAGGAAATCCAACAATGAACGCTTGCATGTACCATCCAGTGTAGCTGATAAGCTTTCCAGCTCTCCCTGGTTTCTTACGAACTGACAGGCATCCTCCCAACACTGAGCTTAAAGAAACACCCTTTTTTTTTCTTTAGGCAACATCTGCTACTATCCCATTCGTTCTCAAAGTATTACTCTGGCCAAGCATTAGTAGGTGCCTGACCTCTTAGCTCTACCCCCTTATGTTTTCTGCCCCACATGATTTAACAGTTAACTTCTTAGTCATCTTTTCACTTTTACCATTTGTCTTGTCTCTGAAACAGACTGAGCTGTTTCAGTGGGAGGAACCTCCAGACTCAACATACCAAACTATAACAAACTAGCTGGTGATGACATCATGTAAATTAGAATGCATTCTTTAATTGTGGAGGACCTGGTTTGCTTAGAAGCACAATGAAATACTGTTAATTAATTCAAAATGTTGAAACTGACATGGCACAGCTTAGCTAGGTAACCTGACACCACACAGAACAAATTTCCAGAACATTTTTTCAAACCACCAGAAACAGCACTATTTTGCTTAATTATATAAAAAACAATCCAGTGCAGTATGTTGAATTAACACAAATCAAACCTCTTATTTGTTCATCATGGATTTCTGGTGATGATATGCATAGTTTTTAAGCACAGTCTACAGTTCAACACACAACCCAATAGTGTCATCTTTTAAAGGGATACTGTCATGTTAAAAATTAAATCTTTAGATGTATCTTTATCTGTTTTACTGATAAAATCTGAAATTATAACAAAAATGTTATAAAAAATCCAATTTGACTTTATTTAGTCTGTCTGTATAGTTTTTATATTTCACTCAAATTGGAAAATGGAAATAAATCAGCATCAATTTCAGCTTTTGTTTCTATTCATTTTCACTTTCTGACTCTCATACAATTGCACAATGTTGCAATGTCTGAGTTGCAAATGCTAGATGGGGAAATTTTAAGTCGGAAGAAAAAAAAAGCCTATTTCTATTGAAACTAAAATAAAAAATAACGAAAATGTTTATATTAATATTAGGGTACTGATTCCCAAAGAGTTAAAAAGGCATTAAAGGAACTCCTACATTTTGTGTCTAAACTACCTGACAATGTCAATTTAAAACAAATGTAAATCCAAAGAGGTTGGAGATTGGCACATAACACACTTATTAAAGAGGTTATGTACAAGCTGCTTCTTCATTAACACTAATTTGCATACTATTATTGACCAGGGCCCTATACTGCTCTTGATATTTGGTATCAATTTTAGTGAGAGTTTTAATCATAGATTAAGGGCAGCATATGGCATTTGGTATTAAAACTTAACAGTGCACTATTGAATAAAATCTACCAAAGTTTTATTAGATAAGCACATTAGGAAATAAAAACATTACATACATTTTTGTTATAAGGGCATTTTAAAAATAAGAAAAAAATGTCATATAAAAATATGTGTACGCTCAGATATATACCAAAAGGTAAAAGGGTATGAAACAAATTCTGTCCTTTTTCTTTCATGCATTTTGCCTTTTTTTGGTAAGTACAGCTATCACAGAATATAAAGTCTCCAGTGCCCATAAAATTAAACACAGCCATGACATATTAAACTATGTCAAAGAGATATTAATCTTAAGACTGAAGTGTCAGGTTTCTCTAAATTAGAAAAATGTAACCTGCATGGTTACTCTTCTGAGGTCCCATCAATAGTGTGTATTCCCACCAGTCCAACCACAAACAAAATCCCATGAATTCAAAGGGAGCGGTACCTTCTTTAACAGGACAGAATCAGGACCAGAATTTCCAAGTTTTGATTTTTCAATGGAAAAAATAGGAATACTTTTTGTGAACATTTTTGTAAAAGGTTTTCCCATTTTTGACCAGCTAAAATGAAGACCTTTTTTGAATAACCTAATGCTACTTCCATAAGTATTAGTTACTTTCTCATGTTGTTGTTTTTAGAAAATTAGATTGATTAATAATCAAAACACAATTCTTTACCCTATTTTCTTTGTTTCCCATACGTTGTAAAGAGAGGTCAACCTTCTGAAAGGGATCTATGATGTTTTATGGAATATTTGCAAATCAGTACATTAAAAAAATCCTTGGATTTTAACTGTTTAGTTAAATATATGAAAATAAACCTCAGATTGTTGAGTAAACATTATCTTGCTTCAATGTAATAGTCAGAGAACACAGTGGACGCAATAAGCATAAACCAATTAAACTCTTAGTTCAAACTCATCAACAGGAATATTCATCAAGGTTAAGATTCCTATGAAGTCCAATTAGAAACCATCCTTTTCTAGGCACACTGCAAATATGAAGGAAAACCTTTAATAGTTGCACTGCTATTGTTCTTGGGGATGGGGGAAGGGAGGGGAAGAACCATCCAGTGATGAAAGCTAACAACAATTCTATGTATTTTCAATGGAAAGCTGGGAAGGTTTGTTAATTAAATTAATGAAGCATTTTGGAAAGATTTTAAGGTGTGTAATAATTTGATAGTTCTCTGAATGAGCTTTTTATTTTTGTTTTTTTAAGATAGGACCTAGCTATGAATTCAGATCTAAATGCTAGAAGTTCTGGGTGATCCCAAATCCAGGAGGTTGGTTCAGGCTCATCTCTAAAGTTTTTTGGTTATTTTTAAAGAAAACAGAACGTAGAAGCAGCGTAACTAAATACAGCAAGTCCACCTACTGGAATTCCCTTTTGTTTCAGATCCATTCATTGCATCCTTTATTTGAAAACAAAAGTCCGTGACAAAGCTGAAGGAAACAAATGCCATAAAACACAAAATGCCAGCTACTGTAAGAGATTAAAACAGTTTTGAACAGAAACACCAAATTATTTGTTTTTGCTTTTTTAATCACTTTTCTCTGAATACCAACGGGGATCCTTTTTGCCTGTTCTATAGTCACTGAGCCAAATTCTGCTTTCAGTTACACTGATGTAAATCCAAAATAACTCTCTCTTGGTTTATCCTGTGAAGCAGCAATTCTGGTACTGCTTTCTAATGAACTCCACTACACTTTACACAATTGCCATACAGAAAGCAAATCTTTCACCCAAAATGTAAACATTTCACATTAAAACTACATGATTTCAAGTTAATGCAAGTCTTACTTCCATTTGCTAGTGCCACTTAAAGTTGGTGGTACCCATTTTGGATATCACACTACACAGTGACTGAAATGAGCAGATTATCTAGAGGAAATACAAATACAATGAGTCACACTTCACCTATAAGTTTTTCTTTAACAATTGTGAATTTTAATATCAGATACCAAAAAATATCACAACGCTCTATTCTTTGCTTGCAAAAGTTGGCCAAACCACAGAAGCACCTTTTGGCCCAATCTGCAAGATCCTTCCATCAAGAGCATAAGGAGACTGTTTGAATGAGTCTATCCACCCAGAAGCAAATTTCTATGAGACCACAGAAGCTAAAGTCATAAAGAACGAGACTGTGGTTTTGCAGCCACAGCTGCACTTCAGAGGAGGTGACAAGATGTGGATGTGCATGAAAGTGCAGCACCATTCAAAGCAGCTGCTGCTGGAGCCATTCTGCCTATGGATTGCTGAGTCAGGGAGAACAGCCCTATGGAAGCATGCCACTGGTTCTTGGCCCTGTCCCTCTCCTACCAGTGCAACCCTTGAACTGCCCAGCTTCACTCTCTCTGCCCATTCTTCTTACCTTCCTTTCTCCCCTTTCCCTTGTGCATTTCCTCTCCCCTCAAATTTCCTAATCCTGGCACCCGCTCACCTCTTATTCCCACAATCCCTTCATCTTTTCCACAACTCTTCACTCCCACTTCAATGCCAATGTGTGCCCACCCAAAACCAACTAACAAACGTAAAACTAATTGTTATAACTCAAACAAATATACAAGCTTACATATAAAATTTTAGCTTATATCTCTGTGTGTATCTGTGCCAGCTATTACCCTGAGCAGATGCTTTATTTTATATTCCTTTATCACACTTTTTCAGTTTACAAGCTCTTCAGGGCAGGGACTCTGTCTTCCTACATGTCTGTATAGCGTCTTTGGGGTGTGGAAAGCTCCAGGCTGCATTAGCCGGTTGCTTCTTCCTCTCAGGGAGTACAAGCACTGGCATTTAGGCTGCACCCTGAAGGTGAAGGATTGCTTGTGCCTACCTATAATACAATGCTGTTCAAGAGCAGCGATAAGGTGGTACAAAGCTGCTACAGCTGTTCTACAAGGATACCTGCTGTTCCACTGTAGTGGTATTTAGCTCACTGGCCCAGAGGAGTAAAAATGACACAAGGCATATAAGAGTGCAAAAAACAAGACCTGGGGTACTATTTTCTAGCTCCCTTATTTCTGGACTAGTCAGACTGCCTCCACATGAGGGCCCTGCTTGTTCGGAGTTGTACCACAGGGTGTAGACTTTTTGTGGTTAAAGAAACCTGGAGCTATATTTAAATGGCTACCACTTTCGAAAGCAGCAGAGATATGGAACTATCAGATAGATCAGTGGTTCTCAACTGGGGGTCTATTGCCCCCTGGGGAGCCTCAAGCCGTTTCAGGGGGGTCATGGGACCCCACATCTGGAACCCAGAGCCCGAGTCTTGGTGCCCCCCTCTCCCTGCCACAGGGCTACAGCCAGGAGCCCCGGCGCCTCCACCCTGGCACTGAAGCCGGGAGCCCCGGGGCTAAGTTCCGAGTACTGGTTGCACCCCCCCTCCCTACAGTGCTAAAGTGGAGCAGTCCTGAGGGCAGCTCCACCCCCCACCCCGCTTTCTCCTCTCCTCTCCCCGCCCCAAGGCCCCGCCCCTTAGCCAGGTCAGAGGCGGAAAGCCGGAGTCGGCAGTGCAGGCAGCTGCTACTCTGGCTCATGCCACGGAGCGGGCAGCCGGGTTGTGGCTGCTCCTCAGCTCATGCAGCCGGTAAGAGCCGCCCAGGCAGGGGGCCCAGCTCTGTGGCCGGCAGAGCCCTTGGGGAGCAGTGACCACAGGGAGCTCTCCTGGCGCACAGCCCCTAGCTCCCCCGCAGGGCCGTCCTTACCCATACGCAAAGTACGCAGCTATGTAGGGCACCAGGAAATTTGGGGCACTGATGCCCTGCGTGGCTGCGAACTGCTCCAGCCTCTGCCCCGCCTCTTCCCCATGGCCTCTGCCCCACCTCTTCCCGCCCCTGCTCCGCCCCAGCCCCGCCCCTTTCCACCCCTGAGGACTGCAGTAGGACTGGGCCTCCACTCACCAGCAGCGGGAAGTACAGGGACCCGGCCCCAACCGCGCCGCCAGTGAATGCTGGGGGTGGTTCCCCCTGCCCCTCAAGCCAGCCCCCTTTCCCCCTGAGCTACCCCCCCAGCCCACACACAGCCTGTAGCTACCCCCTCCCTGCACCCTGAGCTACTCCCCTGCCTGCACCCAGCCCCGACTAACCCTCGCTGCACCATGAACTACCCCCTGCCCACACACAGCCCCAGCTACCCCCACCCTGCACCCTGAGCTACCCCCTGCCCACACCCAGTGCCTAGCTCCCTGCTCCCTGTACCCTGAGCTACTCCCCTGCCTGCACATAGCCCCAGCTACCCCCCTCCCTGTATCCTGAGCTAACCCCCTGCCCGCACACAGCCCCAGTTACCCCCAACCCTGCGCCATGAGCTACCCCCTGCCCACACACAGCCCCTAGCTTCCCGCTCCCTGTACCCTAAGTGAACCTCCAACACACACAACCCAGACAGGCTGGTTGGTCTGCTAAGGTGAGTCAGGGGATGGAGGAGGCGCTGCCTCCCTGAACTCTGCCGTGTGGAGCTGGCCCAACCACCGCCAGCCCCTGCCCTCCCAAAATAGAAGTCAAACTATGCCTATGCCCGAGGGCCCACCCCGTCCCGGAGCCCCCAGTTTCCCCCCTCCTGCGCTGGGCCCTGGAGTTTTTATAGCATGTTGAGGGGAGCCTCCGAAAGAAAAAGATTGAGAACCCCTGATATAGATCACAAATCATTGCACCAATCTAAGCAATAGTAATCACAGCGTAATCATTTTGCTTATTGTTTTCCAAGTGTTTTACTAACATTGTTCAAAGAGAAGCAATTTGTTTCTGTTTCTAAATTGATATATACTGGTCAGTTCAGAGTTGCATACAATTTTAATCCTAACAATCTACTAGAATGTTTTCACAATATAACTATTATTTCAACACTTTTGTATGCATTTATGCATTTTGAAAGATCATAGTTTATAGAAGATAAAGTCAGCAGTAAAACTCAAACAAACTCTCATACGATGCATGTAAAATGAATCCAGTTTTATATCCTGACACTGTTTTGTTCAGTCCAAACAAGCAAAAAAGCACCCTCTGCTGGGAAAGGTGTACAATTACTTTTCTTCAATTCTAGTACTCTTTTTGAGAATACGACTTAGTTCATGTTATAGAGGACTGTTTTATGATAAAGTAAACCAGAACAAGCAAGGCTAACATAAGTCACACAAACTTTGGAGTCAATACTGCATTGAATTTGAAACCATATGTTGCAAAGCTAAACAAAAAATTCAGAATGTTGCCATACTGTCACTAGAAAATATATGATCTTTTAAAACACTGTCGTTTATAAATATATGATTAATATAATGTTCTATAGCCATGTTTTTCCAAGGCTGCCCACTTTTATCCAGCTACGTGAGTGTTGAAATATCATTTGCTGAAGTTTAATAATAATATTTTATGTACCACCTTTCATCACAAAGCACTTTACAATTTATATACATGCAACATCACTGAAATGCAGCTTTTTCTGACCTGGACAACAGCCACCAATCAGAACACAGTACAACTATACATAGCAGTGGGGAAGGGGATTTTGGATAAGGATTCCAAGATAAACACCCTAATTTTATGGGAAGAAAATGAGATTTTAATGACATTTCCTGAATTAATTTACACAAGATTCCAATTTAGCGCTGGCTAGAGTGGTGGATGTGGTTTGCAGAAGAGAAGAGGATGTTAGTGGAGCCTACCTGGAGGGACAGTTGGAGTGAAAGGCTGGAATTGAGGACAGAATGTCAGAATAGGAGGAGAAAACTAGAGGCCTTATCCTGCAAACACTTATGCATGTGCTTAACTATACTACTGTGACTAGTCCCACTGAAGTGATGGGACTACTCATGACAGTAAAGCTGAGCACATGCATGTTTGTAGGACTGGAGCTAACTGCAGCCATGGAGGAGAGAGCAGGTCCATGTGGTGTATGGGCAAGTCTAGTGAAGCACCTACCTGGAAATTGTGTGGAGGTCAGTAAGATGAAAACCTCTTAGGGAGGTGAGGTGGGTGGGTTTCATGGATAGGGAAATAGGGACAGTGAGGATCACTGGCACCTGGAGAAAGAACGGATCAGGGAACAGGAGCTGGAGTGCGGGAGTGGCAGGCTGGGCTGCAGGGGGATGAGAGTTCACCAAGATGTGGCAAAGAGGAAATGCAGAACCTGAGGAAGGACAGAAACAGCAGCTCCAGGTCATAGTGATGGGACTGATATGGAGTAGGAGCATTTCTCCTTCGAGCTCCAATCTTAAAACAACCCCTTTCAAACATTAAGTGAAGGATTACAGAGTGTTCTACTCAGAAATTGTTTTGTAGTACAGTACTCTAATAATAAGAAAGCGTTCTTCCTACCTTGAATATATTCAGCTGTTGATTAATAATGTCTGTTTCCATTCCAACAGGACCTTGAGATTCTTCATGTTCTTCAGCTCTCCCAAGCAGACTGGAAAATTCTTTTAAATTACTATAAAACTCTTCAATACGACTAATAATTCCTTCCACTTGTTCCTCTCTGGCTTTTGCTCTGTCCAGTAACTTATTGCATTGTTTACTTAAAGCCTCTAAGTCCCTTTTTATACCAACTAGATCAGGAGACGCTTCAGTGGCTAACATCATTTTACAGGTTTTATTGGCATTTTCATTACTTGTTATAAGATCTTCCAGCTTTTTGAGGAAATTGTTGATATCCTCTCTTTGTGACCACAGAGTGTCTAGATCTCTTCCTGCTGGAGCCATGCTATCGAGCTCATCATCAAACTCTGCAAACTGAGAAAACATATCTCTGATGTTGTTTTGGAAATGGCCAATTCCCTGAAGTTTGGTCTCTAAGAATGAACACTTGCCTTCAACCTGCTGGCTGACTGTACTGTATTCTTGCTCTAAAGACTCAGCTTGCAACAAGAGGTCAGCAATACCTTCTGAATTGGAAGCTTCTACCACTAGTTCTTGGGCAAGTTTTTTGGCCAAGTTCACATGAGGCTTTAAAGTCTGAAGTGTTTTCTGCTGGCTCTGCAACATTGTCAAGTGTTTGTTACTACAAGCCTGGGGTCCAAGAGCATCATGAACTTCTAGCTGCTCTTTGGCACTTTTAAGTTGCCTTTGGGTTTCTCTGGATGATTCCTGAAACTCTTTTAGCTTTTGTGCCATGTTTTCCAAGGTCTCCCTCTTACTATGTAATTGTTCTGTGACCATTTCCACTTTCTGGTTCAATGCCACTTTCTCTTCTGTAATGCTTTCTTTATCTGTTTGACTGGCATTGAGCAAACTGTCGGCTGCATTATTTAATAATTCCACCATGCTATGGTGTTTGTCCAAGTCCTTTTGCCAGGCCTTCACCTGAGCAATAGAATTCTCTATTTTGAGAGGATCTATGACAATCTTTACTTCAGACAGGTTATTTTGGCACTTCTCTATCCAGGGCTGCAGGTTTTCTACATGTTCTTTGTACTTGAGGGCTTTCTCTAGACAAGTACTTAACTTATCTTGCCTTTCTCTTATTTGCTTATTCATTTCATCCCAGTTACTTTTGAGCATGCCAAGCTGAGACTGCAACTCTGCCCTATCAGCTCCTTGAGTCTTCTGTAGGAGGCTTTCACCTTCTGCAACAATTTTTTCATAGGAACTAATCTGGTCAGACAAGGTCTGCTTAAAATCTTTCTGCTCTCCAATTAACGACTGCAAGGACTCAAGGTTGGCCGATATAGGGTGAGCCTGGTTCAGTTCTTCTTTCTTTTTGTCCAGCCAGGTCTGAAAGTCCTTAGACATTTGTTGGAACTGATGAGAAGTAGCATATGCTGATTGAAGTTGCTGAACGTGATTAGCTGCAAGAAACAAAATAATATACAGTGTCATTTTTACAACTAGCTACTGACCAAAATTGTGGTGAGTAATTTTCTAACCAAAAGAAAATATTTTTGTTCTGAGTAATATATATTTATTGTAGTTTGCCCAATTAATTTTATTGCACATCATTCTTCATTAGAAATTGCTGGTTAACACGGAGAGTCAAATTTCAGACAAAATAGTGTATAGGATAATAAAATGTCTCATTATCAAAAATAAACTACAGAGGAGTGGATCTCAGCCGAGGTCTGAGGCCACCATGATGCAGAGAGTTCTGCAGAGCCAATCATGACAAAAAAGCCCCCCCACCAACGGGTAACCAAGCCTACGGAGTGCATCAAAACCTGGCAAGATATCTGAGCCCCACTGATGATCATGATTCATAGAGTTTAAGGCCAGTAAGGACCATTAGATCATCTAGTTGGACCTCTGGTATATCACAGGCCATTACGTATCACCCTGATATTCCTGTATTGACTTATATTTAACTAAAGCATAACTTGTGTTTGGCTAATGTTCTGAACCTATGCAGAATCTACTGTGAATAGCATCTCATTCTGGTGATTCAAGTTGGGGGAGCTGGGTTTGCAGGCAGAGATGGAAAAAATACAACTATTGGTTTCCCTGCACCTCAGTTTGGCCCCTAAAGATCCAGGGTATTGTTTTAGCTTCTTATAGACACAGGGACAAGCTACAAAGTTTGGATCCACAACACTGGGAGGCTGGCTGTATTTAGGAATATGGCTCAGGCTCATTTTGGTAAACACAGGATATTTTTAAATGACCAGAGAACTTTAACCATTAGTTCTTTGCTTTATTTCTACATTACTGTCTTCCCCCTTTTTAATACTAACCTGCTTTCTGCTCAATATCCGTAAATGGTTTTACAATGCCTTCCAATTGCCTAATAAGTTCAGCTTTCAAGTATTCTTCTCCAACCAGCGCTGACAGCTCCTCACAAAGGGCCTGAGCCATTTTTATATTTTTCATTTCCTGTTCTATTTCCTGCTTCATTTCTCGAGCCATTTCCAACTGCTGTTTCATAGCATCAGGGTGTGTGCGCACAGCCAGGGTGCTGATCAGTTTATTATCCAAGGCACTTAGCTTATCAGACAGGCTTCTCAGAAGGCTTTGATACTCTTTGCTTTTGACAATGGCTTGGTCAATTTGACCACATCTGTCACTCAGTTGTCCTGTTAGACCATCCCATTTTTGTGCCACAGCTGCCAGTTGCTTTTTCACAATTTCATGAGAGGGAGGATGTTCACCTGGTCTCTTCAGTATCCCCTGACCAGCTGTGGTTAACTGTTCATACTGAGGCTTTCTGGTATCAAACTCCTTAAGCAAAATCTGAGGAGAGAGTAAATAAAGATTCATTAACTTCAGAAAAACCTCTCCAACCAAACTAAATTTGTTCTCATTAGCAGTAGCTAGTATGCATTATTAAGCCACCAGTCTCCCAATTTAAAGAGCAAGTGAATTAATTTCTAATACACACCATGAAAGTGTTGTTTTACAAGTAAAAAGAACAGGAGTACTTGTGGCACCTTAGAGACTAACAAATTTATTAGAGCATAAGCTTTCGTGGGCTACAGCCCACTTCTTCGGATGCATATAGAGTGAAACATATATTGAGGAGATATATATACACACATAGACAGACCTGCGGGTGGCTATCTTACAACAGAAAAACTTCAAAAACAGACTCCAACGAGAGACTGCTGAGCTGGAATTGATATGCAAACTAGACACAATCAACTCAGGATTGAATAAGGACTGGGAATGGCTGAGCCATTACAAACATTGAATCTATCTTCCCTTGTAAGTATTCTCACACTTCTTATCAAACTGTCTGTACTGAGCTATCTTGATTATCACTTCAAAAGTTTTTTTCTCTTACTTAATTGGCCTCTCAGAGTTGGTAAGACAACTCCCACCTGTTCACGCTCTCTGTATGTGTGTATATATATCTCCTCAATATATGTTTCACTCTATATGCATCCGAAGAAGTGGGCTGTAGCCCACGAAAGCTTATGCTCTAATAAATTTGTTAGTCTCTAAGGTGCCACAAGTACTCCTGTTCTTTTTGCGGATACAGACTAACACGGCTGCTACTCTGAAACTTGTTTTACAAGTATTACATCAAGGGAATCGATTGGGCAGCCAATTCTGTCGCTATAGAGAGGAAACTTTCAGGAGTTACAGAAAAAATAAGGCACGTTTTCATATTGTACCTCATTACCAAATGGGAATTCAATCAGCAGACACAAACATTGAATTTTGTTAATATTATAGAAATTAAGGAACAGTACCAAGTAAAATAATCAGCATTTTGTTTCAAGCTGTGTTTTCTTTCCGAGGCAGTTCTGAAATTTGTCCTAACATCAAAGGAGGTGTATAGTAACATAAAACTGGACTATATTCTTTTACCACAGAGAACATTTGAATTGATTCACGGAAGTACTGAATGTATATTGTAAGATTTATTAAAGTTTATATCTGTGGCTCTCAGTATTAATTTTTTTGGCAATAAGTCACAATGCTTAGAGAAGAAGGGACGTATATGACAGTTTCATTTTACAGATTGCAAACCTTTCCTTTTAAAGGCATATCAGGTTTAACTTTTAATGACTGTTAAGTGATACCTGATAGTCTCATGCTGGCTGTTTAAATTTTAAATTTTTGTTGTTTGTTTACAGACTGACCAATTTTTTTTATAAAGGTATTACAAGAAAGTTCATTTTTTAAACTCTCTTCTAATCACTGATAACTTACCTGGAAATGTCAGTTTCAATCACATTTTGTGCAAAATAGGATTATAACATCTCCTCACGGTTTAGATTAACTGGCAGGAACAGAAATGTTTAAAATAAAAATTTGTAGCTTCTGCTACTTTGTCTGATTTAACTTTGATTTCTTTTTACTGGTGTCACATTTCACTCTATTTCTGTAACTAGAGGATTTTCCCTATACTTTCTCTTCCTTCTTTGTTTCTCAGTGTGTAACTTCTAACTTCCTTTGCTCAGTCCTGCATTTTACTTGTTTTCAAATGTTTATTAGCTACAGGCACAATCAAAGGGACAAAACCTCAAAAGAGCATTTTCTAAACACTATACATTTCGTAAGGGAACTGCTTATAAAAAGTTATTAGCTACTTACACACTCAAATTAATCAAACTTCAAAAGACCATTTCACAAGCGTATCACAACATGGTCAAAACAGAAACATTTATTTGAGGCTCAGTATTATCAGGTATCTCCCTAGGGATAAGTTCTGCACATTTTTTAGATCTTTTGATCTTTCTTTGTTCTTTTGGGTTTTTTTGTTTTTGTTTGTTGTCTCTGCGTGTGTGTGTCTGTGTGAATATCGCGCGCGCGCGTGTGTGTGTGAGAATATCGTAGCCATCCGAACTAAGTTAGTTATGATGTTTACTGATAAATTGTTGTAACAAACTTCTGCTGACTGTGGTGTTCAAATGAAAAGCACCTTAGCAAAGAGATCAGAAAATGTTATTCACTTAACATATATAAGCAACCAAAACTCACCTGGACCTGCTGCTTCTGTGTATTCAGCATATTTGGGTCAATTGACAGTGGTCCAAGCACACTGACCATGAGCTCTTTCTCTATAAGCCACTGCTTTAACTGAGCTTCTGTTGTCTGGAACTGGGTCAGGTAATTTGAGGACTCTTCGAGATTTTGTCGTCTGTCAGCTGTAACCTGATTGAGTTCTTTCCATTTGGAATCTATCATAAAATAGTGATAATTTTAATAACATATTGCATCTATGTTCTAGCAGAGTGGCTGTAAGACATAAGATTGTATACACAATATATAAACAGTTCTTTCTAATAATGCTACCATGCTCTGTGCATATTAACACCAGATTTCTTGGTGCAATGACTCAGAATATACCCATAGTGTATACCTGAATGTAAGCCCTCTGATTAATTTAGTTATGTAGGGAATTTTCAGCACAGTAAATATACATGTATTTGCAGGACTAAGTCACCATCCCATCAAATAAATCCAAGAGCTCAAATTTAGACGTATATTAACATTTTCAAAAGCACCTACGTGACCTAGAAGCTGAAGTCCCATTTTCAAAGTGTGAGTCACCTGGGAGCCTATGTCCCATTGAAAGTCAATGAGACTTAAGAGCCAAAGTGCCTAAGTCACTTTTGAAAATGGGACTTAGGTTCCTCAGTCACTTAGGTGTTTTTGAAAATGTTACCCTTAGACTTTCTTCTTAGACAGAGAGATGAGCTAGCTAGGTAAGACAGATGGATATAAATGCTCCTTTGAACTTTTTATTACTAACTCCTGAATTACACTGCAATTGAGGCAAAACAATGTAGGTCCTAGATTTCTGCAGGAATCATTACAGTAACTCCTCGCTTAACGTTGTAGTTATGTTCTTGAAAAATGCAACTTTAAGCCAAACAATGTTAAGCAAATCCAATTTCCCCATAAGAATTAATGAAAACAGGGAGGATTAGGTTCCAGGGAAATTTTTTTCGCCAGACAAAAGACATTACATACATAGACAGTAAAAGTTTTAAACAATTGTAATACAGGTACAAGTTTTAAACAATTTTAAACAATTTAATACTGTACTCAGCAATGATGATTGTGAAGCTTGGGTGAGGTGGTGGAGTCAGAGGGTGGATCAAGCGGCTGCTCCTCTTGCTGAACTGTCAACTTGAAAAAACACATCTAGAGATTGTTATTTTGCTTTCCTTTTTTTTTCTTGGTAAATTTCTTTATAGCAATTAATTACATGACCAACTCCCCTAACTACTTGGAGCTGAGTTCCCTATTAGGATCGTCATCACTAAGGATTTGCAAGCCAGATTCAATCATTTGGAAAGATTCAGAAAGATGTTTGGCAGTCAAATTTCGATGGGTTCGTTTTCTTTTACGTCTTGGCCTGCTTCGTCCATTGCCTCTAGTTCCATCAGATCTTCATTGGTTAGCTCTTCTCCATGTGATTGCAGAAGTTGTGTAACGTCGGCTTCTTCCACCTCATCAAAACCTGCTTTCTTGGCCAAGCCAAGAATATTTTTCTTCATTGCGGGGACCACATATTTAAATCCCTTTAAGTCATTGACACATTCAGGCCACAACTTCCCCCACACACCGTTCATGCATGCCTGAGTAACTTCAGCCCAGGACTCACCAATGTTACTGATGCACTTGCGGATGTTGTAGTCACGCCAAAATTGCTGAATCATAGGCTTACCTTCCCCATCGGTGCCTCTGATGAGCTGGTAAAAAGTATGGCATAAGTAATATGCCTTAAATGCAGCGATGGCACCTTGGTCCATGGGTTGGATGAGTGATGTGGTGTTAGGTGGCAGAAAGACAACTTTGAGGTTTTTACAAAGGTCGTCGAGGTTGATTGGATGAGCCGGTGCATTATCAATAAGTAATAAAATCTTGAAATCAAGATTTTCCTTGGTACAGTATTCCTTTCACACAGGGATGGCATAGAGAGTCAGCCATTCTGAAAAAATAGCTCCAATTATTCATGCCTTCTTATTGGATCTCCAAATGATGGGAAGATGTTCCTTTGAAAATCCCTTGAGAGCTCGTGGTGTTTTGGATTGGTACACTGTCAGCGGTTTCATCTTCATGTCTCCAGCAGCATTACCACCTAGAAACAAGGCTAGGCGGTCTTTAGCTGCTTTAAATCCGGGCACTGTCTTCTCCTCTCGGGAAATGTAAGTCTGTTCAGGCATCCTCTTCCATTGGAGGCCCTGCTTTCATCGACACTGAAGACTCACCTTCCTCAATTATTTTCTTGAGATAGTCGGGGAATGTTTTAGCTGCTGCAGTATCAGCACTAGCCACCTCACTGGACATCTTGATGTTATGCAGGTGGAAGCGCCTCTTGAACCGATCAAACTATCCCCAACTTGCCGTGAACGTCTCTGTCTGTGATCCTTCACCTTGGTCTCTCTTCAAATTGTCATACAAACTGTTTGCCTTAGCTTGTATCACTAGCAAACTTAGAGGTATATTCTGCTGGTTTTGGTCCTCTATCCACACTGAGAGAAGATGCTCCATGTTTTCCATCAAACTACTTCTTGATTGACTTATTTTAATAGCACTAAGCGGTATTACACACTGAGAACTAGCCCTGATCAGAGAATTGTTCTCATAGTGGTCGGAGTAAGACCTAGAGCAATGCCAATGTCCACTGCATGCTCACCTGCATCAAAACGCCTTAAAGCGTCTAATTTAATACCCAAACTAATCGTTTTCTTACTGCTAATGGTACTGCTACTGCTAGGCACTCCACTATCACTTGCTGGATGTTTTTGATACTGTACAATCACAACGAGCTAGAAATATTCAGGGAAAACTGTACTTGTACCAACACAACGTAAACAACAATGGCTGTTTACTATAGTTCACTATAATGTCTGTTGCGATAGTAGTTTCCGCCCCGATCTGCATGAAGAGCGATATATAGCCCTCCACCATTACATTTAAAACAGACTTGCACAGGGCCACTGCAACAATATCCTATGTCAGCTCCTTGAGCCCCTTCTGTTTCTTGCTCATGCACATTAGCAGCAGTTCCCCTTTCCCCAAATCTCCCTGCAGTCGCTAATCAGAGGATTGTCTGGGGCCTTACTCATCAGCTCACTGAGCATCTCCTAAAGCAACCATGTTGATATCAGGTGGGATATTTCCCAGGGAATGCCTTGCTGCTAAATGATGAACTAGCACTCAGCTGAGCCCTCAAGAGTTAATGTAGCCTCACACTCTACCAGGCAGCACAGAGGGAGGTAGGAGGGAGGAGACACAATAGACACACAGCAGTGGCTGCAAACACTTCCCTGTGGAAACTGATGATGATGATGAACCCATGCTATCCCGCTGGAGTGCACCACTCCCTCCTCCGGACCGCATATGCATGGCTGTACAGGCGCCGACTTTCCAAAGTGCCGGGGGTGCTCAACCCCAGCTCTGCCCCAGGCCCACCTCCACCCCACCCCCTTCCCCTGAGCATGCCGCTTCCTCGCTCCTTCCCCCCTAGCCTCCTGAATGCCACGAAACAGCTGATTGCTGCAGGCGGGAGGGAGGGGGGAGTTGCTGATCCACGGGGCTGGCAGGGGTGGGAGGCGCTGGGGGGGGTGCCAGCCCACCTTGGATCCAAGCCCTCATGGCCAAACAATGTTATAAGGAAACATTGCACAACTTTAAATGAGTATGTTCACTAATAGATCAGGGACGTAACAACGAAACAACGTTATCCGGGATGACATTAAGTGAGGAGTTACTGTATCATAGTAATTTTCATTAGTGGAGCTGCTGGTGTTCCACCAGGCACAAGTAAGACCTATGGCTAACATAAAATAAGGTATAAAAAAGTTATTAAAAATGCCTTTAAAATTAATGAGTAAGAACTAAAAATAAGTAGCTGTACCAAATCAGTTGGTGTGAAATAGCATAGCTTTATTGCTATTACTAGGTTCAGTTCTGTGTTACATTAATTCCTCTATGTCTGACACTCTCTCTGCTCCCATAAGCAATTCCTATCCCTCTCCAGCTCTTGTTTGTCTATCCCCTTTTGTGTAGCTCTTATACTCTGTCACCTCCTCCTATGGTGCTCTGATTCTGTCTACGCTTTCTCATTGGCTCTAATGTTTTATTTTCTCCTCAGCTCTAATGTTTTATTTTCTACTCATGTTCTTTGGATTCTTCTTATGCTCCTTGTGTAGTCGCTCAAATCTACCGTATGTTTCTCCTCTTTCATGTCTTCTTTGCCAGTCTGTAATGCCTTTGCTCCACCTTCCTACTGTGCCACTTCTCTCTGAGCCTTGCTTGTGCTGCTTTAATTCTCTTTCAAATCATATGGGCCTTGGACCAATTCTGAGCTCCTTCATAATTTTTCCAGTCTAACTTTTTACCACCATTGGAATAAATACTGATGTTATAGAAATGTATATTAAAATCAATGAGCAATTGCAAAACTAAACTTTATTTTAAAATATAAACAATCCATTTTTTAAAAAATGTGAAAATTATATCGTGCATATACTTCAGTAGCTATTGTCCAAAAGTGGAAATTTCCATTTTGGGGGGCAAATTTTAAGGAATCTGTTTTGAAAAATGGCAATGAGCCTCTAAAAACCATACATGACAAAAGCCCACTAGGGCATGGAAAAACAGCATGAAGGAAAGTATTAAAAGCAGCCCCAAGTGCTCTTTGTATTATACTAATGCTCTAGAAATTGATTTGTCCTAGTTAATTTTCTTCATATCCTTACAAAAGGTGTCAGTATTTGCATCAACAACTGACCTTCAAGCTTAGCCTCACGCAGTTTGAAATGGATAAATGATAAAGCCTCTGAAAACAGGGGGCCAAATTCTGCTCTCTGTTGCACCAGTGTAAATCCAGAGTAAGTTCATTGACTTCAGACTCTAGAGTTACACTGTTGTGCAGAAAGTGGAATTTTGTCCAGGGTTTATGAGAAAACAGGTAAGATCATCAAAATTCTAGTGACTGGTGGTATGCTGAAATGACTAAAAATTTAGCAATTTCAAAATCAGTCTGAGCCCTAGTGCAAGTACATTGCAGTACCTATTTTATCCAACATCTGTTTCCATTTGGGTGCCTCAGGAGAATTTGGATTCTTCTCCAACAGCTCTGTCACTTTGTCCTTCAGCTCCTGTACTTTATTTTCACTTTGCTTCAATTCTGTTTCAAATAGCTACAATGAAGTAAAATAATAAACTTAAGTAAACAGAAAACTAAAAATATTGCACAGATCTTTTTAATTCCAAAATATGATGATGACAAACACAAAAATCCTCATAATGATATCAAGGACTTACATAGTGCTTTTCAAGTCTCAAAGAACTTTACAAAGGTTGGTCATGTATACAGTGACAGGCCATTTTATTTTAAAAAAGGAGTGCACTGCTGTATAATCCCTAATATTAACAGTGGCAGAGGACCCTGGAATGAGGAGAACTCATATAAACTAGATCCTCAAAACCCCATAGAACATAAGAACAGCCATACTGTGTCAGACCAGAGGTCCATCTAGCCCAGTATCCTGTTTTCCAACAGTGGCCAATGCCAGGTACCCCAGAGGGAATGAACAGAACAGGTAATCACCAAGTGATCCATCCCCTGTCGCCCATTCCCAGTTTCTGGCAATCAGAGGCTAGAGACACCATTCCTCTCCATCCTGGCTAATAGCCATTGATGGACCTATCCTCCATGAACTTATCTATTTCTTTTTTTAACCCTGTTATAGTCTTGGCCTTCACAACATCCTCTGGCAAGGAGTTCCACAGGTTGACTGTGCGTTGTGTGAAAAAATACTTCCTTTTGTTTGTTTTAGACCCGCTGCCTATTAATTTCATTTGGTGACCCCTATTTCTTGTGTTATGAGAAGGAGTAAATAACACTTCCTTTTTACTTTCTCCACACCAGTTATGATTTTATAGACCTCTATATCACATCACCCCTTAGTCGTCTCTTTTCCAAGCTGAAAAGTCCCAGTCTTATTAATCTCACCTCATATGGCAAACTTCCTAGCCTGAACAAGTTCTGCTCCCCCCACTGAGACTGAAAACCCCACAGGAGCTCCTATACATGACAAAAGTGAGTAATCCCTATACTTAGCCCCAAAAGGGGAAAAGGGTTCTAGTATAAATATTCTGTAATAGCCAAAACGTATTATTGTGCAAAAGGTTGTTTGCCTAACTGCACTAAGAGAAACATATAAAAAGACAGGTTTCAGAGTAGCAGCCGTGTTAGTATAAAAAGAAGGGATCTACATTAACATGAGTTGGGTATGACTATCAGGGTCCAGACACACCCAGGGGAGAAGGCAGGCAGTGACAGAAGCCATTACTGATCTGTATGATCCTCAAACTAGGTCTAAAACTAGAAGTAACCAGAGTTAAAATGGTGCATTCAGCTTTACCTTTTCTATTTCCTGACTTTTGAGTGCTTAACACTACATTAGAATAATTTTTACATTAAATGTCCACCCATTTTTAAAGAAAGAAAAAGACAAAAGAAAAGTCCCTGTTTCTATTACTACCAGGCAAAGTCAGCAAAGACAACCTGAGGTCTGTCTGTCTTTAATAAACTCTGTAATTAGGGCCAGGGCCGGCTCTAGGCACCAGCAAAACAAGCTGGTGCTTGGGGCGGGACATTTTTAGGGGCGGCATGGCCAGCGCCAGAATGCTGCCCCTAAAAATGGGCCCCGGCCGCCCTAGCTCATCTCCGCTGCTGCTGCCGCTCGCACGCCACGGCGCGCGAAACAGCTGATTCGCGCACTGCTACTCACCCTCCCTCCCTCCTAGGTTTGAGAGCCTGAGGGGAGGAGGCAGGGCTGGGGATTTGGGGAAGGGGCGGAGTTGAGTGGGGGCCATGGGCGGGGTAATTAAAAAAAGGCGGGGGGGCGGCCAAAATTGTTTTTGCTTTGGGTGGCAAAAATCCTAGAGCCGGCCCTGATTAGGGCCCAGTCCAAAGCACAGTAAAGTCAATGGCAAGACTCCATCCAGGCTAAGTACTCCTTTATCTACGTGTGCACACACACACTACTTTAAGTACATATGAGTTAAGGAGGTCCCACTGCTTGTTATTTCTGAACATTCAGTTTTAGAAACAAAAGAGCACATCTTTTCAAAAGTGGTTTCATTTTTAGGGCTGAATACCAGTTAAGTCTGAGGAAATTCTGGTCACCAGATGTAAAGTTATGAGCATTTAATGCTGACCAACTAATTCTGAAAAAGTATACAAATTGGGTCAAATTCTGCTTTCATTTATACCAGTGCAACCTCAATAAAATACTGGATGTTCACAGTCACAGGTGAGGGCAGGATTTTCCCTTTCAGTAGCTGTACACGGAGGCAGAGTGCATTTCCCTTTAAGTGTACACCCATACACAATATTTGTGCTCTTACCCTACTTATCATTGTTAGAGAGGAGATGGGGAACATCTGTCCCCAATGATGAGGAGAGCTGGGAGCCTACTTCTGCTTTAGCGATTCTCTTATAATAATTTTAGTGGGGGATCTTGAATGGCCATGTAAATTAACAAGTATGACATGGCGTCTGTGAGGAAATCGTTGCCTTCATGTAGAGTAAGTCTCTGCAGCATCACAGTGTGGAAGATCTGTGGAGCTGTAGTGGACTAGCACAGTTGCAGAAATGGCTTTCTGTTAGATAGAGCCCTTCAAGTCTTAGGGTACGTCTACACTTACCGGAGGGTCCGGCGGCAGGCAATCGATGTTCTGGGATCGATTTATCGCGTCTGGTTAAGATGCGATAAATCGATCCCGGAAGTGCCCCGGATCGATCCCGGAAGTGCTCGCCGTCGACGCCGGTACTCCAGCTCGGCGAGAGGAGTACGCGGCATCGACGGGGGAGCCTTCCTGCCGCGTCTGGACCCGCGGTAAGTTCGGACTAAGGTACTTTGAATTCAGCTACGTTATTAACGTAACTGAATTTGCGTACCTTAGTCCGAAGTGGGGGGGTAGTGTAGACCAGGCCTTATGTGTAAGCAAATAAACTCAAAATCGAAGGGATGCTGCATGATCAGTACACCTTCATCTATTTAAATTTGTAGTCAAAATTATTCTGACATGAACAATTCCTCTTCTTTTATTTTAGCTATACATTTTGCCAGATTTGCTCTGCCCTTGTTTGGCATATTTATGGGACTTACTTAAAAAAAACCTCTATATATAGTGCTATTATGGGACTGTATTGTGGCATCAGTTATTCAGAAGAACTCCCCCACTAATTTCAACAGAGAATTCTGTTCAAAATTTCATATGGTCCTTAATTGACAGTTTTCTTCATATACACGGAGTACCTTATGTTGTTCTACTTGTGTTCTAACAGCTTCACTATCAGTAGGAGCCGCTTCCCAGCTTGTGGCAGCCTTATCCATTTTTTGCAGCCACTGCATCACTGAGTTTGATTCTTCTTGAACATTTTGCATCTTTGAAAGCATGCTTTCCAGTTCTGAAACCTTTTCCTTCAGTAAAGCTCCCAAATCCTCGTAACTGTGATTTACATCTGACATAGCCTGTTGAACAGCTGTCAGTTCTGTGGGAGGAAGGGGGAAATATATGTTAAAAAATATAGGCCTTTTGAAAGACTTCTGTACAGGACTTCAGAAACATTTAAAGTTACAATATCTAAGCCATGGAAAAAAATCTATGCAATACAATGAGACAGTTGAATATGTTATGGTCACTTGTAGTTTGAACTAGGGCTGTCAAGCGATTAAAAAAATTAATCGCAATTAATCCTGCTGTCAAACAATAATAGAATACCATTTATTTAAATATTTTGGATGTTTTCTACATTTTCAAATATATTGATTTTAATTACAACACAATAGAAATTGTACAGTGCTCACTTTATTTTTCTTTTTTATTACAAATATTTGCACTGTAGAAAAAGAAATAGTATTTTTCAATTCACCTAATACAAGTACTGTAGTGCAATCTCTTTATCATGAAAGTTGAACTTACAAATGCAGAATTAAGTACAAAAATAACTGCACTCAAAAATAAAACAATGGAAAACTTTAGAGCCTACGAGTCCACTCAGTCCTACTTCTTGTTCAGCCAATCACTCAGATAAATGAGTTTGTTTACATTTTCAGGAGATAATGTTGCCTGCTTTTTGTTTACAATGTCACCTGAAAGTGAGAACAGGTGTTCGTGTGGCACTGTTGTAGCCAGCATCACAAGATATTTGTGCTAAAGATTCATATGTCCCTTCATGCTTCAATCACCATTCCAGAGACATGTGTCCATGCTGATGACAGGTTTTGCTCGATAACAATCCGAAGCAGTGCAGACCAACGCATGTTCATTTTCATCATCTGAGTCAGATGCCACCAGCAGAAGGCTGATTTTCTTTTCTGGAGGTTTGGGTTCTGTAGTTTCCACATTGCAGTGTTGGCTCTTTTAAGACTTCTGACAGCATATTTCACACCTCATCCCTTTCAGACTTTGGAAGGCACTTCAGATTCTTAAACTTTGGGTCGAGTGCTGTAGCTATCTTTAGAAATCTTACATTAGTACCTTCTATGCATTTTGTCAAATTTGCTGTGAAAGTGCTCTTAAAACGAACATGTGCTGGGTCATCAACCGAGACTGCTATAACATGAAATATATGGCAGAATGAGGGCAAAACAGAGCAGGAGACATACAATTGTCCCCCAAGGAGTTCAATCACAAATTTAATGAATGCATTATTTTTTTAACGAGCATCATCAGCACGGAAGCATGGATTGGTACTCTGGAATGGTAGCCGAAGCATGAAGGGGCATATGAATGTTTAGCATATCTGGCATGTAAATACCTTGCAATGCCGGCTACAAAATTGCCTCGCGAATGCCTGTTCTCACTTGCAGGTGACATTGTAAATAAGAAGCCAGCAGCATTATCTCCTGTAAACGTAAACAAACTTGTTTGTCTTAGTGATTGGCTGAATAAGAAGTAGGACTGAGTGGACTTGTAGGCGCTAAAGTTTTACATTTTTTATTTTGGAGTGCAGTTATGTAACGAAAAAATTTCTATATTTGTAAACTGCACTACAGTGAAATTGAAAAATACTATTTCTTTTATCATTTTTACAGTGAAAATATTTGTAATAAAAATAATAATATAAAGTGAGCACTGTGCACTTTGTATTCTGTGTTGTAATTGAAATCAATATATTTGAAAATGTAGAAAAACATCCAAAAATATTTAGTAAACTTCAAGTATTCTATTGTTTAACGGTGCGATGAAAACTGCAATAACTCACGATTCATTTTTTTGAGTTAATCGTGTGAGTTAACTGGGATTAATCAACAGCCCTAGTTTAAACTTAACATGGCGACACTACTTATGAATATGGCTACGATTTTGTCATGGACATTTTTAGTAAAAGTCACGGACAGGTCACAGACAATTAACAAAAATTCACGGAAGGTGTGACCTGTTCGTGACGTTAACTAAAAATGTCCATGACAAAAAGGGAACGGAGGAGGGTCCAGCACCCTGCCCTGCTGTGGCTGGGAGCAGCAGCCCCTGCCCCATGGCTGGGAGCTGGGAGGGACCCCTGCCTGTGGCAGCTGGGGAGCTGTGGGGGATCCCCGCCACCTGGGGACTGGGGAGCTCTGGGGGATTTGCCCCAGGCAGGGGAGCTGCGGGAGTTCCCCTGCCACTTGCAGCGGCTAGGGAACTGCAGGGGTCCCCTGCATCTGTGGGGACTGGGGAATTGCAGGGGATCCCCCACTGCCTGTGGGGACTGAGGAGCTCTAGGGGATTCCCCCGCCCGTGGGAACTGGGGAGCTGCAGGGGATTTCCCCGCCGGTGGTGGTGACGGCTGAGGAGCTACCATGGATTCCCCACTGCCCATGGGGACTGGGGAGCTCCAGGGGATTCCACCCCACCCTCGGTAGCTGGGGAGCTGCAGGGGGGACCCCTGCCACTGCGAGAGGCAGGGGTACCCCGCAGCTCCCGGCCACCGTGGGAGGTAGGGGTACCCTGCAGCTCCCAGCCGCTGCGGGCTGAAGTCATGGATTTTGTGACTTCCGCGACCTCCATGACCAAATCGTAGCCTTACTTATGAATGACCTCATTTTAGTACACATTCTATTAGAGCTTCTGAAATGCCAAATTTTATCTTAATGTTTCAAACAACTATAAAGTTGTACATGTTTGAACATGCACCTCTACCCCGATATAATGCGACCAGATATAACACGAATTCAGATATAACGCGGTAAAGCAGTGCTCCGGGGGGGCGGGGCTGCGCACTCCAGAGGATCAAAGTAAGTTCGATATAACGCGGTTTCACCTATAACGCGATAAGATTTTTTGGCTCCCAAGGACAGCGTTATATCGGGGTAGAGGTGTAGTTCAATTATTAATAAAATACCCTTAACATTATTGTGATTACATTTCATTTTTGAAAAAGTAAAATATTTAGAAAAAAATGTTTTTTCTATAGCTAAATTAAGGAGTATTGTAATACTGTAAATATTTAGGGCCAAATTCTGGTTTGAAACTCACAAATACTTGAACATCATAAATGTAGCAGAGAAAATGCCTCCGGAAAGCATTGCTCCCTAATTCTGATCATACACAAGTATAAGTGATTACTTTTATTATTCCTGGTAGGTGTTCCACCCCTGCTCCGCCCAAGGCCCCACTCCCACTCTGCCCTTTCCCCTGAGGACCTGCCTTTGCTCCGCCTCTTCCCACCTCCTCCCCCGAGGCCCTGCCTTCACCCCGCCTCTTCCCATCCCTGTTGCTCCCCCTCCCCCAAAGCCCTCCTACCCACCCACTGCTCTTCGCCCTCCTCTAAGCATCTCCCGCCAGCTACCAAACAGCTGATCGGCAGCCACTGCAAGCAGCTGGTTGGTGGCCACACCAAACAGCTGTGGTGGGTGGGTGCTGAGCTCACCCACTATTTTTTCCGTGGGTATGTCGCAGAGTGTGGGGGACTCAGGGCCCTGTACCCCCGGCTTCCTGTGATTCACCATGACTCTCAGCCAGCCAGTAAAGCAGAAGGTTTATTTAGACGACAGGAACACAGTCCAAGACAGGTCTTGCAGGCACAGATAACAGGATCCCCCTCAGTTAGGTCCATCTTGGGGTCCCCGGGCACCCCAGCCCCCTTGGGAGGTCAGAGCCCCGTCTGCCTCCCAGCCATATCACCAGCCAGCTCCTGAAAACACTCTCTTCAGCGACCCCTCCCACAGCCCTTTGTTCAGTTTCCCGGGCAAAGGTGTCACCTGGCCTCTAACCCCTTCCTGGGTTCTCATGTTACATGCTCAGGTATTCTCCACCGGTCAGTCTCCCATCCCCCAATGCAGACCATCCTAGCCACACTCCCCTGTCAGCATTCAAAGACCACAGTAAGAACAGTCCCAGTTCGTCACAGGGTGCTTGAGTCTCGGCGCACCCACGGAGTCGGCGCCTATGTACATAAGCACCGCTGTGCAAGTGTTGTGTTACTGAGAGAGCTGAGCAGCCAAAATGAGTAGACTGTAGTTTGGTAAAAGTGGACACTATAGATCTAAAACAGAGTATGGATCTAACCTGGCTCACATATAAAGTGAACACATAACTCTTGTACACAGAATCGCAATAAAATAGTTCATTCCGGAGATGGAGTACATCACACATGGTGGTACAATACATGCTGGATGGGTGGGTGGATGTATGTGTTAAGCAATTTTTGAAACCTCCATTTAAGCAATTTTTGAAACCTCTGAATACTGCAGCTTATGTTAAAGTATGTATGTTATATATATTTACACCACTTTTCTGGAGATATGCATATTGTACAATGGGAAGTGAGAATTTGGCCCTCCATCTTTAATGAAATATTAAAAATAGTTATTGATAATACTATTTTGTAAAAAAAAAAATCTCTCATTATAGTTCTGCATAAGTGATTTGCATTTATGGATTACATTGTAATTTGTTGTTATTGAGGAACCCTAATCTTCTAGAGTGTTCCACGCCAATGACTAAACATGTTAGTGCACCATCACATGTCTTTGTCACATCTCCGAATCTTATTTAGTAATTATTCACCTTTATTTGTCAGGAAACCTTGAGTACCTGAAGTTGCTCCTTCACCATTTACTACTATTCCACCTACAGATGACAGAAAGAAAATTAGTAATGCAGTGCTCACAGGAGCTGCAATTTCAGTTCTCCAACCTCTGGGAATATTTGAGGCCTTTTCACACCAAAAATCACAATTCTTTACAAAATAACAGTTTCAGATATGAAGTGCAGCTCTAATTATCATATTAAAACAACATGGAATGAAACACAGACATATCACACTTGGGATACATAACTTTGATTTAGTTTGTTCCATATCTATTACATTGGTCTGTACCACCTTTTCCTGTGGAGTGTGCACTATAAGCACAATGAACCCTACACATCATCCCGTTGAAATCAGAGATTACTTCTTAGGGCCAGATTCTGATACCTTTACTCACACTGAGCACAGGTTATCTACCGGCAACTTTTATTGATTTCAGTGTGACAAGTCACTCAGAACCGGGCTCTCAGTAAGATTCTACTCATCTTGATCAAGTGTTGTACAAATGATCCCACAATCAGGGTCAGATTATGGAGCCTTTACACCCACTGATGAGCAGCTACTCACACAGGTAGTCCTACTGATTTCAGTGGGATTATCTCCCTAAACTGTTCAAAGATGTTTGGGAACCCGTGGAAAGCAGGCAAACCACAAAATAGAAATGAGGAGGGGAAGGAGAGTCACCTCCAGAATCTACTACATGTATATGGAGTACTCCCAGATGACCGATTAATGGAGCAGAATGAATGGTTGCCTTGGAGAAGGCTGTGCATTCATCCCTGATCACCAGCTGGAAAGTGAGTACCACAACAGTGGCAGCTGGGGGATGGTGAGAGAAAATAAATCAGGAAGGAAAACTGGTTGCCCCCATAACACGATGATGGGATCTGTCCTTTGTTGCCTGGAGGATTTTCACTAGTACAAACAGAATATCAAATATCTGCATACAGAAAACCATATTATATATCAGAAAAAACACTGAGTTGATAAAACTGTGTACTGATTACAAGTGAACAACATTTTCACATTTTTTTTGGTAACACTACAGCTTCAACTTTTATCTGGATTGCAAGAACTGCAGATATTTAACTACTGCACCTCTGCCCATTATGGGTTCAACTCTGTTCCCAGTGCCAAAGCTCCCATTGATTCAAGGGGAGCAGAAACAGGCCATATATTCACACTCTCCAAAATGAAACATACAAGAAAATAAGTACTGACCACCTTAAGAAAGAGGTTTTCTATCCCCGTACTCTCCTCCTGCCACACAACCCCAGAGAATATGCAGCATTGCTCATCAAGGGGACTCTTGCATTTACAGTTATTTATAAGTAATCTGCAGCACTGCACGTGCCTGGTGAGGGCAGAGGAATACACTGGCTGTTAATTGCTGTCCCATTTATTTATTTGGATGTATGGGCAAAGAGGAAAAAAAGGTCTCCTATCCCAGGATCTAGGTACCCTTCACAGTTTATTGAAAAAACCACCAGGATAAAACCAGAAGCAACTACCGCCATTTTCAGCAAAAGAGAAGGAAAAATGCCCCACTTTTGCCAAATATTGCCCCACAAGCAATACAACTTTTCCCACTAGCCACTCTAAGAAGACATGTTTTGAAGGTTGACAAGTCAGAGCCTCTTTGGACCATATCCAGAAGCAAGTTCAGAAGGTCTGGGGCCCTGACTGAGAATGCCTTTCTCGCCATTATGGCACCCTATGTATATTCTGCCCAAGTTGTTTAAATTCCGTTTAACAGTATTTCCCCGTATCTGTAAAACAAACCAACATTTAAGCACTGACATGCTACTGTGATGGGTACTACTTCAAACTCTGAAATACACAGATTTACTCTCTTTAAAATTAGATTACAAAGAAAAGCTGAAGCTGCAACCTGGCAGGATAGGTTGGCTCAGGGGAGTGTTCATATGAGAGGGAGTCCTTTCTCCTCCATATTGTCGGTTCAGCTCCAACTCATGTCGATGTTTATGGAAAACTGTTGTTATCTGGTTGCTGATAAGTGCTCTATTGCATGTGAAATGAGCTTGCTCATCTCAGTTCATCTTTTAAACAGACAAGTGTCCTCACCACCACAAAGGCCATGATCCTGCAAACTCTCAAGCACATGCCTAACTTTACATATATGAGCAATCTCACTGATGTCAACAGTGCTCATGGAGCAAAGGTATGAATGTGCCTAAGTGTCTGCAGCATTAGGGTCTAAATTAGCACTGCTTGGCAGACTCAGAGGTGATATCAAGCACTGAATGGGCATACAGACTAAACCACCCTTTTACCTCCAGAAGTGTCTAATCCAAGACACAGGCTTATTGGTAGAGTGAAGAAGCTTGCACTTCCACTGCTCATTTTGTGCCTGTTCTGTGACTTTAGGGCATGATTCTCATTTACACTCAGGCCCCTTTACATCACTCTGGGAGTGTAAAGGAGTCAAAGTAAATGTAAACTGCCAGAGCCTTAGTGTAAATGACAGTCAAGCCAAATAGCGCTCAGGATGATCAATGTGGTAAACTGATTTTACACAAGCACTAAGTTTACTAAGCAAACCCAATGACATCCCATTTATTCAACAGGCGAGACATTTTATTTTTAAATTGAACATTTACAATGAATGGGGTTAGCTGATCATACAAATGCGTACCTGCTTTTGAAGCTGCCCTGCATTTGGCAGGGGAAGTCACAGCACTGATTAGGTTACATAATGATGTTCCTCTGCTCTTCATTTTCTCAATTTCAGGTGCTTTTAAAGTCCATTCCTCTTCTAATTTCTGAGTAACCAAAATGTAATATTTCAGTTTGTTCACTACATTTTTAAAAGGAACAAAATAATGTGAAATACTTAGCATGGAGAAAGGGATGCACAAGGCCTTTAGGGAAGATACTGGGCTTTTGGCCTGTGTAACGCATCATAAAACCCAAAGAATGGTATTACTGGCAGTGTCAGTGAGACTGCATGCTCTATTATCCTGACTGCTATGTATTGTAGATATGGCAGGCTGCTAACTCTAGCAGAGTAAAAGGGGGAAAGTGGCACATAAGGCACCTTAAAATCTCTGGGTGTGTGGGTATCACCATGGAAAATACTAACACTTGATGCCTGCCAATTAAAAGAGACTATTCCTTCCAAAACATATAGATATATAAATGACACTGCACAATATTAGAAACAAATTGAAAATCTTGTCTTTTAACTTCATGCTGTTATGTTATTAACAGCTGCCAAAATTCCATCAGCAATAGTATCCCTTCTTATATATAGCCTCTCACCCTAATATCTTCCAATGGTTTCTTTAAATCCTCTGTATTTAAAGAGGGTTGCACAGCTGGAATCCTATCTGTTGTCTCGTTCATCCATTTCTTTAAAGATTCTACAAGGCGCTTGAAAGTATCCATTTGTTCCTGACAAGATGATACATCCTCTTCTCTAGACAATTAAAGACAGCAAGAGAACTTGAGTACAGAAAAACATTAATCATTCTGAAATTATATCAACAGAACTAAGTAATTATTGACCCAAACCTTCTGCCATTGAAGACAATGAGAGCTTAGTGACTCACTTCAATGAGTATGGAAGAGGCCCCTGAATTTACAGTACAATTCAAAACTACTCTTATAACTAAAATTTTGTTAAAGTTATCTGCCTCAGGAAGGCAGATAATTAACAGTGGAGCTGAAAACCTCAAATATTTTCTAATCAATGATCCAATTTGAGATTATGAGACTTTGGGAAGCAAAACTTATGAGGGCTCCATTATATCCTCTTGTTTTGGGACTTATTAAATCAACCTTGTAATTTATATACATTATAGCTAACCATCAGTTGATCCTGAAGTGATATTTCAGTGGTGCTGATAAATTAAGTACACATAATCCTATGCAATAAAAGCAAGGACAGTGTAAGACCCAATGCTTTGAAGATCACAATTTCATTCTGTGCGGTTGCAAGAAAACTCATCAGTGGGAGAAGGGATGCGGAAAAGGGAGATATAATACATAAAATAAACAGAAAAAGTGTCTCTGATAGCAGCAATATAGAGAGATTAAACAAGAGGAGAGAGTAGTGAGCAAATAAGAACTTTGCTCTAAGAGGAAACTTGTGATAGTACACGTCCCCTATGTCCCAGCAGTTTGATACCACGGTGAAATAACAACCAGAGAACTGAGTGATGCCTAGATCATCAGAAAGTTTGGGATTTTGAAAAATCACTACATAACAATGTTTAAAAATCTGTTTCTTGGGAAGGCCTACCTAGCTATCTTTCTATAGTGTCTGACACTGTACAATATCTAAGCATGATTTTCATACCCAATACTGTCATTGCCATCAATTACATGTGCACACTGAACGGAGACAATATCCCATGGTGTGACTACTTTATTTTAGAGACATCATTTTGAATATCAGTTCATTTAAAAGGGAATTTTACATCCCTTGGCAACTTGGTTGGTTTGCAGTTTCTGGACTGGACCAGAACCGGAAGAATTTGTGTCCTGGTCTCATTAATCTGATCTCAAACATATTTTGTGGGTACGAGCAACATTTGGAAAATCTAGTTTCTCTGTACATATGGCCCAATCATAATGTAAATTCATTCTTTTAGTTTTCCTTTCACCCTCTGCATTCCAATCATAACTTAATAGCAGCTTGCACATGCAGAACCTTGTATTCCATCTGAGAAGCAGTGCAATAGTTACTATTAGAACTGATAGCACTGCTGCAAATACCATGGCAGGAGGTGAAGATTGCTTTCTTTTTTGCTGACAATACCGCCTTTGAACCATTTACCTTCAAACAGCCTACAGTGTGCTCTCAAACATGAGGGCTATCTTTTTCTTAATCAGCACCATGCACTACATACAAAAGCATGACTTTCATTACAAAATGTATATTGTATTGCTTGCATATAAAGTGGAAATATGTTAATAATTAGTGTACTAACTTTTCCTTCACAGTCTCTTCCACTTCCTTGAACTTCTTTGTCAAGGCATTTAACTTTTCTAAAGCCACTGCTTTGTCCCCAGGGAGACCATGGACAGAAAGCTCTTCAAGAAGCTGATGCAAAACTTCAAGATCTTTTTTATGATCTATCAACGCCATACTAGTTTCCTGTAGAAATGAACAGAAAGTGCCAGTTTTATATTGGGCTCTATGATCAGTTGTTCAAAATTCAATCCTTGATCTTAGCTATTCTATTAAAGCTGGGAAACCAGCTTGTTATATTGACTGCACTACCATGAATTGAGTAAGTGAGGGCAGAAATCTACACTATGTGCAAACGGAGCTGTACAATACCTGCATATATTGAGACACTCCAGTAACATCCTTTCCTGGAGCATCAGTCTCGTTGAGAGCCTGAGTTTTCTTGTCTAAAAATGACTGAAGTTTTTCTGACAGGCTTTCAAACAACTCCACTTTGGTCTTCAATTCCTCCATCTTTGCAAGTTTCCCTTTGTGTCTGGTACTTGCTTCAGCAAACCGTACAGAGAGCTCATTCATTCTAGCTTGCAGACAGGAGGCAGTGGATGGATCTGTTGTTTCTATGAATTTGTTCACTTTTTCATTCATAGCATTTATACTGCTTTGGCGACCTGCGATATCTTGCTCCAGCATCTGAAACAAGCAACAATTATTGTGGAGGAGTTATAAAGAAGTCTTAAGAAATGACACTGATAACTCAGGTTGGCCGTATAATAATAATAATATAAGAAGAACAATAAGAATAAGAAAAATTTAAAAATCACAAAATAGAGGAATACACAGGAATATCAAAGAAAGAAATAGATGAGGCACTGAGAGGAATGAAGATTTGGAAAGCACCCAGACCAGATGGATGCATAGATTGTGGCTTGAATAACTTAATAAATGTTTGAAGAACAGATGTCCAAGATGGATGGAGACACGGAGAACTGTCCTCTATAAAAAAGAAAGACAGCAGCAGTGATCCTATGAATTATAGATCAATCATGTGTTTGCAAACTATGTGGAAACTTCTACTGGCAATTCTGGCAAAAAAGATCTGGATAACACTAGCTTGTAATGGAATGCTGCCTCCTGAGCAAAACAGTTGCACAGTAAACATGAAATGGACAAAACACCCACCTCACACTGAAAAGGAGGATCACAGAAGAAACAAAAAAAGAAAACTTAGAAATGGTGTGGCTAGGCTACCCAAAACCATATAACATTTGTGGATCATCAAGACACTGAAAATGCATTAAGTTCATCCAAAGATCATTTCCCTTCTGCAGCAATCTATGGTTAACTGGAACACTCGACTCTACCCGGAGGGGACTCTCATTGATGAGGTCCAAATTAAAAAAGGAATCTTTCAAGGGGATTCCTTATCGCCAGTGCTGTTCATGGTAGCAACACAGTGCGGCTGACATGGATGCTCTGTGAGATAAATTGTGATTATCATATCAGCAAAGTGCAACAACCACTTAACCAGTCATTATAAATAAATGATCTGAAACTATATGGACAGTCATAAAAGGATATACAGAGACTGATCACATGTCGAAAAGTTTGGTGAAGATATCAAGCTACAGGTTGGTTTGGCTAAATGTGTGTCAGCATTTGTAAAGAGGGGCAAATCAGTGCAATCAGTGGCATACAAGTTAAAGAAGGCACCATCCAAGGTATGTCAGTACATCCCTCGGCCCGTGCCGCTTCCAGCAGCTCCCATTGGCCTGGAGCAGTGAATCGCGGTAACTGGGAGTCGCGATTGGCTGAACCTGCGGACGCAGCAGGTAAACAAACTGGCCTGGCCCACCAGGGGCTTTCCCTACACAAGCGGCGGAACAAGTTTGGGAACCATTGCTCTAGAGAATGAAGAGACAAATATTTTAGGTATCTGGCAATTGTCACAGACCAAACAGGCTGGACGTTGTTGTTGTTGTCGAACAGAAGACAAACAAGACCATGTTAATAGATAGTGCCATAGCAGCAGACAGAAATATACAAAAGAAACAAGAAGAGAAGATAGCGAAGTACGAAGAACTCTGTCAAAAATCGCAATGATTATGGAAATCTAGAATAAAGATGATCCCAGTGATTACTGAAGCTCTTGGAGCGATCCCTAAAGTTATGAATGAGACGCTCAAGAAGACATTAGTAGAGCCCTGTGTGGATACAAATTTATATCAGCGGATAGAAATCGGTATCCGCTGAACCGCAGGGCTCTCCTGGGAACTGCAGTGGTGAAAGGAGCAAAACATGGAGCCACCGCTCCCAGGAGCCAGCGCCCTGCGCCAGCAGCTCCTTTGGTGCAGCTGTAGCATCCACAACCCCGCCCCCAACCCTGTCCTCCGGTGCAGCTGTACAGACCCAGACAGGAGACACAGTCACGCAGACAGCTGCGTGGAAGGGACGGGGGCGGTACAGCTGTACCGGAGGAGCTACCGGGGCGGGGCGCTGGCTCCTGGGAGTGACGGTTCACATTCTGCTCCTTTCACCACTGCGATTCCCAGGAGAGCCCTGCCATTCAGGGGATACTGATTTCTATCCACGGATATAAATTTGTATCCGTGCAGGGCTCTACATGTCAGGAGTGCCAGGTATCATGATCAGTGACCTCCAGAAGACAGTGCTCAAAGGCAATGTAAGAATTCTAAGGAAAGTCAAAGTGGAACGAGTGCATTTGAGCATTTAGAATGCAGGAATTCTGCAGAGAGTTTACCAAGCCTCTTGACTGCTAAAACCTATGGAGCCAGTGCCTTGTCAGGATTCATTGGTGGCTCATGGGGAATTTGACAGTCACTTTCCCCCCTTATGCTTCAAAGTCTTGTATGTTGTGAAGGATGTTTTTGTTTTTTTAAAATCCCCATGATGTAATACTGAGGAATAATAACAACAATACCCACCTTACTCTTAAGAAGAAATAATTACAGTCAGATCCTGATGTAAATCAGGGTAACTCCACTTATTTCAAAGTTTATTTTGTATCTATTAAAGGATTTGATCTGAGACTAAAATTATTTCTTGAAATTGTTAAACATTATCTGAATTAGCAGGCAAATGTTTACTTCAAAGAATGCTACTTACAATATTTTTACTAATGATATCCTGAATAGCAGCAGAATTCAAAGGCATTTGACCTTGTTCTTCAAGGCTCTTTTCAACACCTCCCATCCAGTCAAGCATTTCATCCAAACCATCTTGCACGCTTAGGGAACGAGTCAACGTTATCTGGAGCTTCTCATTCCGTTCATTCACAGACTTAGATAAACTGTCATATCTGCCAACAATGTCATCTGAAAGAAATAAATAGAAAGGAAATCACTAAAAGTTTTCCCTTACTTCTCATAAAATCATTGAGCCCAATCCTACAGTTCTAACTCTGTTTTTGCTCAGTCCTCAGTGGAGAGTTCTCTGAAAACATTCGTTCAATGGGCAGTGGCAGTTAAAAAAGCTAAACAGAATGTTACAAACCATTAGGAAAGGGATAGATAACAAGACAGAAAATATCATAATGCCACTGTATAAATCCATGGTACGCCCACATCTTGAATGCTGCATGGAGTTCTGGTCACTCCATCTCAAAAAAGATATATTATAATTGGAAAGGGTACAGAGAAGGGCAACAAAAATGATTAAGGGTATGGAATAGCTTCCGTATGAGGAGAGATTAATAAGATTGGGACTTTTCAGGTTGGAAAAGAGATGACTAAGAGGGGATATGGTAGATGTCTATAAAATTATGAATGGCGTGGAGAAAGTGAATAAGGAAGTATTATTTACTCCTTTATATAACACAAGAACCAGGGATCACCAAATAAAATTAATAGGCAGCAGGTTTAAAACAAACAAAAGGAAGTATTTCTTCACATAATGCACAGTCGTCATGTGGAACTCTTTGCCAGGGAATGTTGTAAAGGCCAAAACTACAGTGGGGTTCAAAAAAGAATAAGATAAATTCATGGAGAATCGGTCCATCAATGGCTATTAGCCAAGATGGTTAGGGATGCAACCCTATGCTCTGGGTGTCCCTAGCCTATGACTGCCAGAAGCTGGGAGTGGAGCACAGGGGATGGATCATTCGATAATTGCCTGTTCTGTTCATTCCCTCTGAAGCATGTGGCATTGGCCACTGATGGAATACAGGATACTGGTCAAACCCAGTATGGCCATTCTTATGTTCTTATGAGGCAGACTTCAGTGCGAACTTGCCAAGATAAGGACCTCAGGATTGGCCCCTTGACAATACACAATCAAAAGGCTGGATCTTCAGTTATGGCCGAGGAGCACATAGGACAACTCAGGGTGGGAGCAAAAGGTGGCTTAAAGCTTCCTTTTGCACTTCCCATTCCTGAAGCAACTGTTTGCAGGGCTGGTACCTGGGTACTCTAACTTATGACAGCTGTTAACAGCTCCAAAGGTCTGAAACAGCAGCTAGGGATTAGTGAAGCATAGGGCATCCCAATCCCACACTTTTTCCTCCAGCTATGCCCCTGTGCTGTCATCAGAGTAGGATGATGACATAAGAACTTGTATACCCGCTTTACACAAGGAGATGATCTGCCTTGTTCTGGAGTGAACCTCCCAAGGCTGGATACACTATTGGCTAGAATGCACTGGTTGTGTGACCCAAAGTGACCACATCATCCTGGAGGATCTAATTCCTAATGTATTAGCTCATCTAATCCATCCCCTTCTCTTTGCAATTGTTCTTTAAAGAACATTTACTTATTCCTTGTCTCCTTTAGTTTTAATGTCTCAGGTAATGATGATTCCAACTATTATTTAGAGAGACTATTCCACAGGCTAATACATGTCATTACTGGAAAGTTTTTCCTGGTAATCAGATTTTTTCCTCTTTCTTTTAATTTCACTCCACTGCTCCTAGTCATAACTCTCACTAATTTCTCTCCTTCCGTAGTGTTTACCTGTCAAATATGTTAATTAGTTGACATGCCCTGCCCTTTGCAAGGCCAATTAGTCAACTTCTTAAATTAAAATATATTTTACAGTCCTCTCACATTTTCAAATCTCAACATGTGAAATAATCAATAATAATTCCCCAACCAGCAAACAGGTTGCAACACAGTAAAGATCAATACAAGGATTATTTTTAATATGAGATTTTGAATACTCAATACTTATATACAGTATATATAAATATGAGGGAGTGAACAATTTAGATATACACCATTCTACCTATATCATCCTTGTAAATAGAGACAGGATGTTTACAGGCCCTCTCCAGCAGGTGTCCAGGAAGCCAGTGACTGTTCCGAGGGTGTTAAGAGGATTTTTACTGAATCTTGATCTGGGTCTGAGCCAGGACTTACTGATTGCTGGGAGCAGAATTCTTGAAGCTTGGAGTGCATGGGTATTTCTTCCCCTCTGATTTGTTTGGGACTGGGGTACAGTAAAGCAGCTGGACAACATGGATAACTCACTTAATTTGGGTAGTTGGCCTCATTGCCTTAAACAGGCCAAGCAGTGTAAATTATAAAAGAGTTCTAGGAGACAGAAAGAAACAGAAGAAGCTGTCCCAAGGGGCTCCTGATTCCTAGAGCCCAACACAGAGACCTTTGCAAAACAAGGTTTCTGTTTCTACTGACTGATTCTCACTGTGGCTTTTGTTATCCATATGAAGGAAAATGAGTCCAGACCTGTCCTACTTTCTAAGTTGCAAAGACAAGTACATACTCTCAGAAAGCCCAGAGATAGTTTTCTTTTTCAGCCTTTACTGCTTCAGAACTATATCTGTCCATCTACATTGATACCAGGCCTTCCAAAAGGTATATACATATCAAATATCTATCTTTCAGACAGTAAATAAACAGCTAGGAAGACAAAGAGAGAAAAATACAGGAAAAGTTACCAACCAAACTGAAAATTCACTTAAAAAATATCACAGGTAAAGAGTGTAAATGCTAGAGAAAACACCAGCTGAGCATAAGCAAGACAGGAGGTTTAATAGAAGATTTTAATAAAGAAATTTGTAATCCGGACGATGTTAAACAGATGTACTCCACTGACTTCAAGGTTAAAACTAGGGAATTAAAGGATTAAGCCTGCATATCCATCTTTCCATTGTATCTTTAGCTTCGGATACATGTTCTAATAATGTTGTCTATTATGGCAGTAATAATTTCAAAGAACTCTTGCAAGTCAGTTAAGTCATCATCTCCCGTAGCCGCCTCTTCTTCCCCTTTCTTACTGAAACCACATGTCTGTCTTTGAAAAAAAATTGAGTTTAAGCAGCCATTATCCATGTGTTCCACTATAATAGTTTCTCTGTGCCAAAATCTTTACTCTGCTGTACATTCTTCTGTATAGTATGTTACTTTACTAAATAGGTGTAAATTCAATGTTAATCCAGTTTTAACCATACAGAGTTGAACACAACCCAAATACGTTTATTATATACTTCCTGATCCTGCAAATACTTACATGTGTGCTTAATTTGAGACTAATCATGTGCTTAAAGATAAGCATATAAGTGTTTCAGGATCAGAGCCTACAATTGGAAAAACAGGAGAAATTGGGGAAAAAATGCCATTCTGGTTTTAATTTTTTTATTGTTTAAGATTAGATGTTCTATCAGTGACACTGCAATCAACAGAAAAATACTTAAGTGAAGGGGGAAAGGATTTCGCTGGTTTTTAAATAATTTTGTAGTTTTTAAATAATTAGAGTCAGGACACAGATCACCGGGGGATATTCATGATCCTCAACTATCCCTCTGTTGCAGACTTCCTGTGTGACCTTGGACAAGTCACTCTTTGTCTCAGTTCCCTGTCTGCAAAATGGGGACAACAATAATTCCTTTCTCCTGTCCTGTCTGTTTTGATTGTAAGCTCTTTTTTTGAACACCACTATGGCAATATTATTTTATTTGTGAATTTATTTTCTTTTTTTTTAAGCACTACAGTAAAGTCACTAAGTAGTGGCAACATATGGCCCAATAAGACATAGAAATGAAAAATGACAAGGGAGGATGGAACATTCATCCCTTATCTCCTCCAGCATGTAGGTGCAGACTTGAGAGATAAAAGACGGGATTGGGAAATAAAAAACTCTTACCCAGTGTTTTCTGGATTTCATCTTTGTCTGGTAGTAAAGTTCCCCTGGTATCCAAAAGCACTTCAGCAGCTTTTTTCAGTTTCTCTACAGCAACCTGGTGATTAGACACCTGCCCCTGGAGAACCTATAAAATTGCATTGCTTTAAATTTCAATACTGTTCACTACAGCTAAAAGTCACATAGTCAGCACACAAGAGAAACCTGCAATGAGGTATATTTGGTGGACATAGCTGAACTTTTATTTATCATACAAATATCCGAATATGCCTGACATGAGCAAGCAAAAAGTAGAACAGAGCAGTGGTAAGGGGAGCTGCAATAGCCTTCAGGCCATTTACAGGTCAGTTCTTAAAGGATTGTTTCATGCACACATCTTTATTTTTAGAAACAGGAAATGGTGCAACAGGGTGCAACATGGATGCCTTTTGGAGTTTGACCTAAGCACATACTCCTGCTTTTTTGCCAGACAGTTCTATCCCTCTCTTCCAGAAATCTAGGTGCCTGTGGAATTCCTTTATAAACTTACTTCACTTATCTGACCATGTAGCTTATTCCATTTCCAGGGCATTTCTATTCACTCATGGTTTCTCCATGTTCCTATTTTGTCTCCCACTTTTTGAAGTGTTCAACCACAGTGAACAATGCATTGCTAAGAATATTTCAATCCCTTCTATCGTCCTGAGGATTATCAGTTAACTTCAAAGTGTCAGTTTTAGTTTTCTACAAGGAGTACAACTCAAGCCCTCAAATCTTTTTTTGTAAGGTAGATTTCTGAGACTGGGTATCATAATAATGATCCTTATTTGCACCATTCCGAATGCAATATCATCCTTCCTGTTGCAGAGTGACCATTAATATACACAATCTGCCACCTAGGTGGATTGTAATTTTTCAACAAATTTTCACTATTAGTGATGTCAGCCACACTAGAATGTACAAAGAATCCTCCCTTAACCACATGAAAATAACTATTGGCCGCACCCAGTGCACAATTTCCAATCCCCAGCAATTTTAACAGTGGAGTTGTTTTTAAAAAAGGGTAAGAATAATTTTTTTTATAATGGGAAACATTCATTTTTTTATTTCCACCATATTTAAAAATAGAAAAACCATTTTTGCTCAAACTTTCCAAAAGCACCTTGAGGAAGAAACCAGTAAAGAAAAAATTCAGCCTGTGATATGATGTTGATAGAGTAATTGAGCAACTGAAAACAGGTGGTTGGAATGCAAATCATTATACACCCTTAATTAGAGCAGTTGACACCACTCCTGCTATAACTATGAATAAAGAGAGATAAAAAATTACTTCTGGGATAAAATTGACCCAATCTGTGATCCCTTCCTGACAGAAAAACTTTTGATCTTGTGCTAGTGTATCCAACATTCTATTGACCTCCTCTTTTACGACACTTATCTTAGTCACTGATTTCTGATGTGGAACTTTGCTATATACCTTTTGATGAATTCTTTTAAGACCATTTGCACTGCCTTTACATCAGCTATCAAAAAGAAAAACAAATGAATTTATCAACACAGTATCATAGAACTGTGCAAGGAAGAATTTACAGCCTTTGGCAATCAAGAAACAGTCCCCATCAGGTTGTATTGAACAAGACCTGGTACCGAATTGGTACAAAATTGCCTTGAATCAGGAAGAACACTTCATGGACTTTACCCTGCCTCACCTGGTGCCATGAATCTTCTACTGACAGTGGAACACACACCCTGCGTTTACCCATATGATAATGGTCTGTATTGTTTTATACTTATTGTGCTCACCCATGCCTTTAGACTGAGTGCAAGCTCTGAAAGGCAGGAACTCTGATGCTGGCATGTCCTACCTATTCTGCAATGTTACATACACTTACAATGCTAAAGTAATCATCCTTTACATCCTTTACTGATGGTACCTCTACACACTTTCAGGCAGCTGGAAGAGAGGTGCACTTTAGTTCTTTCCATACCAAAACAAGGAAATCATTCTGGTGCAGAACACACTACTATTTCAGTTTGGCATTGCTATCAAGAGGATGTCATTGATATACTTCAATATGGCAGCTGATACGCTAGCTGCCATAGAGAAACTCAAACATAAATGAAGAGGCATTTTCCTTGCACTGGCCACAAATATTGTGTTTACAAAATAAAAAAAGATAAAATAAAAAAAATAGGACAAACCAGAAGACATTAGATGGTGATAGAAAGAAAGAAAGCTTGTGCCTAAGGCACTGAAGAATATTTTGAAGAACAGTTAATCTCAGTAAAAAGATTATCCTTATGCTGCATAGGTCAGCGTCTGGATGGATTATCAACTGCATGTGTTGGCTGAAAGGGGCAGCTTTAATTTACAACACCTGACTTTTTCAAAAATTCTCTTCGTTTTGCATTCACTAATTGGCCTTCTTTATTCATTCTGGTCTGAACCTCCTGTTTTTATTCTTCCCTTGACTCTTTTGAGCCTGTGCACCTCCCCCTCCTTCCCAGCACATACTGGTTGAGCGTTCTTTTGTGCTGCAAGCAATCCATGTAGGAGTTTCATAAAGGAGCCACAGTCCGCACTTCTTTTGTGTCAGTTGCATGAAAATTGGCATTATACCGGATATAATTCATTTGGGAGTAGGGAACAAAGAGTTTAAAAACAGCTTCAGATTGTAATCAGTGTTGTTCCTACTTTTCTAAAACTCAGAAGCACAAATGTAACTAAATCAGTTTGAAGTTCAGAGTTCAAAATTTACATTTTTAATTATAAAATAACAAATATTTCTTTTTTAAAAGTATGATGATCATTATAATATCACCGTGTCATCTATCATTCTGCTCTGGTGTACCAAAGTGTCAGTTTTGAGTGCTGCCATGTGGGAGAGAGAAGTTTTTTCCCAGGCTGTTCTGATGGGCGATAGGTATAGCATTCACTTCCCAGGGGGAAGGTGACTCTATTGTGCCTCAATAAAGCCTGCTTGTCCGGATTTCTAACTAAAGGAAACACTTATCTGGTATGACAACTATTTGTAAAGTGCAAGAAAGGTAATATAGGTTCAATCGGGGCTTTCAGACATGATTATTAGTATCCTGAAGTATTCATAATTATATTATGAAATGCATGTTGAATATTCCATCTGACAGAGAAAGAGCAAGAGACAGAGATAGAGACAGAGACAAAGAGAGAGAAATTACAGCTGAGCAGTTATCTTGCCAGTTGGAAAATGAATGAAGAATATTCCAGTTCAATTATAATTACATTATGAGACAGTTTAACAATTTTTATAAAATCCTGGCTCCACCGTAGTTAATGGGAGTTATGTCATGAACTTCAATGGAGCCAGGATTTCACCTTATGTTAAGAACATGCATATATTCTTATGCATGTTCTAATTCTTTTCCCTGCTTCTCTGCCTATCATGTCGTTATCTTTTTTTAAACAGTAGTGTTGTAAATTTACACGGTAGTTTATAAAACACAGAAGAAGACACTACCCCTGCCCTGGAGGGATTTCACTGTATCTCACAGAAACACAAATATGTGGCAATAGTTTAGATATGCACATTCTAAGAGTTAAATTTTGCCTGGTTTACCACTGGCTTCTGCTGATGTAACCAAGGGCCTGAGTCCCTTAGTGACAGAACATCTGCCTGGAGGGTGGGTCACATTGGTACAAAGCACTCACAGCCCAATCAGGAGCCTGGACCCACTCAGCACCACCCCAGCAGGAAGCAGTGCTGGCTAAGGAGGGAGCATAACCATAGCCCTCTCGGGGTCCAGTGATTCAGTACATCCTGAGGTCTTCACTAGCAGAGCTCCTATGGAGTCCTGGCAATGGCTTAAAGCCAGCCTGCTTGGCAGAACCCCCAGACAGGGCCACAGAACAATCATTGCCTGTTCTGACCTTGTGGTGAATACCCTGAGTACAGGTGTCTGTGCTGGTGTAAAAGGGTCCAAAGTGCACCCTTCCTGTGCTAGTGGAGGACAATCAAACCCTTAGTAGTAAATTCAAAGATGACAAAGTTCATCATCCCTTGTACAAGGTACCTTATACAGGCTCCCAAACCTGTGATTCCACAGAGACAGAACCAGCGCCTGTGGAAAACTGCTTACAGTATAACCTCAGATTTACAAACATCTCAGGAATGGAGATTGTTCTGAAAACCGAAATGTTCGTAACTCTGAACAAAATGTTATGGTTGTTCTTTCAAAAGTTTACAACTGAACATTGACTTAATACAGCTTTGAAACTTTACTGGGCAGAAGAAAAATGCTGCTTTCCCTTTATTTTTTTAATGGTTTATGTTTAACACAGTAATGTACTGTATTTGCCTTTGGGGACGTGGGGGTCTTTGCTGCTGCCTGATTGCATACTTCTGTTTCCAAATGAGGTGTGTGGTGGACTGGTCAATTTGTAACTCTGGTGTTAGTAACTCTGAGGTTCTACTGTACTTACTATGCCTAGCCACATGAGATTCCTCTCATATGGCTCGACAGAGCATGGAGAATTCAGTCAGGCACAGATTGTTTTTATCTCACTGTAGTTAGTAAGGTCAACCTGCAGCCTGGGTTTTACCTTAACTAGCTATACTGAGGTACACCAGTGTTCCCTCTAATTTTTCCCCACATACGTGCAGAATTAATTTTGTTATGTGCACCAATATGGAGGTGATGTGTGACTCATCACCTCCATATTGGTGCACATAACAAAACTCATGTGGCAGGGGTGGGGCCGAGGGGTTCGGAGTGTGGGAGGGTGCTCAAGGCTGGGGTAGAGGGTTGGGGGGCAGAGGGGTGAGGACTCTGGCTGGAGGCTCTGGGGTGGGGCCAAGGGCTCAGCAATGAGACAGAGGGTTGGGGTGCAGGAGGGGGTGAGGGCTCCAGCTGGGGGTGCGAGCTGGGGATGAGGGGGTTGAGCTGCAGGAGGGGGCTGGGGCAGGGGGTTGCGGTGTGGGGGAGTGAGGGCTCCATCTGGGGGTGTGAGTTGGGGATGAGGGGTTTGGGGGAGGTGCGGGGGGGTGCAGGCTCTGGGGTGGGGCCAGGGATGAGGGGTGCCTCTCCCTGGGCCACGGCAGGTCCATCCGCAGTCCGGGCCCCCAGTGACAGTCCACGCTTCGGGCTCCCCAGGGGAGAACGAAGCAGTGGACCATCTCTCACTGGTGGCCCGTAGGAGCGGCAGCAGCTGTGGGCTCCTTTCCCTCCTTCCCTCCCCCTCCCCCCCATCACTGGCAGGCAGCCGATGGCTGCTACCTGCCGGTGACGGAGGTAGAGAGAGGAGCCCTCAGCGCCATCCGGCTGAGAGGAGTGAGGGGAGGAGGGGGGCGGAGAGAAGCCCTTGGCCAGCGGACCTAGAGGAGCGCGGGGGAGGGGCCAGAGAGGAGCCAGTGCTGCAGCGCAAGTGAAGTGGAGCGTGGGCCCGGAGCAATTATAAACATGGTACTGTCTGGGCCAGGCTGAGTTGAGGCTGGGGAAGGGGTGCCGCAGGAGGTCCAGGGCTGAAGGAGAGGCATCTCTCCCCATCGCAGCCCTGAGTGCCTACATGGCGCTTAACAGGCTGCTGCATGGCCACGGGGCTGTGCAGTTCAGAGGGAACTTAGGAAACTATATTGTCTTATCTCCACTAGGATTTCACATCAAGACAGATATCTCGAGTTAGTTATCTCAAATCAAAAACATGTTCTCCCCCCCCCCCCCCGCCCCCCGGGAAGGTCTTAAAGATCAGGATAGGACAGATTTTCTACATCTGCCTACTGCAAGGTTCTTACACTTTCCTCTGCAGCATCTGATATAGGTCAGTATCAGAGAGGGGACACTGGAATCCATGGAGCTCAGGTCTAATCCATTGTAACCATTCCTATGATTGTATGTAATCATATCTCAGCAGAAGAGAAAAGGGGTGAGATTTTAGAAAAAAAAAAAAAAAGAGTAGGAAGTCAGATACAAAAAGATGATGCTCCCTTCTCCATCAGCAACCACGGCCCCAAACCGCCCCTGCTACCAAGCAGTAATTATCAGAATCACTGAGTTTCCACCAAGCTGCTAAATCTTCCAGCTTTCACCCCCTCACCTGATAACTATGACTAAGAAGTTATTTGCTCCCACCCACCATCAATGGCAATTTTCCTCACCACTTAAGCCAGTTTCTGTAAAAGTCCACCATGTGCTTTATTCTTAACACAAAGATTTTCAGATAAGACTTCAGACAGTCAAGTTCAAGGTCAATAGGAGCTACATATATACATAAGATACAAGAATTTGGCCCTTAATCATTTAAATTATGTTAGTCTATTCTGTCCTTTTAACAACAAGCGATGAGGTTTTTACCCACGAAAGCTTATGCCCAAATAAATCTGTTAGTCTTTAAGGTGCCACCAGACTCCTTGTTGTTTTTGTAGATACAGACTAACACGGCTACCCCCTGATACTTGATGATTTATTTAGTTTGTTGGGGCTTTTTACCTTGGTTTCTTCTAGTTGCCGTTGGAGGTTCTTAGGATCTACTGCAATTGGCTCAGACAGCTGTTTGTTCACAGCGACTTCAGAGGTCTGGAGACCTGACAAAAGCCCAGATGAGGCTTCTTCATAATGCTGGTATTTATCTACCAGGTCTTTAAGGTTATTTCCAAGGATACCACACTAAAAAAAGTAGAAGGAAAAAACCAGACATTAAAATGTATATGAGTGGGATTTCTTAGGGATTTCACAGTAACATATTGTGCTCATAAAAAGATTTTTCTCGATCTACAGTGCCCAGTATTTCACATTTGGATGTCTACAGTTAGCCACCTTAAAATGTAGTCACTGGGAGCTACAAATATTCAGTATCTCAAAAAAAGAAACTCCTTTTCTATGTGCATAAAAATACAGATGTAGGTGCCTAGCTTCAGGTACCCAAGTTTGAAAACTTTGAGCAGTGGCTAAAGCAGTTTTTACAATAAATGTAATTTAGACAATTACTAGACTAGGTGATTTTTTAAAATAAAAACAATTAAATTTGCTTTAGTAGTAAATGGATACTTTGTCTAGGAATACTGCTGGGCAAGATAATTGTTTTGGGGATTGCCTAAACCACATGCTGCAAATAAGCTAAAATGTTAGGGATTATTCAGTAGAAGTTTTGCCATGGAGCCCTCATCTGCACAGAGATCTAAGCAGGTGCAAGAGTCGGCCCAGTTGGCCCTCTGAGACCTTAGCTAATGTGCACAAAAATACACATAAGATGACCTGACATTAATCAGATCTACACTGATTCTAGGCCTGATTCTGATCCACACTGGTTTTATACCGGTGTAATTCTACTGATGTCAATGGGGTTACTCCTGACTTACATTTGTAGAACTGAGAGCAGAATCTGGTGCACATTTCTCTTTCTGTGCCCTAACACTCTGGAAGAGCTACAGGAGAATCAGCCTAAACAAAGAGAAACTACAATAGAGAAAAATATTTCAAATTGTTTAAATAGATTCTCTGCTTTACCAGAAGCTTTTGGGTTGGTTTTGAAAAAAATACTAAGCTTACTGTTAATTTAAACCAAGTTCTGAACATGGTCATGAGTTGTTTTACCTTGTTCCTGGTAAGGAAACCCACATGGGGGATATCAGCAAGTACCCTAAAATTTGGGCAAGAGAAGACCCTGGTTTTCAGAAGTGGCTTATTTATAACAAGTCTGTACCTGCTAAGGGACTGGTAAAGTGTTCACACTTTATTTTGGTCTTGTAAAATGTGGTGTTTTTTCTGATCAGACAGAGCAGAATGCTACAGTCTTTTAAGTTAACATGCCTCACCATTCGCACAGTGAATTGTGCCAAGCAATAAAATGCTAGGGAAATTCTTCTGGTATCTATGGAGACAGTTTTCATTGGCAAAATGTTCTGGTTGCATAAAGTCATAATATTTACCAATAGTTACTTTAAATATTTATTTTGTGAAGCTTAGAAAAATGATATTCCAACTGTATCTTTTACACTTGGTACCTAGTCTCCACCTAGTGGCCAAACATTCTGTTTATCTGAAAGGAGACTAGAGCCCTTGGTATGATTATGTACAAAACAGCGTATGTTAAAAATTGATCTATAACTTGATTTATTTATTTGTTTAGATTTATACAAAGATTAAAAAGCATCTGTCCAAGGCTCTAGTCACTCCTGCCATCAATTACACAACCAAAATTTGGAAAGTCTCAATTAAAAAGACCCTCTGGCCCAGATGCACAAGAGGAGTTCGGCTCCTAACTCCCTGTTTTAGGCACTAAGCCCCAGTTTTGGGACTACCGTGATGAACAAAACTCCTGCTGAACCCTGCAAGTGCCTGAACAAACTTGGCACCTATTTTTTTGCAGTAAAAGTTCCCTAGGCACCTATGTTTCTATTTCTGGGCATGTGCATGGCTTCCTCATTCCAGTCTCCCACCTAAATCCTACAGCAAGTCACAAACCAGGGTAATAGGTGTTCGGCTGCCTAAGTCACGTGCAGGGCCCAATCCGGAAGGCAGCCTCTTGAGTACACCTGATCAAACCCCTGAGGCAAGTTCTCACAAAACAGCTGGGGGATGGGGGAGCTCCCTCAGAACTCTTAAGCCAGAGGTAACGCGATGTGGGAGACTCCTGGTTCAAGTCCCCCCTCTGCATGAGTGGGAAAAGGGATTTGAACAATGATCTGCCACCGCTCACGTGAGTGCCCTAACCACTGAGCTATGGGATAGTTTGATGTGGGGCTCCCTCAATCTCACCTGTTGAAGCTGTTGCACTTTGGATAAATAATTGAAGAGTCATTGGTTGGGGTTGGGGGTGGAGGACATGCCTGACAATAACTATGTAGTCTGGTGGTTAGAGCATTCCCCCATGCTGTGGAGACCCAGCATTCAGTCCCACTTCTCCAGTCTTAGGAAAGTATAGTTTAATGAAGAAATGTCTAAGATACACTAGGCCTTTTTTTGTTCTGAACATTTAGGGTCAAACATTCAAAGAGCCTTCAGGCTGTGTGTTCTAAATGTGCATATGCACAGGGCAGCTTGGCGAGTTACCTATATGTGCAAACACATGTCCATCTGCACCTGGGAATGTAGGTTGTGTGCATGCCCAGAACAGAGGTTCTTTGAAAATCTTGCATACAAAGTCTTTACCCCCACCAAGATTAGATTAGGTAGAATTAGGTAGAATCCAGTCTATTAATAACAGCAGCTTTCGATCCTACTTTTCACTGCAGGTTTAGTGAGAAAATGTCAATGAGTTTCTCCAAACAGGGAGAGATGCTTGCTCACCAAATGTTCAAGAAAACAGATCAGAATTTGGTTTCATAATCAAGGTGTCGTGACCTGACCTAAATCAATGACTTAGACAATGATCGTGCAAGAGCTCACTCAAAAACCATCATAGGACTCAATCCTGAAAGAAGCAGAGTATTTAGCAAGGGCTGAGCACCCTCAGCTCCTACAGACTTCAATGGTACCTCATAGGATCAAGCCTTTATTGAGAAAAGGAATGCTGGCCAGAAAAACAAGTTGAAAAGTGCTAGAGACTATATAACATCTACCTGGAGAACAAAAAGCGATGAGCAAGAATGAGTTTTAGGCCTGGTCTTCACTACAGAGTTGGGTAAACGTAAGACAGCTTATGTCAACTTAATTGCGTCAGTGTCTACGCTACAGCCTTGGTCCCATCAATGTAAGTGTCTACTACAGCGACATAATAACTCCACTTCTAGCATAGCGCTTATGTCCATGTAGTTAGAACCAAACAATGTCTGTGTAGACATTGTGTTACTTACATCAGCTGTTGGCTGTCATTCTTATCAATTTCATGGCTCCCTACTGGAGCCGTGAAATTGACAAGAAATGCTGGTAGGTTCCCCGCTGAAAATCCCGCACCTGGCTCACAGCTCTAGCTGTCACCCCTGGCAGCTGGGGAGGGGGGAAGGGGGGGGCTCCAGCTAGAGCCCAGCTGCCCCCCAGCTTCCAGGTCCCCACTGAACTGCTGCCCAGGCTCCCAGCTCCTCCGTTCCCAACTGAACTCCTGCCCGGGTTCCCAGTTTCCAACTGAACTGGTGCCCGGGCTCCCACTTTCCCGCTCCGAACTGGGTTGCCACCCGGGATCCCAGCTCCCTGCTCCAAGCCAGGCTGCTGTCTGGGCTCCCTGCTCCCCACAGGGAGCCCGGCAGCCTCCTGGACTCCAGGCACAGAGCTCCACATCAGGAGCCCAGCTGTCCCCCTGGGCTCCCAGCAGGGATCTTCGTGCCTGGAGCCTGGACAGCTGCCGGGCTCCCAGCAGGGAGCTCCGTGCACAGCTGAGAGCCTGGGTGATAGCTGGGCTCCCAGCAAGGACCGGAGAGCTGAGAACCTGGCCTGGGCTCCCAGCAGGGAGCTCCGTGCAGAGCCGAGAGCCTGGGTTCTCAGTCCCCCACACAGCCCCTCTTCACTTGGTGGAAGCACTCCTGGTGAGGACATGCAGCACCCACAGCAGGAGGGTGATGTGGACATGTAAATCTGCAGTAATTACTGCAATGGCTGTAAAACGACCTAACATCGGTCAACTTACGTTTGTAGTGTAGACATGCCTTTAGTGACAGGAACATCCCAGCCAAAAGATGGCACCTTTTACCACGCAACACTACAGCAGTAGCAGCTTAGGCCCAGGGTTAAACCTATGAACATCTGGCACAGGGATGAGACTGCTGAGCAGAGCTACAGTGACACACATATAAATCTCCCTTAAACAGATCAATGCAACGCTGCGTTACAACTGTGAAGGTTAAAATTATAATGGTGCTATCCATGCTGAACAGTAAATGGAATGACATTTGTTGCTATCTGAAAGGTGTTCGTGAGTCAGATGCGAAACGAGTTGGTGATTTAGTCCAGTTCCTGGTGAATAGGTGTCCTCAGAGTGAAAGACACAGACACAGAATTCATTTCCCTCACCCAGAAGTTAACCTTCCAGGACAGCACTGAGACATACTGGCAGGATAGCATGGAGAACCTAGCACTGCTGCTGCCCATGCTATCCCTTTCTAGTGGACTAGTGAAAGACAAGTTTAAGAGACTGTTAATCTAACACCTCTCAAAAGCAATGAAGTTCCACTTAAAAATGCACATAGAAAATTACTTCAAACACTCAACACAAATTTAAAAATCATAGTGTGATTCTTTAAGCATAGAATGGGAAACCCTGTCCTCTGCTTTGCAGGTGTAGAGGGCCCTTTGGCTACAGAACTGGTTCACCTCCTCTGAATAGGTTGTGCCAGGATATGGAGAGGCTGTGAAGGGAGCCCGCACCATCTCTGCAACACAAAGTCCAGCTCTGCAGGGGCGCTGCAGGCAATCACACAGAAAAGGGGTAGGGATTAGTGCCAAAGTAGGCCCGGATTAATGCAGGTGCTTTAGGGGCTGCAGCCCATAGCCCCGGGCTAAGAGGGGCCCTGGCGCAGCAGGGCTCAGGCAGGTTGCCTGCATGCCCTGGCCCCATGCCGCTCCCAGAAGCGGACGGCTTCTGGTATGTCTCTGCAGCCCCTGGTGCGGGGCCGGGGGGGGAGAGTCAGCTCTGCACGCTGTCCCCGCCCCCCAGCACCGTCCCCACAGCTCTCATTGGCCAGGGAATGGAATTGCTCCTTAAAGGCAGTGGTTTCTGAGAGCCCACTGCCAACTTTGGAGGTCAGACTAGGAAAAACTAGAATAGGCCACAGATAAATTAAAGCTTTCTATCAAATTTATATTTTGAATGCTAATTTTGGCAGGCCCTGGCTTTTATTGTATTTGTATTAATAAGACTAGAAGTAGGTTACCACTTGGAAGGAAAAATTTCAGGGCACAAGTGATAGGCAGATGCAGTAGGTAGACAAAATCTAGAGGAACCATAGAGTTTCCTTCCGTTCCAAAATATTATTCAGACACTCTGCTTTCATATAGATTCATAGATTTTTAAGACCAGAAGGGACCATTAGATCATCTAGTCTGACCTCTGTATAATACAGGCCATAGAATTCACACAGTTACTCCAATAACTTGTGTTTGACTAAAGTATCTCTCTTTGAAAGGCATCCAGCCTTGAGCTGAGGACTTCAAGAGCTGGAGAATCTATCACTTCCTTTCCAGTTTGCTTTAATAGTAAATCATCTTTCACATAAATATTTGGTGAGCCAACTATTTTCCCCTTACGCATTCAGATGTAAATAAAACGTACCTTAGTATAAAGAGATTTGAAACGATCTGAAGCACCATCCAGTTTACTTTGCACCTCTATGTAAGTAGCTGAAGTATCAATACCATCTTTGTCAACCTTGACACCATCTTTTTTACTCCAAGATTTAGCCGCATCTAACACCCTCTGTCCAGAAATTGTAATGTACCGTAAGTCACCTTTGTGAGAAATAACATCTTCTGAAAAACTCTTTTGCCTTTTGAGCTTGGTCATGATACCAGTGAAGTCAGCAGCACCGGCCGCCAGGTTTTCAAGTTCTTGTTCTGACTGCTGCAGCCAGCTTTCAAACTCACTGTAGTCTGTATCAAATTTCTCAAGTTCTTCCTGCAGAGAGTGTGTTAACTTCATTTTCCATTCCGATTCAGCTAAAGCAGTTTCATACTGGACTTTCAGTTCCTTCACGTTCCTTTGCATCTTCTCTTTTTCTTCAGGGGAAAGGTAGTGGCCTTGTTTCTCAAGTAGAGCTTGGGCAGACTGAGTTGCTATTATAACAGCCTGTTGCTGAGAAATAATTTTCTCATGTTGAGCCTATAAGAAAAAAAAATATTTATGACTAGTATCCTCCTGTAGGGTTCCATCACAGCACTTTTTTTTAATCAGAAGTCTCCACTGAAATCACTGAGGAGTTCTGTCTAGAAACTGATAGCACAACATGGACCAAAATTACAAAGCAGCTCAGAATGTTAAAAGGCTTTTCCACATCTCTTCTGATTGATCAGAGAACAATTTGTGAGTAATGTAAATAATGAATAGAAGGGATGTTTAAATTAAATTACTCAAAAATTGTTCTCTGATCAAGCAGAAGAGATGTGATAAAGCCTTTCAACATTCTGAGTTGCTCATTAAAAATGCCACTCTTATTCATTATTTACCTATAGCATTTTCAAACTGTAAAAAATAACTACTGGTAATTACAGATCAGACCCTAGTGTATACATGGGCAAAGCCCTTTTGACATCAATGGAACTTGGAGAAACACTGATGCACATCAGCTGAGGACCTATATTTCTAACACAACTTGCATGGATTACCATCTACAGGCAAGCCCAGTCAGAAACCACCACTTTAAATTTTCCCAAGATTTTTGATTCATTATACAACATGCTAAATGATGGGCAGTTTTTTATAAGTGTAAGTATTCCTTTACCAGTTGCACACACAATAGCTCCTGGTTCTAACCATGGGCCAGATATATCAAAGGGAGAATAGATATTTCCTATTTATTTTGAGTGAATAAAAGTCATTGCTAATTTTTATATTTCCATTTTTGGATTTTAATAAACAGTTCTCAAGATGATTATAAAAAATCTTTCCTTATAGAAAAATTGCCATTCTATCTCATAAAAAATCCATACACATTAGATACTATATAGATTTCACCAAGTTAAAACTAATAAATGATAGGAGCTATAAATACACACTAAAAGAACCTGATGTAAAACATGTTCGGCTCTGGGGGAAAAAAGACCATATCTTTTAAAACACCTCAGTTCCTGAAGTGCCTCATTTCCTATAGAAACAATGACTATGTATTTTGTAAAATGGGCTCTGGTGCTTCTCCATATATGTGCGGTAGACAGTTATCGAAGATCAGATTTGAGCCCTCTGTTAATACTATTTTCTAAAGAGCATCAATAGGAACAAACAAAACCACCTATGCTTCCATTTTCTTTAAGAAGGTTTTACATGGAAGCTATTCCAAAATACTGAGTGTTTCTTTGATCAATTTCTGCAGATCCTTCATTAGTTCCATCGCTCAGAATGTAAAAGGGTTTGAGCTGTTAAAACTGTATCTAAAATACAGAAGGCTGTCATAATTAAATATGCTGGCTGGAGCAGATATCTTAAAATTGCTCTGTTGTGGAGTTTTGCAGCTCCTGCTGAAGCCTTCATAATATGGTGCTTTACCCTCTGGGAATTTGTCACTTTTAAAGTGAGAATAATGTAGATTAATAATCTCAACATCCAATAACGGTAGCTGTGTGCAATCTGTGTTCAGTCATCAAAGGGAAATATATCAGACCAAATTATAATTTATCTTTGACAAGGATCAGGAAAGATTATGAAGCTGTGTTTCTGCCTACAGTACTTTATTTATCTACAATAAACATTGTACTGTGTTCATTTCAGCCTAGGAAAATAAAGGGCACTGTGATCACCATTAAGATGTCAACATTTGCCACTGAGAACACTGCAGTTTCTCCCATTCTTACAACAGGAAATAACTGGGTACCTGTGTGGTAACTGACAAACACTGACTCTTTTTAATGCCTTCTCCATTAACAGAATATCTATCAATGTACATTACGTATTTCTTTGAAACCTGATGGAAAGGCTTTCATTGACTCCAGTTGACTTATTACCATAGTAACTAAGTGCTGAATATTTGCCATAGCTGGTAACATGTAGTACCTTGACTTTCTGATACTGCTGGTTCAGGTTACTGTCTGTGGTTTTTACTCTGCCATCTACATGGGTTTCAGTCTGTTGCTGAAGTTCCAACAGGTTACCATTGACTTCATCCTCTTCTCCCTCCAAAGCCTTTACATCCCCTTCTTTAAAATGGGTTCCATTCTGTTCTATTGCCAGCGTCCATTTCTCATCCCCATGCTCTGCTGACTTATCCACATTTGACAGCCAATCCAAGAGATTTTCAATCGTATTTTTACTCTCTTCCAGTTGTTCTATGGCAGCAACCTACACATTGAAAGCTCATAATTTGAAATCTGAAATCATTTTTAGCCTTTACATAGTTTCAAATGTGGAGATTTGAATCATTTAAAAATATGTTGTTAAAATCTGAAAATATCTATTAACTAACATATTGAGAATTTGCTGTATTTGTAAAACAAACATGCACTAATTACTTTGATAGTAACCCAAGTAAAATATATGACTTTCATCTCTCATTGACAAACCAGTAATAAGTGGAAAGACAATTCCCCTAAGACTTTTTAAAAATTCAAATAAAGATGTAGAATTGATGCATAAGAACCTTTTCTGTTTCCTGCTTAATAGCTGTTGTCACAGCTTTATCCAGCACTTTTTTGGACTTTTCTGCCTTCTGGCTAAGCAGCAAACATTTTGTCTTAGCTTCATTAAGTTTCTGTTCAAGAATAGTCTTGTCTTCTTGTGACAGCTTTCCTCCATTCTCTTTCAAGAACATCTCAGTGTTTTTCACAATCTCTGCCAGTGCCTGTGCACTTGCCAGCATATCTTTCTGTAACTCCTTGTGGGAAAAACAACAAAAGAAGGTAGATAAATTATCTACCTGAACTTCACTTCAAACTTCTCAGAAGTCCCTCACTGAAAGGACAGCCTAACTCATCTTATCCCACACATTCTTGTAAACTCACTTATTACATTAGTTCAGATGAGTTATGCTTTTGTTTCTCAGATGGGATTTTGACCCCCACAATATCTCACAGTTGAGCCTTGGCAGCTTGAGAGATCAAGAGTGTGGTACCAGTCATTAGTTTGGAGAGCAAAGAAGTCTATTGTTAAAGTGTTAAAGAATAACTCATTTAACAATCTAGAGTGGGATAAGTCAAATGTTCCACAGACCATAGTAATAATGCATTTCTGCATAACAGTCCTGGGACAAGTCCAGAGCTGAAGCAGGTCTAGAGGGAGTCTAAACTGATAGATGTATACCTTCTTTTGGTCCCTTCTTCTCAATATGTGTGTTGCACGAACTTAGACTCCCTCTAGACTGCCTCAGAGAGTTTTAGACTCACTTAAACTCACATCCGATTACCGACATGTAATTACATCTCAACCCTTACACCTCACTTCTGAATTTGGCACAGTAGGTCTAAATTAATGTAAAGGATTATAAGGGAGAATCATAAGCCAAAAGGCCTTAAGAGCAGGGTGATGTTTATGGTGCCACTAGATAAAAAGTTTTGGACTCTCATATGGGCTTGTGGGTTTTGTGTTTTTTGATATTTAGTTTGAGAAAGAGCAGCTCATTTTAACGCACTAACAAATATTTTGGATGCTCTTCCTTTGGACACAGTAAATATTTTATATTAAATAAGATACAGCTTCTCCCCTAAAAAATCTTTGTGCTTTCTTCCATACCCCACCTTATACATGGAATGCTATCCCTGAACTGATCCATAAGGAACCTTTTCTTCCTTCAAATCCCCTCCCAAGTCCTGCTTCTGCCATGATGCCCACAAGAAATCAATCAAGAAATGAGGGCTAGGCTTTGGGGCAGTTGTGGATAGAGGATATTTATAAAGCAAATACATATTTGTACATAATAATTTCGTCTATCCCTCTTTCTTTCCCTTGGAATGTTGCTGGTAATCTTAGACTATAAGCTCTTAGAGTCAGGGAATGAGTCTACTTTTGTTCAGCACAATGGGTTACTGATCCTCCCCGGGACCTATGTGCACTACTAGAATATAAATATTAAATAATAATAAAAAACATAAAATGCTAAATCCTAAAGTCCTCACTGAGGCAAAATCTTAACTGATGTCAGTGGGAGATCTACCTCAGTATTAACAGAGTAAAAGTTAAGTTTTGGCATAAGGGCAGGGTCTAATAGCAAACTAAAAGAAAAGCTTTCAGATGTACATGTTGTCACAAGATTATAACAGAAAATGTGAAAAAGTTATAAAAAGGCACCCAGGGAATCTGCTGCCATCACTAGAGGGACAGAATTTATGGGGGAAAAAAGATGGTAGAGAACTCCTTTTAAAAAAAGTTTCAATAACGATGTGAGCAGAACACTCCATGCTTCCAGTTATAAAGTTCACATATGATTTTGACATAATAAGCTTGGGCTCACTTACATGTGATTTTCTCACATCTGGCAAGAATGCTTTTGAACTGCAGAATCACGTTAGATCTCAGGCATGCTACAAGATTGTTTCTGAAAGTATACAGTACATCGCAGACAGTCTATTCATTTGCTTTTTATCAAGCCACCATGAATGGGAGTACTGTACAGGTTCAATCCCTTACCTTCGGTCAACAAGGCATGGTTTTGTGTCTTTTTCTTTTTCCCTCTTTCCCTCCCTCTCTGTCCTGTTTTTCTATCCCCAGGGATGTTGTGCTGATTTCCAAACCATTGGGAAAACTGAGAGGCCACCTCCATTGCTGCTGTCAAAATTGCTGTGTGAATTAACTGGCCCAGGGTATCACATAACAAATTTGGATATCGCTCTTCAATACTTTTCCTTGCAGAGAACCAAGCACATTATCGGTAGTGCCATAATTCTTTTCTGCACAGAACCAGCATGAGATCCTGAGGCAGCTCCCGTTTCTACATCCCCCATGCAGTCAGTGCTTGCTATGGTTGGCCTAAAACCGGCCTTAGTCTTCTTAATGTAATCTCAGATTAGTTACAGTCCATAAAGAAACCAATCAAAAATACATCATAAGAATACTAAGGTTGCTGCTGTTTAGTCAAGTTTTCACCTCTTGTTTGGTTTGGTATTGCTTTAACTCAGCCTTGCTGTCTCCGATAACAAGAGCTTCTTGGTGACCAATGAGTCGATTTTCTGTTTGTGTAAAGAGATCACATATTTCCTGTAGTTTCTCCTTGCATTCCTGCTGCTGCTCAGCCACATCCTAATTTGGAGCAAAAATAAAACACAAAATCCTGCATAGGCATCATCAGAAGCTCCCTTACAAACTACTTTTTAAACAACAATATTGCAAGGCAATCATTTTAAAAGTATGCTGTAAACATGATAGCAGTGGTACACAGTTTGAGCAAGGTGAATATATAGAAGTTATGGATCATAAACCTTACATATGCTGTAAGTAAAAAGAGATCATGTATTGATGGAATTGCCCAGCAGAAATCTGGCCATGCATATGTGTGCAAGTGAAACCTCCAACCAACAGAAGTGAAAATCCACATCTCTTAATCTCTTGAAATCTGTGATAAACACTATTAGTTCTGAAAAAGGATACCAAAACAGAGGTTAGTTGTGACAGGTGTGTTAGTTTAGTTGGTATGCATGTTACCTGTGTAGAAAATGCTTGCATCTTTTAAGCAATATAGAGGAATAAAACATGCAGGATCATTATTGTTACCAAATTCTTATAGATGCTTCTTATTCACCCATTTTTATATATTTCTCTGCCATAGCACCTTGGCAACAACTTTCTTAGAATGTTACAAATCCTCAGGATTCTAAATAACTTTTTCCTAACATATCAATAGTGGGTGAATTGTTGCCTTCTGAGGCTTACATTTGTGCTTCTATGAGAGGAAGGGATGTACAGGTATACTGAGGGCATCCTCTAAGTCAGCCCTGACTATAATCATTTAGCTAATTACAAACACAACTGCTACATTATTCATGATTGTAAGCAAACACAAATACTTTTCCTTCAGTCTGACAGAAATACTAGACTTGATCCCCTTGCTTTTGTGTCGATAATGATGTCTGAAAACTCAAGTATCTATCCACTTTCTAATATGATAGCACTAAAAAGAATGGTCGTAACACAGAAAGACCGTAACAACTATTTATCAAACCTAATTGATACAGTCTTTGTAGAATAATGAAGGCAAATATAATAAAATGTATAGGATATTATAACATATTTAACCCTATAGCCAATGCTTCCCAAGCAACTCATTTCTGGTATGACATAATCACACATTAGTATTAAAATTCCTCATCTATATCGATAAAACACTAAGCACACACTGTCACAGAAAGGCAAACCTTCTGATCACCAAGATCTTGTGCTGTCCGTAACAGTCCCTCTAAACTTTCCATCTGAGATGTGATTGTTTCCTGTACTTCCTGAAAACACTTCTGAGTACTATTTAAGAGCCTCAACAGCTGTTTGCTCTGATTAGGAGAAAGATCCTGGGCATGTTCAGAAATGAAGAACTGAACATCAAATGCTATGGAGTCCAGTTGTATCTTCATACAGCCAAGCTCTTTTGAATTGTTCTGTAAATAAAACAAGGGGAAATGACTGATCGTAAAGAAAGGTTCAGTGTTCATAAAGCATATTTCAGAGAGAAATAATACTATCCCTAGCTCAATGTTCAACTATGTTTTTGATGAAAAATTTAACCAAAAGAAAGAATTAGTCTAAAAACTTGTATTCCAAGACAAGACAACTGGCTGAGTTTTCGCTTGTTTTGCCTTCTTGATCAGGGGTTTATATATCAAGTTCCAAATAAGGATGGTGCTCAGTCTTCTCCTTATTTGCTTTCTTACTTTTTCACATCAGAGGACTGACTGACCATCAACACTGAACAGGTACTACTGGGGAGCCATTTGCCTAACTGGAGGAGCAGTTCTGCAAAAACTAGAAATGGGAGAATATCTACTGAAGGTATTTCCTGCCACTGGCTTTCTTGCCTTCCTCTGCAATCTAGAGTGACACCCCACTCTCCTCTCCACCTGCGGGCAAATTCTGCCCTCAGTTACACTCATGCAACCCTACTGAAGTCACTAAACACTCTGCAACCCTATTCAAACCCCAATTAAGTCATTGCCCATTTTACATTCCATATATACATTTGAACAGTTGGTTCTGTTCACGTCTTCACGGGTAGCACATGAAGAGGGTGTTTAGGAGGTACTTGAATTCATGGTTTTGGATTTTTCCCCACTTTTGTTTCTTTAAAGCACCCACCATAGCTGTTTTGCGAATGTACATTAAACTCATTGAAGAGATTGGAGTTTAAGCATAGGATGTAATTATAATAATTGGGATAGGTTGCAGTCCTGCATTACACATTCAGATGGGGCCAGATTTCTTACAATAGATGTAAGCAGAGCCAACATTACATTATCTTTTCTGATAATTAGTTACACTATTTTATCATTTAACATCAATGATACCTGCCTTGAGCAGTTGTAAGCTTTGCTTCACATTTTCTATATCACTAGTATTCACTGTCAGGTTGTTCACAGTTTTACTGTTTTCTGTGATCCAGTCTGAAAACTTCTGAAGTCTGCTTAGAAGTTCCTGATGCAATATTGAAAGCTTAGACTAGAAAGGAAAGTTACATATTTATTTACAGTATCATAGTCTAACCAGCCAAATCTGATATTAAATGAAAGAAAATCTGACACCTAATTTATGTTAAAATAAAACCAAACCAAAATATTTATTTTTAACTGAACTACTTTAAAGTAAAGTGAAGCAAGTACACACACAAAAAAATCATTTAATAGAAACATACCATTTCAGAGTCAACAGCAAAGACTATTTGTTTTGCACGCTTTGAAGACATATCACAGACCACAAAAAAGGCCTTCTGTAAATATTCATATGTTATTTTTAGCTCTTTAAGTTGTTCTTTGGGACCATCTTTGTGCAGAGACTTTAAAAACTCTTCTGTCAACTTCAGATCTTTTTTTAGAACAACAGCAAAAGCAGCCAGTCCTGATTCAAATGACTGCAAACAAAATATAAACAAGATGCATTAAATTTACTAAGAGAAACAGGTTTAAAAGTAAATTCATGTAATTGTATTTAAAATCTGAACCACATGATCTCTCTCTTTATATTAGGGCTTTCTATAGCATCCTGCACTGTATTATCTATGTGCTTCTTAGTACACCATAGAAATAAGAAATATATTATACTTACCTCTAATTGTTCAAGTTGGGTTTTTAGCATTTCCAAGTTGTTACTAATAGGCTGCTCATTATCTAAGTGGAATTTCATATCCTGAACCATTGCCAAATGTCCTCGCAGTTTCTCTGTATACTTTAAACACTGCTGTACTCCACTGAACATCTGAAAATAAGTTTTAACAATCAAAAAATGCTTTCTGAGCTAATAGAGAAACATAACATTTGTTTCCATTACAATTTGTTTTAAATTTACAATTGGAGTGTTTGATATGTGGGTTTTTTGTTTGTTTTGGTTTTGGTTTTGGTTTTGGTTTAGTAATGATCTCCAATATTTAAAAGGATGCATGCAACTCCTTTAACATAAAATGTGTAACTGTGCCAGTTGTTACTTACCATGCCTCCTGGGTTGTCTCCTGGGGCAGCTTCTTTCATTTGCAGAACATCCTCAGAAAAGCTTTTGGATGGACTGTCTGACTTCTCAGGCTTCTGGTTATTTTCCAAAATAATAGCTGTGCTGTGAACCAATGAATTCCCTCTGAGAGTTTCTGATCCAAATTCTGTTAGTTCTGTTGAGAAAAGAGTACCCAGCTCCTCTGCTTTGCTTACACACTCATCATCTGTGGTGATATCAGCAGTCTGTGAGATGGTAAGCAAGTCTTTTGCCAAATCAGTCATCAATTCCTCGAATCTGTATGAACTTTCATCTCCAGGTGGGATTTGGAAGATTTGTTCAAGTTGAGAAGTAATAAGTTTAGGAGCTGTAGCTTTTCTCTCTTGGTCTCTTTCATTCTGGGCTTCTTCACTTCTTGTTTCATATGGATTATCAGTCTTTTGGTTGCAGTGGTTTTGCTTCAATATATCAAGGAGGAGGTCAGGACTCCTGTTATCAGGCCAAGATAACTGAAGATTATCATAGTCCTTTTGATCTATGCACGATGGGGTAGCCATTAGTGTAGCGCTAATGTCATCACGTGTTTGCTTGATATTTGACTCACTGGAAGTCTCATTCCCCAAGTGTGTGCGACTAATCATTTTAAGTAAATTTTGCATTAAAAATTTTGTGTCAGAGTAATTTAAAGGTTCACCTTCCTGCTTGCAGAAAACATGGCCATCTTTCAATTTCTTTTTTAAAATATTCTTTAAGTCTTCAATTAGTGTGTCAGATACTTCAGGAGAATGTGATATACCCTCCTCTACTTGCAAGTCTTTGGGGAGCATCACTTCTTTGTGAAATGATTCTACAGGCTTTTCTTTCCTGACACCATTTTCAATTACATCAGTCTTGTTGGCTAAAATATTCTGTTCCATAATGTTTTTTACTCCATTATAACAAACCAGTGTTTCACATTTCCTCTGCACAATATTATCCAAGCTATCACCTATGTTATCCAAAGGTCTAGAAGAAAAGTCTGCTGCACCTCTATGGTTCCCAGAATGTCTGGTTTCAGCCCTGTCCTCTGACTCCTGGACATTCTCAGAACTTCCTTCTGTGTCAGCTTTCTTAAAGGCAAATTCATGACTAACTATCATGTCATTTTCTGAAGTGTCTTTAAGAACTTTATCAGTTTCTTGACAGATGATAGCCTCATTTTCTGTGGTAACATTTATTCCCTTTGATTTTACTGTAACTGTCAGGGGAGAGGATTGAGCATTAGAACTTAATTCGGTTGGATGCCCTGCTCCCATATCAATAACATAGTCAGGTATCACTAACTCTTTTCCATTCTGTATATAATTTTCACCAGTTTCACCTTCCTTAAGGTAACAAGAATCAGCCTTATTCAGTTCTGAACTATCTTTTGCTTTTATGCCTTTTGCACATTGTTTTAAATAAGCAGAAAGGTCAAACTCTTCCATAAATTCATCTGATTTCACTGTATCAAAGTCACTGTAATGTCCTGATTTAGCATCACTCGAGGCTTGTCCAACATTTACTTTTTCTTCATTTGAAACAGCAATTTCACAACCTGTTTTAATAGATCCATCAAATATTTCTCCAAGGCTTTCCATATGAATGGGACTTTTACTTAATTCCTGGATATGACTTTCCTTTATAATAGTCACCATGTTTATATTTTGTTTAGAAATGTCAATACCTATTTCTATTTGACCAAGTTCTTTATTTGTGACTGGGTGTACTAAGTCAGTAAGAGAACCTAGACTATCACTGTCATTCACATAAGGCACATGTCTGACTACTTTATTATCCATTTGGGATGAATTTACCTTAAGCAGTTCTATGCCAGTCACATTATTTGACATGTGCTTCACGAGTATATCTTCCTCTGTGTTCTGTCTTTGCTCATAATTTGAACATGGCACAGATATATTGTTCTCGTTTTTCGTTATGACATGAACTGGTAACAGATCTTCTGAAGGGAGGAAGTCTATTTGAGTCTGAATGTTTGCAGCAGCAGCTTCCTTAGCAATAGCAGATGGGGATGCACACGCAGATCCCTCCTGAATTATTGCAGGGTCTGTTGCCATGGTATCATTCATGCCAAGATCAGGCGTTAGAGTCGTATGCTGTGTGAGGTGACTTTCTTCACTGTTAGATAACAGCCATTCAGTGCCAATGATGCTTTCAGGTTGGATATTTTCAGTAATATCTTCAAACATATGTTTGCTTTCTACCAAATCCTCAGAAGCACTTTCAATTTCTTGCTGTCCTTCCTCTTTGGTTTTATCTGTAAGATCAAGACTTCCTTCTTCAGAAACATCAGATACATTTTTATGTTTTTTTAAATTGGATTTATCAGAGCATAGATTACTTTTTTGACTGTTGGAATCTAACTGCAAAATATTATCAACTGCCATGTGCTTTAAAGGAAGATAACCATCCAAGGCATCAATATTCTGATTACATTCATCACTATCTTCCATTTCTTTGGAAGGAGCAAAAAGCTGGACACCAACGTTTTTATTCTGACACTGTGAGTAATAAATATCCATTATTCCTTCTTCTTCTTCTTCTTCTTCATCATCATCATCGTCGTCAGTTCCATCATAACTATCACTATCATAATCCATATAATCATAATTTCCCTCCTCCTCCTGCATTCCTTCATGCTCATCCTCATTAGAGTCACTTTTTGCTTGCACTTCAGCTTCATGCAGCCTCAATAAGGGACTAAAGCCGCTCTCTTCACTTTCTTCACTCTCTCTCATGACTGGTAGTGTCTGCTCCTTCTCTTCCACCTTCCCTACACTTTCTGTCTCCTCTTCAGAGATGGCTTCCAACATTCCAGCACTTCCTGAGGCCATATTTATCATCTCAAAGGAATCTGTCTGTCTTACTTCATTAACGCTCAGGACACTATCTCCTGTGTTACTCACATCTTGAAAAGTGTTTAGTTCTTCCCTCACATTTACTAGCCCGTCTCTTTCTTCTTGGACACCTAAGGGTGTGTTGTCAGGCTCTGGGGTATCATCATCTTCAAGCTGAGAGGTACTGTAATCATCATCAATCTGAGGGGAGTCATAGGAATCATACCCATCAACCTGAGGAGTGTCATATGCATCGTCATCGTCATCATCAAGCTGAGGAGTGTCATAGGCATCGTCATCTTCATCATCAAGCTGAGGAGTGTCATAGGCATCGTCATCTTCATCATCAACCTGAGGAG
>NW_020664393.1:40249990-40280822 GCF_002925995.2 Terrapene triunguis | reverse complement strand
CTGAGGAGTGTCATAGGCATCGTCATCTTCATCATCAACCTGAGGAGTGTCATAGGCATCATCATCTTCATCATCAACCTGCTGCAAATAGTTATTTTCATACTGTGGGGTGCCATCACTCTCTCCCAGCAGCAGATCACCAGGTTTATTACTATTATCTCCCAGTAGTAACCTGCCATATATAGCATCGCTGTCCCCTAGAAGTAACCCATCATGCAGACTGATACTGTTTCCCAGAAGTGACCTGCCATGCATGCTGGTACTGTCTCCCAGCAATGCCCCCCCAGGTGTATCAGTAGTGTCTTCCAACAGAGCCCTATGATGCACATCGCTAGTGTCCTCCAGGGGTGGCCTGCCCTGCATGCCAGTACTGTCTCCCAGTGGTGACCTGCCATGTGTGTCAGTACTGTTTTTCAACAGAGGCACATCATTATTGTCTTCTGGAAGTAGTCCATCAGGCATATTGGTACAGTCCTGAAGGGATGGCCTGCCATACTCATTCTCTTTAGACTGTAGCATGCCATGCTTATGCTCATTACAAACAATTTGACTCACTAATTCTTTACCAGAAAGTTCTCCTAGAAGTCTGTTTTCAATATCTGTGTGGCTGAATGAATTGAGACTTCTCTGAACATCACATTTTTTCATATTGTTATCAGTTAACATACTCTTATCATCAGACTGCAAAATATGAGGGCCACACTTTGGATTGCTTTCTTGAACAGCACTGACTTCACTATTAACTGACAAATCATCTACACCCAAGGAATTTTCTAAAGTTTTAAAAGTCCTGCTTTCCCTACCCAGGATCTCTCTCCCATCAGGCATACTGGGTTTGTCTTGATCTATTCTTGAAATAAGATTTCCTGGTGAGTATTTTGGAAGATGCCTTTCTACATTTCCAGAGTTTGCTTGCTGATACACATGCTCACACCGTTCCATCTGTGTTCGTTCAGGATATTCTTGAAAACTTTTGAATGCATTCTCTTTCTCAGGGTTTTGAGTACTACCCACTATATTTCCAGTTTCTGCTTCAGGTTTAGACAACAAAGAATTCAATGTACATTCTGACTGTTCAAAATCATTAGCATTAAAGACATTTGCTCTACTGTGAAAATCATTTCTCTCTGAACATTTATCATTCTGAATATCTTCTTCAGGCTGTTTTAAGTTGCTGTCAGTAAAAGTATTCTGTACACCTGTATACTCATGCAGGACATTGCTTGTGAGATTATTAAACATGACATTGTCAGGTTGTTTCAGATCAGTTCTTTTTAAGTTTACATATGTGTTACTAAATCCTCCTTCTGTCACATCAGCACTGGAAGCAGAATCATCACCTTCCAACAACATGCTGACAGCTTCATCCAGGTCTCCATCATATAACAAAAGTCTTTGCCCTGTGTTTGCATCCATATAACTATTTATCATCAGATAAGACATGAATAATTTTTTAGTTTGCTCTACACTATGAGGCATTGGCTCTTCTGTACCTGAAATTTCTTGTTCCTGTTTATAGTCATGAAATGCAGATGGCTGGAATTCATAAGATGATAACCATCTTGCAGCATTTTTACAAGAGGACTCTAAATCCTCCATGTTAGGCATTTTATCAGGTAAAATTACATTGTTCAAAACAGATACAGTATTACCATCTATTACCCCTAACTGTGCGGCATTATCCAGACTGAGTACCTCACAGGTTTCAGGAATATAAATTGCAGCTATTTTCTGCCTGCCATTTAGTATTTTGCTTGCTAGTTCATTTGTTATCATCCCTTGATGTAAAGAAGTAGATATGGGGAATATTTCACCAGAATGAGGCCAAATGAGGCCAATGAAGCCTCTCTGTGCTTCTAGTACCAAGAGTGCACTGCTAGATGAGATTAAGCTGCACTGTATGGCTTCATCTACAGTTAAGCGTTTGGATGAATTTGAACATAATATCCCACCAGTCTGAATCTGATGAGTAAGAATACCACAAGCAGTGTCCTGATCAATCAACTCTTGTCTCATGGCTTCTTCCACAGTCATTCTGTGCCCTGAGTCAGGTTCGATTATACCTCCAGATAGTAGTTGAGCTCCCAGCAACCTGAACATGGTTTCACGGTCTATGAGACCTTCATGGGCTGCTCTCAAAATACTTATCTGCCTTCCACATTTTAGAGTTATTCTACCTCTTTCTTGTGGTCTTACAGGTAGAAGTCTTAACCCTGTTTCTTCTCTTATTATGCTTCTTTGAACCATCTCCTCCAGGGAAACCTTTTCTGCAGTGTTGGGGTCTATGAGATCTTTGCATGTGTCTTGCCTTTCCAAAAGCTTTGAAAATAAAGATGCAGAAACCAGGTCCCTCTGGAAAGCTTTGTGCAAAGTGAGTTGCTCCCCTGTAGCTGCCATAACTAGATATCCTCTGGAAAGCTGAATCTCAAGAATTTTAATGGCAAGAGTCTCTGGAATTAGACCTTGTTCTAAAGCAGCTACAGCTGGAAGATTTGTGACTGATGACTCTGAAATAATTTTCTTAGCATTATTTAATTCTTGTAGTTGCAGTAGAGTTTGTTCATCAATAAGTTCATGGACTTTTGCTTCTTCAAGATCAAAACATATTCCTAATTCTGGTGAAATTAGCCCAGATAAAATCAGCTGATTTTCAAGCAATCTAATGCCAGTTTCAGAGTCAATTAGACCTTTTAAAACAGACTGAAAGACTGAAAGGACTTCTCCAGTTGTTTGATCAATGATACCAGCAATAACTTTATCCACCTAAAAGGGAATATAAAGAATGCTTTTAAGTAATTTTATAATTGTACATATTAAACTTTTTTTTGCTTTTGAATACATATTAAGCACAAAATCATATACTTACCAGGACTGGGACAATGCTGTGAGTATTAGCAGCTCAAATGCGCAAGTGATCTATGTCAGTGTTTCAACAGCACACGATGTAATAAAAGATTTAAAATCAACATGCATCTGTGAATTGAAAATCTATGCTCTGCATACATAAATAGGGTTAGTGGAAGGCAGCAGAATAGATGATTATATAGTGAACAATAGGACATTTACCTGAAAGGCAAACTGTCATGCTCTAAGTGTCTGTGAAAGGTTAGAAGATTCAAAAATAGTATGTGATACAAAATGACCATGCTACTCATGTTTACAGCATACAGCACTTTTGCACAGACACCCAAACATATGGAATCGGATATTATAGAACCCAAATATTTCAACTAGTTTGCATAGAAAGTATGTAATCAGGTTGGCAACATTATTTTAAAATAATTATACAAGACATTGCTTCTACATGTAGATGCACACATACATTCACAATACCTTTATGATATAATTCCATATTTGAGATTTAGATTGGTTTATAAAAAATGTACTTGTCATACCTCATAACTATTTACTGTATGTGGTCCAACCATATACCCAATTGGAATTTAAAGAAAATCTAGAACACTATATATCTTCTGGGATATCTCTGGAGGAGTACATGGCAGAGATTAACCCATATTATTTTATGGTGTCATATTTTTGCAGCACACAAACTTATCTAGCAATCAGAGAGGATGGCTTTTAAAGAGAAGAGTTAAGAGATGGATGATTTGTTTATCTTTGTTCATGCAAGGCACATGGTATTAAGACTCTTCACGCAAGTTCTGATGAACAGAATGTTCATATGCACACGTAAGACTACATATATTATACAAATATATGGAAACTGCAGTCATTTGATTCAGGTTTCAGCTTATTGATACATACAATCAAATACAGTTTCTCCTTTCATTGTTAATATATTGTTCCACAATCATGCAATAAATCTCAAAAGAATAAAGTACTACAGCTAGAAACACAACAACAAAATTTTCTGTGCTATTACCTTTTCCTCCATCTTTTCATCACCTAAATTTTGTGCTCCCTGCAGTTGTTTCAAAGCTTCATTAGATAACAGGTTATAACCTTCTTGTAGGGACTTCACTTGTTTTTCCATTTCATTTCTCTCTCCATCCATCATTCTACCAAAAAAAAAAAAAAAAGATATGATTTTTATCAGATTTGAAAACTTCAGTAGGTGACAAGTTCTGCTTTTTCTGTTGGTTGTGAATTCTGTGTATGTGATCATACAAATTGAAACAGCAGAATAATCTAGCAAATCGAATGGTGAACTCGTTCTCAGAAGACATGGGTTTTATTCCTGGCTTAGCTACTGGCTTGCCGGGTGAATGTGAACAAGTAACTTCATTTCCCTGTGCCTCGGTTTCCCCATCTGTAACATGAGGGTAATGATAGTGACATCCTTTGCAAAGTGTATTGAGATCTATTGATGAAAAGTGCTAGATACTATAATTATTTTAGAAATGAGAGCAAAATCTGACTTGTGTTTTTGGGCCAATATTAGGACATATGATAAAAAAGTTGTATGAAAACATTCATCAAATACAGCTGAATAATTAATACATTTAAGTCAACTGCAAGTCAACTGGTGATCAGAAAATGAGGGAAATTAACTGAAAGATGCTTTTAGTGAATTATTCCCTCAGCTCTATTGTTTATGGTCTGTCAGCCAGTTTTCCATGCCTCTGACTGTTTACTGACCACCAGCCAAGGCAATGTGAATTCATTTTGATAGCAAGCACTCATGAGAACCATGGGAAATGCTTTACTAAAATCCAAGTATATTACATCTACTAATTTCAGTGATGGATGAAACAAACCTTCTCTATATAACTTATATGTTAGTTTGTTAATATTGTAAAGTGTTTTGAGGTCCTTCAAATGAAAGGTCCTGTATAAATATAAAAGTATTGTCATGTGTTGTGTCACCTAATCCAGGGAGCTCTTGTGAAGACTGGGCTTACAAATTTACCTCAATTGTGGGCTCAATTGCAAAAACTGTGAGAAAGTTCATGAAATGTCACAATAACCTATAACAACAAATATTAATAGGAAATGGGAAAAGGTACAGAACCAATTCAGAAAGACTAAAAAAAAAATGCCTACTGATATAATTCAAGGACGGTGTTAAAATCATGCCTAGTAAATAAGAAAAGTGAGGAACTGGAAACCAGTAAACCAGTGTGTCAGAAATTAGGCCTAATAGGTAGACAAAATAACAAGACGGTGAGCTATTCCACCTGTTGCACCTTTTTGCAGTCCTCCAAAAGAGACTTTAGGGAGAAAAATTGGCTACTGGAGAGAGCTTCACAATCATGGCTGCCACCCCCACAGTCTCCTAGGAAGCTGGACCTTCTTCATCCCAATCCTGAAAAATGTCCTGACAGACCAGGCCACAGAGAGGGAGCCAGATGATGACGCTCCCATTTCCACTGGCTATAACTAAATCCTAAAACACCATCTAGGATGCGAGACTATGTCACACATCCCTCCCCTCCTCCCCCCGTGTGTCTTTTTCCTTCCCCCACTTTATTTCTTCTCTTTCCTATCTCCTTCCTTTTGCCTTCTATCAAATAAAGAGTCTGGCATAGCCACCAAGGCTACATATTTTGAAACACTGCTGACAGCCTGTTACCAGAAAGAGGAAGCTAAAGAAATGCCCTAAACAGCCCAATGCTGGTACAAGTTTGCCAGGTCTTGGGAGAGGCTGATAAGACCCTGTGCTGTGGCTGTGTTTTTCCAGCAGTTAGGCTGCAAGTGAGAGTCAACATCAGAGACAGAAGCTGCATTTTCTCTCTGTAGCTCTAATAAAAGGTTAAACTGATTTTAATGATGTGTTTGCCATGGTACTAAGTAGACTTGGATCTCTATATACCAAACCTTGAATCTTGTTTAACACTGTTTAATAATTGGAGAGTGACTGGGTTATGTTAACACCTTTAATGCTTTGGGCCCCCTACTTCCATCTAAATTGATACAATCTTTTATACACCTAATCAAGTTCTCTTCACAATTACATTTACACTAAACAAAAAGAACAAATAGAATATTACCCACTATAACTGTAAGATGAGAATATCAGTCTGTTCCTTATAAGCAAATATGATGCAGTAATTTAGTTACAGTTATATTAACAAAATGCTGTGATAAAATTTAACATACTTGTCACTGTGTTTAGCCAAAAATGACTGTGTAGTCTGCAAAGCCTCAGATATTTGTTCTTTCTTGGTTGCTATTTCATCAGCGGAAATCTGAAAAATATACAATCAAAATTCAGTTCTCCACAGTGCATATGTCTGAAAAGAGAGAATAGAAAAGTAGATGTTAGCTTGTTATGTGCATTCTAATCTAAAAGGATAATTAAATAAACTAAACTAAGTCACAAAACATTCATATGATCCTGAGGCTGCTCATACGACCATCCAGCCAAGTCAGCCCCAGGAGAGGAGGGAAGCAGCATGCAATGAACAAGGGACTTCACAATTGGAAATTTATATTCACCTAAACCACTTTACACCCATTAACTGCAGTAAATATCTGAAACAAAGGCTCATTCCAGAGGATAGCGTGCAACCTGGTAGCTAAATATATTAAACTATATATTTAAACTATTGCTCCTCCCCCACCCCCTGGAAATTTTACAATTAACTGGGAGTGAAGCTTTTCAGGGTGCTGATTAAGGCGATTTCACCCTATATTTCTTACACTACACCCCAGTACAGATGACCAGGTGCTTTATTTTTATGTCTGACTTTATGAACATTATCAATGTGGCAATTGATAATGAAGCAAGTCAAAAACTATATCAGGTCTTTTAACACTAAAAACAGATAAAAGGTTGTGTAGCACAGTGTCTCTGACCAGAGTGGAGAGAGATTCTTGTTTTCTTACAACCATGTTATAATACTATACAGCAGGGTAGCTTACAAACTAGCAATTACAGGTTTATAATGAAATATCGTTATCTACACTGCTCCAGGAAACCATGTTAGCATAATGCTGATTCTAATCTGGATAGAGTCCAAGCTACTCACTGCCATGTTGAGAAGAAAGCATGTGGGAAGAACCATGCATTTCTTCACCAGTTCAGCATCTTGGTTTCCTTTAAAAGTTAGGGTTGGTTGCCAACAATAATATTTATAATTTTTCCACTGTTCCTATTACCCACTTATCACCTTCTTCTTGTGTACTGAATTAGCATTTCAACTTTAAGAGACTCTCCTTCAGAATAGCATGGATGGAGAGAAGCAGATATATGCAAGCCAACAAGAAAAGTAGGAACCTCTTAACTTTTAAGTGTACATGTTATTTCTGAAAAGTGATTAGAAGGCGGGGAGGGAATAGGAGACAGCTGGTGTAGTTAAAATGGTCTAGAGAACAGACCTGAGGTTTGCTCCCTCCCTTTTTTTCCCTGTATAAAAGCCATGAAGATACATTGGCTGCCATTAAATAGCCAATATTTGTCAACAGTTATCTAAGAGTGCTACCTGAGATACAAGAGTGGTTTCCTAATCTATGAATGGGCTAAAATGAGGTCTCTAGCAATTGTGTGGAAATTTTTAGCAAATCGTGATTTTTCAAAATGGTAGTCACCTGACTCATAAAGGGCCATGCCCAGCCCAGGATTGCTTCCATGATCACCAAAGGCTAAAGGGCTGCACAGATCACTCTCTATTTTAAAGCAGCACTTCTCCTTTTGAAGGAGAGAGGACTCACCTTGTATGGTAAATGGAGTACTTCAAGATGTGTCCCTCTAGGGGGGTGCTCCACATCAGGATATGCGCATGCCTGTGCACTCTGGATTGGAGGCATTTTGTCAGCAGTGTCCGCGCCTGTGCACTAGACACCCTCGTGCTCTGGCACAAGGGCATATAGGGAGGGGTGGATCCACCACCACTCCAGTTCCTTCTCAACCAAGAAACTCCAATAAGAGACTCTGAGACAGAGGGGAATGAGGGCAGGCAACGGAGCACCCATAGGGACACACATCTCGAATAATTCCAGTTACTGCACAAGTTGAGTACCCTCTCTTTCTTCAAGTGATGTCCCTATGGGTGTTCCATATCAGGAGACTTCCGAGCAGTACTTCCATCACAGAGGAGAGTGTTGAGGAGGTGGATTCAGCAAAGATTGTAGAACAGTGTCACCAAAAGCCACATCAGCTCTGGAAGCAATCACAAGAGAGTAGTGCTGGGAGACTGTATATATTGAAGACCAGGTGGCTTCTCTGCAGATCTCTGAGATAGGTTTGTTTCTCGGCAGGGCAAGAGAGGTAGACTGAACCCTGGTGAAATAAGCAATAACTCTTGGAGGTGGGTGATCCCTTGAGACTTTGTAGCAGGTTAAAATCCATCATGCAACCCATTTGAGTGGAAGTCACCTGTCCTTTTATGCACCCTGCACTAGAGATAAAAAGTCTGGATGAAGCCATAACGGACCTAGTCCTGTCTAGGTAAAAAGCAAGAGCTCTTCTTGCCCTTGGGCAAGTATGCTCTGTCTGTAGAGGAGTCCAGAGTAGCTCTGATGAAGTCTATTTGTTGGGTGGGCGTGACAGTAGACTTTTCCACACTGAAGAGATGGCCCAGTGAGTGGAACAGAGATAAGATCTTCTGGTTGCTGTCTGTGCTTCGAGGAATGACCAGCCTTTTGGGAGTCAATCATCCAGGTAGGGGTAAATGATTATTCCCATCTGATGAAGATGGGATGTGGCAGCCAACAGAACTTTGGTAAAGACCATTCGAGCAGTACAAAGGCTGAAAGGTACAACTCAATAGTGGTAGCGGTCTCTGTGCATCACAAAACATAGGAAACATCTGTGTGAAGGAGGCATGGCTATATGGAAATAAATTACCTGAAGGTCGAGGAAGGCAAACCAATCTCCCAGGTCCAGAGAGGGAATTATTGCTCCTAATGATCACTTCTAATTTTTGCTACCATTCTGAACTGTTAAGTGTGGACAAAGCTGTTTATTGTCCTGAGGTCCAGAATTGGTCTCCATCCCCCATTTTTCTTTGGAACCAGGAAATGTGTAATAAAATTCTTTCCTGACTAAGTCAGGTGGGACAGGCTTGATTGCCCCCAGTGTTAACAGGGACTGCACCTCGAGACTCTCATGAGAGGGGTCCCTGCAGAGAGAAGGAGGTGAGGAGGTAGAAGTAAGCTGAACTGGATGGAGTAATCTGTAAATATCACCTCCAAGATCCATCTCTCCTAGATGATGAGCTCTCAGGAAGGTAGGGAATGAGAGAGAGAGAGAGAGAGAGAGAGGCCCCACCAGGTGGAAGGGGGATACGTGAAGCATAAAATCTGGAACAGGAGAGTTTGTGACCCTTCATCAATGGGTCTAAATTGTCATTTCAAAGATACTGCCAACTGGAAGGTTGCAGTACAGGGCAGTCCTTTCTATGAGAACCTGGGCTTCTTCCTGAAGGGCTGAGCTGTTCTCATGAGCTGGTAGTTGACTGAGTGAGACCGTTGAGCCATCTGTGACCCACTGTACTTTTTCTTTGCCATAAGTGTAAACATGCCCAGAGATCGTAGCTTCACCCAGAATCCTTAAGAAAGTGAAGTGACCCATCCATAGCATTGCTGAATAACTTGGGTCCCTTGAAGGGTGGGACAATCAATCGTGTTTTGTAACTCACAGAGGATTGCAGACAAAAAGCTCTACACCTGATTACTGCTGCAGCCATCTAATCAGGGCTGAAGAGATGTCCTGGCAATTGTCTGGCCATTTGCTACGAGAGTTTGAACTTGTTTCCTCTGATCCTGGGGCGAGTGTTCAACAAACGGTGAAAATTTGGAATAGTTTGTAAAATTGTATTTCGTCAACAGGGTTTGGTAATTGGTTACTCTGAAGTGCGGTGTGGCAGAGGAGTACATTTTTCCATGCCAGAAGGTCCAGTCCTCTTTGTTTTTTATCAGAAGGAATGGAATGGAATCAATGTTGTCTATTCCGTTTGTTGACTACTTCCATGAGCAGAGAGTTGGGTGTAGGATGGGAAAAGAAATATTTTGATCCTTTGGGTGGGATGTAATACTTTTTGTCCAACCATTTACACATAGGCAGTGCAGTAGCTGGGGTTTGACACACAGTACGTGCCCAGGACAACAGAGCATCATTAATGGGCAGGGTGATTTTGCTCAGACAAGATGTGTGAAGGATGTCCAACAAGGAGTGTTGGGGTTCCTTCTCTTTCAATGGGATATATAGGATCTCCTCTATACACTTCATAAGGTCCAGAAAAGTCTTGAAATCATCAGCATAAGATGGTGAGGGAGGCATGACAGCCTCATTTGGTGAGGAAGAGGATTTGCGGGAAAGTGATGTTTCTTCCTCCGCAGCTCTTGCTCCTTTGTATGATTCCACTGTGTGGAGGGACCTGAGTGCACCATTTATTGCTCTTGATATAGCCTCTTATGAGATGGTACCCAGTAAAACTAATCACCATAAGGGGCCTATAGGTTCCAATACACCCATCTTGGTGGGGCATAAGGGAATGGGGCAAGACCCCACTGTTATACTTGCTAGGGTTGGGTGTACCCCTTGCTAGAGTGTACCCCGAGTGAAGGAGATTGAAAAGGGAAATCCTGTATAGATAGTTCAGAATCTGATGAGGAGACATCTCCTGTGCCAATTGGAGGGGCAAATGGTGTCAATACCAATGGTTAAGTTGGCACCAGGGCCCCAAAGGGGTCCCGTAAATGCATGGTTATCAGAGGCTGTTGATATGAAGGTACCAGATGGTGCTGAGTTGGGATTGGCTGGAAATGTGTCTGTGTACCCTCAAAGAGTTTATGAGGGACTGGAGGCCAAGATGGTACTGGAGGGCAAGACATCATTGAAAATGGTAGAAGAGGGTAAGTAGGCTCTGTCAGGTAGGCAGTACTGGTGGGGAGTGTGTCTCTATTCCTCAGCAATGGTGACTCAGATGCTCCAGGATCTGAACGTCCACATTAGTCAAAAGACTGGACAGTACCAGGGACTCTAGAGTAGGAAATATCGGGAGTCAGAATATCTGGAGGTACCATAGATGGTGCTGAAGTACAATCAGTACGTCCTTCACGTCTGGTTGCTGGAGATGGTATCGATGATTTCAGCCTGGCTCTGGAGTCCTTATGTATTGAAGCCATAGAGTTCAGTGCCAATGTAGGTACTGCTTAACATAGTTTACCAGACAGTTTCTTGGTATGCGGCATGGTCTTCTTAGCCAGTGCCATGATCTCCATAGCAGAGGGGATGGGAGCCTCAGCTGTATGCATAATGAGACGCAAGGTCTCCTGAGACCTAGATCGACTGGATGACTTTCCCTTTCTCGTTTCCTGTTCTGGGGAAGGGACCCTTCTCTTCTTTGATGGTTAAGATGGTTCTGAAGGGCACCCTGGGTCTTTGCTTACCATCACAATAGAGATGGTCACCAGAGCTCTGCGGATCTAGTGTACAGGGAGGGTGATTCAGATCCTGTTGGTGTCAGTGAGTGCTCCATTAACAAGGGTTTGAGCCTGTCCCCCATCAACGTATTAGACCTGCTCTTATACTCTGAGTAGCTCTTGAATTTGGAGGGGATGTGAGACAACTCAAGCCAGCTTTAATGTCCAACGCTGCCAGGGAAAGACCTATGGCAGGTTTGGCAGGGTTCAAAGCCTGGGTTCTTGGGCATAGCCAGCACTCAAGACCGTGGATCAAAGGCCCAAGAAAAACAAAGGCACAATTCAGGCCAAAGAAAGGGAGGTGGAACCCCCGCCCCCCCCCCTTTTAAGTGAAAATTGTGCTAAATAAAAGTAAAGAAAAGAATACTTAGAAAATACAGAAATGTTAGTGAGAGGTATAGCAAGGCACTAGGCTAGCTGGAGGACACCGCAATGCTCATCTCAAGCCGCAGGCAGCTGAGGGAGAACTGGAGTGGCAGCAGTTCCGCCTCTCACTATATGCCCTCATACCGGAGGACCAGGATGTCTAGGATGGAGGTATGGATCCACGGACATTGCTGATGAAAAATCTCTGATCCAGAGTGCACAGGCATGCACACATCTTGAAATGGAGCACCCATAGGGACACTACTCGAAAAAGAGCCAGCTACACACAATACCTTATGTGGCCACTTAAATGTGTCCCCTTCCCACTGGTAGAGTCTGACCTATACAATCAGAATTGCTTAGAAATATTACTCAGTGTCTCCCCCGGTGTCTTAACATGGTAAATGGGTTCCTCCTTTGCTAACTGACAGTCAAGCAAGGGAAAAAATGCAAATAAGTGAGGCAATCTGACCACCAAGTCTCACTCACAGAGCTCAGTATAGGGTAAAGGATCCCCGCAGACCCACTCTGTATCTCCTTTCCCTAAAATAGCACTCTTGCGGGAGGCAGGAATGAAGCCACCATCAACTGAAGAATCATGGGAGAGGAGACCTCCAGTGCTCAATGGATGAGAGTAGCTCTCACCTATTCCAATTCAAAGTACTTTTATTTTGTAAGAAAATGAAAACTGGTCTGGGATCCCATCCCTTCCCCCTCCCATTCCTTCTTTACTGGAGGTAGCATGGGTATTACTAGTGCTATAGTAACTCCTGCAAGATGAGGAAACAGACCCAGAATTGGATGTACATTGTGCAGAAGGCAGAGATCATTTATATAAGCTGTATACCCAGTTGGTTCTGTAGCTCCTAGGTTCAGAGTTGTGTTCCTTCTATATTAGTGGCCTTGTGCCCCGACTTTACCTCTGGATAGGTCAGCCTTCTGTAGTCAGAACATGTCACATTTTGGGATCTTCACATCCCAGAGGGCAGACTATATTTTTTTTCTTAAGAGTGCTGCAAAATATCTTGTTCTCTTAAATGTTTTCATATTTGTAAATGTATTTTATTAACATTTTAAAATATTTCCCTCAGAACCAAATGTGAAATTAAATCTTTCGAGTAGCACAAAAATATTTATGGAAACCTTTGCGCATATTAACCAGGACAAAGAACAACAACAGAAAAACAGTGGTGTTCTATCAAGAAATCTTTGAGTACCTGCTGCTTAGGCAAGTCTGCCTTTTCAGCCTTTTCTCTTTCTCCCTTGCTGAGGGTCTTGCTGATGTTTGACACCCATTTCAGTAAATCCCCAGCTTTCTCAACATGCTCTTTCTTTTCCTCTTCCATTGACTTCTGGGGGGTAATGTGCATCGTAAAAAATACATTTATTTAAACAGTTGAGATATTAAGTTGTCAGACCCACAAACTCTCAATCCTCTCATAATGCCACTATTACCACAAAAGCTACAATAGTTTGAGTAGTTTTATTTATTTATTTTACCTTATGCATTACTGTCACCTATATGAAAATATATATGTATATGCAATATAACTGGAGACATTAATAGAGGTAATTCCTCCAAGATAGTTGCACAGATTCTAAAATCGCTACGGTATATACATATTCACACACACACACACGAACCATTTTATAGACAGTACAGAAATAGATTAACCTCCCAGCCACTACTCAATAATTAAAATCTAAATAATGCTTGTAGTCAGAAAAGCTAAACATCTTTGAATTGCTGCCTTTGCATTAGTCTTATATGCCTATAGCCAGCACTGGGTATCACACTTCCGGAGTACACTGGGATAGGTTACTAAATTACATTTAGGAGGAAATACAGTGTTATTATAGTCTTCGAACCAAGATATACTGAAAAATAATCAGAAGAGTCACCATTTTGTCCGCAATAAATATATTATGAATTTGTAGTTTGTGTCAAATAGTATATGATTTTTAACCAGAGTTTTATAGTAGTTGGAAACTTTTCAGTACTTAAAAATGTGTTGAAACGCTTTCACTTATCACAAGAAAAAAGGAAAGAACATTTTAAAATGGTTTAAAAAACTAAGCACTTCATATCAATACATCTTATCTCGTACATACTGCAGCTGTATGAAAAACTAATTGCACTGATCCATGTTTTCTCTGAAATCAGTGGAAAATCATGTTGATGAGAAATTTAAACAATACCACTCCAGACTACAAATGTATGACCTAATTCTGCAAATGCTAAATATATGAGTAGCTTTATGCATGTGAGTAATCTTGTGTGCATAAGTGTTCCAAAGATTTAAGCCTAAATCTCTACACCACATTTTGATACCTTTGTAATATAAAATATTTGTTTTTTTAAGATTTAAGAGCAGTTTGAAATGCCAAATCAAGACATCATGGCTGGATGTAATATTATACACAAAACAGTTCCTATTTTGAAGTCAATTGGACTTTTGCCTAATGAAACCATGTAAACACTGCAGCACTTCACGCCTATTATGAACTTTATTCCTTTATGGTGTCTAACTTGTATAGTATGTTATCACTCTCACATGATTACACAATAGTATTAGTAGTTCCCCACCAACAGCCTAGTGATCAATGGGAGTCTTTACTGAATGGACTTTGGATCTGGCCCAAAAGTGAGTACCAAAATCACTGTTGGATTACGAAGCATAATAAAGACTAGAAATTCCTATCTTAATGGGCTCAGTTGCTTCTAATAATCGTAGCCCTGTGTGGCAATCAAAAATAGATTTTTCCAAGGCTTCTTTGTATGTTAACTTCTTCTTTGTTTTGGGGCATGTAATGGCTTTAACATGTGACTTGTCATCTTTCATTTTTGTAGCTGTGATAGCATCAATAATGCCATTCTTAATAGCATCTTCCATAGACAACCTGCAATGAGATTTTGGATCTATTAGTCCACCAGTCAAGTATTGATACTGCAGGCAGCGAATGCCTGTGTCTTTGTTCAGGATATTTACATTCATAGCTTCAATGGCTGATATAATTTTGTTTGTTACAGGATGAATGATCCCAGTAAAGACTAACTCACACTGTTGAATTTGCTTAGCACTTATTTCATCAATTAACTCCCTTTGCAAAGCTTCTGAAACACTGTATTTTTTCCCAGTAAATGGATCAATTATGCCTCCTGTACTGGCTTGAGCTTCAAGACACCTTATGGCAGTAATTCTATCGACCAAGTTTTTGCGTGAGGCTTTTAGAACTGTAATTCTTTCATTGGTGTCAGAAAGCCAGTATCCTGCAATAGGGCTGTTCAAATCTTTACATGGTCGTGAACTGCTCAGCAAAATATCACCAAACTCATTAGCTGTGATGAGGCCTTCCTTATATTTGTTGACTAATGTTCTGTCAATTGTACCCTGTGTTAATGCCTCTTCAATATTAAACTGTATTCCAGTTTTGAGATCTGTTAGCAAAAGAGAAGAGTTTCCACGGGAATCAAAACACGTAGACTCCTTCCACTGAAATTCCCATTCTAATAGCTCAAGATATGTACTTTTATCAATTAAATCCCTTTGATAAGCCTCATATGAAGTCATTTCTGTTCCAGTTTTGATGTCTACTACGGAAATCTTATGAACTTTTTCTGCTGATGGGCTAGTAATTTTTCTGTCCCCAACTGGAAGCAGAACACATTTGCTATCTACATCAAACACACAAATTTTCAGCAATTCATAGTAGTACATGGCTTGCCTATTATTTGGGTTTTGAAAACATTTTGCATTACTAGAAGGTTCATGTAAAAATTTTAAAATTGTGTTATTTAGCAAGCCTAGCTGCACTGCGACATCTGGAGGAATACGAACACTTCTTACAGGGTCAATAATTCCCCCACTTGCAACCTGGACTTCAAGAATATTTTTACCTTTTTGTCTTTCCAGGATTCTAGCTTCAATAGCTTGATACACTGATATGATTTTACCAGAACAATAATATCCTAAAACTGCTTTCTCTGCCTCAAGTAGTCTACCTTTGAATTCATTATCTACAAGTCCTCTAACAATTGAGTCATCGACAGAATATTTCTGACCTGTTGTGGGATCAATGATGAAACCCGTGGCAGCCTGGGCTTCTAAAAATGCTAATGCTAATGTTTTTTCAATTATTCTTTTCTTTGCTGCTAAAGCAAAAGAGATTATTTCTTTGCTGGATTCAATGTACAGCCCAGCTATAGCAGTAGGCTTAGTTAAAAACATTTCAAGACTTTTCTGAACCTCGTCAAATGACTTCTGCCCTGAATGGAGCTGTTCAACTGTGCTCCTGTCTAGAAGCTTCACTTCAACCAACTGCCTGGCAGTTACATCATGTCGGAGACCTTGAAATTTAAGATCATCTTCCTCAGCAGAATATTCGTAGTGAACCATATCAACATTCTTCATATTCTTGCCCTCTAAGAAAGAGCTAATCTTTGGAAAATCTTCTCCCCTTAAACCTTCAGATGTTTGGTATCCCTCAAACATCCTGTCTTCATTACCAAGATTCTTGTCATTTTCTTGTTTTAATGTTGTAACTTCAACAAGCACATCATATTGCTTGCTCTTCACTATCTGTAAACAGGAATTTTTTGACACAATGAGCAATAGAGCTGGAGAACGTAATTTGCACTTTACACAATTCAGTCCAAAGTCCACCACCAGAAGAATGCAATGGAGAAAGTGAACAGCAGAAATCATGAATAAGAAATTTTATTAGCCTGGATAGTACAGAATATAATTAACTAGATTTTTTTTTAAAAATTGTACACCTCAAATATTTATTTAAAAGGGATAGATTAATGGGAATGTGGCTGAAATGCAAGGTAGAAATTTTATTCTGTGCTTGTTATTACCTGCACTTATTGATATCACTCAATGCACTTTTAACCGTAACTGAGTATAACCATTGTATGTGAATTTCTATAATGTACATAAACCTTTAACAAATAAAAATATAGATTCAAATAATCCTATTGCAAATATTTGAGTATTTTAGTCTTTTTTGTATTCACAGATAAGCAGAAGAAGTCCCCATACACCAGAATAAAAAAAAGTATACAACAGAGAGCATAGAAGAGCAATACCACATTTTAAAGAATGGAACAGTAAAAACCAGCACCAGAGCAAGGCAAATGTCAACAAAACTTAGAGTATACCTCCAAAGGGTGCATGAGCTTTACTAGTCCCGTTCCATGTTTTTCTTCTTCATGCCAGGAAGTGTGAAGATTTTTATCTCTTAATTTGTCTATTTCTGATATTTTTGTCATAGGGTTTGTTTTATCAAAAGTTATCTGGAGCTGGGTGCTTGTCTGAGAAACAAACTCTGTAAAAGACTGTTGGCCTGTATCATCTTCTAGGGATTGGTTTGTTCTTGACAACTGGAGCTGTGCCTCTTTTAGTTCTGTATCATCAGCACCCAGGTGCAGCTTCTTTTCTCCTAATCGATCCATTTTAAACCCCGGAATGTTTATATCAACCTGTCTCTCCTGTTTCTGTCTTAACAACGAAGAAGTAGTTTTTGCACATGGATGAAGTTGTTCTAAATCTCTAGGTGAGGTTTCTCCCAGGTAATTAAACTCCCTTACCTTCTTCTCACAGTCCAATTTGAATATAGAATCTTTTATGTTATGATGTTGCTTAACTCCATTCTGAAACATTAGGAACTGGTGTTCACGTTCCGTCATTGGCACGTCCATATCCTGTTTTAGGATCTCCACCATACGCCTCTGTACCTCCAATTCCTCCTCAAGTTTCCGATATTTCTGAAAATAATCCATTTCAGCATGCTTTCCTTGTTGTAGTTGCTCACGACATTTCTGAAGTCTTTCTTGCAGATCTTCAATTTGCATCTTGTACAATTTAATATTCTCTTCAGCCATATTTTTTTCTTGCTGAAGAGTGACACATTCCAGTCTTATACCTGAAATGTCATTTTCAGTGATGCTATGGGATTCCAGTAGTTTTTCAACTTTTTTTCTAAATTCCTCTGCAGAATGTTTAAACCTAATGGACTCTTCCTGAAACAGAGCCATCTTTTTGCGTGCCATTTGTTCATCTAGGGTCTTTTGATGGAATTCATCCTGCAGCTTCTTCAGTTTACTATTTAGCTCTTGTATATGAGCTTGCTGTAGCTGTATTTTCTGCTCACTCAACCTCTTTTCAACAGTGAAAGCATTTAGTTGTGCATTTAGATTTTTAACCTCTATCTCAGTGTTCAGTTTGAAAGCACTCTGCTTATCACACTTCTGTTTAAATTCGCTGGCTAATGTTTTTGTTTTTATTAGGTCATCTTCTAGACTTTTGACTTTACTTATGAATTCTTGCTCGATTATTATCTGCTTGTGCAACTGTTCATTTGTGGTACGTAGCTGTTCTTTAAAACCATCTGCTAGGGTTTTTAAGGCATCATTTTTTCTCTGAATACTTTGTTTCTCCAGAATAATCCTCTCTGATTCAGACTGAATTTGTTGCATCATTATTTTGGTTTCAGTATTCGATCTGGTAAGCTCCTCGACCTTTTGTTTCAATGATTCTGCCAAACGATTGCTTTTGGCCAAATCATCTTTCACCATTTGAATCTTCTGTTGATTTTCATTCTCTGCTCTTGTCTTTTGAAGCAGCTGTTCCTGGATTTTTTTATACTGATCTTGCAGATTATTTGCTTCTCCTTTGCATGACTGTGTTCTTTGTTCTGCTATCAGCTTCTCTTTCTGGAGAGAGTTGATTTGTGAATTTAAATGCTGAACAGTGATTTCAATTTGTGTGTGGGATCTAGTCAATTCCTCTACTTCCCTCTTTAATTGCACCTTTTCCTGCTGAAGAGATTTCAGCTCTTCTTGATAATTTATTTTAATTTTCTTAAGATCTATGGCCTCTTGCATTACCTCTTCAGCTTTACCTGTGGTTTTGTGCAGCTGCCTATCGAGTTCTTTCAATTGTTGCAAATATCCCTGCTCTACCTGATCTTTTTGGTCCAACTCAATTTTCAGACATTTAAGTGTATTATTGGCATCATCTAATTTCTCTTTTAGTAAACGAGCCTTTTCTTCAGCTGATGCTTTTTGAAGTTCAAGATCATTCAGTTCGTATTTTAGATCTTTAATGTTTTTTTCAGCCTTTTTGTTGGCAACAGTCAGCTCATCTACCTGCTGTTTAAGCTCCTCTACTTTCTTTATTTCTTGTTTTTTCTGGAAACCTATCATTTCAGAGTCAACCCGATAATGCTTGTCTTGCACAGATGTGCAAGTTGACTGCATGCTTTCTCTTATTAAGGAATATCTGCCTTCAACTATTTGCCTTCTAGCTTCAGTTTTCTCTTTTTCTTGGGGCTTTTTTTCTGCTAGATTCCCTTGATACTCAAAATCTTGTTCCATTTGCTTTATTAGTTTCATAAGCTTTTCCTCTCCTTCTGTTTTTTTCCTCAGTTCTGCCATTAAAGCTTTTTTCTGCTGCTCTAAATCCTGAAGATTTGTGTCTTTCCTTCTCAGGTGCTCTTCAAGTTTTCTTCTAGTAGCAGTACTTTCCTCTATTTGAGTTCTAAAAGCTCTGAGGTTTTCTTCAACTATACTTCTTTGAGCCTCTGCCTGCAAGGTGAGCTGCCTTACATGTTCTAACTCCTGCTCTGCAGCTACTTTCTCTTTTGCAATACTCTCTAGCTCTATCTGATACCGCTTTGCCTCTTGCTCAGCCTTGGTTTTCTGAAAAGATATCTCTTCCACATACTTCTGCTGTTTCTTCAGCTCATCTTCTGCAGCTTCCTTTACTTTGGGGAGTTCCTGTTCTACATGGAACTTTTGTTTCTTCAATTCCTCTAACATCTTCTCAAGCTCATTTATCTTTCCCATAAGTTTTCTGTTCTCATCAATTGTTGACTTTTGTTGCTCCATCAGATCTGAATATGCTGCATGTGCTGACGCCGCCTCATTGTTTATAATCTATAAGAAAATTTAAAATATACAAATGTTTAAATCTGTTCTTTTTTAATATAGCATGTGAAATCTGTTGTATTATTTTCAAGACATAGTTGAAAATACTTACTAACATGTATTCGGCATGTCAATACAGTAGGATGAGCAGTTCCCACCACCATCACCTTCTCCTTATATAGTAAGCTTCAGACAAGAAACCATTAGTTCAAGATGAAAAAATCCTTCATAAAGGAATCCGCAAAGGGGAGAAATCCCAAAGAATCTCTCAGGAAGCACTTAACGGTTAGAAAAGTCAGACAGCCACTTGCATATGCTCTTGCTCAAAACAAATAGCTACAACAAGTAATGAACAAAACACAATATGCAAGGATCACACAGGTCAAGGAAGTTCAGCATTTCCAGTTTGGTTCAGTAGGAATTTAAAGCGTTTTATGTTTACAACAGACATAATACAACACAAATTTGGAAATCTCTCCAAGAAAAGAAACAATACATGAAGCTACACTCAGGATGTGTCCACACTAGGAAAAAAGGTGTTTTCTTACCAGGTGTTAGCTAACACGTGTTAACTAGGAGCTGGTAAACTCTTAATGAAGAGAGGGCAGTTAGTAGTTTCCACGCATAAGCAGATGGAGGTAGACACTAGGAGGGAGAAGAGGTTTCATCTCGACCTGCTAACGTGTTCAAACTACAATTGCCTTGTCTTCACTAGAATTTTATCATGTTAGCTAACTTGAGGTAAGAACACACCTTTCTTCCTAGTGAAAGCAAGGCCTACTGTGAGGTGAAAAGCAAGCAATTTTTCTAATAAACAGAAGGTTATTTTATTTTAACAGACTTGTCTGATTTCAGTTGCAATGAGACTACACTTACATATCTCAAGAAGTGCTAATGAAAAGGCAGCTTCATTCCCTCTTTTCCTCCTTCGCTTGGATGATTTTAAATAAACACTTAGGATAGGTATGCACTGAAAAAAAATAAAAAACAACCTGCAGCAGCAAGTTTCTGAGCCTGGATCAACTCAGGCTGTGGGGCTAAACACAACATTGTAGACGTTCGGGCTCAGGCTGGCACCTGGGCTCTGCAACCCCACAAAAGATGTGGGTCTCAGAACCCGAGTTCCAGCCCAAGCCTGAAATGCTACACTGCTATTTTTAGTCCCGCAGCATGAGCCCCACAGGCTTGAGTCTGTTGACCTAGGCTCTGATACTTGCTGCTGTGGGTCATTTATTGCAGTGCAGACATACCCTTACAGATGTTGGGATTAAACTGGATCAGCTTTGGAGCATCTCCTTTTATGCTGACAGTTACACAACAAACATATTAAATGTAAAGTGTTTTTAGACCATTAAAATTGAGAATCTGATTGCAGTTGCATCTAGGATCACAAATTAAGTTCTCTGTTATGCAATCTTGCGCTCTTTCTGATCAGCAATGTAAAGCATCAGCTGGGAGGTATACATTAGGATATTAAAATGTGATTACGTAAATTCAAAATTATTGAAAAAAATCAATTGTTTTGCCATCTCTGAATCGATACTGATTAATAGATTATTAATATATTAATTTTTAGTTATGCTCAATCAACTTTAAATCAGCTCCACTTTCAGATCTTTTTGTCCAAGATTCAAATATTGAGTTAGACTGATTTTTGAATGGCAATTATTTTTAATTAGAGTTTGATTTGCATTAAGAGGAAACCACTGGTACCTCAATATTTTTTCTGTTCTTTTTTCTCTTCATAACCCATGTCATTACTTTTTATTTGCTTTTCTTTTTCCCAGAATGGATGTTCAGTTTCTGTGTTTTCATATTTTACTGTCTGGAGCTTATAGTCTATTCCAGGTACCTTGGTGCTAGGATTTTTACCTTTACTCTGCATTTCTGCAACCAGCAATAAATCTTCATCCTCTACACTCTGTTTGTTCAAGCTGATGCCCGTATTGGCCAAACTATGAATCTTAATCTGTGTCAAATTCTCTTTATTTTCTCTACTGTCATTTCTAAATTGTGTTTTGCTAATTCAGTTTCTGAAAATGAGAAAATATTCTCTTCCCTTGGAATTATTTCTTTCATTGAACTGGCTATTTTTACATTTGTCTCCCCTAAATGTTGTGCCTCTAAATCTGGACCACTGTGTATTCCTGACTTTTCAGAATTTAATATAAGTGTTTCTGAAGCATTTTCTATACGCTGATTCTCTGTGGTATTTCCCTCAGAAAAACCAAACAGATATGCAATATTTGCTTGAACTATATTCTTTGCTTGAGTTGGATTTAGAGTTGATCTTTCTGGAAAGTTGTTTTCTGCTACAAAACAACTGTCATCCAAGGGGGCATTATGGAGTTTGTTTGCGTTCCCTTCACCTGCATCAGAAATGCTTGTCTTCCTCACAGGCTGCAAGTTCAGCTTTGTTGTCTTTTCACTTCCCTTGTACACTTTCATCTCTCTGGGGGTGCTTTCTTGCTTTACAGTTGATATAATTTCATCACTCTCTTGCAACTCATTGTCTTCAGAGTTTACGTTGTCACACACATTGTCACTACTTCCTTTGAGGCTATGATCTTTAGCATGTAGATTTTTAGCAAGCGGTCTCATTGAAAGATGTTCTTGTTGCCTGTTCGGGTTGGCATCCACAGCATACCTTCCAGTCTTTTGAATGACATCATCTCTCTTCATCATTAGCTTAAAGTTAGTTTCTGAATACACCCCAAGTTTCTCTTTTGTTGGAGCATCTTCCCTTGCTCTTCTTAAAACATGGTTTCCACTAATACTTCAGAAAACTTCTTTGGCTCTCCCCATTTCCTGTCTCATTCCATCAGCAATTGGTTGATTTCACGCCGCACCAGAATCGTCATTTATATTAACACTGACACAAATTTGACATGGAACTGGATATCCTTTTCCACCATTCTCTGTGTTTTGATGCTATTTACCAGAAAGGGTGGTTATTTCCTTTCTTGTATATAGCTGCTCTTCCCCATTATTTCTACCAGCACTTTCTTGACCATGAGGCTTCAATAGTTGCTTTGATGTTCCGTCCGTTATGATTTTATCACCTCTGTCAGTATCGAATTCTTTTATTTGAATTTCCACCTTCTCTCAGATTTACTATGAGAACTATCTTTCTGCAAATCTCTCGTCTATTGAATTTTCGCCTACTGTGTTTTTCTGTCTTTGTTCAACTGCTTCATCACATCCCAAAGGTTCAAAAACTTCAGCTATCATCATGGTTTTCTGGAATTCAGCTTCAGCAGGTAAACGCTGAGCTGACAGCACACAGGTTTAAATTTAGATTTTAAATTTCATAGACTTCATAGCAAGGGCCTTATTTTACCTTTCTTCTGTGCACCAAACTCTGAATGACATCACTCAGAATTCTTAACAAAGACAAGGATAGAATAAAGTCCTGAATGCCAGAGGAAGAGATTAGAAGTATAATCCCAGAAAAAAATGATGATTGTTTCTGCTTTGAAATAGAAAAGCTCCATGATACGCTACTTTGATTCCAAAAGGAAGCTTATTATATTGTTTTGCAATTAGAAAGCAACCTTACATTATCTACTAAGAAGTTATCAAGGAAGTAGAAGTCTGCATATGTTTTGCAAAAGACAGTCTTGAAGACACAGCTCGGAACAGACAAAAATGGTTTATAAAATTCAATTATTCTTGAGAAACGTGACACCAACCAGCCAAACCCGACAAATTTCTTCGTCTCTAGATATTTTTCTTTTTTGTTTTCATTTTTACCAGCAGTGTGAATTATACACATAAAGGCTACTTAGCATGTAAAAGTGATATCTCATGCAACGGATGCTACATGGTTAAAAAAAAAAAAAGATGCACACTTTTCATATTTATGTTATCAGTCTGTTCAGAGATATGCGACAGGAAGAACATGCAGCAAAGACAAAGCTGGCAGCAAGATTATTTAATATCCCTTTAAGGATCCAGGGTCTTGTCCAATGATTATGTAAATAAATATTAAAAATTAAAACTTGTTAAAATAACTCCAATCCTGTTTTACGTATTTTTTATACTGGACAAACCATACAGTATATTATTTGGCAGAAAAGCTATAAGGATACAGTGTATAAATTAAGACCCTATCATCCTTAAAGAGTAAATATATAATTGCTTTAGAAACACACGATATTTTTAAAGAAAGTAAAGAGTAGATAATATTCTTTGTTTAATTCTTTAAAGCATTGATTTAAACTATGTATTTCTGAACAAACAGTTTATAGTCTCAATTTATTCTTGTTAACGAGACCTCATGCTCACTGTGAAAAAAATTCATTTGCCTCAAAGAATCAATGCAGAAGAATGACAAAAGAAAAAAGAAGCCTAAACATTTAAAAGTCATTGAAGCAAACTTAAGGAATTAGTGAAGGGGTTATTGCACTCCCCTATTTAAATAAAAAATTCCTTATCCATTAAAAGCAAGCTAGTGTGCACACCGCAGGTGAAATTCAACCCTGTGCAGAGGGATAACGGAAGACCTAAGCACCGCTTAGGTCCTACTTAAGCACAGTAACTAGGACTTAAATAGGACATTAATAGTGCATGGGAGTTGGGCTGGTTCTCTGCACAGGGGCAAATTTCAGCTTGCATTTGTAAGTACAGCATATATCCAGCCCTAATATACACACCAAATAAATACAGTCCACATTCCAAATATCCAATGTGGTTTTTGTTGTAAAAATAAAACTTCAAATGAAACGTTCAAAAATTAAAAAGCAAGTATTGTCTATCTATGAATATAGATGATGAATTATGATTTATAAAGATGGACGGCTTGTGGTAGAAATTTAGGTTATTTGCTTTACAGAACTATACTTTAATATTTTCCTTGTTTTTTAGAAATAAAAAAGTATAAAGAAATGTTTTACTCAAAGGGACCAAACACCGCCAGCTAATTTGTGCCAGGTCTTAAGTAAAACTGTCCCAGTGCATTATAATTTCTCCTGTCCTGTAGATAATTTCCTTCTCTGCAGAATTCAGTGAATCACAGTGGGTCCCTGTAATGTGACCCTCCCATCTGGAAGGACTGATGGAATGTGAGGACTTTGCAAATATACATCAGTGCTTATAAGAATGATAGGCGCACAGTCCAATATCCATATATTCCCATGTTTGTGCAGTATATAAGAAATTTCAGTTCTTAGTATTTCCAGCTAAAATTATGATCCAAGTCCAATAGTTGTTTTATTGCCCCCAACAAAATAGTTTCTGTTTTCCTGTGACCTACCTCCTCTTCTTCTAGTCTTTTCAAAGAGTCACCAGCAAATTTAATATACTGGGTCATCAGGGTCACCAAGGCAGTATAGCGTGTTCGTAAATCCATGAACTGCATAGAAACAAAAGAGGAAAAGGGAAGGGGAAAATGGTAGCACTCACAGTGACTTCGAATGCATTAAATAATGTCCAAGAACTACTTCTAGACTTAAACTGGCCTTTAGGAAAGTTATATATGGCACAGAGCTCATAAGACAAATCTTGATCTTGGTTTAAGGGACACAATAGTCATAAAGAACCACATAAACAGGCTGTCCACAGGACCAACTGATCCTAAGAATGGTCAGCCTGGTATGTAAGAGGCTGAATGGAAGTGACCTGTATCTGCTAGGTATGTAACTGGTGTGGTGAAACTCGGGGGGGGAATATGAGGAAAAGAAACTCAAGGAAATAATCTTCCTACTCACAAAGATCCTAACTCATCTGGTACTGGAGTTACTGTAGCACTAGAGTGGAATTTTCAAAAGTACCAAAGTAACTTGAATGACATTTGTGCTCCTATGTCATCCTGGGGCTTTGGAAAATTCCACCCCCTAGAGCTGTAGTATCCCCAATGGTGCTCCAGCCTGAGTGAGAGGACCTAAGGTCCCTATCTTATGTTGGAGGGGCTTCAAAATCTTAACCCCTTGATAGCTGGATGGATAGACGGAGTATCATTATCCCTATAAGCCTAGGTCTTTGTTTCTGGCTGTCATATCCTCTTTCAGAATTGTCAGCTAGAGAGAGTCACTTCAGGGCCAAACTGCCCCATTCACTCTTGTACTCTCTCAGTCCTCTGGGGATAAAATTGCACCTTTGCGTGCACAAATAGGCTGCAGAGAGGCACTGCCTCTGAATCTGCTACAACAGTGACTTGTGGCACCACAGTGATGGTGAAAGCGCCCCCTGGGGTGGCAGCCTGAGACATGATCTGGCCCACTGTATTAATAAACAGTTTTATTTTTCTCTGTTTTCTATGTTTCTCATCCAAGTTTTTCATGGGCATTTTAACTGTTAATCAACACCAACATCCAGATATAAAACCAGATACTGTGAAATGTATAACATTCATGTCAGGGTTTGTCTATGTACAGTAAGGATCATGTGTGAGGTTACTATATTTAATTATTAATAAATCCCAGTCTTGCATTTCCTCCACTCTACAACAGGCTGCTAAATGAATGTACATTTCCCTGTCAAAGAACATCCAGCTACCTCTTGTATAATGAAGTCAGATGAGCTCTGCATTCTCCGGCGTTTCACTGGGGATTTTTGTTGTGAGTCAACCATAGCCCTATATGTCATTGTCTGCAGTTCATAATCCTGTAAAAATAATGCAGTCAGAAAAGTTATCAGCACTCTCTATCAAATTGACATTGAATAAAGTATTTATAATGCAATTTAGCAGCAAAGCACCATTGCTTAAATGTTGTATCCATTGTACAATACCAGCATACATGTAAAGGACACATTATCAAATTAAACTGTATTATCTGTGTATAATCTTTCTTACCTTTACTGAAGCTGAGTATTGCTCTGAATATTTCTGGCATTCATCTATTTTATTTTGTTTCATTTCAATTTCAGAAACCAGCATCTGTAAAATATATGTGTATATCTTCAGCATAATAATAATAATAATAATAATAATAATGACTCTTTTCTCTCCCTTTGTTATGGCTGATAAGTATTATTATGATAAGAATTTCTAAATTGCCCACCATCATACTATTTATAGCACTGCTTGCATTTCAGTGTTGTATAGCTAGTTGGAATCCTGGGTCCTGATCTAAATCCTAGAAAGTCAATAGAAAGACTCCTATTGAGTTCCATGTGAGTTAGATCCAGCTCAGCATGAGTACTGCTGGTAGAATACTGTAAAAACAGTGCCTGCATCCTGGCCAACACACTGGGGACTGAACTGGAGACCTGCAGGGCTAAAAGCTGCTACATTTTTAGCTAAAGAGACAGGTTCTTTAATGAGGGCTGTCACAGACTCACTTCCTCGGTGGATCAGGCACAGAGTGGGACCTGAAATACACACTATCAGGGGATTACATAAACATTTGGATGACACCCAAACAGTTGTTTGACTGTGGCATGTTCATACCCCTTTATTATTCACTATTATCGAACATTCATGCAAAGTGGTTCTGTTTGCCTAACATTTAGGGAATGGCTGTCCTTCCTGGGCTCAATCCTGTAAGGTGCTGAGCACTCTGGTGCCAATCCAGTAAAGCACTGCAGCACTCCCTTAACTGTCAGCACACAAGCAGTCCTATTGAAGACTTTGTGTGAATATTTTCATGGACACAATAATCATGAGTAGCACTGAATCACACTTTACATTTAAAATTATGGCGTTATAGAGGAAGGATGGCCCAGAGGTTAGGACACTAGCCTAGGAGTTGGAGAGCCCGCTTTGCCACAGACTTCCTGCATGATGTTGGGCAAGTCATTTTGTCTCTCTGTGCCTCAGACCCTCATCTGTAAATAAGATTAACAGCACTTCCCAACCTCAAAGAGATGTTGTGAAGATAAAAGACTGGCGTGCTCGGTTACTACAGTAATAGGGGTCATAGAGATATCTGAGATAGCTAAAGGGCGATTGACATCACTGCTTTAAATATTAAATATTTTTGCTTTTGTTAGTAAAGCCCCATTAGTTTTTTATATTTTTGGGGAATTTCATTTTATCCATGCGAAGAGGTGCGGGAGAGGGGTCCTGCCCGGCGGGGAATGGGAGACCCTGGAGGGGGGAAGGTTGTTGTACAGTGAGCCTGCCCCACACTCACCCAGTAGCAGGCGGTTCCTGTTCATGGGTCTGGGCTCAGCACCCTGCTCCAGGTGTTCTGATATAGCACTTGGCACTTCCCCTCCATCATGATGACAGAGGGGCGGCCAGACCAAATTTGCACAAGTGATATCGTGACACTGTACACTACACAACTGGAGCAGGGAGCTGGGCCCAGACCTGAGGGACGGGAGCCTCTGCTGTGAGGTGATTTTTTTCATTTCATTTTGGTTTATACTTTGTTTTGTTTTATTTTGTCATATTTTGTATTTTCAATAATCACAGGGCTCCAGTTATTAGTTTCTATACTTTTCCCCAGGGTGGGATTCCCTTTTTGTACCTTTTGCTGGTTCAGCTGTTTAGCCAAAGCTTTGCTGTTTTCTGGTTGGTTTTCTTGAATCTTTCGCTGAGTATCTTCCACTTTCTGAATCCAGGTATCCAGTGTATGGTAAGTATCTTTGTAGTATTTCAGAGATTTACTGATACCCTCTAAGTCACGCAACCTGGTTTAATTTGAGAACAGGAGATATGATTGGGGAGAAGGTACTGTAAAAAATGATGTAAGTAAGTCAACATAACCTTAAAGGTATCAGGTGTCCTAGCTCCATCTATCATCATAATAGGAAATTTAATACTTTTTACTAAAATATATTAATGGCAGTTTCTACCACTGAGATCCCCAGCTTAATGACAGTCCATAAAGATTAAAGAGGATTTTCACACTAGAGCACCCTCGGAAGAGGGAAAGAACATTTATACTAGAAAAAATTGACTATGGGTCAAACCTTCAATCGGGTTTGGTGTTCAGGGAAGGTCCAGTCATAGCAGAAACACTGCACGTTTCCTAAATTAATGAGCCCAGGAGCAGAAAGGCCATGCACTAGACACAACATTCCCCAGCACACTGTGGAGGAGGCCTCTGCAGAAGCAATTTTCACTGCCATGCAGAAGGACGAGAAGTGGGTGTGTTTTAGGTGTGACCAGTGGGTTTGGTTCTGAGCATGAGACAAGGGGGCCAAAATCTGCACTGAAGGAGACCAGCAGACCACGTCCTCTACTCCTCCCAAGCGAAGTAGGAGTTGGCACAAAGGCAAAGTCTTTAGATGTCCAAAAATGCTAATATCAATCATCCTCTTTGGGTAAATCCCTCTTTAAACCGTATGATTCTGGAAACTATTGAAAACCCACTCAAGTTTGTGGGCCTGCCATTTAAATCAATCAGGCACAGAGAGTGAAGTGGAAACTGGTTAAGACTCTTCTACTCTGCAGTTAAATGGAGCAGAGGGGCAGACAAAGGCAAGCTGTGTTATTTCCTGCGAACTGATTCTGGAGTCTACAGAGTGCTTGAGATTCATCTGCTGTAGTCCTAACAATGTGCCTAAAAACCATACAAATATAGCAACCAAAGAGAGAGCAGAGATGTAGGTTCAGAGCAATCTGCCTGTCTGTAACCCTATATTTAACAACTCTGGTATTCTGGTTTGTAATACCTACTTTTGAATCTGCCTTACTTTCAATAATGCTAAGGACATGCTCTGTGCATGTATGTGTATGAAACAGAGTGAGTGTGACAGAGGAATTATATTTTGGTATACATATAAACAAATAACAGGGTAAACAAAATAACAATAAATGGTGGGGAAAAAAGAAAAGGAAAGATGTTTAATTGGAACCAATATTTACAAACGTATGTGTATAGTGAGTATCACTGTCAAACGGTTAGGAAGTAGGAGGGTGAACATTTCCAGAAAACAGTCTGTTTACTGCCACAAATTGCAACTACCACAAGCTGTCATGTTTACACTAGAACTCACTGTGTGTTAACAATAATCTGTCAGCATATTCCACACAGATGTCATGTGAGGAGAGTGTTAGGTTCATGTTTGCCCTGTGAGCAGATAGGGACACTTAAGCTTCTCAGAAAGCTACTGTTTTGTCATTTAAATCATATCACTTTGTTTACACATGGCCTACTAGAAAATGAAAAAATTAAGAGTGAAATGTAAAGATACATACACTGCAGCTTAATTTCAGGCAAAAAAGACTACACACTCCAATTGCATGTTTCTTATACTGAAAAACAGAAGGTAAGGGCCCTTCCCCATAGTTTCTGTGAAAGCCAGTAGCTTAAAGGCTAATAATCATACTGGCATTCAAACTGTTTTCTTTGACTAGACAGCATTTTTGATCAGGTCTTACCAACCACTTTAGTTTCTGGTAATCAGAGGTAGAAGCAATAAAATTAATTAATTATATTGGATTAGTTGACTGATTATCAGTTCCTGCATGGATTGGACTGAGAACATAAGATTGGCCATACTGGGTCAGACCAAAGGTCCATCTAGCCCAGTATCCTGTCTTCCGACAGTGGCCAATTGCCAGGTGCCCCATAGGGAATTAACAGAACTGGTAATCATAAAGCAATCCATTCCCTGTTGCTCATTCCAAGCTTCTTGCAAACAGAACCTAGGGACACCATCCCTGCCCATCCTGGCTAATAGCCATTGATGGACCTATCCTCCATGAATTTATGTAGTTCTTTTTTGAACTGGTGGAACAACCTAAAGACATCTGTTTTTAAGAGGGGAGAAATATGAAAGTTTGCAGTGTACAGCATTATTTCATATAAACAGCAGTATTCTGATACTTCTCTTCAGGGATTCCAGGGTCATAAACGAAATAATGTTGTTCTGCCTCAATTTGTCCTTAGCTCTAGGGAGATAGAATTAAAGAGAATGAAAACGAAAGGATATGAGGTTGGTTGGGAAAGCATTAAGATGTGAACTTCTTCCCTGTGAGAACAATGGATAAGCGCATTCCAGAATACTGTGTGTGGGTGTGTGTATAATATATATATGACATACACACAATATTATTTGTCTGTGTGTGCGTGTACATGTGTACAAAAATATTTGAGTAATATTATCCACGGACATCACCAAAATCTAATCAAAGAGTCACATTTCATAGAACAAATGAACTTGAGTTGTATCATGATATTGCATGAACATAATAGAAGGTCAACAGGACATACTCCAGGGGCAAATTACTGGTTCTTGGCCAAATCCTGAAGTCCTGATTTCAGTTCTTATGGAGACAAAATTATCACTGAAGTCAATGGGAGTTAAGGA
>NW_020664393.1:40141023-40249980 GCF_002925995.2 Terrapene triunguis | reverse complement strand
GTTCTTATGGAGACAAAATTATCACTGAAGTCAATGGGAGTTAAGGACGAAGGACTTGAGGTCTTAGGCCCAATGTTCTTTATCAAGAAGTAAATATAAATCAGACCAGCAACTCACAAGTGAAGGTTATCTCATCAGTCCTACCTATCAGTACTAACTATGGGGGCAGCAGAAAGCATTACCATAAGACAGGAGGCCCTGTTTTGCAGGCATTTTTGCTAGGGGAAAAGGGCAGCATATCTGTGCTGTATCTGGCTAACTACTAAGTGTTATGGTAAAGCCCATATAGCATAGTGTTAAACTGAAGATGTTACACACACTTAAAGCTGTGGCTCTTTTTATCACTGTGTGGAAAAAACTGCAGGGGATCATGTGAACAATGGCAGCAGCACCGAAAAGCTAAGTATCCGCCATGTTAGCAAGTTTCCTGACTAGTTAGAAATGCTTTTCGACCAACTATAATGTTCATTTCTTATTGCTTAAGCAGAAGATAAATTAGCTAAGAAACAACATCAATAGCCTAAAAGATGTTTTGAACACACTACAACATGAAGTGGTACGAACCGGTTTTCAATCTGAGAATGAACATTTTGCCATCTCTCAGACAGCTGATCAGCTTTCTCTTTATGCCAGTCAAAGTCAAGATCTCGTTCCTTATGCGTTTTAAACATTTGATCACTGATCGCCTTGGCTTTCTGCAGTTCATCTTCTAAGGCATGGAATACCTCTCTTTTCTCATCCACTTCAGACCTCCATTGCTAGTATGTAATAAATGATAAGTAAACAAAAATTGTAGCACTGTGTGTGTAAATCAACCCATTGCATATCCAATTTTTTCTGGTTGTTCAGACTGCTCCAATACCAAAATGCCTATGAAATAGCCATGAACTGAAAATGCCCACACAAATCAAGCACATGGCTTGTAAGTTAGCAAGCTAATATTTGTCTAATAAACTACAGAGGGCACCTTAAAAATCTTCCAATTGTAAAATAATATTACCTCACTGCTTGAAGTACTTAAATGGGAAATATAAGGGGCTGTACAAATACTGAAGGAAGCTTTTCTATTTATTTAAGGAAGTGGCAAGGTTTTTAGGGCAGCCCATCTTAATGTTGCCTGGAATCTTCCGATAAAAGACAAAAGTAACTAACTCTCTTGTTGCTGCAGTCACACATCTTTGGAGCCTCAGATATTCCAAGACACTTCCACGTGCAGAGAGAAACACTGCATAGTGAGGTTCATTAGCACTCTTGTTTTGCATGTTATGTGCACAGCTCATACTCACATTTCCAGAGTTATATGTGTATGCAAAATGCAAACTTCTATAAGTGTAAAGTGTCTGTGACAATTATTTTAACCTACTAAATAATACATTTATTTTCTTATCCTGATTGCCAAAAGGATACAGATTTGTCTAATATAGCAACCTTAAAATTTAGTCTGCTTAAAAGTAGACAAGAAGTCTTTGGCTGCACCACAAATGTAGTCTAACCAAGGGGCTATTATAAAAAGACAATTATTTTACTATACATTATTTTATGATTTACCTATAAAGAAAAAATAGAAAACTCATACCTTTAATGTACCCATAAGGTTCTCAATATTATTCTTGTCAGCAGTGACTGCTTCTTCTTCACACAGTTTAGTCTCATAAAGTTTTACTAGCGCTTCTGCTCCTTGAGTGTTTTTCAGCACCAAATTTACAGTTTTTAACCTGAAACAGTAACCTCTTGTTAACTAATCATGTATTGATAATATTCAAACTGCTCACGTTTTTCAGTCTTGCCGTGTGATATGAGATAACTAGTAATCCTTTTTTTACATTGTAATGACTTCAATAACTCTCTTACCCTTGATCAGTATTATTCATATTTATAACTTTACTGTTTTTTCTATGTACTTTCATTTGGGGCAAAACAGGTGTACATTGAACCGCAGCAAGTGCGAAATGATCGTTTATTACATACTTTTCTATGTAAATGGAAGACATGGAGTAAACTTGATTCATATTCTGAATGATGATGTTGAGCTCAGAACGGAGGGTGGGGACGGAAGGTGAACCAGCAGCTTGACTGAAAAACTCTTCACATTTATCTGTAATCATTCCCAAATCATCCTTGAGTCGATCCAGATCTTTCTTTAGCTTCTATAAAATGGAAGGTAATTGACAGTGTTTATTTATTCTACATCAGCCTGACAGTGTTCATATATCCTAATATTTTTTATTTCTGTGCTCTTTGTTGAAAAAGTGAGGAATGTATCTGCAGCATAGAAAGACTGAAGACTGGCTATTGATTAGTCCCTTTACCTCCACTGATATATGAGAAAATCACTTAGTCACCCCCACCCTTCTGAGCTGAACCATAATATGCAAGGATCTGGGTCCGTTTGTTTCAAGAGAAAACTATTCATTTTGGAAAACCGCCACTTCCTAGCTGAACCATTCTTTCCCAAAGGCTCACCTCTTGTTCCGAGATCCTAAACACACTTTCATGTAGGTCATCCCTCTCCAGTGGAGTCCGAATCTGTCGGATCAAACGGTCCTCACAGTTCTCCAAGCGAAGTCTGATGTTTCTGACTTCTGAGATATACAGATTGTAAATGGATTCCTCCTGCTCCTCTGTTGAAGTAAACAAAGGCACTGTTTAGGAAATAAATCTAAATTGCCATGCCATATTTCTCTTCCTACTAACAATGGGTTTTGTAATACCTCAAAATATTACAGCTCTTTCAGGGATTGATTCAACTCCCAGAAAAGCCAATAGGAATTTACTTTAATGGGAATTGGATCAAACCCTTAGTCCTTAGCTGCTACTAGAACATCTCCTTGCACTTCCAAAATTAATGTCTATCAGATTCATAGATTCCAAGGCCAGAAGGGACCACTGTGATCATCTAGTCTGACCTCCTATATAACATAATCTATACAACTTCCCCAAAATAATTCCTATAACACAACTTTTAGAAAAACATCCACCTTGATTTAAAAATTGTCAGTGATGAAGAATCCATCACAAACCTTGGTAAATTATTCCAATGGTTAATTACACTCATTGTTCAAAATTTGCACCTTATTTCCAGTCTGAATTTTCCTAGCTTCAACTTCCCGCCATTGGATCATGTTATACCTTTCTCTGCTAGATTGAAGAGCCAATTATTAAATATTTATTCCCATGTAAATATTTATGGATTATAATTAAGTCACCCCTTAACCTCCTCTGTTAATTTAAACAGATTGAGCTCCTTGAGTCTATCACTATAAGGCATGTTTTCTAATCCTTTAATCATTCTCATGGCTCTTCTCTGAACCCTCTCCCCAATTTATCAACATCCTTCTTGAATTGTGGGCACCAGAACTGGGCACAGTATTTCACCAGCAGTTGCACTAGTGCCAAATATAAAGGTAAAATAACCTCTCTACTCCTACTCAAGATTCCCCTGTTTATGCATCCCAGGATTGCATTAGCTCTTTTGGTCACATAGCTCAGATTCAGCTGATTATCTACCACAACCCGCAAATCGTTTTCAGAGTCACTTCTTCCTGGGATACAGCCCAGTTCCAATAAGTATAGCCTACATTCTTTGTTCCTAGATGTAGACGTTTACATGTAGCCATATTGAAACACATATTGTTTGCTTTCGTATTGCTTGCATATTGTTTACCAAATGATGCAGATTGTGCTGAATCAGTGACCTGTCCTCTTCATTATTCACCGCTCCAGCAATTTTTGTGTCAGCTGCAAACTTTACCAGCGATGATTTTTTGTTTTCCTCCAGGTCATTTATAACTATGTTAAACAGTGTACGGCCAAAACCCGATCCCTGAGGGACCCCACTGAAAACAGACCTGCTCAATGATGATTCCCCATTTTCAATCGTCAGGGCTACCATCATCCCCTTTGCATGCACACTGGTGAAGTGAATGACTTTACTTCTTCCAGCCAGGTGATTTCATTACTGCTATTGTAGCTAACCTCTAGTGGATTTCTTTTTCATCGCGGTGACAGGGATACAGTAAAGGGCTGGAGGACTTGGGCTAGCCAACCCTGATTACAGAACAAGTCACACCTGAGATCAGGATGAATGCCCTAGAGAAAGCAGCAGGAGGCTGCAATGAAGGGAGGAAGCTCAGGAAACTGTAGAAAAACTGCAGTGTGAAGAGCTCCTGCACGGAAGACGCTGATACCAAGGGAGCTGTGACAGCAGGATCCCAGGGAGCAGTCAGCTCCTGTGAGAAAACCTGAATGGCGTTTGAACTTAGACGTTTGGGGACCTAGTGGCTAGTACCAGAAGGCTAAGATCCAGCTAGAAAAAGCTGGAAGGATAGGCTATGAGAACAGACTGGGACAGAAAAAGAACTCCACCAGAGACAGAAGACACCAGAACTAAGAATGGATTTTTATGTCGTGATGGACTTTATTTTGGGACTCTGAGGACTGTTCAGAACTATTTCTGTTATTAAATCAGCCCCAGGCAGAGGGTGTTGTTATTCATGTGAAAGCCTGTATGTAGTTCTTAAGGGGCCCAAAACAGAGGGCTAAAAGGGACAGGGTGCCTGCAAAGTGATGCCTGGTCACAAACTGGGGCTCATTAAATGGCCACCCCACTACAATCACCTATCTAATATTCCAGTTACTAAGTACAATATGTCTCTGCTTATATAGCAAACTATAATGGCAATTTAATCAGTTTTATAAACAATTTCACTTCTCTAAGTCAATAGTTACTTGACAGCATAAGGTATCTTTTCAGCTTTATCTAAGCTTTCATATTTCTGCATCTTAAAAGCAGTCTTATGACAGTAGCTTTTAAAGAGTGGTGAGGGGTATTTTGCAACACTAAGACAGAATGTGTAAGACATTTTTCTTGTGTAACAGAGTCAAATACTATTCTAATTCTGTTCTGAGCTCAGTAAGATATTCAAGATATATTTCAATCCATTAGAAATAAAACTATGAAAAACTAGGCCAAATGATAAGCTGCAGTCCAGAGGGTAAATTATTCTTCCAGGAAAAATGTTTTTTGCACACCTTTGAGCAGTACTAACAAATCACCTTCATCTCTAGTAGAATTTACAGCGCAACCTGTCTAAATGATAGCTCTTTATTAATTTATTATAGTTGTCTGTCTTAATGATGTTAACATAATAAAACATGCAGTGCACTGAAGTTCACATTTAGAAAGCAAAATATTCATCAGGTATCATAAAGCCTCTTTTAAGGAAACTTTTACACATTTCCCAGCGAGTTGCTCTTACCTCTTTCTGCAGATTTAAGAAGTTCCTGATAGTACTGCTTGCAGACATTAACCTCCCTTTCCAGATGTGCTATATCTGAGCCTGAAAAGATTTTGGAGTCCTGGCTGTCTTCCAGAAACTCATCAAAGCGGGACTGTAAATTGCTTAAAACCTGCTCATGTTCCCCTGGCAACATTGTCTTTATCTAAAATAGAGAACAGATCAGTATAAATGCCAGACATTCTTGTAATGTGTACAGATGATAAAGGTGATACAACTTCTCTAATCACATATATTGAATTCAACATGGTTTGGGCCAGATGTTGCCATTACAGCACTTGCACAGTTGAAGCAGTGTAAAGCCATATCACCCTAGAAGGGGCTTCAGGAGGGAATATGTGTTATGAAGTTGAAGAGGATTGTACGTCCACTGGACTGAGGAATTTGTCTGATACTAATGCAACATAAATAGTGGAGTAGAAAATGAAGGAAAAAAAGCTTCTCTTGTGGAAGCACTCTAAAATATTCTAGCCTTTTCAATGACCTTGTATAGTAACAATTGCTTGTGTCCTTTCTCTGCAAATGCTTCACTGAAACTCAACACACATAGGTCAATAAAAAATTATTCACGTGTTTGCTAAAGCACCCTGTGTACCACAGATTGTCATGGGCTCAATGTGATCATGTTATAATACAAAGAATAGAACATATTACTCTCATAACAGAGCACATGCTTTTTATCACCTATGTTCAGGATTCAGAAGAGCAAATACAATTTGGGAGCACAGCTGGAATCAACACTGGCGGTTTGCACTACTCACATTTTCTCTGTTAGAAACATGGGGGGGGGAGAAGAACCCATATAAAATCTAGATTAATCAATAAATAGTGTGGGATAGGCCCACCTGATCTTAATAGATGTCCCCTGCTCCACAAAATGTAGGGGAAAGCTCAGGGACCCTACTAATATGACTTGAGCGAAAATTCCTTCCCAACCAGAAATTGGGCAATCACTTTAACCAGTTGCATATGAGCAAGAAGCACCATAACTAAGCATCTAAAACCCATTCATATTCTGAGATAAATGTTTTGAGCCCAAGTCATTATCCATTTCTTCCCTCAAACCATCATCTGCATATGGATGTGTGATGGTCAAGTTACAGTCCAATTAAACATTTGGCTTTCCAGTACACAGGTGTATCTTCTTGTCCATGGATAGAGACGCATCTATGCTTTATCTATTGCCTTTACCACTATTTATCAGGAGATGCTGCTGACCCACTTACTAAACCATAAAGGGATGGAGCTCCATTAACCTGACTTTGCTCATTCCCCCCAACAGATCCCAGATAGACAGCTGTTCCTCTTCCCCAAGCATTTTCATATGGAGGTCAATCCTGTCATCTCTTGGGGAAATTGTGCCAATGTCTATGTAAACACGCTAATGGAGACCCATGAGATAACATGGGCTACCAAGGTTTCAATGCGCTCATGAGTCACAGCTCTGTGTTTCTTTCTCTTCTAGAACAGGAAACTGGATCCAAAACACCAAACTCAAGCTACATCTGGGTGTGAATAAGGTAGTGTCAAGGTGGTATGCAGTTCTGAGATTCTGTTGGAGCCACTGGTATTCCTGGACCCTCACAAAACAACAATTACAATCATAACAACAGCTGGCTGTTCATGCATTCTATTCCAAATTCATATCTGATCTTTTGTGCCAACAATGGGATAGGCCTATGTTAGACCATTTCTCCTCCCATGCCATGTGGCAATCAATGGGAAAATGGTTCCTGACCCAAACATTGATTAGAAGCAGGGCATTTTCGGTGGAGGTTGCAGGTTCATTTGTATCAACCAGAAACAGTGAGAAACAGCATATAACCCCTCACTATGCGTACTGCAAGTGTTATTTGCAGCAAATTGAAGAAAGCTATATTTGAGTATTGTATAATAAACAGTCTCATGTAATATAAAAGTAAAACAAGATTTACAGAAGCAGACATTGCGCTGTTCAGTGGTCTGACAGATTGTTTTAGCCGAACTGTTTGATATTTTGATTTAAATCAGTATTTTGTTTCGAACAAACTAATCTTAATCAGCTCTTTAATGCTAAAATAATATAAACTATATATCAGGGTACAATTCTGTAGCATGGGGTAACGAAAATGCACCCCTCTGCAGGCGTCAGGGACTGAACCTGGGGCTTGCAATTGCCCCAGTCATTAGTAGGTGAAGCTACAGCATAAGAAAACGATATGTTAGAGTGAAGGCTGCTTAGATCAAGATGGAGTACTGCACACGGTAAAATGGAGCAGGCACTGTAAGCTGTGTCTCCACATTGCAGATGTGAGCGGCAACAAACTTCTCCAGTTTATAATAGTTTCTGTAGTTGTAGTCTTCTGGGTATCAGTAAGTTACTAATGTACACTGAGAGGGACATAGTTTGGTGCAGTACCTACCGAAGCAACATTACCAGCTCGAACAGTTTCAATTTCATTTGTCAAGTAGTGCCAGGAAACCAAGCTCTTCATGTTTATATGTGATTCATGCCAAAGGGCCAGTACATTCTGAAAATGTTGTTCAATTCTGAAACGTACACACAATTAGATTAGAAAAATTGACTGAAATTGTATTCACATGTGAAAAGGGGAGAAAATAAAAAGAGCATAAATTATTTTAACACAAATAAGTTCAAACAAAAATGACTCCCTCTGGTCTAATCACAAGACAATGCTCCTTCCCTAAAAAAATAAAAACAACCAAAATATTTATTACAGGAATTACACACTTTCAGCTGTTTTTAGTCTGCTTCTACCTGTTTGCCGTGTCTATTGCTTCTTTGTTTGGTGGAGGAACTGTAAAGCACACAGATGGAACCATGGCCTCATTACCACTTGGACTAATGACTTTCCATTTGGCACGATGGGAGTTGCTCGCTAATACGCATTCATCATCTTTGTAAATGGTTATCTAGTTTTAACAGAAAAGCAGAATAATTTAATGAGCTAAGCATTATAAACTATTCTTACAAAGCACTTCTGTAAATGGTGTCACCAAATAAGTGACACAACAACAAAAAACAACAATGCAGAACACAAGCATTTGCTCTGTTTACTAGGGTGGAAGATATTTACAGTCTTGTGTTTTCCAGGAACATGTAATTAATGAAACTTTAGCTGTCGCCTCACGTCTGTAATTGATTTTAGGAAATTCAAGGTTCTAACCTCAATTTGTCTGTAGTCACAGATGGCTTTGATTGGGATGGATGTTTTGAGTGGACTATCAGGATTCCTTGGCTTCAGCTGAATTATTGCCTTTGCCTTCCCCACAAGGCCAGCTACTGTGCTCTTGTACTGCAAGAGTTGTTCTTTTTCTTCCTAAAGAGCAATTAAGAAAATAACAAAAAATCAGAGATGGCCAGAACTCAATGCTTCTTCTTTAATGCTTTTAAAGCTTTTGTGTCTGAAAAATAACATGTTTCACATGAACAGAAATAACTCCATGAAGTAATCAGTTTCCTTTAATATCCACTATTGTTTAAAAACGTATATTTTAAGGGCACAGAAGTATTCAAACAAATAAAGACAATAATAACAAACAAGGTCAAATGGATAAACTTGTTTAATTAGACATTCTGAAATTACATTTTATAATTTTATTACCTCCCTTTGGTTGGGTAAGTTGTTTATAAATTCAATTTTTAAATCTAGATACGTGTTACACAACTCTTGTTTAATCTTATTTTTTTGTCAACAAGATTCTTAAATTCTTACCATGGACTCCTGAACAAGATCTTCCAGTTTATGAAGGCTGCTGGACCTATCACAACTGTACTTTCGCTGTATGGCATCTTTTAAATTCTTTAAATAGTCCATGGCTTCTTTGGCATCATTGAAAAACTGAGGTAAGACACGTATTTTGATTAATTAAAAACAACACTGAAAGGTTTACTAAGTGTTAAGCCAAAACTGTTGTTTGAAGAAACCACTAAATGGTTTTAAAGCTGTTTTATATTTTACAATAGCTTGAATTTCAAGTGATTGTCTTCTTGCAGTTTAAGTACCTGCTCCTGATCTCAGAAAGGCAGACGTGCATCACTGAAACATGGAAAATCAGTTACTGCACGCACTATCTGAAAACAAAATCAGTAACCCTATGTCTGTACATTAGTTAATTACAGTTCCTGTGAAAATGATTTTCAAACAGTGATTCTTGCTACTCCTGGAATTTACAGCTATTAAGTTTTAAAAAACAGATTATAAAATAAAAGTTATAAAATGTAGCAAACAAGCTATACGAAGTAGTATGTTCCTATGAACATTATATAGATTAGATGGAACCTGATTCTTCATTGCCTTTTTACCTTTTGTAGCTATTTACATTAATACAAAGTGGGTGAAGTATAAAGCCCTACCATTCTGATTTGTTGCAATTTACATTCATTTTGCTCTCATGTGGCACTGGCATAAATGACTCCACAAGGTTCAAGAGTGTGAAGAATATTCTCTCTATATTAAATATAAAAAAATGCAACATTCTTTCTAAATCAGACAATGCATACCAAGACCTTCCATTACTGTGTATAATAATTAGTAGATTAATGATCATTTACTGATCATTTAAGAGGAGCTATAGTCATAAAGGTGACTAAAAATGGCAAAACCTTAGTCAATGCATCAGCTCCCTGTGGGCTTTCTGCTCCCTACTGATGATAACGTGTGTTCTGCTCTTGTTTGTGCAGCCCTGGAAGAATGAGCTCGATTCTGTTCTACCTTGTCCATCATCAACAAACCCAACAACCTGAATCCAGTTGCAGAAGCTGTATTAACTGTTATGATGCCTGAGGAAGAAAGAACACTGCCTCTTTTTCAGATCCTGGATTTATTCGCAGCTCTGGCATTTAAAAAAAACAACCAGGCCCAATGCTCCCTTGGTGTAAACTGACGTAGCTCTACTGAAGACAATGGAGCTACACCCGTTTACACTACATTGGAATCTGGCCCATGTACTGAGCTATACATGGAAAAATTGAGAAAATCTGACCTGAAAGTTATTGAGAAAGGATAACCAATATTCTCGACTGGTTGTTCTTCCTGTCACTTTTCTGACTATCATCGTGCTTTAAGGTGTTACAAATTTAATTGTTTTACTTACTTACTTACCTCAAAATAAGCAGCATTTTCTCTCAAGTGTTGTTCAACACAGTGACAGAGCTGTAAAATCCAGCTCCACTGGGTCTGCATTGCAGCTCTATAGGCCTTAAAGATGAAAAAAGAAAGCATTTCAGGAAGGCGTGCAGAAATTAAAACATGTGCATTCTTGCAAACTTTAGAAAAAAATAAGAATAATGTTACAAACAAAAGAGTCTGGTCCTGCCCTCCGTGCGCAGGCACAACTGTCCTTCAGACAGTAGGAGTTTTGCCTAAGTATAGAGTAAAAAATCAGACATAAAATGTGGTGCTGTATGGACAATAAAAAAAGTTTTCTGAAGCCCTAATGTGTGCATATATATGCTTTTGCATAACATTTAAAAATAAATTTAACTTTACTAATGTCTTTGTCTCTTACACAATGTTTTTCCTACCACCTCTATAGAAAACTGGGTGCATTGCCCTAACATTTGCCAGCAGAGGGTGCTCTAAATATTTTTAAGTCAATCAGAAGTGTCATTTAAAGCCAGCCCCATCTGACTGGCACAGAAGTCAGAGTTTTCCAGCAACTGGGTGGATTGATCCATTAATGCATGGCAAACACCCCATTATGTGCCTGATTATTATGAAAAGACAGTTTCTAAAGTCCTGTTATCTGCACATACTAGGGAATTCAGAAGGCAGTAATTTTAAATATATTACACGCCCCGCACATACACATACACATACACACACACACACTGTACTCTTTAATGTAAAGACTATAACGTTCACATACGTATCTACCACCATACTGGTTTGTCTCTGTAGTATATATGTTTATTAGACTGATATTGAGTGATACACATATTAGTAACAGCATACCATTTTAGAGAAAATAATTCCCACACTACAAAAATACTATTCATTAACCACATTCAAGTGCATGTAAAGGGAAGGAAGGGTTTTTCTTCATTTGTTTCCATATTACGAAAAATAAACTCTTTAAACCAAAGAATCATAAAATGCAGAGTTGGTACTGATCTCTGAAAGGATTAGCTCATCCTCCTGTATTATAATTGTTTTCATTGGTCCTATTGTAGCACCACTTTACTGTCTATTCTTGACATGAGTATCTGCAGGGAAAACAATCTGACACTCTCCTTTGGAGGCTTGTAAAAGCACCTACAGTAGCTACAATATTTTTTATGTAAACAGATTACCTACAATATAGAGCCTGATTCAAGTCCAAAATAAATCAGGCCACTTTGTTACATTCCAATGTCCAAACAATTTCTGTAATTTATTAATAATAAGGTCATGAAACCAAACCCCAGACCTTAAAAGGAAACAATATGATAAAATATTTGTGACTGGAAATGCTGTAGGGATACCTTTTCCAGCTCAAAGGGGGAGAAAAACAAATTAAGGGCTATTCTGTGCCTTCAATCTGCATGTGCAATTCCCATTAACATCAATGGAAACTGCATGCGAGAGTTGAAGGCAAAATATGGTTGTAAGGGCCCATCATGGAGTCCTTACTCCTTCTTACATTTCAATAGGAGCTTTGACTACGGGCAAGTCTACCCAACTGCACCACTGTAGTGCATCTGGCAAAGACGTGCTATGGCGACGGGAGAGCGCTCTCCCGTTGACATAGCGTGGTGTGGACACCGATTTAAGTCCCTATAACTTATGTTGCTCAGGGGGGCAACATAATCACACCCCTGAGCAACGTAAATTACATCGACTTAAGCAGTAGTGTAGACTAGCCCTAAGTAAAAACCGAGTAGGACTCCAGGATTTAGCCATAAATGTTTAAAAACACTTATTTCATTGAAAGTGAGGCACAGAGCCACACCAGGACACAGAAAAGGAAAAACTCTTATTGTCTGAACTTATTAACGAATTATCCCATCAGCAAAAAGTCATGAAGACTTAAATCACAATATTGTTTTCCGGTTTGTGTGCTAGACTTCTTGACTTACCTCAATAGTCAGCCTTGCAGGGTGATTTTCCAGGAGTAGCTGCTCTGCTATTTCCTGAACTGATTTAATAACTTCTTCCTTTTGATCAAGTTCTCTCATTAAATCCTTTTTTTTTAATAAAAAAAATTAGATATTTTAGAAACTTGTTAAATTATTAAATGTAATTTAATTATTTCCTTTTGGATTACATTAGCAATGCTTACTGCATGGTACTCCTTTTTTCTTGATATATTGGAGTTTCTTTCACTCCAGTCATACGCAACCTCCTCCTCTTCTTTTTCATTCAGCCATATAAGCTCTCCAGTGGCACGGGACACAAAATTGTGCAGGGTATCAAGGTGCCTTTCTTGATTTCTTGATGTATTCTTAAAAAAAAATTAATTTAAAAACCCTGCCATTATCAAAGCAACACACATTTAAAAGTTGAACATCGAAGAGATATAATGATCTTACCAAGAGTTTTGCATACTGACTCTCCAGTTTGTGTAATTTTTCTGCATAATTGAGTTTAAGAGGGGCAGTCATTTGGATCTGTGTACAGTAGATAAGGTTAAAGGACAACAAAAAAATTAGCCACATTAACAGTTATTCTCAAATATTATATTAATTTGTATAATGCTAATTCATCTGGCAATCATACATAAAACCAAAGAAAGGTTCTGAAATCCAAGTGCAGTTGTATAACCAGTAATTACCTCATGAGTAATTCAATTAAAAAAAGTAACCTCAAGAAATAAAAAGTACAGTGGTGTACCTCACTGATTTTAGCTTCTTTAAGGCTTGATTCAAAATCTTCTATAGCTCTATGGACATTTTTATGATGTTCTAAATGGCTTTCAACGCTTGGCAGATCTGAACCCCATTCTGTTCGATCAAGTTGCACCTTATAAACAAAAATGAAAAATTAACCAAAGCTCGTCAGAAAATAAAGGAAATGACTAAAGCAGACTAAGAGGTGTTCGCATAAAGACATTACCTGCATTTCATCTACCCAGTTCAAGAGGTCCTGGACAAATTTCATGTTGACTTCTTCTTCTGTTAAATTTTGATCAACAAAAGCTGATTTCATGAGGGGCTTTCGGATTTGCATCAGCTTGAGTGTTTGCAGTGCATTGGTGTCAACTCCTGTTACATAAGTTTGAATTATCCGTGGTGGAAAGCCTGGTGTATAAGCTGGTGTGATTGCTGGAGTCAGTCTTGAAGTAAGACCTGATGAGAGGCCTGATGTCAGACTGGAAGAAGTCAAAGGTGTTAAACTCTGGGTCATTCCAGAGTTTAAATCAGGGTTTAAGTTTGGTGCAAATCCTGAGTTTAAGCTTTGTGTTATTCCCGAAATCATCAGCTTCGTCTGTTCTGTTGTCAGTGTGCGCCCCTTGCTGAATATTGAAGAACATTCGGTCCTTAAGGCCATAAGATCATCTCGAAGTTTAGCAACCCTATAAAGAAATTACATTTACTAAAGAAAACAAAACAAACAATCTCATTGAAAGTTTGTGAAAGCATTTTTGTGAAACAATATAATTAACTGAACTATAGCAATATAAATGAAAGCTATCTTGTATGTTTTACATATTCTAGTTAAACATACATTTACACTATTAGTACCTCAGTACTACTATTTACTATAGACTTTACTTATTACTACACTAGTTCCAATATAAGCTTTCTACATTAGCACATTTATATTATCTAGTAAACAGCTCTAAAAGTGACATGTATGTATTGTGTCACCTATACATGCATACTTGTGTGTGTGTTAGTATGGGCAAAATCCTGGCAATAACCCAGAAAACCAACATAACATGTGCAGTAGCATGTACCAAATGCAAAGCCAGACACAACCAGCAAAAGAGAAATCTTGCTGTTGCAAGGCAGGATACTACATGCTGGGGTGGCTTAATTAGCTGCAGGGAGTTGTTTACAGCTCAGTGCCGAAGCAGATATCCTGTGCTTGCTCTCACCAGCTTCAGGTTTAACTCTGCCACTCTTTGGGGACATGTTGCTTTTCCATAAAATGACACCCTATTACTACAGTGTAGGCTTCTGGTTGCACAAACTGCTGTTTGTGAACCGACGTTAGCCTGCTACTACCTTTCCGGGTACGCTGCAACTACTGATGCAAATCGTATCTCTATTTATCTAGAACGGGGGTAGGCAACCTATGGCACGTGTGCCGAAGGCGGCACGCGAGCTGATTTTCAGTGGCATTCTCCTGGCCACCTGTCCGGGAGGCTCTGCATTTTAGTTTAATTTTAAATGAAGCTTCTTAAACATTTTAAAAACCTTATTTACTTTACATACAACAATAGTTTAGTTACATATTATAGACTTATAGAAAGAGACCTTTTAAAAACGTTAAAATGTATTACTGGCACGCGAAACCTTAAATCAGAGTGAATAAATGAAGACTCGGCACACCACTTCTGAAAGGTTGCCGATTCCTGATCTAGAACAAAATTAGTAGGTTTTAAGGGTAACCATTTTAAGCACAATAAAAACACCCATAATGTTCAAACTTGGGTGTCTAATAAAGTTAAACACCTAAATGGCACCCAGGTAAGTGACCTGATTTTCAGAGTGCTGAGCACATGCAGCTCCCATTGAGTTCAATGAGAGTAGTGGGCGCTCAACACCTCTGAACATCCGGTTATTTTTATTTGGACTGACAATTACGGATTTAGGAGCTTAACCATAGGCATTTAGGTTTGACACTCTGGGCTACAATACACATACACAATGTGTATTTATACACTTAAATAAAAGTATGAAATACCTCTGTACCAGTTGATCTGCCTGATAAGATTTTCCATCAATAAGAATTTGGGCATCAATTACTTGTTGGCGCAGAAGATTCTCACATTCAAGTATATATCCAGCTATCTCTGCTTCATTCTGGAACTGTAGCCCTGATTCTAATCGCTTGGCATCCTGTGTTTTGGAATGATAAATACCAGCAATTAAATCCTACAGCTAAATGGAGAAGTACTTTGTAGAGGTTTTACTTTCACTGTAAGCTATTTTTTTTATCTTAAATAATTACTGGTAAAAACCTAGTAGAATGAATTCTATGTAATGTACAGTATTCTCTTCCAGAAATGTTAACTAAAGAAAAAAAATTCCGAAAAGGTGAAAATATCAGTTACTCAAATAGTCAATCAAAAGTTCTGAAAGTAAGATTTAAAAAACTGTAAAGATTTCAGTGCCAAAAAGTTCACAAACACACCCAAAAAGAGAATTCATATTTGACTTACAGACTGCAGAGCATTCCGAGCAAGTATCAGTTTGTCTTCACAGCCCAGGATGTCCCGCTGAACTCGGTTTGCAATTTGCTGCAACATTTCCAACCTAAAAGACACCACAGAATATTTTAAAAAATGTTATTTATTATCCACATTGCAATGCAAAAGAAAATATCCTGCATCAAACGCCAGAATTTATGCCGATGTACCTAGATTCTTCTAAAGTGCCATTGCCAAAGCTTATACAAGAATTAATCAGTGTCGGTCCACAATTCACAGAAAGGAAATTCTCATTGGAGTCAATGCTGGTTCGAGTGCCAGTGCTGTTGCTAAACAAGGAATCGCTACTGTGGTAGCCATAACTACTGCTGTTCATTTTTACACCAGGAGCACTGTCCCTTTGGCCATTTACATCTATTGGAAAAGGAAAAAACTCTGGCAAAATGTACAGCTTCCAGGGATGAAATCTCTCCACTGGCTTTTGAAACACCCAGCATTCCTTCTTTAAATAGGCTTCAACATGCACATTCAACGCCCAGCAAGTAATACTCGGATGGCTCTTCAAAGGAGTTTGCCTAGAGCTATGTATGCTAGTTTGAGTTTGGCTTCCCTACCTTGCATTAAAAAGCTCTGCAAGTATGGACTAAACAGAATGACTAGGGCGTCACTGGGAGATAGAGGTGCCAAATATTTAATATAAGTCTTAACCAATTTCAACAAGCTAAAGGAACAAACTTATATTATAAACTCACTACAGGGTTGTGCAAATCTTGAATTAAAAGTTATATTAAAAGAAGTAAAAAGAGCTTGATTCACCACAATAAATTCCAGATTTATGCTGGTGTGAGTCCCCTGATTTTAATGGAGTTACGCCAGTGTAAAACGGGAGTAACACATCAGGCCCATAATTGGTAAACTCTATACCCTTGTACACTGTCCAATCCACTACTATTATTCTACTGTCCAGACAAGCATGTTTATTTTATTCCCCTGTCACACCAAACTGTAATCCTGAAGACATCACCTTACTTTCTTCAGCATTCTGACCTGACAGCTCCAAGGCTTTCTGACCATAAGGAAAAGAAGGCAAAACCCATATTTTTCTTGATTTTTAATATATAAATACATATACATAAAAATCATTCAGCCTTTCATTCTTAACTGATTTTTTCTCCATTTTAACTCCTGCTTCCAGCCCTCTATAAAACCACATCCATATTACAGCGCTGCTGCTTTAAAAATATAAAGGACACAAGCTACCCTCGCAGAGACTGAGCAGGCTTATCTCTCTGATGGTTTCAATCCCACTAGCTTGACAAATAGGAACCCCTGTTTGGCCCTTGACCACTACAGGCAAGCTACCAGGCTTTCCTCACCCACCACATATTATTCCACGTTCCAACCGGCCACTAGCTACCCACCCGAACTGACGTTTTCCTAATGTTTACAAGTCTAAGGGACAGAGTTTTAGCAATTTACCATTGTAACAGGGTGGCTTGCCCCTTACATCTTGAGGCCAGCTGAAGAGCACACCGGAGAGAGATCAGGTGGTTTTCCTTTTAAAAGCAACAGTGGGTGCAATGAAGGAAGGATGCTTAGGGAGATCAGAGACTGCTATGAGTGAGCAGGCTCTAGCAGAGAGTCCTGGGATGTGGGACTGAGACTACAGGCAGGAAAGGCCTGGGAATGACCTGACAAGAGGGTAAAACGGATGGAATTTATTTTGGGACTTTGAGTTTTATTTTTGAGTTTATTTCATAGAATCATAGAATATTATGGTTGGAAGAGACCTCAGGAGGTCATCTAGTCCAAGCCCCTGATCAAAGCAGGACCAACACCAACTAAATCATCCCAGCCAGGGCTTTGTCAAGCCTGACATTAAAAACCTCTAAGGATGGAGATTCCACCACCTCCCTAGGTAACCCATTCCAGTGCTTCACCACCCTCCTAGTGAAATAGTGTTTCCTAATATCCAACTTAGACCTTCCCCACTGCAACTTGAGACCACTGCTTCTTATTCTGTCATCTGCCACCACTGAGAACAGCCTAGCTCCATCCTCTTTGGAACCCCCTTCAGGTAATTGAAGGCTGCTATCAAATCCCCCCTCATTCTTCTCTTCTGCAGACTAAATAACCCCAGTTCCCTCAGCCTCTCCTCGTAAGTCATGTGCCCCAGCCCTCTAATCATTTTCATTGCCCTCCACTGGACTCTCTCCAATTTGTCCACATCCCTTCTGTACTGGGGGGACCAAAACCGGACGCAATACTCCAGGTGTGGCCTCACCAGTGCTGAATAGAGGGGAATAATCACTTCCCTCGATCTGCTGGCAATGCTCCTACTAATACAGCCCAATATGCCATTGGCCTTCTTGGCAACAAGAGCACACTGCTAACTCATATCCAGCTTCTCATCCACTGTAATCCCCAGGTCCCTTTCTGCAGAACTGCTGCTTAGCCAGTCAGTCCCCAGCCTGTAGCGGTGCATGGGATTCTTCCTTCCTAAATGCAGAACTCTGCACTTGTCCTTGTTGAGCCTCATCAGATTTCTTTTGGCCCAATTTGTCTAGGTCACTCTGGACCCTATCCCTACCCTTCAGCGTATCTACCTCTCCCCCCAGCTTAGTGTCATCTGCGAACTTGCTGAGGGCGCAATTAATCCCATCATCCAGATCATTAATAAAGATTTTATCTGAATAAACTCAGATTCCAAGTAGCAGCAAACGGTATTGTGAACAGACAAAAAGGGTTGTGTGGAGTTTAAGAATCCCCTTCAGGGGAAACTGAGGCAGGCTGCTTATAGTGTAAGCCCAAGCCTTGAGGGGGTGCTCCGGATGTGGCCAGTCACTCACAACTATCTTTGAGTATCAGCCCAGCTATCATTTTTGCCACAATTAAATCCTATTCTGCAGTTCAGGCTGCAGTGGTCCATGTTTGTACCAAACAAAGAGCAATATGCTCTGGCAATGGATACTAGTTATCAGTTTATGAGGCAAACTCCTGTTTCCCAACCCAATCAATAATATAAATGTCTCAGTGATCTAACACTACTCAGATTATTAATTTCTCTCCTTATCTTGCAGTGGTGACCCACATAACTGACAACTTGGTTATATTTAAATGTATTTGATTAATATAAAATATGTGGAGGTGGAGGGAAGTTTATGTTTATGAGGTCTTAATCAATTTGAAAATATGATAAAAGCTTTTTGTGAGTCTGAATACAACTATAGGCCAATTTCACACACCCTCACACCTCAGCACAGTCACCCTCAAGTCACATCAGGAACAGGTCAGTGTTTCCACCACTGTCCTCCTACGTTTTGCTCTGCCTGTTGGGGGGAGCTTTACATTCCCCATCAGCAGAGGATGCTCTGAATCAGCACATCCTCACCCACCTTAGCCATGCTCCCTGTTCATTCAGCACCCTTATATGTCAGTCAAACCTGGGTGCCTTTGGCCCCTCTTCTGCCACTTTAATCTCTCCCCTGCAGACTCTCTGCTGCAGGGGTCTATGCATACACTTGGATAAGTTTAACCCAAACTCTTAGTAGCCAGGAGCCCGTTTCAGTTTAGATAATTCCTCTAAAACACAATAGGCCTGATTTCCAGTGATGGACTCTGTTTGTGCCAGTGCAATTTTTTGTGGTCTCAAAATTGTACCTGCAAAAACAAAACCTGTTCTTAGGCCTGGCCCAAGATCTCAGTAATGTTCAACATACACATAATCATAGACATTCGTGATGGAAAAGACATCAGATCACATATTCCACTACTCATGCAGGATTGCTCTCAAATATTTTGTACGTTTAAATGCTTTGTATATACTTGAGTGCAATATAGTTTGAATTGACCCAAAAAACGGAGCTTCAGATATGCTTGTGTGCATGGGCTGAAATTAATCCCTGGGCAAAAAGCCAGTGCCATACTTAAATTCTCCTTAAGCCCTCAGAATAGGGTTTAAATGGAATTTAAGTGGTGCATAGACCTTGTCATGACCTGTTGTGTAGGGGAGAATTTCATTAAAGTTAAGTACTTTGATTGAGGCACAGATACTATTCATTCTGGACTGGCTGAGACCCCCCAACTCATTACCATATGGATCCTGAAACTATAGATCAGAAAAAGATCTACAGGCTTGAAAAAAATCTGTGAGCATTCTTCAAGCTAAAATAATAATGTAGATTTTAGCAGGGAAAAGACATCCACAGTTTCCAGTGTAAGGCAAAAGAGCAGAAAGAAAATGAACCACTCCCGTCAAACATTCACTAGCATACCGCTCTACTTCAGGTCGAAGGGTTTTCTCCCTTTCCAGCATGGCAATAATAAGTTTTCCCCACTCTTTTTCTATATCATTTGGATGGTAGCCTTGAGGGAGTTTGATGCGTCCAAATTCTATCCAGACCTTCAAAAACAAATAATGTCTGGTTAACATAAACAAAAAACCAGAAATACTATACAGTGAATATAATGAAGTACAAAAAGTACAGCTTACCTCCAGCAGTTTATAAAGACGTTTAATTTTTGATTTATCTATCTCCTTTGGTGGAATTTCTGTTTCCTTAAACTGTAAGTATTGGTTATAAAGTGCCTGGAGAAATATAAATACATATCACCAGCTATTTCCTAAAAGGGAGTATTTTACTACTTCTTCACCACATTCCATTATGTTTAATAGGCTTATGTTCTTATATTGTTCTATTAAAGATTTGCATAAAAAATTCTTTGCCCACCAGTGAAAAATCTGCTTGTGCAGGTTAAGACACTAACAAAACATTTCTTGTATCTGGGGCAGGGGGAGAGGGGTGATAATCAAAAGGTAGGATTTTCAATGGGTTTCATCATGGCCACCATCCATGCATGCATGCAAAGAACTACTCCTGCTCTTTCAAGCTAACATCTGGGGGTGGCTGGCGGGTGGGTGACAGAATTTACATAAAACCGAACTTGGCTGGGCATCTCATTTGCTCCAGAGACACAAAGGAACCTCAGCAGCTCAGGGGATCTGGCCCATATGTATTGCATATTTCATATTTCCAAACCTAATACATTTTATCTTTTTACAAAATAAACATTTGGAGTCCTGTGAATAATTTGAACAATGCCATATCATACTCTCCTATGCTTAACTTTGGGAACACAGGGTCTCAGGAAAGCTACAAGGTTTCTTAAATTAAAAAAAAGATGACATTATTACGCTGCTCTTTGATTTCATTGCATAAAATAAGAATCTTCATTTTTTTCTACTGTCCATCAAACAAAGTACGTGTATGACCGCGTGTCTCACCTTCAGTTCTACAGGATTGTTTGGAAATGTTCTGTCAGACATTATTGTGATATGGTGCCTGATCCACTGGATGAGGTAGTTCACCATATTCTGGTATTCAACCCACTTGACTTCAACATCCTAGAAAAGCACATCACAGTCAGCAGATCAGAAAACAAGAACAACTTATTTTTTTTCTATTTCTTTTGTAGTCTCAGTTTAAAAGGATGCAGCGCTTCAGATGCATACAGCAAAATAAATTCCCAAGCTTAGCAATTCCAAAATGGCATTCACCATATTCTGGTACCTTTGTCATAATCACATAAAAAAATCCCAATTAAATCAATTGAGAAACTTGCATGAGTAAGGCCAATAGGATTTGGCCTCAACTATTTCTAATGGTGACATGGAAGCTTCCTAGTTCTACTACCATTCAAGGGAGATAATAAACAGAGTGTGACCTAGTGGTCTGACCACAGGACTGGAAGCCAAAAGATTCTGAGTTACGATCCCAGCTCTGATTCTAGCCTCTCCGTGGCTTTGGGCAAATCATTATTTATTAGTTAAGTTCTCTGCTTCAATATCTTCATCTGTAAAGCAAGTGCACTATTGTTAGTCTTTTAAATCATGTGGAGCTCATGAAACCAAGAGTCGAGTTATTGACAACATGAAAAAACTTTCAATTGTGTTATTTTGTAGTATTATTTTATTATTGTTGTTATACCAGTCTATGGAGAATGTAGCTAACTGCAATGCTGAGTTGAAACCTTCTAAAATCAAGGCATGTCAATGAAGCTGCCATGCTTCATAGGTGTTACTCGCTTACTTACATTTGCACTGATGCCTTCGCCGCCTTCCAGTACTTTGGGAAATGCATCATAAAGTGATGACACATAAGTTATTACTGACTTCTCATCAGGAGTGGAGACATCAACATCTAAGAACAGAACAAGATTCTGTGGTGAAGAATGTTCACAAATACTCTACAGCCTGCAGATGGTCAGATTATATTTTAACATAAGAACATAAGAATGACCAGCTGGGTAAAGACCAATGGTCCATCTAGCCCATTATCCTGTCTTCCAACAGTGGCTCCAAAAAGCATTCATTAATGGTGCCTAGAAATTTTATCTCTGCATCCCATCCTGAAGAGGCACATACCAGGTTAATATGGGGATGGTTGAAATCTCCTATTATTATTAGATTTTCTGTTTTTGTAGCATCTCTAATCTCCCTGATCGTTTCACAATCACTGTCACTATCCTGGTCAGATGGATGGTATTATATTCCTACTGCTATATTATTATTATTCAAGCATGGAATTTCTAACCATAGAGATTCTGTGGTACTGTTTGATTCATTTAAGACTTTTATTATATTTGACTCTATGCTTTCTTTCGCATGTAGTGCCACTCCCCCACCAACACAACCTACTCTCTCAGTCCTATATATTTTTGTACCCTGGTATTACCATAGTGCACTGATTATCACCATTCCATTAAGTTTCTGTGATACCTATTATATCAATATCCTCATTTATTACCAGGCACTCAAGTTCACCTATTTTAGGCTTCTTGCATTCATATACAAGTACTTCTAAAATGTATCAATAATTAGTTGTCTGCCTTCATGTGATGTAATAGAATGGGACTCTTTCATTTGATTGTTTCTCTTCAGTTCCTACCTGTACTTTATCAACTTCTATCCTCTCCTTTTTACTGGGATATAGAGAATCCCCTTTAATAAATCCCTAAGGGATGTCTCTTTCTGAACCATGCTTCCTCTGCACCTGTTGGCTTTCCCCCAGCTCTTAGTTTAAAAACTCCTCTATGAGCTTTTTAATTTGACTTGCCAGCAATCTTGTTCTGTTTTGGGTTAGGTGGAACCTATCCTTTCTGTGGCTCTTCCGTTCCCAAAAGGTTCCCCGGTTTCTAATCAATCTAAATCCCTCCTCTGAACACCATCATCTCAGCCACGCATCGAGTCCCTGAAGTTCTGCCTAACTGGCCCTAAGTGTGGAACTGGAAGCATTTCAGAGATGCCACCTTGTTTTGCAGTGAAGTCTTTAAGAATCAACTCACCTTCCGGATCCAGAAGTCTGGTGACACCTAGTTTTTCTGCTACATAAAAAGCATGTTCTAAATTTGCAAGGTTGCTTTGAACAGCAACGGTATTCATGTCTATCAGGTCCGGCCTGTAAAACAAAAACAACAATTACAGTAAGTCTTTACATGTTTGAAAATATAATTGTTGTAACAGAACAGTGCAGTACTTTAAAAGATCTCTACAACGAGTAGTGTTATTCTAAAAAAAACTGTTTTAAGAGCATGTGGTAACTAATAATAAGTACAGCTGTGTACACCTATCCGTTTTTGCTTCACATTTTTAAAAAAAACTTTCTGTTTGTTCAGTTTTTATAACCTAATAAGAATTTTTTCAGTGCAGCAGACAACTACAACCTGATTATTCCCTTCTGCTGGCACCCTCTCACCTTCCAAAGCAAGCTTAAGACTTTGGCCCTCACTTTAAGTGTCTGTATACTCCTGCTTACATATCTACTCTGGTCATTATTGTGTTCCACCTTGTGCCCTTTGCTGCACTAAAGAAACTACCCTCACCTCTTTCTTGTCTTCATGCCTTCTTTCATGGGCCACCCAATCCCTCATTCCTGGAACAACATCCCTATTTTAATGTCTTTCAATTCTGTCTCTTGTTCAGAGCTTTCCTGTAAGCCTACATTTTTCATGAGGTCCACAAATGCTAACTCATGCCAACATCAGACCATTACTATCCCCGTATTTTATGTTTTAAATGTCAAAATTAGCACTGCTCCTTAGCTTTCCCACGTATGTATTTGTCTGGCTCCTAGACTGTCAATTCCTCAGCACAGGGACAGTCTTCATTAGTGCCTTGTACAGCACCGAGAACACTGCCAGCCTTAGCAAATGAGAAGAAGAGGTGATTTTCAAACGTGCGGAGCACCCACAGCTCCCACTGAAATCAACTGAAGTCATAGGTGCTCTGCACCAAAAAACCAGGCCCATGTTTAAAGCAAAACAAAAACCAACAACCCAAATGGCGGGAGAGGGAGAGGAAGAGAGACAAAGAAATAAACCAGAAGCAGAAACTATGTCTTTGTCATAGCTGCATCTCTGAGATTGAGTTGAATGGCTTCCTATAAAGCTGATAGTGCTGATAGCAGGAGGAGAATGTTAACATTAAAAAAGGAGTTGCCCACTCAAGTCTATCAAAATACAAAAACATTTATATTTTTTCATGCTCAGATCCCGTAAAACAGATTACGTGAGTGTCAGCTTTAGGGATCGGCTCCCTCCCTCAATTTTCTCATTTTTATACTTGAGGGGGGAAAACGCAAATGCTACCTGGAAGAAATTGCCCATTTTCATACAACTCCACCAGGAAAAGTTTGAAGACATTTGCAATAGAAACACATTGAAGCAAAAAGTTCAAAATGTTTCACATTTTCAAAAACCAATAAATACATCATGTGTTTTTCCAGCACACCAATCCCCTCCCCCCCATCCCAAAAGCTACATTAACTTTGCTACACCCCATGTGACCAGAAATATAGTTCTTGCAGGCAGTTAGAATCACACAGTTTTCTTGTGCTTTCTTGAGGGCACATTCATAAAAAATTGATCATAATCCTAAACTACTGTTACCCTGATGGAGTTTGTTTTCTCTATTGATTTTAATGGGAGCAGAATCAGGCTCATGTTATTCTTTGAATTTCACTGCAATTAACAGAAAGGTATAAATAATTATTGAAAAAGGAACACACTAATCTATGTCATGGTCACACTAATACAGATTCTAGCTTAATAATGATTTACTTCACAACATACATTACGAAAAAAATTATTTTCTGTATAAAACATACGTTGTTGGTTTTTTTCATTCTGCTTTCTTTCCAAGCATTTCACACTTGCTGGTAAAACCAGCATGAAATACAAAAGGACACCTATTCAACTGTCAACTTGCAGAACAAGATCAGGCAAGTTGGTGTGAAAGCCTTGTCTTTTCACAATAAAAATAAGCTCCAATACACTGACTAAAATCTATAAAGTACTCAAATGGAAGAGATCTCTTATGGTGACATAGTTAAATTAATAAAAACAACTGTTATAGCATTCATCAATCACTTCAGGTAAATGCTGCTACTGCATCCCAACACTTAAAACAAACATGGATGTGAAATACCACACATTTTATACTGTGATACAGCATGGCCAGAGGGCAGCAGGAGAGGGTTAGAAGGGAGCCTTATTCCCTGTACCTGGAAGAAAGTTTGCTATAGATTAATTAAAGCACCTAAAGCCAATTAAAGCACCTGAAGCCAATTAGAGCACCTGAAGCCAGTCACCTGATAAAAACCCCCTGCTTCAATCAGACAGGGAAGGAGTTGGAGCAGAGAGGATTGGTGTTGGAGCAGAGAACAGTGTGAAGGAGTAGAAACAGAGTGGATTGGTGTTGGAGCAGAGAGCAGTTTGGAGGGAACCAGAGGAAAGTTTGGCTGCGGTGGGCTAAGAAGACCAAGATCCTAGGTAAAGGGACACCTGGCTTGTGCAGAGGGAGGGCAGGAAGCCCCCCCCCCCCCCATATACACACACACACAAGCTGAAGGGCAGGAGAGGGAAGTAGCCCAGGGGAAGGAACCGCTAGTTCAAGTGGTTTACCACTATCCCTAGGGCCCCTGGGCTGGGACCCGGAGTAGAGGGCGGGCCCGGGTCCCTCCCTCTCCACTCCCCTCCTATAGGACACTAGTAGGGCAGTTAATATTCCAGTTCAGGGGCAAGAAATGGCGCCCTGAACCCCCACCCAAGAAGAGAAAGCACGAGACCCATCATAGTAGTGCTGGCAATTTGCCACAATACATACATTCCTATCTCCAAAACCCTGCACAAAACATGGATACTCATATCCCCATTATAATAAAATAATAATAATATTTGGTTCTTATATAGCATCTTCTATCCCTAGATTTCAAAGGGCTTTACAAAGGAGGTCAGTATAATTATCCTCAATTTACAGATGGGGAAACTTATAGCACAAGGAGAGACGTGATGCACCAAACTAGTGGCAGGACTGGAAACAGAACTCTGGTCTCCTGAGTCCCACTCCACTGCCCTATCCACTAGACAACATGGCCTCATTTTATTAAAGTAAAAATTTGCGGTGAAAGCCATCCTATTTTTAATCAGCTGTATATCCCATACGTTTTGTGCCTACCTACAATAACTAGTTTATATTTACCTACAGGCTCCATTCAGCATATTGGCTCTGTCCTTGTCTCCCCTACAGAAACGTAGCTTGGAGGCTGATTCACTGAAAATGAGTTCCTTTGGAACTTGGACAATGGAGAAAACAGGTTTTAAAACTGAAAATCAAGGGTGCATCTTTTATAGGGGAGTAGAAGTGCAAATGGAAGTATTTTGAAACTTCAGAGGAGACATAGTGCCTCCATCCCTAGCCAGTCACCATCTCTTCTTTCCAAACAGGACAAGTTGCAGTGAAGTTTAGGGCCAGAGAAAAGGGTGCCTACCCCCTTATCTCAGTTAGACTTTTCGTCTGATCCCAGCCCCTACATGAACAAAAGAGCCACGAAATCAATAAACAAGAGGGTTCCTCTTGTGGTTTTTAAGCACTTCATTGCTCTCCAAACATAAGCTTATTACCCTTCAGTTCACCAAAAGCCCCTGTCCATCAACCTAGTATGGCAGTTCTTTCTGGGCATGCTCAGAAGATTCCTTTTGAGAGTATGTCTACACCTGGAGCGGGGTGTGTGATTCCCATCTCAAGAAGGCATATGGAGCTAGTGTGCTAAAAACAGACTGTATCCACGGCAACGTGAGCTGCAGGATGGGCTAGCCACCCTGAGTACATGCCCATCAGAGATCCTAGAAACCCATGATGGGAGGAAGTGTGAGTATGTCTCCCCAGCTCCAGATGTAGACATACTCTGTGTCATCCCTTGTGATCTATCAGTGAATACTCTGTGGAGTAAAATACTATACGGCACGAGTAAGGGTTGCAAAATCTGTCCCTAAGTGAGGGCTGTGCTTTGTACAGCTTTAGAGTATATGTGTTATGTATGTTTCTGATACCTATGGAAACAATAATTTATTCTCAAATGAGTTCTTAATCATTACTAAGTTTAACTGATTATACTGCAGTTATAATGCATATCCTACTGATTTAGATTAATTTAACTAGCTTATTCTGGGAGGAGCAGTGGGTTAAAGACAGCATCCAGGGAGACAAGCATTTTGGTTTCTAAAAGTAAAAAACAAATACAATAGACAGGATAAATAAAAATCCCCATAAGCTTTAAGGGCAAATGCTATTTTGCATTCAGTATAGAGGTTTATATAAATATAAAATGATATAATTTTGTGTAGAATTATTAAGCAGTTTTCTACATAGTATAGACCAAATGAAACTAAATGAACTTCAAAAAATGATAACGATCTCACCTTCAAACATAACACTGACTCATTTTATGGCTGATTTTTCAGCAAAGCTGGGTCCTTGCCATTGGAAAAGATGCATAAACAATACAAACCACGCAAAAAGTTGGAACATTCCATACAAAATAGATGTCTCTCTTAGAGACACACCCAAATCAAGGTGCTCATCTTCCAAATAGTGAGTCGTTAATTATTTTATTAATAAAATGCGCCTCTTCTACCACTAAAGATTTTAGAGTCAGTGTTAGAAATTAGATATAATTTGTGTTAAAAGTAACTGAGTGATACTGTAATATCACAGCAATTAGGAAACTGACAAAATTAATACCTGTTCAAGAAAACAATTTTAATATAGAGATCCATGAAGAGGAATAAGAGAATAATACTTTGATAACATTGCAAGGAAACTAAGGCTTTTATCCTAGAAGATTCACACATGTGTTAAGCGTTACAGTCTGTGAGTAGCCTTACTGAAATCAATGGAGCTACCCATAGCATGTAGGTTTTTTTATAACTGGAATCTAATAAATCTTGGAAATAAATGTCAAGATCCAAACTAGAAGCTACAGTATTTGGGGAATTTTAAATGGGATCATGGTATTTCAATGTGGAAAAGATCTTTATCTATCTTTAGTCTCCCTAGTCAATTACACTGTACAAACGATATCCTCTTTTTTCATTGTTTTAAGACAACAACTTTACTGTCAACAATTCTGTTTATCTTTAATAAAATAAGTTATGCCCTGATCCTGCAAATGCTTATACACGTGAGTAACTTCACACATGTCATTGGTGTCAATGAGTTCAACAGGACGACTCATGTATGAAATGATCTCATATACAGAAACTAAATTATTTAATTCTTGGGAAACTCAGATTGAATAAAATAATCAAAACGGTGTCTGACTAAACTATAGCAGTAAAAAAGAAGACAATAGAGGCATATTTCTTGTCTTATATTAAGTAGCTATATTACTGTATGAGTTTCATTAAGTAGCAACACAGGGGAAATGACAGGAGATGTAGAGTTAAGTGAAGATCTAAGTATAGTCTAGCTAGGTTTTTAATTGCTATAATGAGAAAACGCCTATAAATATTAAATGAATTCTTTCCTTAGTGTTCACAGACGATAACAAAGAACAGATGCCAGAAAGAGCCATACATTCCTCAGGGAAGGAAGAAAATTTACTAAAATAATTAAAGATCATGTCAGAACATGTGATCATAAAAAAATGTCTAAGAATTGCAGGATTTCTAAATCAGGTAGGGTCTATCCTGCATTTCAGAAGGGAATGGCAAAAAGAATCCTAGCAAATAATTTGAAAATTATATTAAAGAACATTATAGTTGCACAGAAAATAACTGAAAAATTAGGGAATGCTAATAGTAAGGGTGTCCACGTAAACTTAGCTTCACCCCCCCCCTTGTACATGTACATTTCAATATAAACCTTACTTATCTGATTATATAATATTATTAGTTGCCATAAAGCAACTCTCTTATTCATTGTGTTGGGTAGATAACGCAGAGTAAATGAGATGTTTAATAATATTTATCCTCACTACTCATTGATTGAACTCTTCCTTTATTCACTACGTAGTCCACCTCATTCACCATCTACCTTGTCCACTAAAGGGCGTTCAGAAATGCTGTTCATTGCACCAGTGTACATGCAGAGTAAGTCCATGGAAGTTTACCCTACATGCAGAATTCGCCTCCAATTCAGGTACAGATCCTGAGGACCCCTGTCTCATTCACTGCACATCATCCAACCTGCACATGGAATGATATAGGTATCCTATGAGAATAATAGAATATTATCACATAATTCAAATTAATGCCTATGCACCAGGAGCAAAACTGGTTTTGGAATTTTCAGTATTTTAGTGCTTCACAATGCAATTTTAATGGACTTTTAATTGGAGGCGTTTTGTTGTTGGTATTAAATTTCCCAGGGTTTTTTTTTAAAGAAGTTCCTTAATGGGGAACTATTTGCTAGACAGCTCTAGAACACTCTTACAAGATCCATATATCATAAAGAACAGTTACTTACCCTACAGACACTGTGGTTCTTGCAGAAGTCAGTGTGGATCTCCCATAGGTGTCCATGCACCTTAGGCACATGAGAGTTGGTGGGGTTTTGAATAGCAGCATCTGAAAGGATTGAACATGTGCCCTGTGGTTCCATGAGGGTGGCCAAACCCACTCCCCTCACTTCCCTTTCAATTCAAATTGCTGAGGATTCCTAAAAAGCAGGGAAGGAGGGCAGCTCATGGGATACATATTGACTGTGACATCTTGAAGAACCACAGTTACTGTAGGGTTAGTAATTCTTCTCTCTTCTCCAAGTGGGATGGAGGAGCATCAGCTGTATCAAACAGAGACTGGGCAGGACTTCACTTCTATCAGGGGTCGATTTATCGTGTCTAGTGTAGACGTGATAAAATTGATTCCCGATCGCGCTCCCGGTCGATTCCGGAACTCCAGATCGCTAGAGGTGGAAGCGGAGTCGACGAGGGAGCGGCAGCGGTCGACTCGCTGCCGTCCTCACAGCCAGGTAAGTCGACCTCATTGCATACAGGAATAGCCAGAGCCCAACCAATCAGGGGAAGAAGAAGATAGGAGGAAAGGAAGGGAGTAGACACTTCATAGGAGAGATGCGCGAGCTGTAAGCCCCCGAAGCAGTGTCTCTTGCTGCCCAGCACCACTAATGCCTAACCCCAGGTAGGAAGGTGGGCGTTTAGGACAAGGAATGTTAAATACTGTCCAGCTGTAATTCCATTGGGTATTTAGTTATATATAATTACTCCCGTTAGCATTTGGCCAACCCACCGGGTTTAAGATTCCTACTCTTGTGAAAAAGTGGTATGGAATCTTTAATGAAAGCTCATCCAAGACAACACGCAGTCTCAGCAGTAAAACTGGTTGGAATATTTTTGACTAATTGGATTTTCATCTGAATATGCTGTTTTGTCAAAGCTGAGACATTTCACAGAGATGTAGCAATTTCAGTGAAATTTTCAAAAGGAAAGTTTCTGAGGTCTACGGCTCTCTGGTTGCTTCTGACCAGAGAGAGAGAGTGAGAGACCCAAACCAACAAGCTGACCTTTTCAATCCAAAAATGGACATTTTGACATAATTCCATTTTGCGAAAATGTTTGAAACATTTTGTTTTTGTTCAGTGCAGAACGAGAACAGATTCGGAAACCCTGAAAGTTGTTACAAAAGGGAACTGTCATCCTCCAGCAATACTGTGCTGCAGAGCATTATATGGAGGTATTACTTCAATGCTGCTTCTGAGAAGCATGCCACCTTCTAACTTAACCAACTTGACTTCCTGCAAGTCTCCCATCAAGTACTAACCAGGCCTAACCATGTTTACCTTGTGAAATCAGATGGGATCACAGGCCCAACACAAGCTGATGCAGGCCAGCCGCAGCTACTACGACTATGCTCTTTACTACTAGCCAGAAAACATGAGTGCAGGGAATGTGGCAGCCTTGTTAAAGCTGCAGCTACCGTACATTTCTAAATACAGAAATCTTAGTTTAAACAAAATAGCTTAAATGCTGAGCTGTACCATATTTAGTCAGGTAATACATTAAAAGTAAGAATGTTTGCCCACTTAAATATTTTTAAAATCTTTCTTAAAATTCTTTTTCTTTTCCCAAACTGCAAAATATTAATTGTCAGGCCTTTAATTCCATCTGAGCTATGAAGGGTAATTATTAACAAACAAACAAAAAAAAGTCTGAGAATACAAAATGAACTAAAAATTTGAGGTTTTCTTTTTGTTAAAGAGAAAGTAACAATAAATTATAAGTTAGAAAATGGCAAGCAGAAACTAGAAGATACAAATAATCTCTTTTTATTTTAAATTTAACCCCCAAGCATTTTGAGGTTTGACACTATGTAATAGTCAGTTTCATTTCAAATCATCCCCTCAAGCTGCTCAGCATGTTATTGCAAATTTTGGCATCACTCTTTGTACCTTCAAGGAACGTATTCATGTCAGTGCCTGATCACCTGCAACATGTTTTAACATTACTGTGGTGCCGTGTGCACTGTTGTCCTGTAGCTTAGCTTGTAACAACACTTGCCTGGCAAACCTCTGCTTTATAAAGTGGAAAATGCTTGCTATAGAACAAGGCTTGAATTTAGCACAGAAGATTCAGCCTGTTAAATGCTTTATCACGCTTTAAAAACATCAGCGGACAGGTTTTGAAAGAATACACAAGAAATATTTCAAAACAAAGTCATATGACACATGTAAACTGATCCCACCCTCTCTATCTAGCATTTGTTCTTTGTAATGCCTTACTCCTACTTCCTTTCTGAAGACATTCACAGCTGCAGCTTGTATTTCTCTGTTCCCGTGTGAACTACTCAGTGTAAAGAAGTTTCTCCTGAATACTTTTTGTGTATGGTCCTTTGTTGGCTTCAGTTCCTTTTATTTTGTGATAGCCACTTTCCCTATGCCCACCAAAATTTTATATGCCCTATTTATGAACCTTGCTAAGGACCTGGTGCAAAGTCTATTAATATCTTTCCATTCTCTTCAACGGCCTTTGACCAGACCCTAACTCTTCTTTCCTAATTTTTATATAAACTCATTTTTATTAACTCCTCCTTATAGATGTAACCCCTGGAGCTCTTTTTCATTCTTTTTCCCTCTTCTGTAGCATTTCCAATCCCGTAACGTCATGCCAAGAATTGACAAAGGGTCCTGTGGCATGTAGACTACGCATGTAGTCTGACAAAGTGGGTATTCACCCACGAAAGCTTATGCTCCAATACGTCTGTTAGTCTATAAGGTGCCACAGGACCCTTTGTCGCTTTTTACAGATCCAGACTAACACGGCTACCCCTCTGATACTTGATGCCAAGAATTGTGCACAATAGTCCAGGTGTAGTCTCATAAACCCTTTGTGTAGCACCACAAAGATCTTCTTTCCTGCATGGTCTATTTCCTTGTTTCTACATCCCAGGGTTCTGTTTGCTTTTCTAGTTGCCACCAGACAGTGAGTTGATTAATTTATGTTTAACCAGACTCTTTTCCTAATCAGTGTCTTTTCATTTCATATTATGGGTGAAATTCATCCCTGAGCTGGGGGTCAGCACAAGCCCCATGCATCACTTCAGTCTCACAAAAGCCTTCAAAACATGTCTTACATGGTACATAGGTCCAGCACTCGCTTCCTGCATAGAGATAAATTTCACCCTAAGTGCTTCATGGGGCTTTAAACTGATCCTCAGCACCTCAGGGTGAGTGTCATGTTTTTGTGTATATATATGACCACTGTACATATTTGATTGTGTCTTTCTCTCTCTACTCTTCATGTCACTTTTGTTCTTAGACTCTAAGATGTTCTGGTTAGGGCTGGGGTGGGCAAACTACAGACCGCGGGCCGCATCCGGCCCGTGGGATTGCCAGCCCCATTGCCAGCTCCCTGCCTGCCCTGGCCCCGCGTCACTCCCGGAAGCGGCCAGCACCACGTCCCTGTGGCCCCTGTTGGGGGGGAAAGAGGGCTCCATGTGTTGCACTAGCCTGCAGGCACCGCCCCCTGCAGCTCCCATTGGCCGGGAACGGGGAACCGCGGCCAATGGGAGCTTCGGGGGAGGTACCCGCAGGCAAGGGCAGCACGCTGAGCCCTCTGCCCTCCCCTTCCCCCCCCTCCGAGGCCACAGGGACGTGGTTGGCCGCTCCTGGAAGCCTGCCTTAGCTCCGCTGAGCGCCACTGCCACCCCAGAGCTGCCCAAGGTAAGCAGCGCCGGGCCGGAGCCTGCACCCCAAATCCCTCCTGCACCCCACACACCCAGCCCCCTGCCCTGAACCACCTGATGCACCCCTCCTGCACCCCAACCCCCTGCCCTGAATCCCCTGCCATACCCCGCACATCTCCTGCATCCCAATCCCCTGCCCTGAGCCCCCCCACACACTCCGCACCCCCTCCTGCACCCCGCACTCCTCCTGCACCCCAACCACTTGCCCTGAGCCCATTCCTGCACACCGCACCCCCTCCCACATCCCGTACTCCCTCCCACACCCCAACCCCCTGCCCCAGCCCTACATTCATGGCCCGGCATGCAATGTCCCCACCCAGATGTGGCCCTCAGGCCAAAAAGTTTGCCCACCCCTGGGTTAGGGATTGTGTCTGAGTCTTCGTATGTATTTGTACAGCACCTAGCACAAAGGAGCCACGATGGTAACAGAAGTTTCCAGGCGCTAATGCATTATAAATCTTCAATAAAATTATGATTACGTACAGATAGTTTCTCTGGATATTTCTTTAAATTTTTACCATTCAGTGTTACTTTTGTAACTGAAATTTAGCTTTGATTTTAGATATATACATTTACTAGCCATACTGTAAATCCATAATTTACTCTATAGCCCTTGTGTGACAGAAAACATCTTGAAATGAAACACGTATAATCCCACCTTTTTATAGACAATATACTCAAGCAAATAACACACATCTTCAACCAAAAACTTAAAAACAAAAAGTCCAATTATAAAACTGTACAGGTCACTGAAATATCCCAGAGCTTCATGGGAAATAATAAGTGAATTTTACAAAAGTACCAGATTACACATTCATGTAAATTTGGGGAGGTTCAAATAAAAAATAACTACAAAGGAGCTATATTTAAAAAAGTATTCACGGCTAAGTTCAATGTTAAACTAATCAATGGTCTAATATGGGAGATATTTGATATGTCTTTCTGTTTTTACAAAAATCATAGAATAATACTTACAAAAACAAGGCCCAATCCTGCAACAGCATCCACGTAGGTGGCTCCGTATACTCATATGTAGCCCTATTTCTAATAATCCTAATTCTTTATTAATTCTGATAAAAAGTTAGCTATCTCTCTAAAGCAGGGGTAGGCAACCTATGGCATGCGTGCCAAAGGCGGCACGCGAGCTGATTTTCAGTGGCACGCGAGCTGATTTTCAGTGGCACTCTCACTGCCCGGGTCCTGGCCACCGGTCTGGGGGGCTCTGCATTTTAATTTAATTTAAAATGAAGCTTCTTAAACATTTTAAAAACCTTGTTTACAACAACTTTATATACAACAATAGTTTAGTTATATATTATAGACTTACAGAAAGAGACCTTCTAAAAACATTAAAATGTATTACTGGCACGCGAAACCTTAAATAAGAGTGAATAAATGAAGACTCGGCACACCACTTCTGAAAGGTTGCTGACCCCTGCTCTAAAGTAAGAAGACAATTTTTGACCTTCAACTTCCACTAAGGCTATCTGGAGATTTACAGCAAAGATTTGTTCCACTATATTTAGAAGGCAAAGAAGACACCTTGGCGCCCTTCACAGAGGGAGTAAACAGACAGCACTTTTGCTTCATGAAAAAGGGGCTTCAACCAGGCTTGGTTGCAAATGCAGAAAAGAACTCTGGGGAGAAAGACTTCTTTAGACAAGAGAGTAACTCGTTAATAAAGTTTAGTCTCTAGAAAGCCTGTTATGATTTTATTTTATATGTAATTGTTTGTTTCCAATATTTTTACTCATCGTTACTTGAATCTCTATTTCTTTGATTATAAACTTAGAGCTGATCCACAGCAGGCAGAGACAAGACTGCTGCATCCTAAGGGCAGATGATGGTGAGATGCCTCACAACCCTGGGTACCCTTGAGGAGCATCATACCTGGTTCCCCCGCCGCAACATTCCTGATAGTAAACCTGAGCCAGTGCCTGGAAAAAATGCAAGTAAGCTGTTCCAGGAAAAAGCCTGGCATAGCTCGCTTTTCCAATGGAGCAAAGGGGCGGAAGGGACGTGAATCACAATTTGATCTCTGCCCTACTCCTGCTGCAGCACAGCTGTGTGCTGCACCCTACTCAGCCTGGATTGCAATGTCTCAGAAATCACTGCTTGGCCTCTCTGTTGGCAATGCCTAACTTTCGGCTGGCAGCCACTCTTTTACTGAGTTTCCACAGACTTCCCTGAAATTGTGTATTTAGAAGGTCCATTATATATTTGGGAAAAACTTTCCTCTCCTGTGAATAATAACACAGAATGACATTATAGGATATTTATTTTAATGCTTTAAAATACAGAGTGAAAGACGTGCGGAGCTCATTGAAGTCAATGGCAAAAATTCCATTGGCTTCAGTGCGAGCAGGAATAGGTCCCACAAGTGTAACAACCCTCTTAGCAACAAAATTAGTGCCATAAACACTCCTGGGAAGGCCGTGTATACGGGTAGACACAGTATGTATGAATATAGGAGGAGCATAGCATAAAGGGAAAGCAGCTGAAAAAGGACAGTACAATAAAACTCTGCATATGTCCATTTAAAAAAATTGCTGTTCTGTTTCTTTAAACTCCTCCCTTTCAATCCTATTTCATTCCTCTTCCACTCCTTGGGTCTTCCAATATCTTTGTGATTTTTTTGTTCTTTTCTCATACATGCTTGGGCCATGCATGTTCTCCTTACCACTCTATCCTGCCTGATTCATTTGCTCTCAAAGTCATTCAGTTCAGCTTTTTGCTGGTTATTTCCCTCTACCTTTCCAATGTTACTAAAAGAAATAGAGAGACATGCATGATTTATGCAGTTCCTTCTGACTATCTATTGGAATGGAAGTAACACTCAGAAAACAACTCTGTCCATAGCCCCTTTAAAATTCTTTCCTGGATGAGTGACATCTAGTCAGTACAAAATTCCCCTGAATTAGATTATGTGTCTCAGGTCTTGTCTGCACTGCGGGGGGAGATCGATCTAAGTTACGCAACTTTAGCTATGTAAATAACGTAGCTGAAGTCGACATACTTAGATCTACTTACCACGGGGTCCACACTATGCCATGTCGACAGGAGACGCTCTCCCGTCGACTCCCATTGTGCTTCTTGTTCAGGTGGAGTACAGGAGTCAACGGGAGAGCGATCTGCGGTCAAGTTAGTGAGTCTTCACTAGACCTCCTAATTTGACCACCAATGCATCAATCGCTATGCGTCGATCCCCTGGTAAGTGTAGACAAGCCCTCAGCTTAGGAGTCTTATGACCAAGGAAGTTATGGACAGATGTGAATGTTTGACACCACCTGACCCTTCCCACATTGCTAAATGGAGGGGAAACCTGGCTAGATGGGAGATGGTGGCCTCAGGAGAATTCTTATATGGCAAAAGAGGTCCCTGGGATGATGAAGGTTGAGAACCAATGCATTATGGGCTATATGGGCATTCTCTTGAATATATCTGGTGGGTTCTCATAATATATTTTCAGGTAGGCTGGTTGGAATTAAGACTGCTCTGAGAAAGATGTGTCTCTTGGCTACAGAAGGAAGGGATTTCCCAAGAGAACTCATAGTTAGTCTCCACATCTGTAGTATTACCGCAAGACAAAAGCCACAGAGCCCATTTTCTGCTGGATGGCCTCTTCATGTATATTAAAATGCCCAAATAAATATTTCCATGTTTGTAAAGATGAAAACAAAATAAACTGTGCAATTACCTGTATTTATGAATGATGGCGTTAAATAATTTTCCATCTCGCCAGCAGGTAGTGAAATTTTCACAACGGATTCCAGCATAACCCTCAGTTGTCTGCTGTGTCCACAGGAGTAGCCTCTCTTTAGCAGACATATCCTCTGACTGTCCAGTAACATGGATGTCAGATATCTAAAACACAATGAATATAAATATAATAAATCCATTCATTAAGGACTAAAAAAAGATTGAAATTATTACAGAAAAAACACTCTCAACCATTCATTAGCATGGATTTTTCTACCCTGCATCTTTGGGTCAGGAGAAGGGTACAAAATGTATATCACACTTTTATTTCAGTTAAAATTGTTATGTATCTTTGCTCTCTTCATTATGAAATATACAATTATTAGACTCACAATCTTCTAAACTACTAAATCATCAGCATCTGAATTTCTTTTGATAATATAATATCCTTGTTTTGAACTGTTATTAGAAATTGTTACACAAGACAAAGTATCCCAAAACAATATTAATTTTGACCTTATATAGGTAACATGAACAATATTTAATATCTCTGTTATAAACAGAGATTAAATTATAATATAGCCCTGGAGATTAGAGCCTATATCACTTCAAGAAAACAATTCAGTCAGATTGAAACCTAACAGTAATTTTGCCCCAAATCTGGGAGATTTGTTTTTGTATTATCTGAAAATAATTAGTTTAGGGATGGCTTTGGACATGCAGCACCAAAACCACACCAAAAAACAAAAACCCGTGCATTTTACATTTAACAAAAAAAATTGTACTACAAAAATCCTTTCATACTGAAATTTTAAAAAATTGGTTTAATTAGTCTCTAATGGAGTCTATCCTGTGCAAAGAAAATGATCAGCGCATAAACACACAAGAAGATCATGAAAATAATTAATTAGTTTTCTCTCAGGAGGAAAAGTAGCTAGAGATGCACAGAACCCAAGAGATATCTCCCCAGTCTGCATATGGAACATGTGTATAGCAAAACTGCAGGATGGATCAGAGAGGATAAAAGCCTATATATAGGATATTGTAATACAGTACCATATACTTTCTTTGTCACGTCTGAACTTTTGTCCATCTTTTGTCACTTCTGAAATTTGATTTTATGTTAATCTTGCTAACATAATAACATCTTGTTATTATTAAGAATATTCCAAGCATATGAAAAGAAACAACATATTCTGGTGGTCAGATACCATGGTTGTAGTCACCGTAAAAGAACCTAAATGCAGTGGATTTGGATGTTACACCAAATGAGCTCTATTCATTTTCACCGATGGCCTTCAGGGCATGGTTGTGGGAAAGTCCACCCTAAGAGGAGAGTAGAAGCAGAAGCCACACACAACACTATGATGGAGAGCCAAATGGCAGAATCAGCTGGGGAAGGAAGAGGGGAGGAAAAGGAAGAGGCTTAGCCACGGAGATGCACAAAGGCCTGGTCTACACTAAAAAGTTAGGTTGACCCAGCTACGTGGCTATGGGGCATGAAAAATCCACACCCTTGAGCAACATAAACTAAGCTGACCTAACCCACAGTGTAGACAGTGCTAGGTCGATGGAAGAATAATTCTGTCAACCTAGCTGCCATGGCTCGGGGAGGTGGAGTACCTACCCCTCCTGCTGGCATAGGTAGTATCTCCACTGAAGTGCTACAGCAGCATAGCTGCAGCGCTGTAGCTGTGCCACTGTGGTATTTCAAGTGTAGACAAGCCTTAATTCAAACACATCTATTCAAGTGCAACCCAGGGAGTTGCATTAATGGAGTCAGACTAGATGATGACATTGGTTCCTTCTAAATTCAAGGATGTGTCCTGGATAGCCTCTAGGAAGACACCTATGGAACCTCCTGCAAATTGAAATTTTCTTCTTTCAGTGGAACCACAGTGGTGGTAGAAACAAGTATGTGGCTTTCCCACAAACATTACTAAATTAACACATAACAATGGATGTATCAAGCACTTGGAGGTAGGCTGATGGGAGGGGAAGGGGGACTTAATCAGAATGTGAAATTAATGATTAAGTTAGTGAAGAGTGGCTCCCACAAAGTATTGTTTGGTTTTTTTGTTTTACACACTCTTTACTTTAAGTGCAAGATGTGAATTTACAAGTATTGATTTAAACATTAAATTATAGGTTGATTTAGTGCCAGTAAAAACTTAATTTAGATATTCTCTAATCAAAGTATTCACCAAATTGCACTGTGCAGCCAGCTGGTCAGATGAATATAAAAGATCATCACAATGATACTGTTTTACTTTATGTAAGCGACAGATACAGGTACCAGTACTAGAAAGCAAACAGTACTTCTGTGCGAAGCCAGTGCTAGGCGTAAGCAGACTAAGTGAAAGGGGGGAAAGGCTTCAGCTGCTCCCCGCTACCAGAGCCTTTCACTACAGTGAGGAAAGACTGGCAGTGGGAAAGGCTGAGCCTTTGCTCTGGCTGGAGGAGGCAGCAGGGACTTCCCCGCTGCCCCCACCCCTCACTTCCAAAGCCTCTCGGTAGGGAGAGTGAAGGCTCCAGCAGCAGAGAGCTGACAGTCTTTCCCCACTACCCCCCGCTGCCAGAGCCTTTTCCTGTGGAGGGGAAAGGCTCGAGCAGTGGGACACTATACCCTGCTAAAAATAGCAGTGTAGCCAGGAGGCACAGCTTGGGTCAGTAGACAATGTGTAGGGTATGTATTCTAGTACATACTCACACCCTTCAGATGTGCCTTTAGTCTACTGGCTTAATCTGTGCCTCACCATCTGTACTGCTATTTATACCCATGCTAAGTGGGCTATGCATGTATGTACACTTCATGCTGCCAAAAGAATCCTGCTGTGTAGATACACCTTTAATGGAAGGCCACAGAAAAGACAGGAAGGGAAACGCTCTATGGTATTTGTTTAAAACGCAGAATAGAAAAGATATGCTGAGTAGAGTTTCTATTTACTTCAAGATGTCATATGACAGTGTGAAATTAGAAGAGCGGTGAAAGTATAGTGCCTATATAGAGACACATATCATATAGAAGAAAATGGAGAAGCCTACATGACAAAAGGCTAATTTAAAATACCTCTGTTCGTTTCCTCTATTTTTAAGGTGTATGGAAAAGTACTGTCTGAAATACAAGTTCCTTTTCTTTTATGCAAGCATGCTAAGTATTTTTTCAGCAGCCTCAGCTTCTATTCATTACACAACAACCAGACCACAGTATAAATCAAATCAACCATCTGCCACTTTACTGGGGAGAGTTTATTAAAGAAGTGATGTCAACTGGAAAGGCCTGATGTCTGATATTAAAAATACTGTTTTCTTTTTCCCAATACTTTAAACAATTTCTGTGTCTCTGTCCACGTGAACTTAGTTCTCTTCTATTCTTTACATGACTTCTTTAAAAAAGGAGTACGTTGATATTATAATTTTTCTCTGTCCATTTTTACATACAAACTCAGACCTTTGGCCCACTCCATGGTTAACTGAATTGCAACAGTTATGTAGATTTGGAACAGCACAGAGTGAAAATGCAGCACATTAGATTCCCCTGACCACAAGGAAGTGGTTTTCAGGGCAATCTCAGAATGTCATATTTAAATCTGTGACACATACAAATGGCATGCATAGCCATGGACACAAAACCAAAGAGAAAAAAAATCTTATTTTAAATTGAGATTGTTTGACACTCCTGCTTCCAGTGTTGTCCAGATTCTGGAAGGATGAGAAAGGCGTTTGGCGGCCTCAATCCACACTCCAAAGGCCAGGTGTCCTCATCACAAAAATCCTTCTGGCACTAATCCCCACCCTGGTTGGCAGCCTCGGCAGAAGGAACATGACTGAATGGGCCTGGAGTGAGGGAGAATGGCCTCCCTTCAATATTGACAGAGAGAAACAACAGACTACCTCCTGGTTGGCAGAGCCAGGAAAGCCATGCCCACCCCACTGGAAGTGGAGGGGCAAGACAGGAAGTACAAAAGGTGGGCCCTGAAGCTCAGTTGGACTGGAGCCACCAAGAGAGACAGACGCTCCCTGCCTGCTGCTGGAGCGGGAACCTGAGAGGACCTCTGCTGTGCTGAGGACTTGCCAGACACCTGAGAAGCTGCTGGGACTGCCACAGGCAGTGTATCCCAGGAAGATGGAGGACGACCCTGGGATCCAGATATACCCCCAGGGGAGGGTTGTAAGTAGCCCAGGGACAGCCGACTATAGTCCAGCTGCGTTGCTGCCATGGGTGGCTGGATTCCCTGCTAACCCAGTGGCGGAACCATCTGCTGCTGTTAGGGCTGGGACCCAGTGAAGTTGGTGGGCCTGGGTCCTCCTACCCTCTGATGCCATCCCAACTCCAGGGGTGGCAGCCTCCGCACTTTAGGCCTTGAGGCTAGGGTGACCAGGTGGTCGGTTTTCAACCGGAACACCCGGTTGAAAAGGGACCCTGGCAGCTCCGGTCAGCAGTTTCGAAACCGTTTTGTTCTCTCAATGTAACAGGTTAGCGCTCATCCAATGAGTGAAGCCTTTTCTCCCTACCGCTTGACTGCAGGCTAGGGTAGAATATAGGAAGGAAGATATCCTGGTTGATGTGAAATTGGGAAACAACCTTCAGCAGAAAAGCCGGGTGAGGTCTGAGCTGAACCTTGTCCTTATGGAATACAGTGTAAGGGGGCTCTGATGTGAGGGCCCTGAGCTCAGACATCCTCCTAGCTGAGGTTATCGCTACCAGAAACGCCACCTTGTAAGAGAGAGCAGGGAGCACGTCACCAAAGGCTAAAATGGTGGCCCCATAAGTCTGGATAGGACCAAATTGAGGTCACAAGCCAGGACAGGCTGTCGGACCTGTAGGTATAGCCTGTTGAGACCTTTAAGGAAACAGCTGACCAACGGGTTGGCGAAGACTGAGCGTCCCTCTGCTCCTGGGTGGAAGGCAGAGATGGCAGCCAACTGAACTCTTACTAACGACATAGACAGTCCCTGCTGCTTGAGGTGGAGAAGGTAGTCCAGTATTAGTGGCACCGAGGACACCAATAGCGTCAGAGAAAAATGGTGCTGCGCCGACCAGATTGAAAATCTCTTCCACTTGGCAAGGTAGATAGCTCTCATGGAGGGTTCCCTGCTGCCAAGGAGAACTTGTCTGACTTGATCAGAGCAAGAAAGCTCCACTGGGTTTAGCCATGGAGCTTCTATGCCATGAGGTGGAGCGACTTAAGGTTGGGATGTTGGAGATAGCCATGATCCTGCGTTATTAAGTCCTGGAAGAGCAGCAAGGTGACTGGAGCTTCCACGGACATTTCCAGGAGTGATGTGTACCAGTGCTGGTGGGGCCAGGCTGGAGCTATCAAATCATCAAAGCTCGTTCCCTCTGAATCTTGAGGAGCACCTTGTGAACGAGAGGGATGGGCGGGAACATGTATAGGAGACGGCCTCCCCATGGGAGGAGGAACACGCCCACGATGGAGCCTGGGCTATGATTCAGGAAGGAGCAAAACTGCTGACACTTCCTGTGGCGTCGCGTGGCGAACAGGTCTAACTGGGGAAAGCCCCACTGATGGAAGATTGAGTTCATGATGCCTAGGCGAAGGGACCACTCGTGGCCATGGAATGACCTGATGAGATGGTCCGCAAACTCGTTCTGTACTCCAGGGAGGTACGATGCTTGCAGGTGTATCGAGTGCTCTACACAAAAGTCCCACAGCATGAGGGCTTCCTGATGTGGTTCCCCCCACATGGGCAGCCGGCGCCGGGGAGTGGCGCGCTGGAGATGGGGAGCGGCATGACATCATTGCCCGCTTGCCCCTAGATGGAATAGGCAGCCTGGCTAACACTGGTGCTGTGACGGGTTGGATCACAGAAACCCCCTTGGGAGCTGCCACCCAATGTGCCAAGACTACCCCTGCTTCTGTTTTGCCTGCCAGCTCAGGACTCCAGCACCCCGTCTTGCTGAATTAGACACTCCAGTCCACTTCAACACAGACCCAGGGTCTGAATCACTTGTCCCAATGCTGCAAGTTTACCCAAAAACAGCTCACAGGAGTGTGCTTGTCTTTAGCACTCAGATGCCCAACTCCCAATGGGGTCTAAACCCAGATAAATCCGTTTTACCCTGCATAAAGCTTATGCAGGGCAAACTCATAAGTTGTTCGCCCTCTATAACACAGATAGAGAGATATGCACAGTTGTTTGCTCCCCCAGGTATTAATACATACTCTGAGTAAATTACTAAATAAAAAGTGATTTTATTAAATACAGACAGTAGGATTTAAGTGGTTCAAAGTAGTAACAGACAGAACAAAGTAAGTCACAAGCAAAATAAAATAAAATGCGCAAATCTATGCCTAATCAAACTAAATACAGATAATCTCACCCTCAGAGATGCTTCAGTAAGTTTTTCTCAGACTGGACACCTTCCAGGCCTGGGCACAATTCTTTCCCCTGGTACAGCTTTTGTTCCAGCTTAGGTGTTATCTAGGGGCTTCTCCATGATGGCTCCTCTCTCCGTCTTCTGTTCCACCCCTTTATATATCTTTTGCATAAGGCGGGAATCCTTTGTCTTTCTGGGTTTCCACCCCCCCTCACTGGAAAAGCACCAGGTTAAAGATGGATTCCAGTTCAGGTGACATGATCACATGTCACTGCAAGACTTCATTACTCACTTGCCAGCACACACATATACAGGAAGACTCACAGGTAAACAGCCATCTGCAGACAATGGGAGTCATCAAGATTCCAAACCATCATTAATGGCCCACACTTTACATAATTACAATAGGCCCTCAGAGTTACATTTTATATTTCTAGTTTTAGATACAAGAGTGGTACATTTATACAAATCAGATGATCATACTCAGTAGATTATGCACTTTGTAATGATACCTTACAAGAGACCTTTTGCACGGAGCATATCCCAGTTGCATCATATCACTTATATTTTTATAAAACCATATAGACTGCACAACGTCACAGGTGCCTCGTCCCTTCTTGGAGAAGGTGGAGCCATCAGGCGAATAAGGTCCGGCGCTGCCTCAAACGTCTCCGGAATGGAGGGGAGTTGAATGTCCCAGCCATGATGGTCGGGAGAACAGTAGTGGGCCAGACTCAACTGGACCTCTTGCAGGGCAGGAGTCGACAAGCCCCTTCGAGCTGCCAGGCCCGAAGTAGGCTGGGTGGGTTGAGGTTCCCTGCCGCTGTCTCCTTAGGCTAAAAAGGGAAGAGCGCCCTCTCTCCTGCCTCTTTTTCTTCGGGGGAACCAGGGAATACAGATCAGCGCCTACCAAAAGTCTTATGTTCGGCGTCGTGTTGGTGCCGGGAGTCCTTAGTCTCCTTTCTAGGAGCTGACTCGTGCCCCATCGGCGCTGGCGCACTGTGCACGGAGGAGGAGGTGGTTGGCACAGGCTCCGCCAACCCAGGGTCAGATTGCAGGAAGAGGGCTGCCTGAGTCTCTGCTCGCGATCCTTAAGGGTCCTTGGCTGAAACCCTTTACAAAAAGGGGGGGAGGGATAGCTCAGTGGTTTGAGCATTGGCCTGCTAAACCGAGGGTTGTGAGTTCAATCCTTGAGGGAATGACTCAGGGATCTAGTGCAAAATCAGTACTTGGTCCTGCTAGTGAAGGCAGCGGGCTGGACTCAAATGACCTTTCAAGGTCCCTTCCAGTTCTAAGAGATAGGATATCTCCATAAATTTAAAAGCAGCACTTGTCCTTTTGGTGACTCTCGCCAAGGCACTTCAAACAAGAAGTGTGCGGGTCACTTTTTGCCATCAACTTTCCGCAGACTCCACATGGTTTCAACCCCGGCGACCGAGGCATGCCCCAGTGGTGGGGGAGAAACGGAGGGGACCCCCACAATGAAAACTTAACCTACTACTACTATTAACTTAAGACAAAAACTACTAACTATATACAAAATACCACAGGACACCCCTAAAGGCGCTTGCCGAAGCAAGAGTGAGGGAAGTTCCAGCTAGCTGTCACTGGCGATAAGAAGGAACTGAGGGTGGGAGGGTCGTCAGGGCCCTATATTGGGTGCCATGAAGATGTGATTCCAGGGGGCGCCCAGGCTGACCCTACGGACACTGCCAGGGGAAAAATCTTCCGGCTGCCACGCCTACGGCACGCGCACACCTGATTGGAATTGACATGAACAAGTACTCGAAGAACTACTCTGCTTTCAACTGTAAATGTTGTATGCACACCATGCATTTTTTATATCCCACAAAAGTGCTATTGGTATAAACTATTAGAGGAGAAGTTCTTAACATTTATAGTACCAATCCAATGACAGAGTTTTCGACAAACAGGACCGGGAAGCAAATCCTGGATTAATGCAAGCTTAAATAGATTTTAAAGGCAGCAGCAGGGTTCCTAAGAGGGGGAAACAGAGATAAAGTGCTACGGCTCATGCTATGGACATTCCTGGCCTCCCACTGACAATGGCTTCTTGGGGCACCTAATGATGCGCTGCCCATACTGCTGCAGCTGATCCTGCCTGTAAGTTCCTCCCTCTGCATTTCACAGTAAAACACAAGCTGTATATAGGTCAAAGGGCCTGGGCTAGCTCTCACTGAAGTCAACTGCAAAACTCCCATTGGCTTCAATGGTTCAACATCAATTCCAAAAGGAGGATTACAGAACACATGGGCCCAAGAGTAGCACTGAAGGACTGGGAATACAATTTCTTTATTCTTTTTATGGAAGATTAAACAAGGAAGAAGTGAAGATGAAAATGACTTTAAATGGCCAAGTACACGGATAGTACATGTAATACGGTATCCTTTTGCCGACACGTACAGAGGAAAGTGTGAACCCTGATATAATGTGAAGTGTTTATACCCTGAAACTTGAGGATTGAAGAAGAGGAGACCAAAAAACAAGAGAGAAGACAGATATACAGGGGTCAACGGGAGATTTTCAAGTTCTCCCAGAACCAGAGCATTACTCAGTGCTCAGAGAAGGCAGTGGGTTTTTTTCTGCACAGGTATTTTCAATGCGAGTTAAAGAGCAGACTGGGCATGTGATTCAGAAAGAAAAAATGAACACTTATGTGAATGACGATGACTTGTGCTTACGTAAACATGGATATATGCACAGAAATCAAACATGGGTGTGACTTCGAGAGTGACCCCAAGGTTACCAGCTGGCACTCAGGAGTTTCCACAAATGATCTCTGTTGAGCAATGTCAGGTTATTAGTAAGCTGGAGAGCTCATGTCAACGAGTTTAATCAATGAACCCTGCACTCTGTGCTTTACACCTGATTCTGGAGGAAAAATACTGGCACTTTTTCATCACTTAAACTGTAATACTGTAAAAGTAGATAACAGGAGTTGGCGTGATAGTGAAAACACTTGAAAGGTATTTTGTTATCTCAGAGCTATTTGCAATGGTGTACGACCTATGCAATAAAAGCATTACTACTATCCCAGAACTATTTGTTCTGTCAGATGCATTGGTTGCTATTGTAAACACTAAATTTTATTTAATAGCAACACATATTGTAAATAAAAGTATTACAGGTATATATTACCTCTGTCCTGATATCCTCTCTGTCCTGAAAAATAATAATAATTATTTATTTGTATTGCAAATTAGATCAGGGTCTCATTGTACTAGGCACTGTACAAACTAGAGCTCTGCATATAACCAAATTTTCTGGTTTGGTAGCTGAACTGAAAAACTGAAGAAAAAAATCATTTCAGGTCAACGTGAAATCAGGGGGAGGGGTTACTTTTTCAGCTACCTGAAAATCTCAAAAAAATGGTTTCCGGTCAAATTAAATTAGCCAAATGAAATGACTTGTTTTGAATTCTAGCTTACTCTATACTAGATGCATACATGTCTATAGTGCCATACAGCTATACATGACGAAAAAGAACCAAATGAATAAAAAACTATGTGAAGTTTTGGGCCAAGAAGAATTTATCTTTTATGGTGATAAATAAATTCTACAGAGATATCAGCTTGTATACTGTCATGGATCCCATGCTGAACTTTCCAAATGTGAGAAAAATAAGTTTTGAGGTTTCTTTTTAAAAGTAACTTGGATCTGGTGAGAAATGTCATCATTATACCTGTAAACTTTTTCTACTGTGGCATATTGTTCGGATAGCATGTCACACAATATGAATGTATTATTACCTTGTGCTAGATATTTTTTATATCAGATACAGCCCAACATATATTTGCGTACAGATTCATGACTGAAATAAAATTAATCAAAATTATTTATATAACAATACTTCCATAACAAAGTGCGCTATAAATATTAATGTTCCAGTTCAGTATTATCCCTCATTTTTCAGGTGGTTAAACTGAGGCACAAAGAGGATATGTGACTTGACCAAGTCACCTAGGAAGTCTGTGGCAGAGCTGAAAATGGAACCCAAATCCATCATTCTTAATCTTGTGCTTTAACTACAAGACCGATGTTGTTCCATATATATATATATATATATGTAGGAAAAGGCAGATTAGTGTCCTAGAGGTCAGGATCCAAACTAAAGGTTCTAATATTGTAGAGGGTAAGATGCTGGATCTCGGCTGCAGCGCAAGGGAGCTTAATATGATCAGCAATTGGCTGAAGTCCCTCTGCATCAGAGCAAAGAGCCACATTATCCCGGACACCAGGAATGCACTTTAACTAGGCCACAACTTTATTAAGTAACACATCTGGGAGCTATCTGGCAATAACTTGTCCAATGCAATTGATCCTTCCTTTATAATCCACACCACCAAGGCTGCCATCAGTCCCCTACACAATTAACCTCATCCCAACACCCTTGCTGAGACCCCTGCCCTCCCTTATCTGAGGGTTAATGGGGTAGGGAGGAAGGGCCTGTCTCTTTGCCGTATCAGTTATTACAAGTCCCAACCCCATTCCCCACCTCCTTTAGGAAGTGCCATCTCCTAACCCACTTCCAAATCTAGTTTATCACGGAACCGGAAACCCTATCAAATGATTACCTGCACTTGGCAAGTTACAACAAAAATGTATTTTACAACCTTCCAGATCCTTGGGCTGCTGAGAAGAAGGTGGAACCCCATACTGCCTAGGCCAAACTGGAAGGGAGATAAAATTCCTTCCTTGCCTAACATAATGCTCACAGCAAGGCTCAAAAGACCCAGTCCTACTCTAATACCGAGAGGGAAGAGGGGAGTTATTCTCCCAGTGCAGAATGGCCCTCAGGGCTTGGGGAAGGGTTTATAACCCTCCTGTGAAGTGTGCAGATATCAATATGTTTTAGTACACCCTTGTGTCCCACCAATCAGCCTAGAGTCCCCCTTCTCTACTCCTCAAGACCACAAGGGGGCTGAATGCCCAAAAGGAGGATGGGGTACTCCTTAAAGGGGCCAAGGGTTTTCTTTCCCCTGCTGGCATAAACAACACACACACACGCATTGCAGCCTGTAGCCTGTCATTGAGACCCACTAGATACTATTAAGAATGAGTTCAGATGGGAGTTGCACACTAAGATCATAGTATGCAGGTAAAATCTGCTAGAGGTGATAGTATAGGGCTGGTGGATTTGCGCAATGAACAATTCTTGTGTTGCATACTGAAATATATTTAATTTCTGATTCTAATCTGCTTGTCTAAATTTCCACTAATAGACTATTTTATATTAACATCTGTGTTAAAGACACCTGTCCCCCTTGTCCAAGTACCTCCTTAGTGATAAGGGGTAATCAGAGGGAAATGGGAGTGGCTTTAGAATGCAAGTTGGAAGACGGTTGTGCCCCTGTCTGGACCTGCTTTCAGGTAAAAGCCAGGTGTGGTTACATATTGTTTTGCAATACAGTCCCCCCAGACATCTGAACATAAACAATCTTCTTCACCAACCCATCTGCTCTGTTGAGATCATATATTAGGCCTGCTCTGCACACAGATTTTGTACTGGTATAAAACTACATAGGTGAGTGGTGTGATTTTTTACCAAAATAACTATAGGGGCACAACCCCTAGTGTTGATGCATTTATACCCATGTAACAATGCTTTAAACTAATACAGTTTCTTCCCCATCCATACAGGAGTAAGTTATACCACCATAAGTAAACTTATACCAATATAACTGAGATCACACCAGGGAGCTTTTACCACATTAACTATAACAGTATAGTTAAAGCAGTACATCTTGATGTGTTGACAAAGACTGAATCCCATATCGTTGCTAAATAGATAATGGCATTTTGTTAAAATCTTGAGTAATGTAGTGGCACTCTTTACAAAGGTAAGTTACACAAACTATAGGCTCATATTTAGTTCTTTGTGGAAAGAGATCCAAGGATATTCCTGTTTTCCCCATTCACTAACAGCCGCCGCCCACACACACCCACACCCACACCTTCAAAGTCCCTATTCACTCCCTCTCACAAATGGGAATCAGACTCATTCTGCAGTCCATGAACACTTCCAGTTATATCAGCTAGACAAACCCCTCCAACCTTCAGCAGCAATGAGCTAACTGTGACCCTGCACTCAGATCCTTGACTGCCAATTGGCCCATACCGGTACATTTCAACTTGTTGAATAAGGGTGGGGCAGAAGGTCACGTGGTTCAAGCACAAAGACCAGAAATCTGGAGCCCTAGATTCTAAATTCAGCTTTGCCTCAGACTCCCTTTGACTAAGTCTGTACCTCAGTTTCCCCATCTGTAAAATGAGCATAATAATATTTTCTTATCTCCGAGGGGTATTGTAAAGTTTATTTCATGTTTGTAAAGCATCTTGAGAATCTCAGATGAAAGTGCAATGTTAATACAATCTGCACTCACCTTTTCTATTTAACGCAATATATAAGAGGCTTTCAATAGACAGTAAATGAAATCAACTATAAATTCTCCATTCCATCTGCTACAATCCTTGATGTAACATATAAGCATACTGCTTCCCAAGAACTGAAAAGAAAATTTACTATGGATATTAAAAGCTACTTCATTCCTCTCTCAAAAATCAAAATTGGGAAACATCTGAAATTAGGCTACAGACAGAAAACTAGTACAAAACTAGAATAATATTATTTAAGTGAATGGATAAAAGATCAAGTACTGTGTACTGTACTATGATTGTATGCAGGGTGACAGTGTGTAATAACAGGGATACATAGAGAGGTCAGGAAGATTTCTTAGCAACTAAATAAGACAATGTTGAAGTATTTTCTACTAAGCTAACTTTTTAATGTTCTAATGCTAGAAGGTATTTACCTTGCTCCTGTCTGGTGGAATGCTATAAAATGCCACTTCCTTTAGTATTTGAGGAAAGCCAGCATCAGAAGAATGAGATCTTTTTTGTTCAAACTGTGGATCAATGTTGGTTTCAGACAGAAACTGGTGCAACTTTTCAAAGTTTTTCCTTTCAGGGACATCTCCATTAACTCTGAAAGAAACGTCATTTAACCCAATTTCTTCACACTGTTTACTGTGGTTAACAGAGTTCAAGCTAGCTGCTTTTGCAAAATGAAAATCACCAACTTTCTTCTGGAATATTAGTTCTCTTGTGTTGTCATCATGCAAATATTTCCTCTTTTGTGCACAGCCTTTTTGTAAACTCCTCTCGTCTTGTTCATTTAACCATGTGTCTGTTTCATCAGACTTTGTGAATCTCTGGTTTTCAACAGAACTGTCCCCATTGAAAGAATCACTCCTTGCTTCACTCGGCAAAGCTTTTTCTTTAACAAGATCAATTGAAACGTCTGTACTCACAGGCAGAACATTACTGTCCACTGGCATCCTCTGCGTTAAGGAATCGCCCAGTGCCATCCCCCAGGAAAGAATCTCTGTCTCTTTTGAAATCCGTGTTTCATTCTGGATTTTTTCTTCATTGTTTTTAATCTGTTCTGACTCTATTCCCTCCTCAGTTGATTTCTTTCTCGTTTTCCTTCTGAAATATTTTCTTCCAGGGGAATGTTTAGCAGGACTCAAGGGAGCTTTGGCAGGATCTAAAGATTGTTCTTCCTTTTCAGCCCTTACACATCCACAGACATTCCCCATTTGGCTCACAGTAAATTATAGCCACACACTCATTTATTTCAGTATATTTACGTACACTTAAATCCTTCTCAGGAAATCAGGAACTCCAGTTTGCATCCTAATTTCTTCCAGACTTCACTTCCATCCTCCTCAGTAAGTAGCCATTTTGCTTATGAGAAATGCACACGCAATAAATGTCATGGCATTTTGCCCAGGCAGGCCCTGTGTCTGATTAGACACTGTGGCTTATTTCTGGACACCAATCCTCTTAAACAAACATCATTGCCTCAGCATTAAACTCCAATGCTGATGGCCTTCCACAGAGATGACATAGCACTTATGGGCAATGGAAAAGTCTCATCTACATTTTAACTTCCTGTTTCATTTGGTAAATTCAAATAAGATAAACTTGAAAAATGCGCAGCAACCTTTGAAACTATTAGCCAGAACTGCAAATCCAAAACAAACAGCAAAGCAAATACCAGGAGGGATTTAATTAGCAAACGGTATTGCAAACTTAAAACCTTGAATATACTTCTACCTCTTACTCAATGGTACATGTAGTAAGATTAATGAACAGAGGGTGCATTGTGGTGCAGATTTTTATTTGTGGGGCTTTTTTCAAGCAGTTGGTAGGAAATTATCATTGACAGTTCAGATATAAATAGTCCTAAATTTCATTATTGCAATGATGATTGGAAAGTTGATTGGAAAGTTCTTTTATTGGGTGCAATATTTAAGCAAGGTACTGAAGTTCTCACACAAATAGTTTTAACTTTTATTACAACGTGTCATACAGCTTGCTCAGGTCAGCAGCATTATGCACAAGGTATTGGACTTTAGCAGAGGCTTTAAAATAGCAGATAAGTAAACGAGAAACGAAAGTTGAAAGAGTCAATCTGCCTAGAAAAATATCAGTTAAATTGTTGCAAAACAGAGGTTAATTTGAGCAAAGTATAATCTTATAATCTCCTTTGGGTTTTCAGTTGAAAAAAATATATTTTCTCTTCCCCTCCCCCTACTCTGTGAGTGTATAGTGTGAGAATAGCTCTGCTAAAATAGCCACTAAATGTACAGCTATATAACAAATCTAAGCAGAAATGTAAAGTATTATCATGGAAACCGGTTTAAGACTTGTCAAGTTCTTATGTTCTGAGAACATCTCTGTTTTCAGGGCTTGGACCAGTGACCCTGTCAATGTTTACAAAAACAGGTTTCTGTCTGGATGCCTACAAACTCTGAATACCAGTTAAGTCACTGAAACTGAATGCATATGCAACTCTCAAGAAGTACTCCCACTACCAGGACCACGTAAGCCCACCCAGTCAGCTTCCCACACCCCTAGCAAGTGTCCTTTACTGTGCATGCTTTCCTGACTCTACACTAAAACCTCCTCTATGCTGCTTCCATCTCCCCTACTGCTATCTCATTGTTCCACTGTGAAAAACAGGTCTCCCACACTGTATGACGTTGTAATAAAAGTTAAAACTATTTGTGTGAGAACTTCAGTACCTTGCTTAAATATATCAAGCAATAAAAGAACTTTCCAATCAACTTTCAGAATAACATCCTAAAATGGAAACGTATCAACAGGCTAAACTGTGTTTGCTTCTTACAGTGAGACAAAGGTGCATACAAACACTTAAAAAACAATGTTACCAGTTTCAGCTGAGTGACTCCTTTTACTTGAACAGGAATTGCATTGCTAAAACCCAAGAAATGTTTCAAAATGTATCCCTAATAACCACAGTTGCCAACTTTCACGCCGTAAATGAACACCCCAACTTTCACAATAAGCCAAAAATCAAGCTAAAAACAAAGGCCAAAACAACCCAATCCCAAACAAAAAAAGGCGAAAACAAAGGCTGAAACAACCCAATCCCTAAGGACTCCAACACTCTATGTGACTAGGTCCCCCCGGCGTGCAGTCTGGGACTGTGGTGGGCATGCTGTGCACCCCTGACTCTCTCCTCTGTTGCCCCTGCTTGCCCCCTCCTTGACCTTGCTTGCAGGGAGCCGATCAAAGAAAAGAAGCAACAAGCTACAAGCCAAACAAGCAACAAGCTACAAGCCAAAAACTAGCCAACAAGCAACTCGCAAGCCAATTAAGCCAAAAACAGCCACATTTCTGCATTTTTTTGCGGGTTTGGCATGTCTGCTAATAATCCTAAGCACTTCACATTATTTTATATTTTACTGAAGACAGCCTATGAAATATTAAAAAGATGCTACTAATTTTCAAAGAATTACACAAGGATATAGTAGCTGCCCCGCTCCTGACAAATCTAAACCAGACAGCTAAGACTTAGAAATATGATTATCCTAAAGCATGACAAGAAGCTACCACTGAACTCCAAGTGAAAACCTGGGGAATAAACCTGGACCCTGATGACACCAGTCACAAGACCTAGACAGAAGACAACCTGGACCATGATGACAAGCTGACCACACCTGAAGTGAAGCTGAACACCATCACCAAGTATGAAGACCCAGATAACCAACTGGCCACCTGTGGCTGTATGTTAGATAAAAACAAAGCAAAAGGCCAAATTCAAACCCACCGGAGTTAAGGATGAATTTCCCCAAAGAGTATTAAAGAGAGACTACAGACAGAGTTTATCTGAAACACAAGCACACATCAACAGGTGAAAACTATACCTAGATGACAAAAGGATTAGATAAAATCTTTAAACTATTAACATTGAACTTGACTATAACTTGATTTGTGTCTGTGAGCGAGGCTTGTGTGCAAACAAGGTTAAGATTGAGATATCAAACGGCCATGGAAGGTTATTGCTTAACTCATGGCATTCATCTGTTTACTGGTGTATAAACATAGCCTCCTTTTACTATAATCAAGACTATCCTTATGTGATTGCCTAACTTGTATTCTTTTATTGACTTTGAATTGCTGTGTTACTGCTTATGGTCAGGAGCGGTGTCAGGGTTTTTGATGCCCTAGGCGGCAGCGCCTCTCCTCTGAGCATTCGGCGGCGGGGGTCCTTTCGCTCCGTGTCTTCGGGGCACTTCGGCGGCAGGTCCCGGAGCGAGTGAAGGACCCGCCGCCGAATTTCTGCCGAAGACCCAGAGCGGAAGGACCCCCCGCCGCCAAATTTCCGCCGAGAGTGGCAAAATTCCGCCCCCCAAATCCTGCCGCTCTAGGCGACCGCCTAGGGTCGCCTAGTGGAAGCGCCGGCCCTGCTTATGGTGACATCACCAGCAGAAAGCCATGTGGGTCATTAGTTTGCAGCACTGTGTTCACCCAGTTTTTATACACAGAGTTACAGTGTTGATTTATTCTTTATAATTCCTTGCCATGTAGTTAGCAGGAATAAAGCAGACTCAGGCTGCCCTCTAAATTGACTCCAGAGTCTACCGTCTTTAAATAACATGAGCAAAACTGGGTTTTAATGAGTTAAGATAGACTTTTAAATTGTTTCTTTATGGTCTCTTTTTGCCTCTACAGCACAGCAGATGAAGTGGAGAATCAGCACCACTGGGGCTTGTCGCAGTTAACTAAAAGTGTTGGTCCTCAGTACAACAGCAACCTTCTTATCAGAAACCAGCCAGGAGAGCTACATTGAGTAGCACAGCAGAAAGCAGACCACATATAGGACTCTACACAAAGAGCTAAACTTATGCCAAATACGGCCTGAAACTTAAAATTGCTTATCTGAGCACCAAAGAAGGGCTCCAGAAAGGAAACCAAGAGGACTACCTTCCAGCATAAACAGAAGCTCATCTTCACAGTTGTGTCAGCTTATTCATGCAATTACTGCCTCAAAATCAGAACGAGCTGCTAAGCTTGTGGGTACTATGCAGGTACGCAACAGCTCACAGACTTCAGCAACAGAGGAAGACCCAGGAAAGGGATATGGAAGGTATCCAGTGAGATGATATCAGGCAAAGTAAAAAAGGAACATGCTCTTAGTGGGTGAGTTTATGAGGCCTACCCAGCTACAGCTGGGGAGAATCAACCAGATGAGCCAAATGGCAATGTAATGTACCATGTTTAGGAGCACAGTCTAAATATGACTGTCCAGTCCAACAGCTCAAATGGCTATTGCCTTTGCTGAGGCAAGGTGGTTGAGGTAATATCTTTTACTGGACCAACCTCTGTTGATGAGAAAGATAAACTCTGAGCTACACAGAGCTCTTCTTCATTGCATAGTGCCTTTGTTGTGATTCTGATAGCTGCAACAACTCCAGAAAATCCAGCCCAATTTTTTTTAGCTGAGGTTTAGCAAATATGACAAGTTGCTGGAGGTGAGTTCTTCTGGGGGACAAAAATAGGGCAAGTATCTCCTTTAAAAGCTGTCTTTTATGCTCCAATGCTTCATACTGGGAATCAAAAATCTCAAGGGTATGTAGCTTAATTCATCCCCTCTAACAACCAAAGATTAGACCACTGACTGTGTTAACTCCATCTTTAAATCTTTGAAAAGATCAGTCCTTGACCTTCCGCTGGCTGTTTTAAATCAGGAGCAGATTAAACATGAATCCTTGGGATGGCGGCCCAATGTCTGGAGTGAGTTCAAGGCCAGCCAACTCTGCTAGAAGACCAAAAATAGGCATGAAAGGAGGATGGCAGGAGGAACAGCCCAACTCCCAGAATCTCAGTCCCATACCCACGTGATCAAAGCACAGAGGGCAGAAAAGCAGGCAGCATGCCTCATAGACTGCTGCCAGCCAAGAGGAGGAGTCACAATAACCAAAGCAGAAGAGGCCACATGGATGGTAGGCGTCAAAATTTCACATTCTGACCGTTTAGTAACCTGACAAAGGAAATGGGAAGGCTACAGTAGTTGGGCAGTCTTCATGTGTGTCTGTCTCTTCAGGTGCTCATATGTCCTTTACCAGAATGATAATAGAACATTTCACAATTATCAGTGGATGTTATCCTCCAAACACCCCTGCGAGGTAAGGGACTATTATCCCCATTTTAAAGATGGGGGATGGTATCACACAGTAAATCTGTATTTGAGGTGGGAAGCTGAATCCAGGGTAGCTGGGAATTGGACACAGGTCTCCTTATCTTTATTATTATTTGTATTACCCTAGCACCTAGGGGCCCAAGTCATAGACCGAGACTCCATTATACTAGCTGCTGTACAAACACAGAACAAAAAGAGGGTTCCTGCTCGGGAGATGTGGGCGAATCTCCTGCATCTCAGCCTGGTGCTATATCCAATAGAGGTTTTCAAACTTTTTAGGCTGTGTACCCCTTTCCAAATAATGTAGTCTACAGTGTACTCCCATCTGAGTAGGGTCATAATATACCTATGATTAGAATGCCAAATCTTACTAAATAAAGTGTGTTGTCCGCCATTACAGGATTTTTCTCGCGTATCCCCTGACGAGAGCTTGCGTACCCCTAGGGATATGCATACCCCAGTCTGAAAACCACGGCACTAGACCATCCTTCCTACTCTTGTCTGCAAGGAAAACAGTTACACGACTGAGTCAATAGACTAACAGACTGCCTTGAGACAGACTGAGGAAGAATCAACTGGCAAACAGATTAGCATGGAGCAGAGACCAGAGTAAGGGTATGTCTACACTACTGCTGTGAGCATGCTTCCCAGAACACGTAGACAGATATGCCTTAGCTCTGCTCAGGCTAACGTGCTAAAAGTAGCAGTGTAGCCAGGGTTAGCATGGACAGCGGCTCAAGCTAGCTGCCTGTGTACAAACCCACCCAGATCCTCAGGGTATGTTCTCGGGCAGCTAGCCCGAGTCACTGCCTGTGCTACTGCCCACTACATTGCTACTTTTAGCATGCTAGCTCAAACAGAGCTAGCACCTGCCTGTCTACCTGTGCTGGGAAGCACACTCCGAGCTGCAGTGTAGACATACCCTAACAGGCAAGGACACAAGTGGCAAAAACACATGCTGGCTGATTAGAGGAAAGAGATGATGCCAGCCCACGCTGCGTCTGAGAGAATGATGCTTTCTCTGCATTTTATCATCCAGAGTGTGCAGGGCTGGATGGAACATGGGCTGCTGGGAAGGGACACAGGTTAAGGATATGGGTGGCATGTGAAGACGAGTCTGACAACGGGAAGCTGAAGAAGATAAAGTCTGTTGGGTGATAGTTTGGAAGTGCCTGAGACTCCTGAAGTTTGGCAGATTTGGGGCCTTTTCAATCTGGAAGTTATTTTCCTTCTTTCTTAAATCAGCTGTAATTAAGCTGAGTGCAGGTCAGCTGGGAGTATTTTTAAACGCAGGACTTTGGAAACAAAAGTTCATGCATTTATACAGATGATATTTTGCAAAATTTGTACATATTTTTACAGGACCAAATTCTACCTTTATTTAGACCTGTGCGGCTCCATTTTCAGTGGAGTTGTATAGGTATGAAGGAAGAATTTGCTACACAGGCCTGGTCTACACTGTGGGGGGGAGGGGATCGATCTAAGTTACGCAACTTCAGCTACGTGAATAACATAGCTGAAGTCGACATACTTCAATCGACTTACCGTGGTGTCTTCACCGCGGTGAGTCGACTGCTGCCACTCCCCCGTCGACTCTGCCTGCGCCTCTCGCGGCGGTGGAGTACAGGAGTCGACGGGAGAGCACTCGGGAGTTGATTTATCGCATCTAAACTAGATGTGATAAATCGATCCCCGCTGGATCGATCGCTGCCCACCAATCCAGTGGGTAGTGTAAACATACCCACAGTCTATACAATTATAATTAATCTTGCACACTGTATATACAGTATATAATTCTATACATTATTAGTTTGACAAAGTGTTCTAGACATAATACCACACAAAATAGTCCACATTGCATTATGTACTTGAATTTAAAAATGAACCACAAACTGTTTCCCCCCAAAAATATGTGAAATGCACAAATAAAACAAAGCCTATATCCTGGAAATATATATGCCTTGTGTATTTTCCACACCAAAAGGGCAGAATAACTTGCAACATACATGCCCAGCAAAGCAAGCAGAAGAAAGGAATGAAAAAAAATATGCTACTATTTCCACCCCTATATGTATTATTACCAGGGGCTCCATCCAGCAGAATATACCTGCAACCTTCTGATTTGCATAGGCTGCAGAAGGCAGTGACATATTTTAGAGCAGAACTTATGCTGATCTGGGACTGGGCTGGTGCTGACTCAGCACATCACAGCCATCTCCTCTCCCAATGAATTCAGGTGCAGGAGAGAACTGAGCCTCAAATGTACACTGTATGTTTTATGTTTTATTTTTCACATGATGCCTTCCTCTAGCATTAAAGCTCTTAGAACCATTATCTGTTTTGGTGAAATATTATTATCCCCCAAACAAGCATCATGACTGTGGCAAACAACTTAGATCACTAAGCACAGCCAAGAAATCCCTGGTATCTTGCAAACCACCCAGTTTGCAATGTAATTAGAACAAATATAAATAACAGAGCATACTGCAATATCTTCACACTGAAAATTGTTGACTCCAACTCAGCTAGTATCAGCAAACTTCCTTAACAAAAGGCAAGGCAAAATTCAAAGGTAATGTGTAAGGTGTATAAATTAGATCCCTCACATTCACTCTCCCTTGGATCTATTTACATCCCGTGAACCTGATTATCCCATCAACTGCATCAAGCTACCATGGACTTCAAAAGAAGTTGTGTGCAGGCAACTGATGAGAAGATCAGGCTCCAATGTGTAAAGAAATCTATATTATAGAGCAAAGGGGTTTAACTTAAAAATCACCTCTGAATTTGGGCCAGAGAGTGCACCCATTCATGTGCAAAGAGGCAGAACTCCCAACAAATTGAATTTCTAATTTTTAGTTATTTCATATTTTCTAAAGTGGTTTAATAGTTATTTATTTTTAAAACTCTAGTTCTGTTCAAGTCTCACACATTAGATCACAGCTAGTGCATTTTGGTACGACATAAAGTACAGGTTGGTGGGAACATTAAATGAGACTCTGGACTAGATCTGCAACTGCAACTCAAGAAGTTTCCTATTTAAGTCTTGTGCAGTTAGCCAGCTCATGGAAAATAATGGTCAACACCTTGTCAAAGAGGTTCACATAATTTACAAATTTATTTCCCTCATTATTCTTTATAGATAGGGACAGTTACTTGAGGGTTTTACTCTCGTCATTTTACATGCACCCAAAACTCTCCTCGGTGCTTCACAATACTGATAACAAGATAACCAACAGGCCAATTCTGAAAGTGCTTATGCATATGACATGAGTAGTTCCAGTGAATAGAAGGATACTTAACCCCTACCTGTTCCAATTTTCATAAATACATATAGTAACATAGCATGTTTCCTATATATTTATGCTCCTTCCTATTCCTGTTTAGGATTTACAGTTAGAAAGCTAAATTACACTCTAAGAGGCTTTTGGTAATATAGTTTTTTAACCAAAAATCCTAAACAGTAACAGTATGATGCTATGCCACATATTGCTATTTGATTATGCAAGTTTCTGATAATTTAAAACACCTACACCAGAAGGAATCAGTTGCTAACAATAATGTAGTAGTCACACTAAATAAAGTTTAACAGTCATATGCATTAGATCATCTACCTCTAGTGCCATTGTCGAACCCTAATTTTGAGAAGCAATTCTATACCACATACTGTAAAGATGAATTATACTGTACACAATCCAATCACTGTGCAAAAATTATAATGCCAGTCTGGTGTGATCAAGTATTACCATCACATGTATTGCCTTCAAAATGAAATGTTTTTAACAGATTTGTATTTTTAGAAAATGTCGGAAGTAATATTTTTTCAATTTTCAAAATCAGCAGAAAACTGCAACTCCAAAAGATGCAAAAACAATTGTATTTTTCTGATCTTATTGTTCAACAAAAGAAGCCTGTATGTGAGCAACAAAACAAGACCCTTTTATTAGAACTGAAAGAAATGCACAAAAAGCATTGTTTTTTATAAAATTAACCATAAAATAGGCTACTTTTGTGATCTCTCTACAAATAGGGAATGAGATGTCTAACTAACTAGCTTATGATTCAATATGTGTATTTTATCATATAAGTCATCAGAATTTTCAAACACTGGAGAAGAGAGATCCCACATTACACCATTTCTACAGATTGCTACTGCAACTGATTCATGCACTCATGATAATTGCCTACCAGAGAACACAGTATCTGACTGAACGTATATTGTCAAGAGAAACAAGGCTTACCTGAAAGTGCAAAATTATGGTCCATATTAACCCCAAAGTCAACTTGGGATTTCCATCTGTTATGTCATCATTTCTAATATTTACCAGTTTCACCTGCCATTGTGGAAAGAAAAATATATGTAAAAACTGAAACAAACTGATGCTGAAAACATTTATTCCACCACGCGGGTTTGACTAAACTAAACACTACTTGAATTCATAATGTATTCAGTAACAAATATATTAGGCCACAGTTCAATACAATCTGTCGCCTTTGTGCAGTGCAAAGGACCCAGCTTCTGGTCGTAACTGGCCAGTTGAGAACCACTCTAGTGGGGAGGAACTTTCAGCTAGCATAAAGGTTCCTGTGCCAGCTGTCCCCCATCCCGGTGTAAGGGACATATCAGAAATAGAGATCCTGTGTTAGGGGTGTAGTAGATCAGGGTGGAGACAGGAGTGGACTGTTGTAAGTCATCCCAGGGCCAAGAGCAGCACAGGACAGCCCTTAGACTGAGGGAGCTATAACTGGCTCCCTGGAACCCTCCCCTCCACCTACTCTCCTGCACCAAAGAGAGCTCAGCTGCAGGAGAGAATCTGGCCCACTAAACCAATGACAATATTTTATAATGTTTACATTTCTGATAATTAATCATATATAAGCACATATACAGCACTTCACACCTTCAAACTGTTTCACACATCTTAACTAATGAACAGGATTAAAATTACTAATTGAAGTTTCAAAATCAATGGTCAATCATATTTGCAACTCCAATAATCTCTCACTCCGAATGGAACAGGAGTACTTGTGGCACCTTAGAGACTAACAAATTTATTTGAGCATAAGCTTTCATGGGCTACAGCCCACTTCATCAGATGCATAGAATGGAACATATAGTAAGAAGATATATATACATACAGAGAACACGAAATCATCTGATGAAGTGAACTGTAGCCCACGAAAGCTTAGGCTCAAATAAATTTGTTAGTCTCTAAGGTGCCACCGGTACTCCTGTTCTTTTTGCGGATACAGACTAACACGGTTGCTACTCTGAAACCTGTCACTCAGAATGGGTTACTGACAATTTTTGGCAGTAAATAATTTGCCTATTTAGTTTGTCAATTGAGAGATGACCCAAATAAAATGCACTTGATGCTTATATTAATCAATAATTATTTGTGTGTGTTCTTTAGAATACACACTGTATCAACATTTAATGTGCCAGGCCATATTTTCTTCTTGATCTGCCCACATCGATATAATTACTGTCAGTAGGCATTCCCCATGGAACAAGGAGACAATATATCCAAGAGTTATAAAAAAAATTAAGAGATCCTAATTTTTTCCTCCTATTATATTATAAAAGCTGTTCAGTTTTGACAAAAATGTACACTACAGTCACATATGGCTTTTATTTTACTCATTTGCCTTTCCAAAGTTAACCCTCACAATTATGGATATTTGGGGCCTATTTAACCTAAATCACAATACAGTATTTCCAACGGGAAGTCACCCAGCCAATCTTCTGCAAGATGTCTTCCAAATATCATTTATAAATGAGCCTCCAGAGGACTGTGGCTTTTCTATTTCAAGGTTCTCGGGGGCTACCCCAACTGCTGGCAAAGTTCCCTTATCCTGGAAGTCTGTGATAACCACTTGTGTGCAAGTATCATCTTCCTCCAGACTGGCAGTCCCTCTGGCAGGGGCACTGAAACCTTACACAAATCAGGGTCACATTGGCAACTTGCCAAGGACCCAAGAGCTACACCTAAGCTGTGTAAAATAGAACAGACTGCACAGTAACCATCCTATTTAATATGGACGTGTAGGAAAAGACCACCGATGCCACCATACAATATTCTACCTTGATTCAAGAGTCCTGAATATTCAGATCATAACAGATCACTGTATGCTGAGACCTGTAATCTCCATTGACTGCTGCACCTTAATAAAAATGCACCTGGTTGTGCGTTGCATGTCTTATGGGTTTATTGACCCAGGGTCTCCCATTTAGCAATAAGCTATAGCACTACCAAACCACCAGCGTCTAGGCTGCACAAATATGCTATTTTTGATTGTCAGCTTGTGTGAACATTCATTTTCTTAGTGCAGATCCTATTCCCACTGAGATTAGCTTCAAAACTCCCATTGACTCCAGCGGTGCGGGATTAAATCCTTATTGCGCAAATGTTACTAGATGACTCATTTCTTATTTAAAACAAACGTATTGCTATTGTATCACGTTTCTATTCTTCCAGCAAGTGTTCAAAGCCAGCAAAAAATGCTTATCAGCACCAGTTCACAGCTCACGGCTCTTCATGCCAGCTCTGCCAGCACCAAAGGGCTGTAAAGCCGCCATAAGTGATTACTGGGGAATTCTCACAAATTACCTGCCCTATGACATGGAGGCATCATAGGATGCAGGTTGGGAGAATTCCTGTGAAAAGGGAGCATTGGCCAGAGTGCTACTGTGCTTCAGCTATTCTCAGCTGCCAGAATGGCTACTTGGGGCCATTGAAAGCTGGGTGTAAGTTAGGGCAATATCTGCAGCTGCTTTGCTGGGAGTGAGATGATCACCCCCCACCCCACCCCCACCCTAGAACAAGGGAGGAACAAAGGTGGCTTTACACCTTTGCTCAATATCTCCCCTACCACCAAGTGTCCACTACCATCAGTTCAGGCACCACAATAAATCAGATCCTTGTTTCCAACCATTTTTACTGTATGCATTTTAAAAAAGAACAAATAGCATAGCTGTTCCTTCCCTCATCAAGTTTCTATTATCTGTATAAGTGCAATTTTCACTTAAGTTTTATTTATTAAAACTATTACCATACCTGGCGTTTTTTCAAATAGTCAAGTGCAATTTGTACATTCTGTAGTCTGTGAAAACGCATCCGACCTTTCTCTCGGGGCTAAAATTAGAAAATGAAAGTTGTGAGATTTTCCAAAGACCAAAACTCCTACAAGGTAAAAAATCTGATTTAAAAGTTTCCATTTTAAATCCTTAAAACACTAATGTTTCAACATCTATTACAAAAGTGTAATTGAAACTTAAGGAAAAGTAATGGAGCTATGAATTTATAGAAAGCCTGTTTTCATTGCAGTTGACATTTATTTGCACAACTAGTGGAGAGCAGAATCAAAGGCCCTGATCCTGCAATCTGATCATTACGGTAGGTGCCTGTGTTCCTGCCAAGTGCTATTGATGTCAAGAGGGCTCCTCATGGGCACAGGGGCCTACCCATATGAACCAGATTGCAGGATCAAAGCCATAGTGGGAAATACAGTAACTAGATGCTGCATCATAACAAAAGATTTACAACACTTCAGTTAAACCAAATCACAAATAATAATCATGTGTACCGCTGAGCTGGCCAATTAATGACTCTAGTAATAATGTGATAAGAAAACTTACCTTACTATGCTGGTGTGATGTGTGTTTAGATTTTGTGTTTGTTTTAACTATATATTAATAAATATATATTTAGAAATTATAACTACCGTCTTAGTGCCTAACTGTGTACTCCTTCCTCAGGCAGAGTTTCATTAACTTCTGTTCTAACAGAACTGCGTGATCTACTATTTGAACACTTATGAAAGTGAGGCATGAAGGAAGTTAAAGGATCCCCCTCACCCCAAAGCAAAAACAAATCAACAAAGAAGAAACTATAAAACAATTATGCATGGTGTGTTAATGGAAACACGGCAAAACAGCATGCAGTTAGTGTAAAATCACCAAGAGGAAGAATTACACAGAAAAGGAATATTTTACTTAGCTGTCAGAGGAAAGTAGTTAAATTTATGTCATCATAATATCCAAATATTAATATCCTTCTTCCTTATTTCAGATTTTTCACAAACTTTCCCAGTAATATGCTCAAGCATACTACAAACCACTTATACAGCTCAGCGATGAATATGAGTATTTCCTCAGACAATCTCTGTGAAACAGTCAGATAGTCATAGATTTTCCTTAGTTGAACTATTTCCCCCTTACGGGATATCACGTGTTTGCCAAGAGGAAACATGACAAAATGCAATTGGAAAAGAAGCATAGACTAAAACACAAAAATGGAATTTCAAGTTACCATATAAGATTTCAATCTGTTCTAAAACTACTGATAGGTGTGGATCAATCCCTGCAGTCTTTATCATAGAATAACTTCCGTGAGTGGGACTAAGGACTACAGAATTGGCATCTTACTTTCCAAAACAAGGAGAGTTTGCTGAAGTCCAGACTGTCAAAAAGTAACAATATAAGATCACAGAGGGGAAATATTATATAGCTAAAGTACAAGTGTCTTGAGACACATTACGCCCTTGGATGAAAGCACACAAATTCCAATGAAATCACAACAGCAGCATGACACGTTGTGCATCCAAGGATAGAAATTGGCCCCCTAACATACAAAGTTGCTTTAGCAAACACTAGCAATGTGGGTTCTACAGAGGCATGAAACAACTTCCTTCGGACCAGCCAATACTCAGCACTTTACAGTTTTTAAGTAGATATTTCCCTTCTGGATGACATAAATAAGTCAAAAAATTGGTATTCAGCATCTGTGCCATAAAATAAGCCCTACAAGCAATCAATATATTTACTACACATATCTATGACAACTACCACTGTGCACTACCTACTTTGAAAAGTAACTATAGTTAAATCAGATCAACCATCTTTGTGATGATAAACCGCAAAAGAATATTTTCATAATTAATCTAAATTCCATAATTTCATATAATATTATGTTGTACATGTGTTGTATATGGGAGTTTTACTCCATTCAATGGAGCCAAGATTTCACCCTTTGCTTATATTATTTGCATAATTGCTACATAAATTACAGTGATTGAAAATAAAAAGAAATCTTAGTGTAACTGAATATAAAATATCATAGTTCCATAATATTTTGATTGTCGCTTACATACTGTTGTATTTGTACAACGTTTGTAAGTGCAGTGATTGAAAATAAATGGAGATCTTAAAGCTTTGCATGTCACTGTTTGCAAATGAACTGAATGAAAAAAGTCTTTGTCCATATCTCCATCTTATCAGTCTTTCCCAGAATATGTATATCCTGGTTGATCAACATGAGTTCTTTTGTCCTTTCCACTGAACTACTGCAGAACACCAAACTAACAGGTTACTTTTAAGTTAGCAGTCACCACACTTCAAATACTAAGTTAGTATAGTTATGGGGGTCGGCACCTACCCCCTTATCCTCATCCTCCACATCCTCATGCTGTTCATACGCGCATGCTTCTGTTGAACTCACCAACCGTAAGGTCTTCAAAAAATCTCGCTCCCTTGGCTAATGAATATAACAGACAGAAGATAGGACAGCAAAGACACAAGACAGACCACAAATGAAGAGAAGAGCATGAACAGAAGAACATAATGAAGAGAACAAATACCAAGCAAGGGAAGTAATGCTCACAAAGAAAGGAAATGACACCCGAGGAGTGTGTTAGACAATTTCAGGGACATTTTTTCCTTGCTATTTGTACTTTGTTTTCTTTAATGTGAAATAATATTAACCATCCAACATTTGCTAAAGAAAATCCAAAAAAAACAAAAAACAAAAAAAAAGGAAAAGAGATAAAGAACTAGTACATTAATCTATAAAAAGAAAGAAGTTTCATGATCATAGAAGAAGACTAACAAAAATAGTTCATATTTCCACACTGTTCATGGTGTGGTATGTATCAACAGAAATATAACTTATGCCTCTGGGATCAACGGTCGCATAGTGTGGAATATATCAAAGAGAATCCTAACAGCCCACATCTGAAGAGTTAGCAAACAGGATAAATGGGTATACAATGGCCTGAAATAACTGCACCGTGATTAAAGAAAGCTCACCAGGGTATCCCCAGAAAGGACTTCTAAAAGGGAGATCAAGTTATGTCCATCCCTCAGGTCTTCATACAGATCATTCACATGCTTGCGAACCTGCAGAAACAGAGAAGGAGAGACAAATGAAATTTAAGATACTGTATCTTTCCAGGAATTTACAATGATATTTAATGCAGTTTTTCTGTAATGTACAAACTCTTATATATCTCAACATGCCACTCCTGGTTTGTTCAGTCATTATGCCAAGAGAAATACAAAAACAAATTAGCTGCAATGTAAACTTATATTCAACCCCCTTCCACATTTTCCATATATTTTTATATTTTAGTAAATATGAAAAGAAGAACAGTGGAAAGGCCACAAGGTAGGTAACAAATTGACAAAGTAACCACGAAGTAATCCCTACCATGTTTACTGAGGCCAAATACCTATCTACTTTGGCCTATGTAAGGAGGACACAGTTCAGACCCAAGTCAGAATAAATTGCAGAAAAAAAAAGACAGAGCTAAATCCTGCCCTGATTTACAACCCATGCAAAGTGGCTGGATCCAAGCAAAAATGTAACCCATATTTTGGCCCCTGAACCAAATACAGCAAAAAACTAGTAGAAACCCATCACTCATGAATCAACAAGAACGTATCTCATCATTCTCAGCTTTCCCTCTTAAAAAGTGTATCTTCCCAAGGCTCGCTTTTCTATCCATCCCATACCTATAATGAACCACTATATTCAACTAACCCACTGAGTTCTGGTTCCTCAAACAGTACTTCTACCACCTCTTCAAAACGTAACTTTTAACCTGAACACACTCCCTTAGGCCAGATTCTGGCTTCAGTTACATCCATGAAAGAACAATAACGTCAACTGTGCTGCACAAGAGTAAAGAAGGGCAGAATTTGGCCATGATTTAAGATCCAGCAGTTCTGAGAGGACTTTCAACATTTCTAACTACTCTGATTTTGGATTATTTTGGCACAAGAGAGCCATCCATCCTACTAAATTGGGACACAGAGGCTCTCATTTCTCAGAGGCAGAGACTTTTGACATTGTGGGGTTTTCATCTACAATCTATTTTGGGTCCCCATTAAAACACCATACAGCAGTGTTCCCCAAACTTTTGAGGGTCGCTGCCCCCCTTACCCTGTCTGCACCCCCCTTCAGAGTCCGAAGCAGGGCCATGGCTCAGGGGAATGCGGATAGGGGGCCGACACTGGGGCCGCAGCTGGGGGTGGATGTGGGGCCGGGAGTGGTGCGGGGCCGGAGCCGCGGCCAGGGGTGGGAGCAGAGCCACGGCTGGGCTGCAGTGAGGGCCAGCAGCCAGACCCACGGCCAGGTGCGGCTCCAGCCCCACCCTGTTCCCGCCCCCCGCCTCAGCTGGGAATGGAGCTACAGCCAACGGCCGAGGCTGGGGCAAGGCTGGGAGCAGAGGCACGCCGAGGCTGGGGACGGGGCCAGGTGCAGGCCTGGGAGCCGGAGATACAGCTGCAGGCAGGACCGGAGCAGAGCTGGGGGCAGGGAGTGGCTAGCTGGCACTCCCTGCACCCGCTGGGGCCGGCCCGGGCCCCGCTGCACCTCCCAAACATTCCTAAGCACCCCCTTAGGTGGCTCACCCCACAGTTTGTGGACCTCTGTCTTACAGGACGCTTTCTGAGCTTCCAGAGTACTGTCTGATTGTGGCATGCAAAAGGGCAGACAGACCCTTCTTTTATTCCCTCCACAGGAGCTAAATTCTTCTGCCAATGTGGGATCTATGAGATGATCTCTCAACTTTCAGCACATCTGTGTGCGTGAGAACAGCATCAGGAATCAATCCAATTCCTCTTCTGCTTGCAATAGGGAACTAGATCTGGGCTATGGGAGAGATTTGTATGTTATGAAACAAATAATTAACATATTTGTTGCTAGGTTTAAATAAATGTATTTTAGTTCAAGGTACATTGTTCCTACTGCAATTTACAAGACTATCAATCTTAAATGGGACTAACATCAGAAGCACATTTATGTTTATGTTGAAAACTAGTCCGAACAAGCCATCTGGAAGATTTTTCCATAATGAATTACTCCTTACGTTTTCCAAAATATGTATGTATCACATCCACACAGCAAAAGCAATATAATTCTACTTCTGGACATTAGATCAAGTTAGACATATTGTCAATTGTAAAAGGAGGTTAAATTCCAAAAGAAAACATTTTGGTAATACCAAACTACTGTGGAAAAAACAAAAAACCAAACAGCTATTCATATGGTATAATCTGGACCAAATACAAACAGGAAGTACCAGAAATGTCATTAATGTTATCGGGCGGGGGGGGGGAGATTCCCCATTTTTTTAAAGTTGAGGTCCCCCCAAGGGAAATCACAACCAATCACAGCCCCACTGCAACCCCATCTTAATTTATAAATCCTCTGCACCTTCTGCAGCTAAATCTTTGCCCATCCCCCTCACCCAACATGCACTTTGGGAAACACTAGGGTACAGGGGGGACCCTGAAGCTCTGAGCCCCCATGGGTGGTGGGGACTCTAGAGCTCCGAGCAACCCCGCACCTGCCCAGTCCCTTCCCATTTTATGATGGGATATTTTTAGTAAAAGTCAGGGACAGGTGATAGAATCATAGAATATCAGGGTTGGAAGGGACCTCAGGAGGTCATCTAGTCCAACCCCCTGCTCAAAGCAGGACCAATTCCCAACTAAATCATCCCAGCCAGGGCTTTGTCAAGCCTGACCTTAAAAACATCTAAGGAAAGAGATTCCACCACCTCCCTAGGTAACCCATTCCAGTGCTTCACCACCCTCCTAGTGAAAAAGTTTTTCCTAATATCCAACCTAAACCTCCTCCACTGCAACTTGAGACCATTACTCCTTGTTCTGTCATCTGGTACCACTGAGAACAGTCTAGATCCATCCTCTTTGGAACCCCCTTTCAGGTAGTTGAAAGCAGCTATCAAATCCCCCCTCATTCTTCTCTTCTGCAGACTAAACAATCCTAGTTCCCTCAGCCTCTCCTCATAAGTCATGTGTTCCAGCCCCCTAATCATTTTTGTTGCCCTCCACTGGACTCTTTCCAATTTTTCCACATCCTTCTTGTAGTATGGGGCCCAAAACTGGACACAGTTCTCCAGATGAGGCCTCACCAATGCCGAATAGAGGGGAATGATCACGTCCCTCTATCTGCTGGCAATGCCCCTACTTATACAGCCCAAAATGCCTTTAGCCTTCTTGGCAACAAGAGCACACTGTCAATTCATATCCAGCTTCTCGTCCACTGTAACCCCTAGGTCCTTTTCTGCAGATCTGCTGCCTAGCCATTCGGTCCCTAGTCTGTAGCAGTGCATAGGATTCTTCCGTCCTAAGTGCAGGACTCTGCACTTGTCCTTGTTGAACCTCATCAGGTTTCTTTTGGCCCAATCCTCTAATTTGTCTAGGTCCCTCTGTATCCTATCCCTATCCTCCAGCGTATCTACCACTCCTCCCAGTTTAGTGTCATCTGCAAACTTGCTGAGAGTGCAGTCCACGCCATCCTCCAGATCATTAATAAAGATATTAAACAAAACCAGCCCCATGACCGACCCTTGGGGCACTCCGCTTGATACCGGCAGCCAACTAGACATGGAGCCATTGATCACTACCCGTTGAGCCCGACGATCTAGCCAGCTTTCTATCCACCTTACAGTCCATTCATCCAGCCCATACTTCTTTAACTTGGTGGCAAGAATACTGTGGGAGACCGTATCAAAAGCTTTGCTAAAGTCAAGGAATAACACATCCACTGCTTTCCCCTTATCCACAGAGCCAGTTATCTCATCATAGAAGGTAATTAGGTTAGTCAGGCATGACTTGCCCTTAGTGAATCCATGCTGACTGTTCCTGATCACTTTCCTCTCCTCTAAGTGGTTCAGAATTGATTCCTTGACGACCTGCTCCATGATTTTTCCAGGGATTGAGGTGAGGCTGATTGGCCTGTAGTTCTCTGGATCCTCCTCCTTCCCTTTTTTAAAGATGGGCACTACATTAGCCTTTTTCCAGTCATCCAGGACCTCCCCCGATCGCCATGAGTTTTCAAAGATAATGGCCAATGGCTCTGCAATCACATCTGCCAACTCCTTTAGCACCCTCGGATGCAGCGCATCCGGCCCCATGGATTTGTGCTCATCCAGCTTTTCTAAATAGTCCCGAACCACTTCTTTCTCCACAGAGGGCTGATCACCTCCTCCCCATGCTGTGCTGCCCAGTGCAGCAGTCTGGGAGCTGACCTTGTTCGTGAAGACAGAGGCAAAAAAAGCATTGAGTACATTAGCTTTTTCCACATCCTCTGTCACTAGGTTGCCTTCCTCATTCAGTAAGGGGCCCACACTTTCCTTGACTTTCTTCTTGTTGCTAACATACCTGAAGAAACCCTTCTTGTTACTCTTAACATCTCTTGCTAGCTGCAACTCCAAGTGTGATTTGGCCTTCCTGATTTCACTCCTGCATGCCTGAGCAATATTTTTATACTCCTCCCTGGTCATTTGTCCAATCTTCCAGTTCTTGGAAGCTTCTTTTTTGAGTTTAAGATCAGCAAGGATTTCACTGTTAAGCCAAGCTGGTCGCCTGCCATATTTACTATTCTTTCTACACATCGGGATGGTTTGTTCCTGTAACCTCAATAAGGATTCTTTAAAATACAGCCAGCTCTCCTGGACTCCTTTCCCCCTCATGTTATTCTCCCAGGGGATCCTGCTCATCAGTTCCCTGAGGGAGTCAAAGTCTGCTTTTCTGAAGTCCGGGGTCTGTATACTGCTGCTCTCCTTTCTTCCTTGTGTCAGGATCCTGAACTCGACCATCTCATGGTCACTGCCTCCCAGGTTCCCATCCACTTTTGCTTCCCCTACTAATTCTTCCCAGTTTGTGAGCAGCAGGCCAAGAAGAGCTCTACCCCTAGTTGGTTCCTCCAGCACTTGCACCAGGAAATTGTCCCCTACACTTTCCAAAAACTTCCTTTATTGTCACCGGCTTCTGTGAATTTTTCTTTATTGCCCATGACCTGTCCATGACTTTTACTGCAAATAGCCATGACAAAATCTTAGCCTTACCTATGACTTCCTTAGTAAGTAACTTACTGGATCTTAAGTTCTCACAATAGCATTGGCTATGACTGAGCGAAGATGCCACTCATTTTTTCATTGGTGATGGAAATGAAGCAAAAAATGAATGTGAGTGGGAGTAAGCACTGCAAAATTGACAGGAAAAAAACGGGCTTTTAACCCAAACTGGACAGAGGATTTTCTTTTTATTATGACACCTCATAAATGCAAGCCCTTGTGGCTAATATGCCAAACCACTGTATCAATCTGTAAGGTCGTCAAAATGAGGCAGCACTTTGAATCAAAGCACAGTAACTTCAACGCAGCCCATCCTCTTGACAGTGTTGCAAAACGTGACAAAATTCAAAATTGAAAATCTGAAGTCTTTGTATCACACTGCAAATGTCATTCTCACAACATCAGCAACTATGCAGGAAAAAGCAACAGCTGCTTCTCTTCGAATAATGTGGGTAACTAGCTAAAAAGAAAAAGCCTTTCCTGGATGCCAAACTTGTGAAGCAGTGCATGTGGGAAATGCTGAAGGAGCTTTTTCCTAGAGATAAAAACAAAGATGATACTGTGAACCATGTGAAACAAGTTCCTCTGCCTGATTCCAGGGCAGAGGGAAGATTGGAGGTAATTTACGAGGACTGTCTGTCAGCACTGCTTTCCAATTTAAAAAACTCTAAATACACGTCTCCTGCAGTGGATGAATCAAGTGACGTAAGTGACACTACCTAGCTTTTGCTATTTCTTAGATTTTATGATGCTGAAATTTTCAAGGAAGAATTTTTGTGCTTAATACGATTAGAAACCTATACCACAGGAGAGAACATTTTTGCAAAGGTAAAAGGCCTTTTTGAAAAAAATTATTTAGATCTGCAGAAAGTAAACTTACTTGTTACAAACTTGCTTCCCTCTATGACAGGGAAAGAGAAGGGCTTTTTTTTAATTTTGGCAGTGATACACCCTTCATTAAACACACTTCACTGCATAATTCACCAGACTGTTTTGTGTGGTAAATTGTCTGGGGACTTGGAAAAAAAAACAATGGATATTGTGATGAGATTAGTGAACTACATACGTTCAACTTCTAGCTTGCAACATCATTTTTTAAAAGCTCTTTTACAAGACGTTTCAGCCAAATACAGTGACTTGTTCCAGCACAACAATATTCACTGGTTAAGTAAGGGGAGCCTTCTTCTCACCCATCCTCAAAATGAAGAACTATACAAAGTACAAAGAGACAGTGTGGTCTACTGATTAGAAAAAGGGACTGTGCATCAGAAGGCTCTTGTTTCAGTTCCACCACAGACATACTGTGTGGTCTATAAGGGAACTCACCTAACATCTATGTAATTCATTTTCCCTTTCTTTTTTAGTTTCAATTGCTGTGCTTCTACAGCCCTTAGCAACACAAGTCTGCTTGTGCTATGCTGAAAGCTCTCTCGGACACAGAAGCGCTTCCTCCTCCGGTGCCACTGTCGCGAACAGATGATCAGAGGTAAGAACTGAAACCATATTATTCTTTTACCAGAAGGTGGCAATCCTAAGTATGTATTAGACCACAGCTAAGGGAAAGAAGAAGAGCACTTTGCAAGATGCAAATAAAATTTATTTCAATCACAACTAAAGCATGCAAAGCACACATCATGAACTGAGTCACCAGGAGAGGACAGACAAATACAATTCCCAAAACTGCTGAAAATAAATAGGTGCATAGTTCTAGCTTGTATTCTGTAGCTTATCCTTGTACTTGATACATAAAGAATGTACATGACACAGTAATTACATCAAAACCCAGTTATTATAAAACAGTAGGCTGAAATCTGGTATGTATTTGCATTTTTTAATGTGAAGAGTGGTTTGATTTAAATTATCTATGCAAACCCACAGGCAATTTGAATCTAGCTGGAAAATTAATTTATGATAATGATATAATAAATATTCAGTGCTTGCCATGTAAACCAAATGATCACTCAGGTGGCTCTTTCTGAGAGAGAAAAAATGCAATCTTGCAAAGTAAACCACCTTTTCCAGAGTACTGTCATATGTCTCACAGATATTTCAAATACAGCTTGGCATTGTTTATGGAGTGAATGTGGTAAGTTAAAGGAGATAACAGTGAATTGAAACTAAAACTAAAAATGTAGATTTAAAATAAGAACACATTTCCTGAAAGAACCTGAATTATGCAGTGGAATTATCTGGCTAAAAAAGTAGTTGAGGTGGTTTTTAAGACTAGATGACCTGGAATTCTTTTCAAGCCCTGCTATCTACAGATCTGGAAGCAAAGTTAATATGGTTTCAAAATGTTTTCCCACTTTGCCAAAGGCAAATTAGATTAGAACTCAAGAAGTTAGAACAATAAGGGATTGGTTTGGAAAAAAATGTGAACACTTAACTGCCACTGATTTTTGGGTCCAAACCTACATCCACTGAAGTTCAATGACTTCAGCTAGATCAGACCAATCATGCCCTCTCACCGTGAGATTTACAATATCTTTAAAGTTAATTTTTAAGGATCTAATCCCAAGTAAATTTAAGTCACTGGAAAGACTCCCATTCATTTCAATGGGATTTGGATCAGGCTCTATGTGCAGTACTCAGAATGGTAGTTATAGGCAGCATATTGAAGTCATCCACCTTTCAGCTACAGCTTCTCTGAGATAAGGCTCACATGGACACTTATAAAGGCTACTATAATTACACCATTCAATTTAAAATGTCACCAACAGCCAAGTCTCTCTGATGAGAAACTTGTGTGGCCTTTGCAGAAAGCTCCTAACATCATGTTGGGATTCCACAACTTCCTGGAAAGTGTATGTCCTTAAACCTATGTCCAACCAAAGAGTAACTAATCACAAAATTTATTATTACTGTTAATATCACTAACAAGAAAGAGCCAAAAAGAAACATATAAAAACATATGTGCCCCTTCTTTTGCTGCCCCAAGCAACAGAGTGCAGTCAAAAAGCCAAAGATGCCAGCAGCATAACAAGCAATTAAAGAGCATTTCTTCGATATATTTATGTGGGAGAAAGATAAATCATTCAATTTGACATTGCCAATAAACTTAGTATCCTGAATCATTTCAGGATCAGTGAGGAAATCCAGTGAAAACTCAGATCAAACATCCCTCCAGACTAGAAGAAATTATTTACATATTAAAGGAGACCAGGTAATAATTGGTAATGCTATGAAATTGGCTGTGGCAATCCTCTATGAAAATTGAATTCACTAAGTTCAAAGGAAATTTTAAAAAAAGTGGAACCAAGTAATTTAAATACTGGAACAGAAGCCAAAGAACTGAATGCCACTACTGCAGAGAGTCATATTTCTTAAACATTGACAATCAAGGAGCAGTAGAGACGTTAGTTACAAGTCTACAGATAAATCTATTTTACATGGATTTAAAAAAGGAAGGTTCAGACCCAAGTAATCTCCTTGATCTTTTATACAAACAAGGCTTATCATGCCAGGACATAAGGCATGATTTATCTGATTTTTTCAAAAAGCTGCTTGCTGGCTGTAACAGGATCCTAGCTTTAAATTCAGCATGTAATTGTGGGAATATCACACTTTCCAACATTCTCCTGCGTGACTAGTTTGCTAGACAAGGCCTGATTGCTGCCTATCTACTATATGGCTTGCCCAGACTTTTTTAGGTGACGTACATAAGTGCAGTTCGATATACAGTAGTTCTGTTCTATCCAGCTAGTTTACATTCCAATAGAATTTTAGCACATCTAAGATCCTTGCCATTTTCCATTACCATACTGAAGCTGTGCCAGAGAGAATCCCTTTTTCCAGTCATCAACATTTCTCTTACAAGGGATACTGTAAGGATTGAAAGGCTCCAAATTTACATTACTTTTAAAATTACATTTTGTTTTTACTCATTCCTAAACTAAACCTTTCCTGCAGCATAGTTAAACTGCTGGGTGCACTCCCAGAACAGCAAACCCGGGCTCTGGATTTCTCCACCATTGCAGGTGTCTGAGTGAATGTGATATGTGCACATTGGTATAGATGGCGCTGTTTCTCCACTCTTTGCCTGTGTTCTGATCTTACATACAATAAAGGTGCTGAAATATACACAAATCCTGCTCTCCAATCTGTTCACAAGAACAGGACAAACAGGTAGGGCAAAGGAGACAGCACAAAGGACACACATGCTCACCTTTTTTCTGTATGCCTACATGCTGGCAAGCTAAACTTGATCAGTCCAATTTTAGACCTAGTGGCCTTGACAGTGTCTCTTTAAACTCACTTCCATTATTTGTCTGTTCTAGACTGAGTTGGTAACCTATTCCCTAGTGAGTATTTAAAAAACATAGAGTGAAAATCATTCTGCCTTAATTCCATATTTAAGAGTAATTTCCTAGCTATTTGACTCTGTCCCTTGTTGTTGAACTCCTCAACAGCATGAACAGTCAATCTCATTCCACTTCACAAAATCCCTCCATAATTTCAAATACTTTTACTAAGTATCTTTAAAATATTCTCCTCTACAATGACTGCAAATTCAAACTCGTCGACCTTTCTTCATAACAATGTCTGGTATGATCCTAGTTGCCCCAATTTACACTCACCTACAATGTCTTGTACATCAGCAACAGTGGATTTACTTTCTTCCCCCTTGTCAATCCATCACAGCATTCTTGCATGGATAGCTCAAGATTTTTCCTTTTTACAGTAACCTCTACATCCTTTCCAGATCACTATACTGCCAGATTACTCCATTTCTGTTGTTGTCTCTATTTAAGATTGTTGCCTCCAATCTTATGATGTTGCATTTTCTCCATTATTCTGCATCTCTCTTACAAAGTCCTGTCATACAAAACATACAAATCTTTGTGCCTTAAGGTAAATACACTCTTGTTCTATTTCCAACATTGATGCTGTTAGCAAATCTTGTTCTTACATTTATTTAGATTTATAAAATGAGATCAGATATTCTCAGAAGCCCTAAATCAGCAAAAGAACTTAAGCATACGCATCACATTTGGCAAATGAGTAGTCAATGGAACTTATATATGACTGTGTATAAGGACCATGCCGCATTAGGGCCTTAGTACACGTATGATATCTGAAATGTAATAATTAAACAAAGCAAAAGCTTTACCAATTGGCTCCATGTCAAAAAGACAGCTATTCCAATTCCCTAGCTCACCTACAGAAAAAAGAGCCTCAGATCCATCTAATTAACATATCTCAAACCTTTATAAGCAGAGAGCTTGAAAGATCAACAAATTCAGGTTCTGTTGAACCTGTCGAGACAGTGAGTTCCAGAGTCAAAGTCTAGTAATTGAAAATGCTTTCTTGAACCCCATTCCATTTAACGTCTGCAAGCTGCTCAGTTGATTTCAACTGCCCTGGTATTTGAGGGGGAGAGGTGGACTCAAACTACATAGAGGTTAGTAGGTCAAAATCAACACCTGGAAATCCTGGGAACCACAGCAGCTAAACAGGACGATTATGTAAGTGGTTAGCACATTTTGCATTAGTTATTTATTGTCAACCAAATAACTTAAAACAATCATAATAATGTTCCCAAAACCAACCACTGAAATACTCCATTTGTCATCCTTTACTTGCTGGACAAGCTGCAGTTATTACCGCTTTGTTTTTAGGTTTTACACAACAATCTCTTCCAACCTTTTTCTGCAACTCTTCACCTTAGCACATATGCTTTGATGTTGTAAATTAGCAAAAGTCTTTTTTAAATATAGCATAATAATAATACATTCTAGGAATTCAAGTTAATTAACAAGCATGCCAATTCTCTTTACAGTCACTATCCATTGCTTAGATAAAATCATGTAATACTGCTTACACATTCAGTTTGAAAACTAATCTATTTAAAAATCAGCTAAAACAAGTTTCAATTACTACACCTGCCTCTGAATCTCACTGCCAATTTCTGACAATAGTACAATCACATTTTCCAATATTTAAAAATATTTTTCTCTCCTCTCATCCTGTGTGAAAGACCCATTCATGTAGGGCAGAGGTTCTCAAACTGTGGTCCGTGGACCACCAATGGTTCGCGAGCTCCATTCAGGTGGTCCGCAGATAGTTCCCTCTACGGTGCGCACCTGGGCAGCTGCACACAAGAGAATGAAGGGCCACTCACCTAATTAGTGGAGCCGCGCAGGTGTGGCTCCACGAATTAGGTGCCTGGACCCTGGAGAAGATGCATATGTAAGGTGAGGTGGTGGCCTTGGGGGGGAATTGGGGGTAGGTGGGAGGGGGCAGTGGGGTGAGAAGAGGGGGTGGGAGGAATTTGGGATGTGCCGGGCTGCAGCAGCCAGAGAAAGGTGACTTTCCCCAGCTCCAGGGCTGCAACTGCCGGGGAGAGATGGCCCTCCTTCCCAGCCTCAGCTCTGTGATTGCTGTGGCAGGAGAGAGACCCCCCCTCCCTCCCAGCCCCAGTTTGGGGGCTGCCTCGGCAGGGAGAGAGGGCACATTCATCGCATTAGAAAGGTAAGACTACTGATATTAAAATATGAGTTGTGTGCTTTTATTTGTAGAACAAAAAAACGTTCATTATTAATTTTTTTTATATAGTGCTTTTATACAAAGTGCTTTACAATAGTTAGCTAATGGTACAAACAACATTTGGAAAGATCATTAAGTGGTCCGCCAACATCCTCAGCAATTTTCAAGCGGTCCGCGAAAAGAATAGTTTGAGAACCACTGATGTAGGGAAAACTAACTAAAAGACTACATGATGCCAACGTGAAATTAACTATACACAAAGTGTAAAAAGCAAGCAATATGAAAAAAGATAAGGGAAAGTATTTTTCTCATCTCTTTCAGCTGGAGTAATCCCAGATGTTGTCTGTAACAAGAGTAGGTAAAAAATAGACAAAAGTATGATTTTTAAGATAATGGTAGCCCTTTAATTGAATCAATTAGCAATTGTTTCCTGTATCTCATATCCAGGTTTTGGGGGTGTGTGGTTTGTTTGTTTTTTAAAGGTAGTGGAAGGATCACAGACCTAAAGGGCATGGGAGAGAGATTCTGAACTAGCCTCGACTTTGGTGAGTTGGACAAGTCACATACCATCACATTTTTTCCTCAATATAAATACTAGTAATTTTACAGGCTCTGGAAAAATCAGATCTATGAGAGGGGGCCTCATTCCCTGGGCAGAACCTCACTGAATTCAGTAGGACTCCACATACGAGCAGGCAGCTGCCTGTGTGGACTCCATTGAATTGAGTGGGGGTCTACTCATATGGATCCAATTGTGGGACTGGGGCCCTATTCAGTAAAAATACTCCCCTCCCCTTAGCACTTAATGTAGGCTATGCAGAACCAAACGACTCTTTGTTGAGTATTTACAGAAACTCTCATAAGATTATTAATTATTACGTATACTACAGTAGAACCTAACATGTGCAAGGCAGTTTCCAAACACTGAGTAAGACACATTCCCTACCCCAATATCCAGAAAGGATAATAATGCTATCAGAAGTGAAAGTCTTGATTCCCATAGAGTATGTTTTATTCTGGTATATTTTTATTACCTGAAATAAATAAATGCAATGGCTATAAACCCATAGACCAAAGCGTTACAATATTAATTTAGGTGTGAGATAGAAGCATCCCACCAGCTCTGGTACCAGCAGACTTCACCAAAACAGCATCTACTTTGCAAACAGTTCTCATTGAACATGAGGCGTGGAGGAAGTATGCCAGAGCATGTACACTTGGTGACTTAGTACAATTCTACCAGTGCTCCCAACTCAAATCACTAATGCTTACAAGGTGCACCATTTTCTTCCCAGCAGGTGCACCCCCATTGCCTGTTTCCCACCTCATAGTCCCTTTTTCAGATACTCAGCTGCATATCTGTTTATAAAGCTACTGTTAAAAGCCCCCACGTAATCTCACATTTGGATTACAAGCTCTCAGTATACACTTCACAGTCACCTTTTCACTTGCTCGTTTAATGTATACCTGCAGCATACTGATTATGAAGATAAGTGAAGTGTGGGATGCCATCAGGTTCAAAGATAGAACTGACATTTATTTTGCCCCTTTTAAAATGTGTGTGAGTCACAAGGGCAGAAAAAAGGAACACATAAATAGATTAATAAAGAATGTCAACCAAACATTCAGGGGTGCTGGAACAATTTGTATAATGGGGGCGCTGAGAGCCATTGAACCAAACTGTAAACCTTGTATATACTGGAATCCACTTCCAGCCAGGGGGTGCTACAGCATCCCCTGCATCCCTAGTTCTAGCACCTATGCAAACATCAGCAGGTTTCATATTACAGCCCAGCCTGTTGCTTTGGTGCTATAGGACATCCTAAGAGAAATCATGGGATTGAAGATCACTAAAGAGGATGACTTAACTAGTGTAACAAAATTACTAATATAAGTCTGACAAAGTATCTTTGCAGAGAGGAACTAAGAGAATTCAATGTTTGAAAACTGTTTTGCCAGAGGAGGGCTGCTGGGTGGGGCCAATAATAGCGTAACTAATCAGAAATGAATTGTTTAAATTACTAAACTGGAATGTTAATGGACTCCTATCAAAAGCTAAAAGTTATGAGAACTTTAAAGGATGTAAGACAAATATTATTACATGCCTAGACTGGACACCATTAAGAAGTAAGCAAATACCACACTGACTTGAACGCAATATTTCCTATATATAGGGCCTGATACTGCATTCCTTGCATACCCAAAACTTCCCTTCACTTCCACAAGAGGTGTGTGTGTGTGTGTGTATGTAAGAAATGCAGGAATGTGCCCATTGGAATATATAGAACAATAGCTAGGGCATTTACTTTTTTAGTGGTATTCACACAGCATGAGAAAGCAACTGTGAAATTAGAAAATGGCTGAATACTGTAACCATACTTCATTTTTGAAAAGCTGAACAACATGTCACTTTGTTGAGGTCTACACAGGTAAAATATGAGATCAACAGATAAGACTTTATTCTGATTAAAGCACTCGACTTCAGTAGTAGTTTTTCTTGGGAAATTAGCTAGAAATTAGAAGCTAGCCTTCCAATATTATTTGTCTTTCTTTAAACTGAGATTCTTATTCTGTAAACCCAATCCATAATGAAGCTATACATTTACATAAGTGATTAGATATTCAAGTCAGAGTGGGCACCCTTAAAAATTTAATATTTACTTCTCCATGGGTTATAAATGTGTTTAATTCTGAGCCCCATTCTTCCCTTATGCTCACTTCTACAGTCACACTCAGGGTAACTGAGAACAAAAATGGCCTCTCTAAGTCTAGGAAATATAGCTGTGGAGTAAAATACTGTGGTATGGGAAACGTTAGATGTTCGATGTCATTTTGTACAGAGTACTAATATACCAACCTATACTACTCCCATAGGCACCAGTGGCACAGTTCACGCTGGCTCCAGTGGGAGCAGGATCAAGATGGTATATTTCTAAACTAATAAATAAATGAGTAGTTATATTTGCATAGATCAGAAGTGTATAGATAAAGTATAATTCAATGAATAATTTAACAATTAATTAAAAAACAACACTTAATTGCAGATGGTACAATTATATCTTATCTGTTAAATCCTCAAGAAGGTAAATAATTAAATTTTAATTAAGTTCCATGCTAACCAAGTCTTAATTGCAAATAATAAACTCATAGAAAAGAGAATGAATTAATAAATTAATATATTAGCCTGCTATAGATAAGTAAGTTAGTGCTGAGAAAATAAGAAACAATTTACTTATATTTCAAAATGGTTAATTTAACTCCCAGTAGGAGTACAATTACTGTACTTACTGAAACAAACATTCTTTTTTATAACATACTGTAACTTTCCAAATTTCTCACTTTTCACCTATATGTGGATAATATGACCTTCTCATTGGTCCATGGTCATTGGCAGGGAGTGCTGATACTTGTCAAAATCAAATACAGGTTGATTAGCTGAGACCACAGAATGGAAAAAGGAGGTACAGACAGACAAGTAATCCAGTGAATGAACACTGAAAGCCATCGAGCTTCATTTAGCCCTTGGTGTCAATATTAAGTGGGATAGGGAAATCTTTCAAAGCTTCTGCAGAAGTCTTTAGGCATTTTTTGTGGAGAAGAATTTACATTCCTTTTCAAAGTACTGCTGTACTTTTTCATTTGGCCAAGTATTTTATTTTTTACACTAATTAGAGTTAAAAGGGAGAACCTTAGGTTATAAGGAAGTTACCGACATGATTCTATAATCACATATCCATGTAATGGGTAGATTTTATGTTCAAAGAAACTGACATGACAGAACAAAGATACCAGATACCAGATACTAACTGCTATCTAGGAAACGTCCACACAGCAGCTAAGCACACAGCCAACAATCAGGGGAAAAAATATTATTTGTGCTGAAGGTTCTGTCCCATCAGATTTTAATCAATAACATGATATGCTTGTACATCTAATATACATTTATTCATTTCTGTTAAAGCAACTGAGCACCTACATAAAAACAGTTATTAAAGAAAACTGTGACAAGGGTCATAAGACACTCAAACGGAGCAAAAGTGTTGCACACTGTAGAAATATACATTTATTTAACACATTTTATAAGGCTAGCTAGCATCTCTCTTTTAGTCACTCCATCTTAATCCAATTCCTAATTGAGTTTGCATATATTAAGGATGATAAAATTAACCTCAGATCTATTGTATAATTTTTATTTATTTGGTGTGTAGGCAGATGTTACTGATGTGTGTTATAATTTGCAGGTCTCTGCAATTCTGTATAATCTCACACTCTGAATCAGTCCCTGGCATTCTATAGGAATGTCTCACAATTATCCAGTCATCCTCCTTAATATTTTCTACAATTCTAAAGATCCATCAACCTGCAATAAAGTTCTGAGGTTGCTCTCCATCTGCTTCTCAAACAGACATGCATTCTGTGAAACAAAATGGAGATGCTATTGATTTTACTTATGAGTGACAGACTATTGAATAACTAGGATACACAATGTGGTGATCGATTCTGAGACCAGCATGCAAATTTGCAGGGAAAAGAAAGAAAGAGCAAGGCAAACATGCCTTAAACCAATAACAGCTGATGACAAATTTACTCAGGAACTTATTTTTACATTCTTTTGAGAGAAGATGGCACTCCAAGGGACAAATTCCAGTCACACAAGATTTCTGAAGTGAAGCCTAACTATGTAATAGATAAGTTAATGCAGAGAAACTAAAACTTTTCTCCATCTGCCGAGAGGCCAGTAGGTCCTGCTGAACTATTCAAACATATGAAAGGTCTAAACAGAAATCTGAATTCTCAGCTATGCCCTGTAAATAAGTGGTGAGCATAGCTGGAGGGGATAGGCACAAAGAGCTATATGTGGGCTATCCGTTCCTTAGATCAGTTTTCAACTGGTCTTATACCCAGCATAGTTTAGAGCAGCCCTGGGAGTGCTATGAATTATGCCAATTTGTAACAGTCCTCAAGAAGCCATTATGCTGACAGGGGTTGCCCGAGCACAGCATGCTTAGGCCACACCCCCGACATCCTTGCAACACCAGCTGAGAAGAATCCTTATCTGCTCAGTTAGGGTAGCTTTCTCTTCCTGTTGCATAGCCAGAAGTCTTTCATATCAGTTTTTTCCTCATATACACAAAATTAAAACTTGATTTTATAAAACATGTTTGGAAAATGAAGAGCTATCAGATGGAGTTTTTGAAACATGGTCCTCAGAGTTAGACCAACACTGAGTGTGTTGGAAAACCCCACCCATTAAAATAAGTACAATATAAATATCTGTAAAGCCAAAAGGTGAAAGTATGTATTTGTTTGGAATTTTCAAAATGAAGCTATTAAAAAGAAAATACTGCTGACCAATGTTATCCATTTCAATAAGCTGCAGTGTACTTTCTGCAGTGTGCTTTCAGCAAGGAAATGTTTACATTGTATTGGAATGGTCCCTATGAAGCTAAATGTCCACCTACACATTCCATGAAGTCATTGATCCAAGTGGCCTCATACAATCCATGTGCTATATTAGGGGTATTAGGAACCAATAGAGTCACATTTCTATTATTCATTCAGTCTTTGCAGCATTACAGACTGCTACTACAATCTACAAAGCACTTCTTTCTTTCTTCTGGTATGGTACAATGATGACGTTTTGTAGAATTGTAGATTTTTTATAATTATGAAAAACAATCACAGAACAAGCTTTATAAGTATATTGTGCAACAGGTACACCTGACTGTCACTAAGACCTAAAATAGTGATTTGCGGGACAATTTCTATCACATCTGTTTAGGGGCGGTAGCTAGTATGTCCAGGATCTTGCTGGTTGGGGCACAATCCATGGAGAATCCAGGGGAGACATACAGCATAATTCACTCTATTGTGTGCACCTAACAAATGACTATTGTCCATGATAGCCTGTGTTCTGGTCACATGGTAGCAATACTTGGGGATGTAGTGTTCTAGCCAGGTGGTAGACAGTTCCCATCCTAAGTGTTCTGCTGAGGTAGGAGTCCCACCCTGCTTCTTCAAGGATTGTAAAGAGGTGCTCTACAACCTCTTTGTCTGGTAGAAATGGTAAGACTGAAATGTGTTTCATTTCTCTTTTTTGTTTTTGTTTTCTGGAGAGGATATTTTGGAGTTCAAGTGCTATATGTTTGTGTTTGCTTTGAAAGTAAGGAGCTCTGAAAATATTTGTTTAATTGCTCTTTGCTACCTTGCACTAAAGCCCTATTTTTCAATACTTTGTCATTATTTCTGATGCTGAAACCCTGGAGCACCTTATTTAAAAATAACACATTTATTCTTGGGGGGCAGGTGTGTGTTGCTGCAGAATTTTTTTTTAAATATGTGTTTCAGAAAGGAGATACAGAAAGAGAGAGAAGAGCGGGAGACAAAGTGGTCTTATTCTCTCATGCTTTTCTCTCTTCCTTTAATCTTACTCTCTTCCCTATCTACTCATTTTTTTCTTTCCTCATCCTTCTCATTTCAAGCCTGTAATATCACACTCTTTTTTTTTATTCTTCCCTGTGCCCTTAGACATCAAGGGCCTCGGAACCAATTCTCACTGAAGTCAGGAAACAGTCTTTGGCTCCAAAGGACATTGACTCTCACCCCAGATGCTTAGGACCATTTTTACAGATATCTGAGAAGAAAACCTCTTCGTCTGACAAATTTAGTCACTTTGGTGTGTCAGTTGTTGACTATTCACTATAGAAAAGTAATGTGATTTAATGTACTACTCATTGCTCTACAAAAGTCAAAACATCTGCTACACCACAAAAATGTTTCAAGTAGTAAAAGCTCGAGACCTTCATCCAAATCTCACACTGTGGCTGTTATTGCATAAAATGAATGCTCCTCTGAACAACTAACAAATAATGTGAGTTTTGTTAAAGAAATATATTCCATGGTATTAGTCGAGTATAAAGTCCAAGATTTCACTTCTTCAGAATGTATGTCAACATTACCGTTAGTTTTTAAACAGGATTCTAATCAGCTCTATCAGATTGATAATGAACTGAAAGGAAAGGAATGTCAGCATTGCAAAATACTGAATGGCAATCCCTTTGGCTCTAATAACTGTGAAATATGTCAATGTTTTGAAAAGTTTACTTTACACTTGCAATTAATATAATTATTTTATTTAGGAGCCTAGATCTAAACTATCTCAGGAATTTCTAAGGTGTCTATCATGGTAATATCTATGTCCCTAGCTCAGCAAAGCATTTAATCACATGCTTAATTTTAAGCACATGCCTAGGTTTTCTGCTGAATAGGGATGGGATTACTCTCAGAATTTGTCCATATGGAGACAGTACACAGCAAGCCTGGGGGTATATTTACAGCTGACTAGCATGCCGAGCAGTAAGTCAACATGTGGACCCTGATGCTGTGTGGCAAGCTACAGCACTGTACATTCACATCCTGGCTTGCCACACACTAACGGCAGGTCTACACTAAAAGTGCTACATTGGCGCAGCTGCACCAATGTGTGTCTGGTGAAGACCGATGCAGCTGTGCCGATGTAGTGTCTCCTGCCAACACAGCGCTGGTGTGGACAGTGCTTAGGCCACTGTAAGTTGCATCGCTCTTGGGGGTGTCTTTTTCACACACCTGAGCGATATAAGTTAGATTGACTTAAGCGGTAGTGTAGACCTGCCTTAAGCCTCCATGTGGACAAACCCTCAAGCTTAAAGTTCAGCATGAGCTTAGGTGCTTTGAATCCAGGCCTAAGTGCCAAGATTTTACATATCTGGACATAATTAAAGGGACAGTGATTCCCACCCCCTACTTAGGATCCCACCAAATTTTAAGGGATTTCCATTGGATGACTGATAACAGGGTTTTGATGCCAGTGGGAGGATCACACTTTTGACTTACTCTTAGTGAATCTGTTTGGGATGTACACTGAGCAGGTGTAAAAGTGTGACATTCCACTAAGGACATTCTGTGAGAAGGAAAGAACAGGTTACTTTCTCCTGGGGAGACAGGAGGAGGAGGAGGAAAGCATGGCAACAAGTGGGCAGAGGAGAAGGGAAAGGAAGGAGCAAAAAGAAGGGGAGAAGGGGAAAGGAGAAGATGAAGAAAGGTGCGGCAAGTCCCCTCACTTATCGTCAGGATTCCATACCACTATCACACTCAAATGCTTTTCTTTGGCCTCTCTTCATCTTCTCTTTTCTCTCTTTTCAGTTTGAATTACGGGCCAACACGGCAATAGATAAAGTATATAGCTAGCTTCTGCAACAGATTATGGAAGGTATATATACAAGTATGTTGTACTGAATCCAGTATAACAAAGCTAGAAACTATGGGTCAAACTCACCCATAATGCATAAGCAAGTACAGCTCTCTTGACTTCACTCAAGATGCATCCACATACGCTACCAGTACATTTGGCTGTATTTCCTTCACTACAAAAGATGTCCTTAATATTTTCTTTGGTCTGTGCTGTCCTAAAATAATGTTTTATGGCACTCTTTATTTTTATATCTTCATGCAAGCACTTGCCTTTAGAAATACTGGAGTAAAAACAGAACTTTGATAAATTTGATCAATTTATCACCTGAGTTAAGAAGGAGATGATGTCAGAAAGTTCATGTGAACAGAAAATATATAGTCAAATATTGTATTTATGTATATTAAGCATCCTTTGCTGTAATCCTAAAATGAGATGAAAATGAAGGCCAGTGATACACATGCATACAGTTAGTCACCTGCAGAAGTGTTTGCAAGATCAAGGCCTAAGGCCACTGACCCCACAAAGGCTCTCAATAGGACTAATTGGGTCTGCTTATCCATATCCCTTTGCAGAAGCAGGGCCTAAATCACTTCAAATTTATCTTTCCAAGAGGTAGTTTATAAATCTCAAAGTCATTAATCTTTCCACAAAAGTACTACAACAGTAACAGGAAAAAAAATAAAAACATACTATATTTTTGGCTATAATGGTTGTGTGTGTTCATGAATGCAATGAAAGAAGAAAATGCTTTAATTGAATGCAGTATGTATGAACTTCAAGGGCCCTGCTAACAAAACTCACAGTGACATAGCATGTGCTGCATCTCATAAGAGGCACAGCACAGGGATTATGGGGATGCAAGAGTTGATTTATAACCTGATTCTGGGACTGCCACCTCTGGATTATGAAGATTCCTTTGTCTGTCTCCGACTTATCCTTTCCTGTGCTATGAAAGGGGCAGCACAGAGCTGTATATGGCAGCCTTACACTGCTTCTGTACTAGGAGAATGTTTCCCAGTGGGTTGCAGAACCCTTATGGCCAGAGATGTGTACAGGGGCCGAATGGGGCCCAGTATCAGCCACGTATTTTTTTAAAAATACAGCCCTTAACTCTGTTACTGTTGACATCTCAGATTACTAAACCTGAAATAATTTTTGAAACCTACAGTTACCTTTTCATCATACATGCTATTTGATTACTTTGTGCATTTCTCTCAGCTTGGCCAATGAAAATGGACTGGTCCATTTCACTCTTGTTTATAGTAGTTGGGCCCAACCTACCACCACTGAAATCAGTGGCAAACCCACATAAACTAGATCGGGAGCAAGACTGGGTCCAGGCTCCCTAACATGACTCTCATGACAGTGTGGTTTTAGGCTTCAAAACACTGCAAGTGAATGTTCAGCTAAAGAAAGAAAGAAAAAAAACAGTTTCCACTATTTCTAGCCTTATTAGCTTAGACAAAAACCTTATTTATTTAAATTTTATGTTTACAAAATCCAAATTCGAGGTCTTAAACTTTAAGGCCCATTTAAATAGAATGATACAGTAGGATGTATTTAATTACAATTTCTGATAAATATTTGTTTACTAGATATTTCTGTTTGTATTTACAATTACTTCAAATTTTGTATTAAAGGACACTCTTGAAGAGACCCCAGATATGTACTCTCTCCTCCCCCGCCCCACACACAAAATTAAAACCATATCTTTAAACTGCATCTCATTAACAGCCTCTGAAACAAGGCAGCAATTATCTAAAATTATAGGGACAAATGCATGGCAGTTAATCTGAGGATTGCCTTTTTGCTGCCAATTGTTGGCAGTCTGTTACTAATGTATGTTGGGGTTGCCTAGACCCTGGGACAATGGGCAAATTTCTTATACATTCACATACACAATAAAATCACAGAAGGGGGAGTAGCCACTCTGCAGCATGCTGCCCCTTCTCATTAGCTGGCAGAAGTCCCTCTGCAGGGACACATTTGGGGATTTGTGGGGCTGAGGTGTCAGAGTAAATGGGGAGCTGTGGAGCAGCTGCTATCCAGAGCACGTTTCCTCGGAGTCTGGCACATCTACAAGCGGCAATCCAGCTGCAAGATACTGAGGCATGACCAGCATTCACGATCCCTTCAAGACTTCTATCCCACCCTACTCAGGAAGAGGTAGTGCACAGCTGCAGTGGGGAAGCTAATGACAGAACAGGTCTTGAGGGAGTCATGGTGCCAGGAGGGACTTACGTAACAGCTTAGAAGAAAAATCTGCTTCGAAGGAAAGATTGGGTTCCACAGGATTTTGATCAGATTTTATTGTGGATCTTTGGGCTCTGCTGAGTTGCCAGGTTGCTCATTTGGCGGGAGGTTGTGTGGCTCAAATTTTTTAGAATATACAAAAACAGAACTCTATTAGGATTCAGAGTTTCATGTGTTTAGATTCACCAGCAGGTTTGGTTTTGGTTGCATCTTCTAAAAACTCGAGGAGCCCAAGTGAAAAAATGTAAAGGGAATTGACTGCAAAGATTGGTAACACACTTCCAATTCTGCAGCAGAAAGTGTCTAAAACTCCTCCAGTATCCTCAGTGCAGCCACAGCCAAGAGAGATGACAAAATGATTAAATTAGCCAGAAAAATGTAGGTGACATGTTTCACAAAATGTGAACATAAGCAAACCTTTGCAATGGTGTTTCAATATTACTCTCACTAATTAAACCTTAGTTTTGACAGTTTGCAGATACATTTTAATTTAATGTGACTCACATATGAATTCAATCTTTGCCTTACACTACTAGCAAAGCAAGTTACATGAAACAATCACACAATCTGTCCCTCCAAAGAAATGTCTGGGCTAGACGGTTGGCAATGAAACAGCAGATTGAATTTAGAGCTGAAGGGCAACGCTGTGAAGGTGAACTCACAGCCTTCAATTCTCCGTTGACTAAAAGCTGCACATGTTGTTAAAATGATATGCGCTGTCCCTGGGGCTAAGTTCACTGCCATCCACAAGAAAGCTGCTGAAAAAATATTTTAATCTTTAGAAAGCATTTATTTCTAAACCATGAACAGCACATTGATGCCCCTCGAGTGGTCCAGATTCATAATGCTCAAGGACACTTCCCTCCTCACAAATTAACCAACTTAGTTCCTTCTCCAAAGAAAACTGAATCATTTTAATGTCATACATAATCACTCAAATCACGCTGCCATCTGAGATGCTCTAGCACTTAGGGCAAATGCATTTGCTAGAACCAAAAAGTTAACAGCGGTGATGCTTCATTTTCTCCATTACCCCCCAAAACCTCAGAATCTTCCTCTCTTGCGTTCTTTGTTCCGCAGCAACACTACTGCAGCCTCATATCAAATGTTTAGTAAACCCACATTCACCCAAGGTAATATTCCATGTCACTGGTATGACAGAAACATAAACTGACCTTCATGAGGTGTTGATTTATCCATTTTGTGAAGGTTTTCTTTTGTACTTTGTCCCGTTCATCTGGAGAAGGAAAAAGGGAAAAAAGAGTTTTCAATAGCTCTAAAAATAATATAGCACTGCAAAAGGTTCTGCATTGCTGATTTTATTAATATTTACAAATAAACACTCTGGTAATGTTAGAAGAGAGAAACAATCTGTGAGACAGCTACATGAACTAATTTAAGTGGCACTATATATAACAGCAGTGTTTTTGTGTACAAATGTTCTTGCAATATCTCATTTTAATACAAAATATTTGCTTAGGCCAAGTCAAATTAAAGCTTTTTGCATGCAAAATATCAGGTCTCCTCTACAGTAAGATCAGCATGTCTCCTTCTCTTCTGTTAGTAATACTATCAGGAAGATCACTCCCCAGAACAAAGACTTTGGCCTTCTATTCTCAAGGTTCCACTAAAGGGACTAAGGTGCATATAATAAGAGCCATGACGATTTGGGGTAGGCCCTGTAAAATCTAATTAATCATTAAACCATTTGCCAACAGAAAGACTATTGACTAGTTATTTGACAACAAAATACTTTTTGATCATGGGACCCTCCAGTTCCAATATGCAGGAGTGTGAGGCACTTTCATTTAAAGGTTGTATAGTCTTGAATTCTTCCAGCCCTAAATGTGGGAATGGATGTTCACTACACTGGCATGAGGCTCCAGCTGCCAGTACTTTCTTAGGTGGGAGTTGTTAGTATTAGCAGATTTCCCCAAAAGACTGAGGCAACAGAATGGAAGCAACAGAATAAAACAGTAAGATTTTATCCCATCTATGGATGGAAAGTATGAATAGGCACTTCCAATGGTCACATTAAAGAATCAGGATCTTTTATATTGGGCTACAAAGGAAAAGAGGTATGTGCGTGGTGAGGGGTGTTCCTAAAAAGATAGATAGCAAAAACAAACTGTTCAAATCTCACTTTAATGTTTGCTCCCTTCCATATCACTGATCAGAACAGATTTCCTACATCTATGCACAAAGGGCAAGATAAGGTTTCCCATCTCAATCATTGACTTTACCAACCAATACAAAATAGAACTAAAGCAGAAATCTAATATGAACTGCAGACTCAAACATACCGTGTAATCACTAGACAACATTATTCTAAATTTAAGATTAGATGGCCTCAGCAGGCCTGCAAAATGGAGGAGGGTGTCAGGAGCCTCTAGCTCTTTTTGCAGCCCATGCACAAGGTAAGGACACAGTTGTTACCCTTGTTATAACTTTCAGGCAGTGGCTGCCCTCTTGCAAAAGGTGTGTGAAGCAGTGAAGCTGCCCTCTCATGCACCAATCACTGGAGCTGGCCTACCATGGGAGAGCAGGCTGCACAGCAGATATGCTCCAACTGGACTTCCCCTTAGTGTAAATTGGCTCGGGGCCATATCCTACTCAGAGTCTGACATGATCTGATTTTACTTTTGCTAATATAAATCTACACTGACTTCAACTGGCCATAAAACAATATGCAGAGCTGAGTTAATTTTAATTACATGATCTGAGATTTTAGATCATTGGCTTGATTTTCAAAGGAGCTGGGCACCTTTAGTTCCCATTGACATCAGTGGGACTTGTGGGTGCTCAGCAACTCTGAAAAGAAAGCCACATATTAATAAATAACAAGCAATACCAATGTATACAGTGATGACGATCTGTATATTGTGCTTAGAAGGAAATAAAATGTATATGTACAGCAGGATCTCTCTCTTTTTACCCTGAAAATAATAAACTATACAACTGAAAAACAAGGAATCATATGTTTAGTTTCACTACAGCTCAGACCTTGACTTGTAAATTATCACCTCAGTTATCTTCTAGTCTAGGGAAAGTGAATCCTGTCTGGAAATTAGGAGACCTGAATTCTACTTCTTACTGATAATGTGATTTTCAGCAAGTCATTTACCTATGTGTGCATCAGGGTCAGGTTATACAGGGAATCATAATACTTAGCCACCTTTGTAAAGCGTTTTGGGATCTTCACATGAAAGGTGCTATGTACATAGCAAATGTTCTTATTCATTACAGGCAAATGCTGCTCATAATGTCTGGCCTAACGAGAGGGCCCACCCAAGAGGTGGGTGTCTTGGCAGTAAGTGGGCTGAAGAAATCCTTCTCCACATACCGAAGACTATAGAGCTGTCCTGCAACCACTAGTCTAGCCTGAGAGCTAATGTATCCTTCACCGCCGTAATAGGAGGTCAATGGCCAACAGACCTGTACAGGGGTGGATCCATCAGCCCCATACATAAACACAGCAGGGGGGTCCCACAAAGCAGGAGCTTCATGGTACACAGGAATGCACACCACCTGTGCAAGCTTGAGAGATTCTCTCCCTTGAGCCCCTTGTACAATGGAACTGCCGCTTATTCACTGATTTGGGACCATTTGTAGTGTGTTTGAGGGTGTGAAGCAAAGAAGCCAGATATCAGAGCAAGATTTCTTCCTCAGCTACTGTCATGACCAAGAGGGCTAATGAGAGTCTTTATGATTCTGACAGTCTAAGGCAGCAGAACTGACATATTAAGACTTATTTAACATATGAAAAAAAATCATTCCACTTGGACAACTGCAACCCAGAGAATGAAACATTCTGAGTGTTGAAACAGACATTGTTAAATGTAGGTGATTATGGTGGGGATTGAAATGTAATGTGGATATATGGTATATAGGCAGTGTTCATTCAAAGCTCTCAAGCTTTCCAGACCCTGATGTGCAACACAGGCCCCCAAGATGTGTGACAAAAGTAAGGGGCACAACAAGCAGTATTTGAGAAAAAAAATGGCAAATTAATTGGTCTCTTTCCCACCTATAAAGTTTTTTTATAACCTTCATTTAGCAATTCAGCATTCTTGGTGTCAGTAATTTACCATAATAAGCAAGAATCCCTGGTTTGGTAAATGTAGAGTATAAAAAACTGCATTACTCAGAAATGATAGAAAATCAGAAATATTAACAGTTTTAACTATTTTGTTATGGATAGCTATTTAAAATTAACGTGAGTTCTCCAGATTACACGATGTAATATTCCAGCTCCCAGGTTACAAATGTGTCCCTGTTTTGGTTGCATGAACCAGTTATGACTACAACAAAAGTTTGTATTTAGGGCAATGCTACCATCACAACAATATGACAAAAAATGCACTTTGTTCCCTGTTATAATCTGTAGTGTTAATTTTAAGTCTATTTTAAATATTAAAACATGTAAAAGACTGCTGCCTGTAATATATATTGCTTAGGAAACTATTTAATTAAGGAACAATTTTGTATATCAATGCATTGTCAATTCACCTATGATGAACGCAAAAATGTAGTGTGGCAGAAAACTGTCAGCTGTTAAAGACACGAAAAAGATAGAGACAAACAACTTTAATATAGTTTTGGTAAAGACCAACCTCTTCAGAAATGCATTTAACCTGCCTGATCTCAAAACAAAACATAGCAAACTAGGCATACTGTATGCAATGATTAAAGACTATGACAACTTTAAACACTGTGGTATAAATATAAAATTCAGAAATGAAACTCAACCTACTGTATAAAAGTCTCGAAAGAGTGATAGCACTTGCTCTTTCATGATTTCTGAGAAATTTCTCAGAGTGTAACAGCTCTGCTATGCTACCTACTGCAGGTCTTACAACTTTCCTTTCCAAAGCAAACATGCTACTATAAGTCTGGAAAATGCAAACCATTGTAAATACTGTACTACTAACCCATACAGCACATTAGTTCCACCAGTTTTGTATTCCATTCCTCCCCATGTTTAAAGAACTGCCCCATCATTCTTTAGGAAAACTTGCAGATAAGTTCCCGAAACTTCACTTTCAAACGTCAAAGGGTTTCTGTATTTTCTTTGCAGGAAAGAGAAGTCAGAGTGAAGATTGAGGCTCCTCCTGGCAGATGGAAAAGTAGTAACTCCCCTTTTTTAAACAAACATTAGCAAACATCCGTCCTGACTGCTGTTAGAGCAGGCAGAATAGTAGCCCTATGCATTTCATTCATAAGAAAATGAAATATATTACATTAAATATATTTGTCTTATTTTAACTTTAAATTTGTAATTACAAATGAGAGTTCAGTTTGCAACTCTTCAAAGCAGGGGCTGTGTCTTCCTGTACATATGAACAGTACCTAGCAACTTGTGGAAGCTACCATAATATAGATAAATAATAATTCATTAATTAAACTGAGTTTCTGCAAATTCACCAGTTCTAGTGGACAGACTTTTCCGTGCCCCCTCAATAATCAGGCATATAGAGCCACAGCACTGCATGAGTTTCTATGCCTGAAAGGCTCCTCAGTTTCTCCCTCCACAAAGTCCAGGAAAAATTTCTACAGAATGAACCAATCAACATCCACCTTAACTATCCCAAGCTAGAATGTACTAGTACTCTGTGTAGATTTCACATCAGGAGATCTGTAAAAAATCCAGATTTTGCAGTTAAGATGCATCTGATCATCAAATCCACTAATCCATGCAGATAAACTCAAAGGGCCAGAACTCTTAGTTTGTTCATAAACAAACTAGGGAAATGTAACCTAGATGGAACTACTATAAGGTGGGTTCATAACTGGTTGGAAAAGCATTCCAAGAGAGTAGTTATCAGTGGTTCACAGTCATGCTGGAAGGGCATAACGAGTGGGGTCCCGCTGGGATCAGTTCTGGGTCCGGTTCTGTTCAATATCTTCATCAATGATTTAGATAATGGCATAAAGAGTACACTTATAAAGTTTGCGGATGATACCAAGCTGGGAGGGGTTGCAAGTGCTTTGGAGGATAGAATTAAAATTCAAAATGATCTGAACAAACTAGAGAAATGGTCTGAAGTAAACAAGATGAAATTCAATGAGGACAAATGCAAAGTACTCCACTTAGGAAGGAACAATCAGTTGCACACATACAAAATGGGAAATGATTACCTAGGAAGGAGTTCCGGTCCCTTATCTGATCACGTCTCTCAGTCTCTTTGTCCAGTCAGTCCCTGTTCTTCCCCTGCACACCAGCTCCTTGTCAGATCTGTCTCCCCTCACTCCTGCCTCCATTCCCTCCTCCCCCCCCCCCGCAATGGTTTCTAGTTCTTGTGTCCTGGTCCAGCCAGTCCCCACCATTTCCTCACGACTTCCCAGTCCCAGTCTCCTTGCCCAACCAGTCCCAGCCTCACCTTCTCCCCCCACCAACTCCCTTCTTCCTGTCCAACAGTTCTAAATTTCGCAGGACTGTCCTTCTTTGTCCCACAAAACCCCCATCCTGGTTGAAGTGACTCCTGTCCTGAAGGGCTGGCTGGGCTCAGTTCCCCGTCCTGGGCATTGTAACCTAGGCCCTGGTTCTCAGTGTTTCAGTGCCATCCAGGATTGATCCAGGCCCTTGGGTGGGGGGCATGCCAAATTTGAGGGAGTGGCATTGCAACCCTATGTGCCACTTAAAGTTTGACCAGTTAAAGCTAAGGAAATGTATAAGTAACTGAACACAGGGTTTTATGTTGGGAAACCTTAATAGGTGGCACTACTACCCCTGCCTATTATCCCTTGCTGAGTACTCTCAATTCTAGGATGAGTTTTATTATGTACAATCTTTCTACATGCCTTGTATGTCAACTCCTTGGACTGGAAATGTACTACCTATTTGAAACAGTGATTTAATTAAACTTACCATAGTTATGAAGTACTGAAATCACATTAGTTCCCATCTGCTATTCTAAACTGGACAAACTTGAATCAAATTAAAACTCAAGCACACACTGAATGGTAAAGTAAATAAATACATATCTGTGCAATGCAGCTCTGAGATATTACCATATCAAAGTGCTATTCTAATCCACATAGGGACCAAATCCTGTATATTTTTGCAATAATCAAAATCCCTATTGTATACTTGCTCACTAGTAAAATCTGAACTAAACTGGGATTCACACACCTAACAAACTATCAATGCCCTGAGATTTTGTGGGAAAAGCTCAAAACTATTTTCTGAAAAAAAATTAGGGGCCTGATGTGGCGATCCCTGCACATCCAATGCCCTCGATCAGAATTGAAAGAAGCATTGTGCATGTAAGGCTGCAGGACTGTGCCCTCTAGAGGTAGGATTAACATTTGCTATACGGAATTAAGTATTTTTAGAGAGAAATATTATGGGAAAACACAGAACCACATGACGCTTTCAAATTAGTTTCTATCTTTAAAGAAAATAAGCCTCTATAAGCCTCTATTCAACAGCCTGGTCATTCAAAAGTAATAAACAAGTCCATACAAATGCAATGTTTGTCAGGGAAGACTGGATTCTCCTCTAAAGAATATCGGCAGACAGTTCTTTTTGTTATGTTCCAAAAAACAACATGTAATTATCTAATTTCACAGGCCAGTTTTCTATTCTGTGATGGGTTCTTCTAACACAAGTCTATTCTGTGTGTGTGTGTGTGTGTATATATATATATACATAATAAACTCTGCTGTATTGAGTTGAAATTCACAAGGTTGTTTGTTTTTTCCTTCTTTATGTTCCAACATTATCAGCACAACCGTGAAGACTGAACCTCATTACTTCTTTTTTACAAGGACTGAATAGAGGAGAAAGACTTGGATTAACTGGAGAAGGCCGTTGGGAAGAAGGTCTCATTTGCCAAACAGAAAATTAGCAGAATATGGAGTAATGTCTTTGCATTAGGGGCAGACTGGAAGGAACACATTTTGGAAAATGAAGAGAATAAAGGAGGGCAAGGAGGAAGGTGATGGTGTGGATGTGAGGGGCAGAGGTTAAGTGACGTGTCAGAGATGACATCAAGATTATGAGTTTATATGATGGTAAGGACTGTAATGTTGAGGGTATGTATATTGATTCTGAAGAGAGATGAGACCTCCAGGAGGAACTATCAGAAAGTCACAGAGAGATGTAGGACTAAACAGAGATTGTTACTGTGTAAGCAAAGGGGCTGCTTTACTAAGCACAGATGTGCATGCAAAAATGAATGCTAACAAATAGCATGCAGAACATGAAAATGTACCATCTGATTTAGGTACATTTCTTAATAAAGAACGGCAATCTAACTCACATTTTAAATTTATAAATATTAAAATTTATATATCAGTCACATAAACCTCCTCCATTACACTTCCCCTCACCCTTTCTCGATTGCCATTTCTTCCTCTTTTATGTCTAGTTTAAACTGTAAATTCTCTGGGGCAGGGACCCGGCCTTTTTATTTTTCTGCAAAGTGCAACAATACACACCCGTAGTAGTGTGTCAATAACTATACCAGAACACAAATAGAAATGGACCCTGTCACAAATTGGAAAACAGCCTCAAGCTACTCAAAACATCTAAAATGGCAGCGAATGTAATGACATGGAGGAAATGTATGCAACAGATGAAGACCTCCTGTCAAAAGACCAATGGAACTGTTCTCAAGCCAGAAATATACGCCCTTTATGTATAAATGTTAGGAGAATTTCTTACATTGCAGTCTTGAATCTCTTAACTTCTCTTCTTTTCAAGTACCACAGACAACTGCTACTGCCATAAATAGGGCATATTTGGCAATTGCCAAGATCTGGCGTGTACCCTCCCAGAAGAGGCATCTTAGTCATTTATTCTCTCTAAATACTGAAGTGTGCATTGATTCTTCATTGTGTAGTTAGATGAGCTGCCAGGTCTCACTGGACTTCATTTTATGTGTCACTGTGATCATATATGCTCAAAATTCTGTGAGAGGAAGTACCTGAACATTACTTTTAGAAGAAAATTATTCTCATGAATCCATGTGTTACCTGATAGACTCCTGTCTTTTATTTGTGAATCTAAACAAATTCTACAGCTTCATACTATTGAGTAACACAGTACAGTTACTGGAGATGATTCAAGCTTACTGCCTTTCCTGGGGTTTGCTTTCATTGTTAGCTTCAAAAGCAACAGAACACAAACCTCCATGCAAGTTTTTCTTGAATTTGCCTGTTCCTCAGATTGTTCCTTGAAGGATCTTACTGTCCCTCTTCCCTAGTTCCCTCTGAGCCAGAGAAACCATCAAAACTGTATATACTATAGGGTGAAAGCTAACAGACACATGGGGTACATCTACACTGGTATGTAAGAGTCGCAGCACAACGGGGCTCAGGCTGCAGGTCTAAAAATTGCACTGTAGAAGTTCGGGCTTGGGCTGGAGCCCGGACTCTGGGAGCCTCCTCCATTATGGGGTCCCAGAGCTCACGCTTCAGCTTGAGCCCAAATGTCTATACAGCAATTTTACAGCCCAGCTGCCTGAGCCCCAGTCAGCTGACCTCAGCCAGCTGTGGGTGTTCAATTGTTGTGTAGATGTACCCATGAGGTCTGGTTCTAGGGATGAGTCTGCAGAAAAGCTCTGCATCTGTATCCTAGAAACTGACACTTTGTTACACTATACTTATGTAAAACTGTATAGTGGTTAATCGTCTGTGGTTGAAGAAGAACTTTATTAAGTTAATTAGAAATGACAATTCCTTATTTGTTCCAGGAATTAAAGGTATTGTCTTACAGGACCAATTCTTGAGCTCATTAAAGTCAATGGCAAAACTCCCATTGACCTCTACGGGACTTGGATTTGGCCTCTACTACATAAACCCAATGGATATTTATGATCTACAAAAAATTCTTCAAATAGTATATTTCTATTCCCTCTCTGCCATTCATAGATTATTGTGCTATTTTTGCATTCTTTAAATCATTTAAATCATTTAAATAATAATATTTTTATGAAAGTATATCTAGCTATGATCATTTAAATGTTTAAAATAATCCATATCCCTTTTCCTTAGCCTAATGACTGGTTTCATTTGCTGTTAGAAGGTGTATTGAACTGAATAATGTTAGGGAGAGAGATTTGCTGTAACTTGCAATCCACCCAGTAGAGCTCCTATACATGATTTTAAAAGCAGAGTGGGGAAGAAAAACCTGGTCTAGAGAAGCTCCAGAAGGAAAACATCCAGTCAATGGCTAGGGCACAAGTATGGCACCTGCTAGACATGGGTTTAATTCCTTACTCCACCACAGACTTCCTGTGTGACTTTGGACAAGTCACTCTCTTTGTGCCTCAGTTCCCCATGTGCAAAATAGGCAAAACAGCTTGTCCCCACCTCACATGGAGTGTTGTGAAGATCAATACATTAAAGATTCTGAGGTACTCATATATTGTAAGACTATAAGAGCTGCCATACTTATCACATCATGGTCCATCTGGCCTAGTATCCTGTCTCCGACAGTGGCCCATACCAGAACTTCAGGCGGAGTGTACAAAACAGGGCAATTATGGAATGACCCAACTTTGTCTTCCACTCCTGGCTTCTAGTGGTCAAAAGTTATTGTGTTGCTCCAACCATGGGGGTGTGTCCCAGACCATCTTAGCTAATAGCCATTGATTGACCTATCCTCCATGAATTTATCCAGTTCTTTTTTTAACCTATTTATACTTTTGGCCATCCCAACATCCCATGGTAATAAGTTCCACAGGTCAGATGTGTGTTGTGTGAAAAAGTATTTCCCCTTATTTGTATTAAACCTGCTGTCTATTAATTTCATCAGGTGATCCCTGATTTTTGGCAATGGAATGTCATATAAGGTAGCTACAGAGCCAGAAAACATAATTTTAAGGGAATGTGTGAGCCGAAAACAAGTTGGACAATTTGAGTCTCCTATTATGTATTACTTTCACAGATCCCTATTTTGCACCCCCTCCTTGTACTGGGCCACCGATCAAGTCAATGGCACTGAAGAAGCTGCAAAAAGGGCCTAACGGTATTATTCTTTCATCACAGTTTTATTTAGTATCTATTTGTCCTCTTGCTTTCTGGAGTGCAATGATAGACTTCAGCAGCTTCCCAGCAGAGCCACTGCAGTAGTGGAATTCTGTTGCAGTTTAACTTGCAGAGAGGGAAGATTAATTTATGATCAAAGTTTAAGTGTTTTTATTTTGCTACCATAGTATTTAACTTTTCAAAAATGTAATCCTTTGTGGTCAAAACACTTCAGCCCTATTATTAAAAAGGCTTCATCACCTGGTGGAATATGCATATGAAATTAATTGCTTCCACACTTTAACAATATCCTTGCAACAGAAAAAAAAGAGTACTGTTTATAAGATGGTGTCCTGAGTTATATAAACCATCCTGTTCACTGTAGCACCTCTTGTAAAATACTTCGTAAAATACAGACCCCGGCCTGTATGCAATTTTGTTGCTGAGCTATCAAATAAAATATCATGTGACACTTTCATCTATATAACCACAAAATATTTGTTAAATGACTGGATGTACTTATTAGGATTCAAGCATTTAGTCAATGTAGCAAGTACAAGTCAGAAAGACATGCAAGATTAGTCATATATTCCCACCAGCTGAATATACCCTCATTACTCACAGATTAATTCTTAAACAGAGGGCCAGATTCTAGATGTAGATCAGCATAGTTTCGCTACATGTACACCAGTTACGCATCTAGCACACTGATTATAATTTAGACCTCCATATTACCTAGACCTGTCCTAAATTACATATTGTAGAGTCTAACCTATTGTCAGTGCAGGCTTATACTTCTGTCTGACATTCACTGGGGATACATATTTGTACGAACAGAAAAGTGTTTGCATACAATGGAATATTCTTATTATTTTTTCTCTAGAATACATAGTCCTTCCTCCAAAGAACTTAGGGTGAACTCCCATTGACTTCAGTAAAGCCAGTATTTCACCCTTACTCTCAAAAGGCAAAACAAACAGAGACAAATTGTAGAGGAAAGAAATGCAACAAACAAAAAACACAACGTGACCAATTTACTACTAGGCATTTGATGGGATGTAGTGCACTGTATTCCATGTCACAAGTGTGAAAGGGAGAAATAAAGCCACAGTTCAAGGACAAGATAAATATATGCTTTGTGCCCTGAAATCATTCAAGCTCTCCAAAATATTTGCTAATTGCACACCCAGCTGGGCCAAAATGAAACTGCACTTATCTTTATTTATGCATTTTGGACCAAATTCTCACCTAGTATGAAAAGTATTTGTGGGATCAGGTCCTATGTGCAAAATAAAGGCTTCAGTGGGACTACTCGTGGGAATAAAGAGAACAGGATCTGCATTTAGCATGCATAGGTTTACAGTAACTGATCCTTATTATGCACGTAGCGTGAAAAGGGCAAGACCTATAAAATCCAGGCAAAATATTCTACCTGGATCTTCAGCCAACAGAGCTACAACTAATGGGCCAAATACTGATCTGAATCACATGGGTGCAACTTTGGCTGTTGGGCTATGTAGAGGTACATGCAGTTCCAGGGGAACCCCTCAGAAAGTTTATATGCATTGGAAGCTGGTCCAAGTCTACCAGCCAGACAGATGCATTTGTGCAAACTGCAATGCTACCGTGCTAAGTAGCAAACTGCCACCTAATCATTAAGTACAGAAATTTCTAGTAAATTTCATGTCAGAGGTGTAGTAAAAAAACTAGTCACAGAACGGTGAGTGGAGGGAGGTCTAAGACACAGAAAGGTGAGGTGGGTGAGCAGGGGAGATTGACAGTAAGAGTGTAGACAAACCCTAACATTAGAGAACTACAACAACAACATAATTGCTAGATGAGCATAATACTCTGTACACAAAATTACTAAAGCTCATAGACTCATAAACTTTAAGGTTTCTGTATCTCCTTTTGTTTGGCTCTGACCTTTTTCCTTGGCATAACAAGCCTGATTCTCTGCTCCTTTACACCAGGTTCACACCAGTATAACTCCACTGAAGTCAATGGAGCAGCACCACTGTAGTACTGGTGTAAAATCATGGTTCTCAAGCCTGGTCCCAAGGAACAAAAAATAACTATGGACTCAACACTGCTCTCTGATATGTGGGTGCATATTACTGCCTCCCTTAACCTATACCCATAGCCCCTTGTCCAATAATCACACAGGCCAACACTTAAGAGTTGACTAGAAGAAATTTGGGGTTGGTTACTGGAATCTACAAGATCAGTTGAAATTTCAGATGATATTTTATGTATTTTTAAAAACTAAACACATTGTAAAATATTTTATGCAAACAATAAACAAATGATCCTATTTACCTAAAATTCTCCACTACAATCACTTGAACTCAAACTACACATAAACAATCAGCCAGTGTAATTCATTCGGCCATATTCTGCTCTATCATTCTGGTGCAAACCCAACACACAATAACCGGTCGTCAAGTCAATGGATGTTTTTCAAGTGACTTTGAATCAGACCCAATATTTCTCGTGTGTTTGTTCACCCTCTTTCTGTTTCATTCCACTTTGCTGCTTCTCCATGTATTTATTCCTAAAGGATTCCTTCTCTCATCTATCTTTCTTTCTGAGACACTTTTCTAATTGTGTTTCTTTATTCAGCCTCTTTTTCCCTTCCTTCTTCATATTGGTCTCTCTCCTGTTACTTCAAATAATGATTTCTGACCTTTTTTCATCCCCTTACATCATGCCGTGGCCCATTTTTCACATTCTCCTTTATTTACCATACAGAAGGGGACTAAATTCCAAGAAATCAATGGAAAGCTCATGAGAGAAGGAAAGTATCTACACAATAGTATTCCCCACATCAAATGCATAGCCATCTTTTGATCTTCCATGTCCGTGGTGAATTTGTTCATCTCCAAGCATCCTTCAAGCATGGAGGGAGGAGATGGAGAACAGCCATGATCCAATTTGGCATGTTGCCCTCTTAAAAGAGCATATTTAAGAGTGTTATTTGCTCAGAGTAACAGCTACCACAGTGAGACTTTTATGCCACATGCAGAGTGTATCAATGTGGCAAGCAGGGGCAAGGAAGTGACAGGACTGGAAGAGAAGAGGTCAGGCCATACACCCCTGATGTGGGCATTGGCTAAATCCTTGCTCTCCTCCGCTCACTGCATCTCTCCCTGATCTGCTGACATTAAAAGAGAGATGATATGGCCCTACGGTAACAGGCAATGTAATTCAGGTTTACTTATTTTCAGAATATAGTATCAAGATAATTAGGACACAAATCAGACATACTAGCTGGCATTTAGCTCACAGATACATATATTATTATTCCTGCTGCACTGATCTCCATCAACACACTTCACTCTTTGTTCTTCTTTCAGCTTCATGATCAAAGATTCTGCTGTACAACGAAGAAATGTAAAAATAAATACTAGGACTTTCTCCATGTCAGAGGCAGACAAAGAACACCATACAGCCTGAAATTATCATCAGAACCACATGGATTATAAAGATTCACTGCCAGTTCACATAGAAAGTATTCTTGTCCAATTTACTCTTGATCACCACACAGAACTAAAGTGAAAATCTTCACTGATCTGAAATGTTTCAAACACATTTTTGATTTCACTAAAAGTATTGACACGTTCTTAATCCACTTTACAAAGCGCAAAGAACAGATCCATTATTTATCTAGCTCCTGTCATTAAACAGGAACCAGCTGACTGAGTCGCCCTGAGGCAATGTGCAAAATGCCTCTGCTGAATGGACAACTATGTGAATTATTAACTAGAAGACTGAGGAATGATCTCTTACTAGTTATGGCGTAAGCACGGAGTGTTACGGTACTGACTTACAGACACTTCAACAGGACCACTATTGCCACCAATCAGCTCAGACATTATATAGTCATACAGATGCCTTGAGCCAAGCCAGTAGAAAAGTTTTACAGAATTAAACAACTATAAATCAACATAATTAAAATCACAGCACTACAAACATGCTCTAGGGGAAAACCCTACACTAGCAGGCAGGTGGACCCCATGATCTTTTCTATTTTCACTTTGCATTCTGTGATTCAAGAATTCCAAGATGTGTAAGTTGCTAAGCAATTTTCCAGTTTCCAGATCACCCCTTTTTACCAGTACCACAGCAATGGCCACCCCCTTGTCAGAGTCTAAGTGAAAATGTATTGCTGCCATTAACATTCACAGCTAGCTGACACATGAGCCTTTGTATGATCACAGAATTCCTGGTCTCTATGAAACCAACATACTATATGCCCTAATAGAAGAGGCAGATAACTTAATTTCTGTGTGTAGCTGTGTTGCTGCTCTAACTAATTAGGAGCACAAGCTGAAAATTCAGTATGAAGAGACAGGAACAATACTGTACACTTATTCACTTACATCTGAAGACTCTAATACAATTATTTTAAGATAGTTCCAAATGTATTTCTACTCTGAAAAGGACTATATAACAATGACTCTGTCTTACTCCTCAGATCTGTTTCCTTTGTGTAGTCAGAGCTGTATATGTTTAGATTACGGGCTAACAAATGTTTACCACTGCAGATGCCTGGAAAGCCAATACAGCCATGGAAGGGTGAATTAGATTATTTTCTGATTGGGGATTCATCAACAGAAATGTTAACAAGTGCCAGGTGAACACAAACAGACTGCACAGATATACCTAAGGATGTAATTTAGCTTCCAGAATCTTTTACTCCAAAATCATTCACGTTATTGTTATTACTAGTACTATGTTTGTACCAAAGTAGCTACCGCAGTATGTTAGATGTTATCCACATATTTTCTGCCCTAAAGAGTTTGCAATCTAAGAAGAAAACTAACATGTGAATAGTACAGTCTGTAGCCTTATGTTTACCACTTTTACAAGACTATGATACATTTTGTGCAAAGTATGCCTTGAGAGGTATATTTTGAAAATTCATAATTTGCTGATCATTATTGCCCTGGTAAAATATGTGTGGCAACATTGTATGTAAACTTTTAGAATTCCACTGCATAAGACATGTTCCAAGTCTAGGGAAACAGCTTTAACCCAGTTCCCCAGAGACAAAGGCTAGCTAGTACGTCAGCCAGGTGTCAGCATAATCAAAGGGACTATCTTGGTCAGAAAGAAGGCTGTGAGCAAGAAATTTACATCTTGACAATGGAACACCTGAAAACAGACTTGCTATTGCCTGAATCCCAGCTGGAGATGCTCCTCAAAGAGGAGGAAAATACATAAAAATGAGGAATAAAGACCCTAAATCACCTCTCTCCCCTCATCTCCACTCAAGACATCCACAACGTCTGAAGCACACTGGGGGAAAGGCATGCAGTCAGTAAGACTGGAAAATCCTGTGGTGAGACAGCAGCAAAGAGTCCTGTGGCACCTTATAGACTAACAGACGTATTGGAGCATGAGCTTTCGTGGGTGAATGCCCACTTTGTCGGATGCATGTGGTGAGACACTTTGCTTTGAATTCATTTATCTTACGTTAGGTATTACTTCTCATTTTACCATTTTTCTTTGTAACCAATTCTGGCTTTTATGCCTCATTACTTGTAATCACTTAAAATCTATATTTCTGTAGTTAATAAAATTGTTTTATTGTTTTATCTAAACCACCATGTGTTTGGATTGAAGAGTTTGGGAAACTCCATTTGAGATAACAAGGTTTGTGCATATCATTTTCTATTAATAAAATGATGGACTTTCTATGAGCTTGTATTCTCCAGGGGGAAAGTACGAGATGCACATTTCAGGGGACAAATCTGGGACTGGGAATTTGCTGGTGTCATTCTGCAATATAATTCAGGAATGGCTGGCTAAAAGTACTCATATAACTGAGCTGGGAGTAATTTATATGCTAGAGGCTGTGTGTGAGCAGGCCAGGAGTTGTTGCTCTCACAGCCAAGCAGTGTAAAGGGCACTCCAGGTTGGAGAATTGAGGGGACACAGCTATTCAGCAGTCCAAATTGTACCCTGGGGAATGTCATACCGGGATAAAACACAACATATAAATAAACTATCTGTAACAGTTCCTCTACCTAGCCATTTGTAATTTCTTGCAGGTGCCCAGTAAAAGTGGATCTTGGGGAGTGTGACAATCAGGATTCAGACACCCCATGGGGAGAGCAGAAGATTTCAACCCCCAAAATGAGCTGCAGAACCAACTGATTACATACAGGATTATTGTACTACAGAGGTATATTAAGTAAAGTATTTTATAAAAGCTTATAATGTTGATGGTCATTATGAAATATGTATAGAGACTGTATATAGAAAACTGTGCTCAAAACCTGTACTAAAATTTCAACTATACTTCACAGCAGGAAAGGAAACCTCCCAAGCCAGGTACTTACACAAAATAGGCTCTAAGTAACCATCCATTGTCCAGCCCAGGAAAAGACAGTGATAGACCATTTCTGTTAATGGGAAGACATTGAAGATACCCAGGCTATCTAGCCAAGAGGGGCTCTCCCCACTCTGAATAACCATGCTTCGCCATGGACTGACAGAAGAAAATAGGAAAAAGCCTTTTAAAATCTGGCTTGGGACTGAGGCCCCAGGTCTACACTATAAGTTTACATTGGTATAACTGCATCACTCAGGGGTGAACATTGATTTTAGAGCCATGGACAACCCAGGGTTCAAGAATGGCATTGCTGGAAGAGAGGGGCAGTAGTTAGATAAGACCTGATAAGTAGTGAGGGACAGGGTTGTGAAGACTCTTGAACAACTACTCTACGAACAAGAAGCTTGAACCTGCTATGGTAGAAGAGGAGAGGGTGAAATAGTCACAACAGTAGACAAATAAGATGATTGTAGTAGCTACATGCTGAATTGACTGGAGGGCAATTACATGGGTGTTTGGGACGCTGTGACGTTGTGCAGTCTATATGGTTTTATAAAAATATAAGTGAATGTAATGTAATTGGGATATGCTTCATGCAAAAGGTCTCTTGTAAGGTATCATTACAAAGCTCATAATCTACTGAGTGTGATCATTCTATTTGTAGAAATGTACCACTCTTGTATCTAAAACTAGAAATATAAAACATAACTCTGAGGGCCTATTGTAATTATGTAAAGTGTGGGCCATTAATGATGGTTTGGAATCTTGATGACTCCCATTAACAAGGACCATTGTCTGCAGATGACTGTGTTTACCTGTGAGTCTTCCTGTATATGTGTGTGCTGGCAAGTGAGTAATGAAGTCTTGCAGTGACATGTGATCATGTCACCTGAACTGGAATCCATCTTTAACCTGGTGCTTTTCCAGTGAGGGGGGGGAAAACCCAGAGGGACAAAAAGTTCCCGCCTTATGCAAAAGATATATAAAGGGGTGGAAGAGAACAGAGAGGGAGAGGAGCCATCATGGAGAAGCCCCTAGCTAACACCTAAGCTGGAACAAGAGCTGTACCAGGGGAAAGAATCGTGCCCAGGCCTGGAAGGTGTCCAGTCTGAGAAAAACTTACTGAAGCATCTCTGAGGGTGAGATTATCTGTATTCAGTTTGATTAGGCATAGATTTGTGCATTTTATTTTATTTTGCTTGTGACTTGCTTTGTTCTGTCTGTTACTACTTTGAACCACTTAAATCCTACTGTCTGTATTTAATAAAATCACTTTTTATTTAGTAATTTACTCAGAGTATGTATTAATACCTGGGGGAGCAAACAACTGTGCATATCTCTCTATCTGTGTTATAGAGGGCGAATTTATGAGTTTAAATTTGTGAGTTTGCCCTGCATAAGCTTTATGCAGGGTAAAACGGATTTATCTGGGTTTAGACCCCATTGGGAGTTGGGCATCTGAGTGCTAAAGACAAGCACACTCCTGTGAGCTGTTTTTGGGTAAACTTGCAGTTTTGGGACAAGTGATTCAGACCCTTGGTCTGTGTTGGAGCCAGACAGGAGTGTCTGACTCAGCAAGACAGGGTGCTGGAGTCCTGAGCTGGCAGGGAAAACAGGAGCAGGGGTAGTCTTTGCACATTAGGTGGCAGCTCCCAAGGGGGTTTCTGTGATCCAACCCGTCACAGACGCCATAAAGAAAGAGGCCATAGTAGTAAGTACAAGAGAAGAGAAGGGCCTTGGGTAAGAGTTTTAGCTTTGTGGACAGAAAGAAAAGGTGAGATCTTAAATGCATTATGTAGCTATAACATACGGATGCGGCCTGGAATTGTGGGAGGAGTCAAAGATGATTCCCATGACGGGAAGGCAGTGTCAACAGTGACCAGAGAATAGGAAAAATGAAGAGGAATCCTGAGTTAGGAGGAAAAATCTGATGTGGAGTTCAGTTTTGAAAGTGACATGTACCATCACATGCCAAAATATTCAATGACATTAAACAAAATACACACCGAAAATTACATCTAAGCCTTAAGTTTTCTAAAAATATATTTTAATGTTTTTAATTAAAAAAACTGATGAGTAAGAACATTTAATTTGTTGGGTTTTTTGCATTTTTGATTAAACTGTTGAGATGTAAATAATGAAAGAGCAAACTCCCTGCACAGTGAGAGCAAAGTTTACCCATCACCACCATATTTGTCTAATAGTAGCAACTTCTAAAACAGAGAAACAGTTAAACTTGAAATACTGAAATGGTTTAAAAACAAGGACGTATACAATAGCACTTCCTGGACTTGAACATTTTCCAGTGCCAGCAATACAACCAAGCTGTCATTCATTGGAATAGGCTATATATATATATATATATATATATATATATATATATATTACAGTAGAGGAGTCATAAAATTGTGGCTATGGTAAATGTCACTACTGTCATTCTGACTGATATTTTTGTATTGCTACTTCTCAACCAACTCAATTACCTTCCAAAGATCCAGATCTTTCTGGTGATACTATGGCTGACTAAGCACTGACGTAAAGCACAATCTGGAAAATTAACGTAAATTTGTTTTTAAGATACAGAACCTTTGCCTTTGTAAGTACATTATATACACCACAGCAAGACATAACTACAGCAATTCCCTCCCCAAATGTTTTATAATTCCCTTCAGAAATCATTATTATTAGTTATTGCATAGAGCTAATAAAAACAAGACAAAATAAATGTTATTCCTTTCTTATATCAATTTAGTCATCAGCCTTAATGTATGTTTCCCCAAATTATTGAATAAAAATACAAGACCACAGTAATTTCCTAAGCAACAGTGCAGAAAATGGATGGAGAACAAAATAAACTCCATGTCTTACATAAATAGTCCAGCTGTGTAATGTACTAGTTTCTTTCCTGTGGTCTGTGTATAACTCACTATGATATTTCTCTGGCCTATTGCAAATAAAGCAGTTGGAAGCCTGATCAGAAAAGTGTAAAACAGCTCATTTCAAAATATGCAAATATACTAGAGATTCACATAGATACAGCAAACATTCACAAAATGTGCTAATTCAATTATATAACAAAATACCAACTATACACTTCAAGTGGAAAACAGTCATCAATAGCTAAGTGCTAGAATCAAAATACCCTCTACCTATCATACTGCAAAAATGAACCCAGAGCAGGTAATCTAATACTCGGAATCTAGGAAAGGAAAACAGAGGTCATGGCTACCCTCCACCCCAAAGGCAATCCATTATTACAGCACCTAAAATATTCCCCTTTATACTCATGAGTAAGCTTCTTTACCCTGCTGTGCCTCTTTTTAGGAGCAAACAGACTCACTTGGATTCTCAAATACATTCATCCACATGTTACTATGCAAATAAATACTTAATGACTTAATGGCAGTATAAGTGTGCCCAAAGAGGCATATTTATTCATGCAAGTTCTGGGGATGTTGAGCAAAGAAAATACATCAGAACTTAATAGGCAAATATTCAACCAACCAGTAGAATTCTGAACACTCTAATATATTTGGGAGCTTCAGAAGCTTTCTACTGATATCTAATGCCTTTGGGTCAAGCTCCTAGAGTTTTTCTAACTGGTCTGAGTTTCATTGCATAACTACTGTAGACTATTTCCTATACTTTTTTAAACAGTGTATCATTTTAAACTACAAATATACGATGGATCATGCCACAAACACAATTCTGAGGCATGTAATGAAAAAGAATGTGTGGACAATGCCAGAAATCTCATAAAAGAAGTTTCTACACCATCCAGACTGACTCTATATTATATGGCCC
>NW_020664393.1:40052358-40140623 GCF_002925995.2 Terrapene triunguis | reverse complement strand
GATGGGTCGGGAGTTCTGGGGGGGGGGCTGTCAGGGGGTGGGGAGTGGTTGGATGGGGCGTGGGAGTCCCAGGGGTCTGTCTGGGGGTGGGGGTGTGGATAAGGGTTGGGGCAGTCAGGGTACAGGTAGGGGGTAGAGTCCTAGGGGGTCAGTTAGGATGGGGGGAGGGTCTCTGGAGGGGGCAGTCAGGGGACAAGAGGCAGGGAGGCTTAGGTAGGGGGTGGAGTCCTGGGGGGCAGTTAGGGGCAGGGGTCCCAGGAGGGGGCAGTCAGGGGACAAGGAGCGGGGGGAGGGTTGGGGGTTCTGAGGGGGGGAAGTGGGAGGGACAGGGGCGGGGCTAGGGCAGGATGGGGCGGGGCTAGGGCAGGACAGGGGCGGGGCTCCTCCCGTCCTCTTTTTTGCTTGCTGGATTATGGTAACCCTACTTAAGAGCTACTGTACCTTCAGTGCAATAGTTAAGGTATGTAGTCACATATCTAAAATCCTCTTGAAGGTGGCTTTATCTTCACATTTTAATAAACTAGACCCCAATTGTTTTCTCCTGCAGAAACAGTCTAAAGAGGAGGACTCTTCAAGAAAGTTCTCCCCTGAAGAGCTGTCCTTAATGGTTCCAGGGAAGGCAGGGTTTTAATCCCTGTGCCAGAGCACATAAAGTCTATTCATAAACCCCAAAGATCACCTTCAGGTTGAGTAGGACACTAAGATTGTCTTCATGGAGGCTCTGTGCCTCCATGTTGATTCTGCATTACCAGTCCCTCCACTTCCTAGCAATGCCAAACTTATATATTTCATGGCATGCACTGATAATATGCCAATAAATTGCTGTTTGCATTTAACAAAGATAAAGACATGAAACATTGCATCTCTGTAAGGAGGCCATGTTAATTTGCAGGAGAAACAGTAACTCAGGGAATTTTTTCTGACTTCTGAATGTTTGATTTTGCAATATTAATGTTGCATTAGTACTAGTGATTTTCTTTTATTTCCCTGGCTATTGTTTGATTTATTTTTTAAAATCAAAGGAAAAATTTAGCTTTGTAAAACTTAACCAAGGGACCTTGCAAGTTCCTTAAACTGCAGCTACAGACAAACCTCAATTATGTGAACCCTGGTTAACCAAAACTCTGGTATCCAAAGGCTGTGTATGTCCCCAAGGTTTGACTGAAGCTCAGATCATGCAGAACTTCTCAGTTCCATAGGACTGAAACTTCAGAAGAAATCTTGCATATCTTATGATATCCTTAGTGTAGCATTAATCAGCTGGCAATGTTCACAAATTGCATCAGCTCAATCAGTTAAAAAAAAAAAAATCAGCTCATTGCACCAAATTGTGTTTCTCAAGTAATATCTTCTGTAGCTTCTCCAGTATACCCTGACAGCTCCTACTTCAGAGCTAGCTGGCCAACGGTTTACCTGTACACAATTTCTGCACACACAACTAATACCATCTCTTTGTACAGCTATTTGGCTGCACAGCTAATAAGTTCCAATGGTTTGACTGGCAGATGTTACCCAGCCCTTTTTGCAGAGCTAATGCACTAGTAGAGTATAAAGGTAAGCTTCTTTTTTTTTCTTTTCTTTTTTTTTTGGAGCTTAAGTGACTGTTTGCAATTTCAAGCTCCACCTGCTCTTGCTCTGAATCTATTAAGCCGCATGAGTTTATAGTCTCCTGCTTCAGCAGCTGAGCTTGTAGATTCCTGTACCCAAATTTTTTCTGCTCCACATATTCAGTCATGTGTTTTAAAAGTAATACTAGCAAACTTAGAGAAATATATACTGCTCATTAGAGTAGTTACATGCCAAGTGCCAACTTCTGCTCCCACAAAATTAACAGAAAATCTGCAATTGACTTCAATGGGAGCAGAATTGTGCCCCAGCTTTGAGATGTCAAACTTCAGATTTTATTTGAATTATTCTTATGGGAGAAAACATGTGGTCAGAAAAAAATTATAAGGTGGACAAATGTTTTGTAACTCTCTTACAACTCCAGAACAGCTATAGGAACTTAACACACTTTTTGGACAGAGAACAAACAGCTGAAAAGGTGACTATTTCAGAAAGTTATGAGCATGTAGGAACAGTGGTAGAATGGAAATTCTTCTTTAACATTGAATATAGACATCACTATCTGTTTTACCACCATAATGCAGTTATTTTGTGCCCCTCTTGGCTCTCTGTAAATCATTAGAGATCTATAATACAAAGGACATTTCCCATATTAGAGAGCATGAAATACAACCCTCACAAGCCAAATGTACTCTTAAGACACAGAGAGACGGTGAAAGAGATAGGGTAAAAGTCACAAGTTCAGATTCTCTCATATACTGTACATGCAACTAATCTATTGCAGACAGAGGGATTGATTGCGAATATGGTTGTCAGATCGAAATTGAATCTCTGTCCAAGTTAGGATATATATTTTAGTCTTTGCATACACTATTGAATTATACATAGATTTTGTTCTAATAGCTTTGTATTATTACTGTAACACTGAACAGACACATTCATGTGGACTTAAGAAAAATTAAATCTTAAACAAAGAGCTTGTTTCCATTGAAGTCTACAGCAAAGTGCCAATGGACTTCAATGAAAGTGGGATTGGGCCTTAAGTTTGTAAGAACTTTTATTCGTTCATCAGTAAAATCCAAAGCAGTGTCCATTTAGCAATGAGATTTAAAGGGAGGATACCCATTGAAAAGATACATGCAGCGACAGAAAATAGCCTCAGTTTGGTGTGGATGTCTATGTGATCTTCCCACTTGAAAAAGAGTAGTATACCTGAAGTCAACATAGTGCCTGATGGAGCAAAACCACATTTGGAGTATAATTACACCGCTGTGAATATAGACTGAGTCCATAAGTCTAGTGAAGAGAAGAAACTGCAAGTACAATTGAGCTGTGGGGCCATCTTTAGGAAAATGCTTAAAGATGTCCTGCAACCAGGAGGTGGGTTTTGTGGGACAGTGGGTGCTATACACAGATGGAGTTCCAAACACAATGTCCTCCAGAAGTTCTGAGAATGTTAGTACCAGAAAGAAGTTGACCAGTGTGGGGACTTCAAAAAAGAGCAATACAAATGATTATGGAGTTGAAAGACTAGACTTATGAGAGGAACATGTACAGAACTAAACACATACAGCTGGTTTAAAAGGCAAGGATTTAGTAACTGTCTACAAGTATTTGATGGGTGTAAAGAACAACAATTGTTTAAGGTGATGAGGAGGTACAACAAGGACCAATGGGCCAAAAATCATCTTGTGAAAATATAGGCTTAAAATCAGGGAGAACATCTTAATAATGTGGTCTAGTAGCCTGTGGAACTGACTCCCAAAGAAAGTGGTGGAGACCTCACCACTAGAGTCATTTAAAATTAGAGTGGACCAATTATTCAACAATATACCACTGCACAAAACTAAAGTTGTTAATAAGCTGTACTAGCAATCACAGGGCAGAGAGATGGACAAGATGATCTTCAGTGACAGGGCCAGATCCCTCCCCACTGAAATCAGTAGCAAAACTTCCACTGACGCTAATGGCAGCAGCTCTGGGCTCATAGGTCTTTTCTAACTATTTCCTGTGGTCTCAGATCTGCAGCTCATCTTCATTTAAAGCCTGATTATGGACCCACCATATGTAGCCAGGCAGTGTGGAGAGGGTGTCAGAAGCCTCACAACCCATGCACAGCCTCTGTAAGGCCAGAAGTGCAGCTCCTGCACTAATGGTGCTGCTCAGGAACAATTCAGCCAGCAGAGGATGGGGAGGGATATGGAATAGATGGAACCATGGCTGCAACTCATCCATACCAGGCAGCAATGTGCTCAGGGACTTACACACAACCCCTTAAAGATATGAAGCAGTACGTGGCTCTCATGCACAGCAGGAACTCTCCTAGGCAGTGTCTCCAAATGTACCCACTGAGGTGGTGCAGCCTCATTCTGTCCCCTATGCAATGCTGTGGCTATATGCATGATCTAGCCCTTAATCAGTCTGATTGATTTCAGTGAGCTTATGCACACGAGAAAGAGATTGAAGATTGTGCCCAATGAATCAGTGATTCTTCCTCTAAAACAGGGAAGAGACAATATTACATAATGAGTTGGCAAAAGGCCCAAACTTTGGCTTGTATGCCTCAAATAGTCACTGTATGAAACGAAAGGATCAAATTAATTAGTCTGAAATTATTGTAACTAAAGAAGCTAGTCTGCTCAGCTACAAATTGTTGACAAGTTATGAATTGGCTGATTTTACAATGTTGTTACCTTTGTGCAGAGAACACATCAGATACATTCAAAACTTTACCATTAAGACTGAAAAAAATAATGGCAACAAGATGAGATTTTGTAATCCACTAGTAGGAAAACTGATCTGGGTCAGATTCACATTGATGAACTTTTGCCCCTTTATGCTACTAGGTAGTTCACAGCATGGAAGCAGTAATTTCAATATCACTGCTTTAGCATGCATCACTGGGGTTTTCTGCTAATACAAATAAAAATATTTGATGAGTGAAATTTGCCCATTGTCAGAGATAGCCCATGAACTAGGGATGGAATCAGTTTGGGCAGAGCCCATGCACAGGGAGATTTTGCACCCTGGAGCTGAAAAGGTGGATTATGCACTAGCTCCACATATGCCGCTGTGCAGGAAAGTATTTGGCATGAGTCAGGAAAGAGAATGTTTTATCCACACTTATGCATGGAATTTCTGAGACTCTGAAAAGAGAGCATGTAGGAGCAATGGCTACAAGAGTGCCCCATGCCCTACCACTGTGTTGAAGTGTAATTAGGGTGACCAGATTTTCCAAGTGAAAAACTAGGACACGTGTATTGGAGTCAGGTTTTTGGGACAGGGGTTGTGTTTGATCAGAGAGGTGCATGTAGGCAGGTTTTAGCAGCTGAGTAGGGGAAGAGAGAAAAGGGTGCCCACTCCTCTCCACACATTGGAGGTTAGGCAGGCCTGGTCTGGCTGGGAGACTTAAGGGAGGGCAGGATAGCAACATTTTTGAGAACAATGTCTCTTTTCATAGATTCTAAGCCCAAAGAGACCACTGTGATCATCTAATTTGCTCTCCTGGATACCACAGGCCACAGAACTCCCTGAAACAATTCCTGTCTTAACTACACAGTATATTTTATAGAAAAACATCCAGTCTTGACTTAAACATTGCCAGTGATGGAGAATCCACCACAACCTTTGATAAGTTGTTCCAGTGGTTAATTACACTCACTAGATATGTCCACACAGGGAAAAAAAAGAGCCCTGGCAGCTCTGAAACCCAGAGAGGGGGATGGGTCTCAGAGCCCAGGCTCCAACCCAAGCCTGAACATCTACACTGCTATTTTTAGCCCCGCCCCCTGAGTCCAGACATGCCTGACTCATGCTCTCACGATAGAACTCTCAAATGTCAGGTGTTTTTTTTTTCCAGCCGCAGGGCTCCCGCTGTCAGGTAAGCTTCTCTGCCCCTTTCCACCTCACCCCCACGGCCCTGGCTCAACCCTCCATCCCCCACCTCTTTCCACTGCCCTGAGGCACAGTTTTGGAAAACCACTTTAATACACCTCTTCTGCCATGGTTGCACATTACCTCCCCTGCAGGCCCTGATTCATAATTGCATGAAGGTAAGAGCTCTGCGTTATTGTGAGAGCTCCTGCAGCAGGAGTCAAAATCCTCTTCCTTTCAATAAATATGTACGAGTAGGCAGTACTGTGCTAGTCACACATACACTGGGAGTAGACGGGGGAGATCAAAAAGCAGAATGTGGATTAAAAAATCATGATTTAATCTTTTATAAGAATCTCATGATTTTTAGGACAATCTCATGGGTTTGGGGATTTTTTTAGGGGTGCAACTCATGATTTTTGAATTGATGGAGTTGACAATACTGTGAACCCCACGAGCCTGAGTTAGTTGATCCAGGCTCTGAGACCTGCTGCCAGGGGGATTTTGCTTTTTGTTTTGCTGCGTCAACATACTCAGCAGTTAAAAACTTACACCTTATCTCCAGTCTTTCAGGTGGCCAGTCTGCAGGGGTAGGCAAAAAACACTGTTTTTGTAAAACTAACAAGGTTTAAAGAGCAGGCCAGAAAAACAGGAACTGTGACAGGGTGTACAAGTCCCTTGAGACTTATCAGGAGAACCTTTCCCTGGCAATTATACTCTGCGCCAGGGCTGCCTCAAAAATCCTTGTGGGACACAGGATACCGATACTGGGGGAGAGGAACAGGCTTAATGGAAACTGTCCTGAGACCCTGGAAAGCAGGGCAGGCTGGGAAATGCAGTTTACAATGGCAGCCATGTTAGTATTCCTAGCTTCTGGGAAGCCTATAAACATTGTCTTTTGCACAATATTTGAAGAGACCTTTAGGTAGACAAGTTGTCCTGACAGTCTTTCATGAAAGGTAAGGCCAGCAGACCCAATTACTTATTTATTTAATCCTTTAGTTTGTAGTGATTTCGGGGCAGACACTTCCAGAGTCTGAAGCAATCTGTGTGACTGTGGATACATTTGCAGACAGTGGAACGTTCTGTTCACAAATTCCAGGGATGTGCCTTGTTGTTGTTTAGCCTGTAACACCGACTTTCCTGGTTTTCAGGGGCACATGGTCACTGTAGGTGTGATCAAATCCCACACAGGACAGCTGCATAAAGCCTCCTTACTTATACAGTGGGAAAACATCATACTGTGTTAACAGCTCCAGTTACAATATAACAAAACTAAGTGTTAAAATATTCAAGAGGGTTTCCAGATTTAGGTTAAACAATATGAAACGCTACTGAAGCAAAAAAAAAAAATTGAGAATAGCATTTTATAGACTAGACACTTTGAAATGATCTGAAATTTATCGTTTTTGCAATGTTAAAAATTCTGGAGAAGACTCAGAGGTTGCTAACAACCTCTTACACTCACTGGGATTTAATGTCTTCCAATGGCGAGAATTCAAAGAGACAGTAATTAAGGAGGAGATATATATAGATATAATGATGATACATAACGATGTTTTCTCCTAAAAAGGAACCATAATTTGACCCAATATAAACATAGAAAATGGAGGTGAGGGGGTCAGAGGAGGAGCAGGAATAAAGTGTTGAGTATAACCTAGCCATCAATCTACTATTTTGGATGAAAATAGCAATTTACTGAACAAATATCCTACCGGTCATCAGTAGTAAATATGTATGAAACTACTGATACAACAGCGCGAACTAGTGGCTATGATAAATGATTTTACAATATTTTGTCAACAGAATAAAAAGTGTTTGTCTAATATTGCCAAGGTTGAGCCAAAAAACACTGAAAGTTAAACTAATCCCTTCAGGACAAGTTATTTCTCAAACAACTGAGGGAAGCAAACATGTAGCGATCCTCTCTTGTTTTCTTTCATACAACTTATAATAGGCTCATACAAATATTCATTCATTATTATTAGCTGGATATTAAATTAAGCAAGAGCATGCATGCACACGCACACACACATATGCACACAAATTCATTGAACATTTTCCTGGAAACCATGCTTGCTATATTTACGCCTGGCTGTATTTGTTATTGTTCTTTTATGGTAACTTTGATTTGTCTGCATCTGTTCTTTCATTGTTAGGCTCAGTCCTATGGAACACTATAGTATGTATTTCTTTTAACACTTGTTTTCATGCCACTTAATTAGGGTGATTCTTTTAAGTTAGGCAAGAAGGATGAGCATAGATAGCAAAGTAAGATACTACTGTATTATTAGTTATGCACTGCAGTAGTGTCTAGGAGCCCCAGTCATACATCAGTACCCTATTATGCTAGGGACAGTGTACAAACAGAACAAGATTGTTCCTACCCCAATGAGTTTTTTACCTTTGGACAAATAAGTTCACAAACCAAAATTCTTTAAGCCAAGTCCTCTAGCCAGGAAAGGTTCAATACAAGAGGTGACAATAAATCTCCTAGCCTTCATTTGTACTCATCCCCAAACCACCACACAATCTGCCACATAATAAAAAGGAATATAACGAAATAAAATTAGACAAGGAGACACAGCATAAAACAAGATGTGTATTTTAACATCTTGGCACTACCCAGTGAAATCACAGAGGGAGATATATAAAGCAAACCTATGATTGCAGTGTGCCTTCACCTGAAGATCTGTGGCAAGCAGTGAGAGGTTTTGCTTGCCTAAGAAATAGAGCATTAGACCCAAAACCCAAGATTTTTAAATCTGGCACTTATAGAAAGTAGCCTGATTTTCAGAGATGCTGAACACAGCCCCTTTTAAAGCCAGTGTGAGTGTGGCCTCCTTTCCCTTCTGAATGCCACTGCTCGTTGAGGGGAAAGGGCAAACAAGCCCATATGGCCAGAGGAGTTCCATACCCAAAGCCCTGTGTCCTGTGACCTTGATGACAGTTGGATACTGCCACTGGAGGAGCACCAAGTATTCCTGGAGGTATTCTGACCACCTCAGCTGTCAGCAGGCAGAATGCCTTCAGCAACTGCTGCTGGTCTGGCTCAGCCACAGACTCATACACCATAGTTCTGCCTGTAAGATAACAACAGAGGCCTTAATATCAATTATACCAATTCCTGTTGCAAACCTTCATTGCTTGCAGTTACTATTTCACATAACTTCATCATGAACCCTGTACTGATCTCCATATATATATATATGACCCTATTACCAGGAATTATTTCATGTTATGTTCTCTGATGGAAGTGTTATGCCGAAGATCTACAGGTTTATTGCTCTGACGATGTTTCCATCCACAGTTTTACATCAGCTCAGCAAGAATGCTTGCCTGACACTGAACAGTGGAGGTACCTTTATAAAAACAACTCCCAGTGTTTTAGAAATCTGGCTGTTGGTGCATCTGCCTTGAAAAATGTATCTATTATTTCCATTACTTTCAGGGAACTTTGTACCAGGTAAAACAAAACAAAGGGACTCATTTTAGCTATTTTTTATTGTCCTTAGAACAAAGTTAAAAATGTAACATATTTTATTTCATCAACCTCTACCCAGCTCTTTTGGATCAGATCACAATAGCAGTATTGCAAATCCTCATTCCAGATCTCACAATATTTGATGTTTTTCTAGAACTCCCAGCTACAAGAATCAAAAGACTGCATGAAAATCTCAGCTTCCATTATTTTTAAAAGGAAGTTCCTAGCCCTCATGATTGAAAATAGCCTGAAAACATTAAGCACTGCACCTTAAAGGCTCACTTCTAATATCTTTATCATGTGCTATAAGGTAATTATTATACCTTTTTAATGGTAAAAAAAAGTTTGCTCTGAAGCTGACTCTGAGGAATCCTCTCTTGCTCATCAAAGGCTCATCAAAACTAAATGAGCCATTATCGGACATCACAATACAAAGATTTGTTAACTGCCCCTTCACGCCCATGAAGAGGCTACATGCAAAAGGACTCCTCCCATCAGCTTGAATTCTGGAAGGAGGAAATAAAAACAGCTGACAAGAAAAAATTTTCATCTCTTTTGCTGTTTGGACTTTCACTGGGCTGGAGCTACGGAACAGAAGCAGAAATCCAGAGTCAACCTGGGTTATCCCTAAAAGACATTCAGCGCTGACAGATTACTACAACTCGGTTACCTTTTCAAACCATAGATTGGAACTCATTTGTGTATGTATGCTTGCCTGCTTTAATTTTGTAGTAACTCTCTCATTTCTTTTTCCAAGTTAATAAATCTCTAGTTAGTTTGCTCTGGGATTAGCTACAAGGGTTGTCTTTGGGGAGAGATCTAATGTACAGATTGACCTGGGGTAAGTGACTGGTCTCTTGGGACTGGGAGCAACTTGAATATTTTGTGACCAACCATCACTAAGTCCAGCTTGCCTGGAGGGCAAGATAGACTGGAATGCCCCATGGAACTGTCTGTGACTCCATGGTAAGACTGTTATAGTGCTTCAAGAGTTCACGTATGTTACTGGGTTGGTGCAATCTAATTACAGGCGAGTCTCATCTTACGCTGGGGTTACGTTCCGCTGTCAGCGCGTAAAGCAAAAATCATGTATAGTCAAAATTACATTGAGCGTAATGACAGGTTTCAGAGTAGCAGCCGAAGAAGTGGGTTGTAGCCCACGAAAGCTTATGCTCTAATAAATTTGTTAGTCTCTAAGGTGCCACAAGTACTCCTGTTCTTATTGAGCGTAATGGCGGGCAGAATCGCCCGCACTACAGGTACAGTATTTAAATTGTTATTTTTCTCTTTTTTTGTTTGTTTTGTTTTTGCTGATCGTGCAAAGCTGAATTTGCGCATGTTAAATGCGCGTAAGATGAGACTCACCTGTATAGAACACAGTTTGGGTCTCTGCCCTACTTCTTGACAGTTTACCTGAGGTTGGCACTCACGGTCATGAACCACTCCAGACAGCATGACACTGTCCCACTATAGCGGGATGAACACCCGCTCCTGCTCTGGAGGGTTTGAAACCAGCCCTGAAAGAGGGCTGCAGGGGTTAAAAGCAGCCCTGCAGAGGGCTGCAGCTCTAAAAGCTGGGCTGATTGGGGAAGTGGCTGCAGCTGGGCCACGCCCCAATCAGGCCACAGCTGGCCTGTATATAAAGGCTGGGAGCCAGGCACTTACAGTCTCTCTGTGTGTTCAGAGAGAGAAGGGCCTGGCTATAGGGAGCTTTACCAGACACCCAGATTGGGAGCAGAGCTGGGGAAGAGCCAGAGGAGCTGGGAGCTCTGGCCTAGGAAAGCCCCAGGCTGCAGGCCTGGCAAGGCCTAGTAGGTGTAGGGTTGCAGGAGACAGCCCACAGGTAGGCAGAGGCAGCAGGTCTGAACCCCTTTGCCTATGAGTGGCTGATATGGCAGTCTGCCCTAGTGAATGGGGCTAGATGGAGACTGGGCAATCACCAAGACTGAGGTGAAGTGGGGGTAGTGGGTGGGGGTTTGTTAGAGAGGGGAGACCCTAAGACTGAGGGGTTACTGCTAGGGGGCAGCACCCCAGGTAAAAGGGCACCTGGGTCCAGGGAGGGACATGGGGGCCAGAGGACAGGTGGATCACCGGCCTGCAGAGGGCGCTCTGGAGCTGGAATGAGCTAATTCCCGGAAATCACCAGCAGGAGGTGCCGCAGGGGTGAGTCCACTCCCCTACACTCACATTTATTTTTGACTTGCTGGTGTCCCCAGAATGTGGTCCTGATCTGCCCACACAAGCTATGGGCTTGTCTTTTCTGAAGACTTAACTTGAGCTCATCTCTGGGTTTTCTCCTTTACGTGCTCCACAGGAAAGTGTTATTATCAATATACAAGCACTGGTGAGACCTCATCTGGAATAGTGCATGTAGTTCTGGTCTGCCATGTTTCAGAAAGATGAATTCAAACTGGAACAAGTGCAGAGAAGGGTTGCTAGTAGTGATCAGAGGAATGGAGAATTTACCTTACAAGAGGAGAGTTAAGGAGCTTGGCTTATTTAGCCTAAAGGAAAGATGAATGGAGATATGGTTTCTCTCTATAAATACTTTGGAGGGAGAGGAGTTATTTAAGTTATGGGCCAATGGTGGCACAAGAACAAATGGATATAAACTGGAGGGCTGGCAGGGTTCGAGTGACCTGCGACAGCCTCCAGTGGGGGGCTGGCAGGGTTCAAGTGACCAGTGACAGTCTCATTTTTGTGATCCACTATAACCCCTAGATCCTTTTCAACAGTACTACCACCTCACCAGTTATTCTCCATTGTGTAGCTGTGCATTTCATTTTTCCTTCCTAAGTGTAGCACTGTGCACTTGGCTTTACTGAATTTCATCTTGTTGATTTCAGACCAGTTCTCCTATTTGTCAAGGTCATTCTGAATTCTAATCCTGTCCTTCAAAGTGCTTGCAGCCCCTCCTATCTTGGTGTCTGTGGCAGATTTTATAAGCATACTCTCCACTCCATTAGCTAAGTCAGTAATGAAAATATTGACTAGCAGTGGACCCAGGAGCGACCCTGTGGGACCCCACTAGATATGCCCTCCCAGTTTTGCAGTTTACCTGCTTGCAATTTCTCAAGCTTCACCCATCTCCAGTGCCTGATACAGCAGAAAAATGCCCTCTAACAAGCCTATGGGACAGTGAGACTCTTACATAGGGCATCTCTACACTGCCTGCGGTACGGACTAGGAGGTTCTGAACAGCAGTGCATACCGAAGTGCTGCACTGTAACACCCCACGTGGAGGCTACAGACATGAACTTAAAGGTCCTGAATTTACAAAAATGTAGTACCACCCATCGCATGGCTCCTTTGCACCTATCCACCCACCCCCAAGTCCTGGCTCATGCCACCCCTTCTCCTCTTTTCTTGTCCACCTTTCCTGCCGTCCACATTCTTGTCTACCCCCACAACACCTTTCCTGCCCCCTTGCCTCTGCACCCATATACCTTCCAACCCCCTCCCATTATGCTCCTATACACCACCACTCACCAGCTCCTGACCTGCTCATCCTCTGCTGCACTTTCCCAAGCTCCTGACTGTCTCTGGTTCCCCACATCCTTCCATGCCCTCTGCTCCTCCCCACCTTCTGTCTTCTGCAATGCGCCCCCCCCCACACACACACACCACTATCGCACCATTGCTCACCCCTCTGCATGCCAATCAGGGTGGTTCTTTCTTCTCCTCCATGCTGCCTGGGTATCAGCGGGAGGAGCATTGAGAGCCCAGGAGAAATTGTTTCCATGATATCCGTTCCTGTGCCCAGTGCCCCAGCAATTACAGGGAAAGTTCTACTCAGCCACCATGCTCAGTGCAGATGGAATCTTGGGTGACTTTAGCTGCCAAACTCTAACAAATCTCTATTGGTCATGTGCTAACTGAGATTTTTCAGAGGCTTATATATTAGCCATATTTGGACAAATTTTCATGGGGACAGCAAAAGGCACATCCCTGACAACAGGGCAACCTCGCTGACCTATTTCCAGACCTTTCCCTAACATAAAGAAGTACTAGAGCAGCGTTTCTCCAGCCGGCCTGCAGGCCACAGGCAGCCCAATTAGCACACAGCTTGGCTCAGTTGTATGCTAAAAAAAATTCAAAATTTGCTGCTCTGGTCTGAAAGGGGGCAGGGCTGGCTAAGGGGGAAGACAGCGTCTGGCTGACTGCTGGAGTGCTCCTGCCAGCAGGGAGCTGGTGAGTGCCGCAGGGGGCAGGATGTGGGAGAATGGGTCTCTGGGCAGATTTGGGGGGGGTGCTCTGGGCAGTGAGGGAGTTGGGGGGCACTGGGGTTTGTGGGGGTGCTCTGCGTGGGGCTCTGATCCTGGCCCTGTGCCTCAGGTCCTGGCTGCCCGGCCCCACGCCCAGGGCTCTGCTCCTGGCACCGCTCTGTGGAGGGGGTCTCTAGGCGGGGGCACTTGGCATAGGGGACTGTGTGAAGATTGTAGGGGGGGGCTGTGATTCTCAATCTGTGGCCCACGTAACACATTGTGGGTTGAATATGCGGTCCACAATGATTAATAGGTTGGGAATGACTGTAGTACAGCATCTCAATAAAACAGTTGTGAGATTATTTTTAATAGCAACAAAACAATGCAATTTTCCCTAATCTTATTATTGGAAAACAGTTGAACCTTTTTATCTGAATTCTTTTTAAAAATTCAACCCGAAATAGATTTGTAGGTTGGAAAATTTCAGCCCAAATGGTTAAAGTCTGACAATTATAAACAACTGAAAATGAGATCTTATAATGGAAAGTGTCAGGCAACCTTAACTATCAATGATGCTAAGAGCTCTGCTTCTAAGAGATTTTTTTTTTAAATGCAGTCTCTATACCTTTAATCTTTGTATAGTCTGTGTGTAAACTGTCCCATTTGTGTCAAATTCTAATTGGAAGCTCTTGAAGGTAGACATTGTGTCTTTGTCCAGGTTTTTACAGCACTGTGCAAACTGTCAGTAGTCTAGTAACAAATATGCCTAGTTATGGCATAGTATTATTATATCCAGCAATAGCACAATTTGTATTGTTCCAATGCATCCTTAGATTGCATCAAGCAATTTTAAGCTTATTTTTTTAATAATTTTGAGATCTGTTCACTCTCCTTCTTTTCTGTTTCCTGTAGATGGTTTAAGTAATGTTTACCGGAAGCTCATTTGTTTGATTTATTGGATGTAACTTCTTGTAACAAAACATCAATGGGGAATTCCTGACACGCTGCTATTAGTGAATAGGGCAGCAGCACCAGGCTTTTAATGGCTTAAGGAGCTAGTTTGTTATTTCTTAGTGACAATAGCTTTATTGGTAGTCTCCATTGTGGTGATGCACCCCATAATGCTCTGTGGAAATATGCTTACAAATGTATATAAGACATAACTGGAATATGTTCTATGTTACATATACCATGTAGTATATCTCTGCAAAGGTTATAATCTACTGAATATATTCATCCTATTTGTGTGCATGTATCATTTTTGTAGTCGAAGTTATGAATATTGGCTGTGTACTTGTTTGATTTTAAGTAACCTTAGTAAGGCATTTGGTCAGCTTTTTAAGAAAGGAATTTGCAAGTTAAGTGCCCAATCAAGAAACACTTAACGGACAATGGAACCTTGGAAGACTCCAATCCACATAAGAAGTCTACCTGAGGACGTTCAAGGTAGCATGTGAACAATGGCTGCCACCTGTAAAGTTCTGAGTCATGCATGGACATGTGACTTGCCCTTGTGACTCCAAAATTCCATCTTGTAGCTGTGTTTCTGCACAGGAGAGACGAGGGGGTCTCCACCCACAAGAGAGTCTATTTTAAGTCCTTGGGACACCCCTCCATTTTGTCTTCAGCTGGCTCAAGAAATAGGTATCCTTTGGGGGTCGAGAGGCTAAAAGAAACTGGAACAAAGGATAGTAACCACAGGGGTGTGAGTGATTGCTGGACCCAGACTAGAAGGAGGCTAGTCCTGTAAAAGAAGCTTGCTGGACCATCTCTGAGGGTGAGATTTCATCTGTAATCACTTTCTTACTATATTAGGTTTAGACTTGCGTGTTTTATTTTATTTTGCTTGGTAATTCACTTTGTTCTGTTATTACTTGGAACCACTTAAATCCTACTTTTTGTGTTTAATAAAATCACTTTTTACTTATTAATTAACCCAGAGTATGTATTAATACCGGGGGGGGGGGGGCACAAACAGCTCTGCATATCTCTCTATCAATGTTATAGAGGGCGAACAATTTGAGTTTATCCTGTATACGCTTTATACAGAGTAAAACGGATTTATTTGAGGTTTGGACCCCATTGGGAGTTGGGTATCTGAGTGCTGGAGACAGGAACACTTCTTAAGCTCTTTTCATTTAAGCCTGCAGCTTTTGGGGACGCAGTTCAGACCTGGGTCTGTGTTTGTAGCAGGCTAGCATGTCTGGCTTAAACCAGGCAAGGCACTGAAGTCCCAAGCTACCAGGGAAAATGGGCTCAGAAGTACATCAGGTGGCAGTTCCCAAAGGGGGTTTCTGTGATCCAATCCGTCACATCCATGACCTGGATCAATTTGTTTACTTCTGTTCCTCAGGTTCCCTCTCGGTAAAATGGGGCAATAATACTTACCCACCTTTGTAAAGCACTCAGATACTGAACACAAGGTGCTCTATAAATGCAAATTATTAGTTTGCACAATTCCATTCATGAAAGAAGTCATCACACAGGGCCAGATTCTGCCAGCCTTACTCAAATTGAGTAGTATTTTACTCTTCTAATGGTCCCATTAATTTCCATGGGACAATCTGCAGAGTAAGGCATTACTCAGTGTGAGTAAGGCTGGCAGAATCTGTCCTTATGCTGTCATATTATCAATAGTACTAAACCCAAAACTTTATAAAAAAAAAAAAAAATCTATGCTTCATTTAGAAAACAAATCTGTTTCACAATGACTGGTATGAAGTACTGGCTTCTCTATTCACCTCCTCAGAGAATTAAACATATTCCTGATATCTGTTAAACCTTAAAACTGCTTCATTTGTAGCCTAAATATTGATTATGCGTTTTGCAAGACAGAAGAGGGCTATATATAGCCATCCACTTAGTCTGTTTTACTACAAATTACAGTGGTCAATTACTTTTTACTAAAAGAAGGAAGAAAGAAAAGGATCAAATCAACCAAAAGGAACACGTTTGCCTACCTGACCATCACTTTGAAGGAGAGCCCCGTAAGAGGGGATAAGCTAAAGGCATGTTTTACTATAGAACCCAAATGAAACCATGGGGGAACAGCTTCCTTTTCTTTTCAAGGATTCATGGAGAAACTCTCTCAGTTAGTTTGTTCAGGGGCAGAACTAGCACCTGAATATAATATGCAGGCAGCTCGTACCTTATCCTGTGCTTTTTCAGGGGAATGACAGAAAAACATAAATTTTAAGAAGCCAGTGGGGCATCATCTGGCCACCCAAGATGAGTAATTTGCAGGATTGGAGCCTAAGCTCTTAAATGACATTCCTATGTCAAATGACAAAATAAAAAAGATTCAAATATTTTTTTCAAATAAAATCATCAATTTATTTTGCTATGATTTGTGGAGTCATGGTACTTGGACAACCAAGGGGCATTCCTGAGCCTTTTAATGAATTCAGAAAGTGTCATGAATAGTAGCACAAATAGCTATCCATCCAAAATGCATACTGCAAGTGTGCTGTTAATTATTCATCATTCTCCTAATTAAAAACAGTCTCCAATCAGGGAGCAGAAATAACAGCATGGGGCCTGGGTGACCAGTCACATGACCCAAATAATGAACACCAAATATTCAAAGCAAACCATTTGTGAACAATTCACAGACTGCAAAGTATCATCAAAAATATTCTAAAAATATTAAGGAAAAATCATTCACAGGAATTAGTATTTGTTCATAACTATTCACTAACCAAAACAAGGGCTAGATTCATTACAAATATCATTCATTCAATTAGTTTGGCCCATTTTGATAAAAAATCAGAGCCTTAACGTGTCTGTTTACATTTTTCTGGGTAATTGAATTGTGTGTTGATCCCTTGTTTATCATATATGTAGTGAAGAATCTAAACAGGATATAGGAGTAAGCAGAGTAGTTAAAGAGCAGAAACTACCTCACAGAGCATGTGCTATCCATTGAATAAAAGGCAGAAGTAGCAGGCAATTGCTGAGAAGGCAAGTGAGAAAAACAGAAGACAGACTGCCTGTATGCCATAAGCTGCAAAATAAAGCACTTCCTCAATTAAGTTTCTTGAGAATCCTTCAGGGACTGTAAACCCTTGGGTTCACCAACATGAAGACCTTTACCTGCTGTTTGAATAGTCAGCTATGAAAGTCCTAGCCACTATGCTATTCAGCCAGTGAAGACTTTTAAAATATGTCTGGGCTCCATTTTGAAGTCCAGCCAGGGAGAGAAAAAGAGAGACTACATTGCCCAAAGAGAGTCTTTCTGAAACCTATTAATAAGGATCATGGTGAGGAAAGCATCCCCAGAAAACCTGTAATGGGAGAACAGAACATTCTCCCTGACTGTGTAATCTTATTATATTTGCTTTAGCAATCATCTTACAACTAGGTGCTGCACAAGCATTACTCCAGTTTAGGGCTGCAAATGCTGAAATGGGCAGTAGCCTTGTCTAAAATAGCACGGTTAGATTTTTTTTTTTTTACATTTTCCTGTGTGTTAAAAGTGTCTGAAGGGCTTTTGCCCAAACATGTAAAAACAGAGTACAAAACATAAAAACACCTTCTGACCAAGCATGGAGAAATTCAAGCCAACAGGTGAATGTTTTAAAAAGTTAAGGACATGTGAGACCCTGGGTTTATATTATACACTGTGGGCTACTGTAGGTTAAAGCCATCAACTCTTTATCCTTCAGCTTGGAAGAAGGGGGATTACTAAGAAGCACAGCAAGTAGTTCCATGCACTATGGAATGGACCGAAGAAACTTAAAGAGAAACAAGAACTATGATCCTGCAGTTGTTGCTCAACCCCTAGGGAGTTTTGCCTAAGTCAGGACTGCAGGATCAGGGTGAAAAATCTTTCATTAATCAGTCCTGACTTAAAACTTTAATTAGCAAAAGAAAATGCAATGTGCAGAGTGATTTTGCTTAAAAATGAACAGTGAAAATGTATATATGGCTGTTTAAAAAAAATAAAGTCCAGCTAAGTCAGTTTTTAAAGCATGAAAACAAATTCATCTGTTACATGCCCTTTGCACCAATGTATATGTCACAAAGCTATTCCCTATGGCCTCTGAACTTTGTGGTTAATAAATACAGAACACAACTTTACACTGATCACTAGAATAGTGTAATTATCACAAACATATAAAAGGAAACAAAGTTCGGCACAGTTTATAATACAAATAAGACAACAGCTTGTTTTCTTTGTTTAATGAGCTGTGTTCCGGTTATCTGAGATGTCAAAATGCCAAATACCGTATGTGGTACTGTATATGTAAAGCTGCAATACGTCTAGTACAATGGGGACCCAATCCTGGTTGGGGCCTCTAAATGCAACTGTAATATAAATATTTACAGGTAATAATTATGGGTCTGATTCACCCCTGAATTACCCCAGATTTTTACAATTGAGACTTCACTTAAGTCAGTGGAGCTACATCGGCATGACTGTGAAATAACGAAGTAGTAAATCAGGCCCAGTAACCACGTAATACCTTGTCCATGCTTAGGACCCATAGGCACGATGGTAATACATATAATAAACCTATAAAACAATAATAATAATGACCCATGCTTTTCTCAGCCTAGAAAGGGGAGAGTGCTTCCAAAAAACCCAGCTAAATCCTTTGCTATTTTTGTTTTGTGCTTCCTCAGCTCTCTGCTGGGGCAGGTGCATGCAGTGGGTATATCTATGGAGTAGGGGGTTCTGGCATCAAACACACATAGGCCAGATGTGCATTCCAGGTTGTTGCTCCTCCTAACATCCCAGGTTTCCTTCACATCCATCTTCACGAGCAAAATCTGACACTTTTGTGGAATTTCCAATGGTTCACCAGTGGCAGAATCACTCACTAACCTTCTGACAGAGTTCAGAGTACATAGGGGGAAATACTGCTCCTCTTAGCAGTGGCAGCTTCTGCACCCATTTCCGATGTAGTGTAGGCTGCTTTGTTTGATGAACATACCATATATAATCAACAGGCAACACCCATAATTTGACAGTAATACCAACGTGCAAAATATTTAGGAATAACAGAGTAGGCTATGCTGGGGGGGGAGTGGCACTATATGTGAAAGAAAACCTAGAGTAAAACACAGTAAAAATGTTAAATGAATCAAACTATACCACAGAATCGGTATGGACAGAAATTCCATGCTTGAACAATAAGAGGAATGTACTACTGCCCAGGATGGTGACAGTGACTGTGAAATGCTCAGGGACATGAGGGAGGCTATAAAAACAGAAAACCCAATAATGGGGGTGGGGGGTGGATTTAACTATCTCTATATTAATGGGGGTTGGAGGAGGGATAACTCAGTGGTTTGAGCATTGGCCTGCTAAACCCAGGGTTGTGAGTTCAATCCTTGAGGGGGCCACTTGGGGAGCTGGGACAAAATCAGTACTTGGTCCTGCTAGTGAAGGCAGGCGGCTGGACTCGATGACCTTTCAAGGTCCCTTCCAGTTCTAGGAGATGGGATATCTCCATTATTTTATTTTTATTTATTTTATATTGACTGGGTACATGTCACAGCATGCACAGATAAAATTTCTAGACACCATGAATGACTGCTTCTTGGACCAGCTTGTCCTGGAATCCACAAGGGGAGAGGCAATTCTTGATTTAGTCCTAAGTAGAGCACAGGATCTGGTCCAAGAGATGAATATAGCTGCACTGCTCAGTAACAGCGACCATAATGTAATTAAATTTAACATCCTTGTAGAGGGGATAATGTCAAAGAAACCAACTACCTTTGCATGTAAGTTCTAAAAGGAGAACTACACAAAAAAGAAGCTAGTAAAAAGGAAATTAAAAGGAAGTAACAAGAGTGACATGCCTGCAAGCTGCATGGAAACTATTTAAAAACACCATAACAGAGGCTCAAACTAAAATGTACACTCCAAATAAAACCAACCAACCAACCAAAAAAAAAAAAAAAAGGGGTAAAAAAAAATGCTACCATGGCTAAACAACAGAATAAAAGAAGGGGGGATAGAAGCAAAAAGGTACCCTTTAAAAATTGGAAGTTCAGTTCTACTGAGGAAAATTGAAAGAGACAAACTCTAGCAAGTCAAATGTGAAAATATATTTAGGCAGGTCAAAAAAGAATGAAGAGCAACTAGCACAAAAACTAACAGCAAAAACTGTTAAGTACCTCAGAAGCAGGAAGCCTGCCAAACTATCAGTAGGGCCACTGGATGACCAAGATGCTAACAGAATACTCAAGGAAGACAAGGCCAACAGGGAAATGCTAAATGAGTTATTTGCATCGGTCTTTACTGCAGAGGATGTGATGATATGCCCACATCTTGAATACTGTTTGCCATTCTGGTCACCCCATCTCAAAAAGATATATTAGAACTGGCAAGTTACAGAGAAGGGCAACTAAAATTATTAGGGGCATGGAACAGCTTCCACAAAGATTAAAAAGACTTCGGACTGTTCATCTTATAAAAGAGATGACTAAGTGGGGATATGATAGTGCTCTATAAAATCATGAATGGTGTGGAGAAACTGACTAAGGAAGTGTTATTTATCCCTTCACATAATACAAGAATGGGGGTCGCCCAATGAAATTAGTAGGCAGCAGGTTTAAAACAAACACAAAGAAGTACTTTTTCACACACCACACAGTCAACCCTTGGAACTCCTTGCCAAGGGATGTTGTGAAGGCCAAAAATATAACTGGGTTCAAAAAATTATTAAATAAGTTCATGGAAGATAGGTTCATCAATGGCTAGTTGCCAAAAATGGTCAGGGACGCAACCCCATGCTCTGAATGTCCCTAAACGTCTGACTGCCAGAAGCTAAGATTATATGACTGGGGATGGATAACTCGATAACTGCTCTGTTCATTCCCTCAGAAGCGTCTGACACTGTCCACTGTTGGAAGATAGGATAGTGAGCTAGATGGACCATTGGCCATTCTTATATGCTGCACATTTGGCACATTAATTGTACAAAGCAGCTGGTGGTGGCTACACAATACATGAGATGACACCATCTTGCTGTCTTTATCCTCAGTCTGTTCTTCCTTGGCCCTTTTCTCATTTTGGCTGGGCCCATTTACTCCCCTCCATACAATGTAAAGGAAGGGCACATATGAGCTATAGTGACTCATGTATTGTATTGTTGGTGCACTCAGAGATTGGCCTGAGGTATGTGGGTACATGGTAGTATATGTACATGTAAGATAATATTATAGATTTAAAAGCACTGCAGAAATTTCTTGTGCGTGACAGCTATTAATCCAGCCTACTGAAGTTTAGTGGTGGGCATCAGCAGCAAGGGCAGGTTTAATGCAGCTTTTAGTACCGATCAATACAGCTGAAGAGCTATTCACAGACTTATTGCTGCAAGTTTAGGCAGTGTGCCTTTATGTTATTCCAGAACTTAAACTAATAGGTACCTGTTTTAATAGCTGGGTGAAACTCTAACTTCCCTTAATTTTGCTTAATAATTTGACCATTTTCTACTACACCCAGAAAATCTAGGGCCTAGATAATGGGTCCATCTTGCTCCCACTGAAATAAACAAGAGTCTCCCCATTGTCACCAACATGTTTCTAAAACATGTAATGTTTTTCATATAATCTGTTTCTAAATTAAACAATTGTGTAATGACATATAAATTGAAACTATTTTTTTAACCTAAGTTTGCTCAGAGTCTGATATTTTGTAAATTTACTGCAGTTTTAAATAGTCCTTCTCGCTTTAGGATTGAGTAATAAGAGCAAGTGTGAAATCATTATGCTGTTTATATTCATTTACAATTACAACTCTTTTAATTCTTTATTATGTGTTGCGGAAATGCAGTGGACTAATATCTGGCCCCAAAGTTGGGGGAGACAATAAGGTGGCTTCCCAGATACCCTCAGACTCCACGCACACACAGGCTCTCTCTCAGGCCAGGTCTACATTATAAACTTTTGCCAGAAAAACTATATTAATCGGGGTGTGATGAGGTGTGATCCCTGACCAACACAACTGTGCTGGTAAAAGCCTCACGTGTAGAGGCAGTTTTGCGGGAATAGCTTATTTTGCTCAGAAAGACTAGAATAAGCTACACTGGCATTACCAACGTTTATGATTTTATTACAAGTCTCACAATATTTGGTGTTTTTCTTAAAGCTTGAACTCCTAGAGTGATGTGATTACATGAGAATCTCAGCTTATGTTTTTTAAAAAGTAAGTTTCTAGTCCTCATGGTTGCAGAGAAAAGCCTGAAAACATGAATCCTACAGGCTCAAATACCAGAAGGCAAATAAAAAGAATCCCAAAGGTATTATTTTAAAAATCTTATTTGTAAGCCAATTTCATGATTTTCAGGGCCTGCCTGATGATGTTTGGGTGGGTAGTACTGCACAATCTAACATGATTCTGAAATGCTAAAGCAAAATACTCTGAGGGCTTCAGAGAACTGGAGTGTTTGAATGGAGTTGCAGAAGTGGGCCCCAGCAAAAGCAGCTGCTGCTACTTAATGAGTGGAAAGTAGGAGGAGAGGAAGTGTGAAGGGGAAACAGGGTGCATGTGGGGTGGAGAGAGTTAGAGAAGGAGGACAGGGAGGGTCTAAGGACCAGGTCTATGTTTGGAAGGCTTTGCCATTAAAATCTGAGAAAGCCAAAAGGGTGGAGCAGGAATTAGGAACTTCTTCAGTGGAGTCACACTGATGTAAAACAATTGTAACGTTGTGGAGGATCATTCCTCAGTATCTGGCTGAATGCTGAACAGTAGTATTCATACCATCTCTATTACCAACAGTTGCCACTAAACCCTGATATGGAGAATAAAACCCTTCCATGATTATCTCCTTAAAATAATAAGAGCCTGATGCGCAGCCTACTAAAGTCAATGGAAAGGGGTCTATTGACTTCATTAGGATTTGGATCAGGCCCTAACTGTTCTATTTAGAAAAATATCACCTCATAGAAGCTGCTCATTATTCAAAAGAAGTAGTTACCAGTGACAACAGCTGCATAACCACAGAGACTGAACCCTGCCCAGGGGGCAAATTCCAGGCGTATATGGCCGTTGGTATGATAGGAATGACACTGAGGAAAATTCTGCCCCTGCTGACTGAATGTCACTAAGAATGAGAGATTTTCAAATGGGCCAAAGATACTGGTGAGCTATTGGCTTTTGAAAGGACCTGACCCTGTTGAATGAAAGGTGCTGGGAGAGAGAGGAACAGAAGGAACTCTCCAACATGAGCAGAAGCTCAATATCACTCTCTAACAATTCTGCTGCTGTTGCCAAAATAAATATCCCATAGAAGACAGAAAAGTATCCTTTTAGTAACAGCGACTAGAAAAAGCATATTGTGTCAATTATTAACTGTTTTAGATCCAGCCTAAGAGCTTAAATTTATAACTTTGCTAGACACTGAAAATCATGGTCTTAGTAAAGACACTGGATTTATGGCTTATTGCAACAATCTGTAACCCACTATCCCCCTTTTTTTGTCCTGTGACTTCAGAGATGTTAATGGGCCACTTCACCTTGAATGGTCCCTTAGAATATGTGTTAACTACTTATGCTAAACAAACTGTTCTACCTTGTATTTAGCTCTGACACTCTCCCAGACCTGAAAAAAGAGCTCTGTGTAACTCAAAAGCTTGTCTCTCTCACCAACAGAAGTTGGTCCAATAAAAGATATTACCTCACTCACCTTGTTTCTCTTAGATCACTAGTCACTTATGAAGTGAAAGATAATAGTATCAATTATATTTTTAGTGATGGGCACACAATAAGCCTTTTTGTAGCAGCTGGAAAAGGAGGTTATGATTCAGAGATTAGTGACAAGTGTACAACCCAGCAATGACATTCAAATCTGTATTTAAATAGCACATTTATTACAAGTATGTTTCTTATAATCAAATAAGGAAGGTGAAAATGACAACACCTTTTATATTACCACTGGTCTTTATGGGGCAGAACTTTGAAACTCCCCTTCCTGTTTTCTTGGCAAGTGCTCACATATCATCTGGCCAGGTGACAATGGCTGCTCCACGGAGCAAATGATTCCCTGCTTGGAGCTGAGCTACTGGAGCTGATCAGTGTTTGGGGAGAGGAGGCTATGCAGGGACCCAGGATTCCCGTGATCACCCCACCCCCTTCCCACAAGACCTATCCTCAAAATGGAGAGAGCTGCACTGTGGGATAGTGCCCTCAGCGATGGAAGTACTGCAAATGTAAACACTCTCTGACACCTGTGGAAGTAAGTGAGTACACAAACCAGCGCTTTTCTTTCACCGGTTCCCTATCACCAGTGAAACTGACAGCGCAAAAACTCTGCAAGTGTAGACACAGACACAGTCTCAAGGACGTTAGGCTAGGGGAGGACTGAGTACAGTGGAGCTCTGTTCCACTCTGTCCCTCCTTTTTTTACCCTTGCACATGGATCTGGTGGCCATCAAATACACTATTTATTTGGAGAATTATCCCTGGCAAAACTGTTGGCACATTATTTTCAAATTATGTCTCATATTGTAAGGGGACAATGGGTTGGAAAGTAACCATCCTCTGTCATGCCACAAACATGAACCAGCCAGACACACCCTCTCCTTACATACACATGGAGACCTAATAGGCATATTTGTAGGACCCTACCAAATTCATGGTTCATTTTGGTCAATTTCACAGACATAGGGTTTTAAAAATCATAAATTTTATGATTTCAGTTACTGGAATCTGAAATGTCATGGTGTTGTAACTGTAGGGGTCCTGACCCAAAAAGGAGTTGTGGGGGGGAGGGCGCAAGATTACTGGGGGGGGGGGGGTGTTGCGGTACTGCTTCCCTTACTTCTGTGCTGCTGCTGGCAGCAGTGCTGCCTTCAGCGCTGGGCAGCTGGAGAGCGGTGGCTGCTGGCCTGGATCCCAGCTCTGAAGGCAGAGCCGGCACCAGCAGCTGCGCAGAAGTAAGGATGGTATGGTATGGTATTGCCACCCTTACTTCGGCACTGCTGCTGGCAAGGTGCTGCCTTCAGAGCTGGGCAACCGGCCAACAGCCACCACTCTCCGGCCACCCAGCTCTGAAGGCAGTGCGGAAGTAAGGGTGGCAACACCACGACCCCCCTAAAATAATGTTGCGACCCCCCTGCAACTCCCTTTTGGGTGAGGAGGTCCAATTTGAGAAACACTGGTCTCCCCTGTGAAATCTGTATAGTATAAGGTAAGGGCACAAAAAGGACCAGATTTCATGGGGGGAGACCAGATTTCACAGTCTGAGACACGTTTTTCATGGCCGTGAATTTGGTAGGGCCCTATATATTTGGTATCAAGAGGCAGTGGAAGTATGCTACAGAGCTCCCCATTCCTTCCATTTGCACTGGACCTGACTTTAGCAGATGAGAGCATATGGTCCTACCATAAATAGTCATCTCAAACAATAACAAACAAATGAAAGGACAACAGAATAATTGTACTATTAATTGTACTATTAAAGTCACTCTACCTACTTTTTGTTGGTTGGTAGCCAATAGGCAAAGAATAGGCGAATCTGATTCACCTAATTGATGGCACCTTATCACATGCTATCTTTACATAAATGCACATAAATTATTTAATAAACAAATAGCACACAAACAGACAAAATCTACTGTGGTGGTTGTGACGGGTTGGATCACAGAAACCCCCTTGGGAGCTGCCACCCAATGTGCAAAGACTACCCCTGCTCCTGTTTTCCCTGCCAGCTCAGGACTCCAGCACCCTGTCTTGCAGAACCAGGCACTCCCGTCTGCTCCAACACAGACCCAGGGTCTGAATCACTTGTCCCAAAGCTGCAAGTTTACCTGAAAACAGCTCACAGAAGTGTGCTTGTCTCTAGCACTCAGATGCCCAACTCCCAATGGGGTCTAAACCCAGATAAATCCGTTTTACCCTGCATAAAGCTTATGCAGGGCAAACTCTTAAATTGTTCGTCCTCTATAACACAGATAGAGAGATATGCACAGTTGTTTGCTCCCCCAGGTATTAATACATACTCTGAGTAAAATACTAAATAAAAAGTGATTTTTATCAAATACAGACAATAGGATTTAAGTGGTTCCAAGTAATAACAGACAGAACAAAGTAAGTCACCAAGCAAAATAAAATAAAATGCGCAAATCTATGCCTAATCAAACTGAATACAGATAATCTCACCCTCAGAGATGCTTCAGTAAGTTTTTTCTCAGACTGGACACCTTCCAGGCCTGGGCACAATTCTTTCCCCTGGTACAGCTCTTGTTCCAGCTCAGGTGATAGCTAGGGGATTCTTCATGATGGCTCCTCTCCTTCTCTCTTCTGTTCCACCCCTTTATATATCTTTTGCATAAGGCGGGAACCCTTTGTCCCTCTGGGTTTCCACCCCCCACCCCGGAAAAGCACCAGGTTAAAGATGGATTCCAGTTCAGGTGACATGATCACATCACTGCAAGACTTCATTGCCCACTTGCCAGCACACACATATACAGGAAGACTAACAGGTAAACACAGCCATCTGCAGATAATGGTCCTTGTTAATGGGAGTCATCAAAATTCCAAACCATCATTAATGGCCCACACTTTACATAATTACAATAGACCCTCAGAGTTATGTTTTATATTTCTAGTTTTAGATACAAGAGTGGTACATTTCTACAAATAGGATGATCACATTCAGTAGATTATGAGCTTTGCAATGATACCTTACAAGAGATCTTTTGCACGAAGCATATCCCAGTTACGTTATATTCACTTATTACCATATTTTTTCTAAAACTATCCCAGTTACATTATATTCACTTATTATCATGTTTTTATAAAACCATATAGACTGCACAATGTCACAGTGGTAAAGAAAGATAAAATGTATTTCAAAGCAATCTTGAATGGTTTCGTTTTTAATTCTGCATTCTTTGTACCTTCCATTTGGGGTTCAATGCTTGCACACCTAAAACTCCCAATGTCTGCAATAGTATTTTTGGGTGCAAAAGGAAAGCAGAAAAAGGCATATGGTCTGCTAGGAAAACAATGAATTAGGTAGCTGAAACCCAATGGAAAAATCATATCTTAAAGTAATGCTTAAATCTTAGAAACTAGTCTTTAAGTAGAATTTCCTGAGTTTAAAACAATCTTGTGAAATAGTGACCAAAAATATTCTCGCTATATGAAATCATCCTCCCTTTTTTAACTTTAATACTGTTCATCTTTCAAATGTTTCAAGCTACTAATCATGGACAGAAAACTCAGTCCTCCTCCCACTGCCTTCTCACAAGGTTTATATTTATAGCAAACTTTTTGTTACTGTGCACCAAAACTATTTCACAGTGAAATGGCTTAGTGAAAAAATAAAAACAGCAAGAATATTTACAAAGGAAAGCACAGTCTGCTGCCATCTACAAAATTTATATTCAGTTCACTGCCTTTTATTTAGATTTTTGTAAATGAAATACAAGAAATGCTGCTGAGTATTTTTAATGTAGAAAATTCAGGTGGGGGGTTAATATTATAAACTGTAAAAGTTTTAGTCTAGTGGAAACCTGGCATTGGTCTGACATAGTACATGCTAAAGAAAGGGATGCAGACATAGCCGGAGCCGAATGATCCCTTGTTCAGGAACCTGATCTGAGCAGTTTGAGTCATATGTGAAGCAGTATCCCTAGAAAAGTGGATCCAGTGAAGAAGATACAACATGTATTGAGTGCAATAGATATACACCACTGTACATAGAAGTCAATGTGTCCCAGTTCACTCACTCCCTTGAAAAAACAATTGAAATGGGCTGTGTAGTTACCAGGACGACAGAATTGGCAGAAGGCAGCACAAGTCCTACACAAGCCACGCTGCCACTGGAAGAAGCCGCATGGCTGTGCAGTAGCAGCAGTGGAGAGAACTGCTAGGATATCTGTTAGTAGCTTGGCAGTTCACATTCTCCATACGCCAGAAATCTCCATCCCTGACCCGTAAATTCTATACAGCCCCCTCCTTCCAAAAAATATGATGGTTGGTGTCATGGAAGCAGGAAAAAAAGGCAGTGGGAAGGCCAAGGGAAATATGCAATTTCTGCTTATACTTCCATTAGAAATTCAGATCTGGTCTACCATGGAAAACTCTATTGTGCCAAAGAACTAATGAAATGCCATTACAATTGACTGAAAGTTGATTCCTCTGAAAGAAGGGATTTCCAGTCAGATATTTTACAACTCTTTGTTCTTTTGTTTGCCTTGGGAGAAGGGATGTCTTTGTTAGAGATATAACACCTCTAGCGCCTTCTCTCTAAGGAATTAGATCTCATGATGAGCATCTCTGAGACCTCCAAGAAGTCTTCTGCAAAACTAAGGATGACCAGACTTGACATTCCTGATGTCTCTAAACAAAAATGCAATCAGGAAATAAACTTTGAGACCTTATTACACAGCGTAAAGAAAGGACACAAACACACTAAAAAAATCCTTTGCAGGTAACCATTAATAAAGCTTTAGCCACAATACAACACAGATAAATATTGAACCGTGTTAACAAAATAGGTTCATCTGCATAATTTAGCTTTGAAGCATAAATATAACCTACCCTCCCCCCCACAAAAGTCTAAGAGAATAGTTGGGCTTTACACTATGCCCACCCAGAAAGTCAACAGACTCCGGATCTATCAGAATAGGGAGGAAGCAATTTCCAGAGACTTGCCAGAAGAATTCCCGGCTAGCAGCCCACATACATTCAAGTCTAGGGACTGTAACCACAAGCAGATCGGCTGAACTCGAATGTCATCATGGTGCATAGAGAAAGAGGCAGTATCTCAGGTAACTATAATCTAAATCACATAAGGTTTTAAAGATCAACACTTGGTGTGGCACCTGGAAGTGAACAGAAAGCCTGTGCAATCTTTGGAATAGTAAAGCCCAGGGGGCCTGGGTCTCAAACCTCATTCCACAGGGCTGTTTGGAGCCAGTATGTTCCAACCCACCACTCAGTGACCTGTTGATAGAACTCAAAGCTCAGCTTTGGCAGAAGACTCCAGTCCTGGGACCTAACTGGCAAAACTCCAACGGCCCTGATTGATCCCCTACTTCTACTTAAACCAAGCAAAGGAGCAGGAAGTTGTCTGTGCAACTGAGTTTTTCCCAACTTAGGACTGCCTCCCCTGTGCTACCTGCTGCCTGACTCTGACCTCCTAGTATCTTGACCTGGCCTGCCTATTGGCCCTGACTCTCAGTCTGCTCTCTGGCCTGTCTTGGACTCCAATCTCCTAGTAACCTGACTCTGACTCCTGACACCTGACTCTGTCTGCCCTGTGGCCCATCTCGGATTCCAGTCTTCTGGTATCCAGACCCAGCCTGCCTCCTGGCAAAATGACAGTTCAGCTAGCCTCACCAGACAATTAAATATTACCTCTCGAATGGGAACGCACCCGAATATAGGCTGTCTGAAGACTGTTACTCTACTAAAAAGAACGAGGAGTTCTTGTGGCACAAGTACTCCTCGTTCTTTTTGCTGATACAAACTAACACGGCTACCCCTCTGAAACCTGTTTCTCTACTGTACCTCACCTCTGGTACAAAACTACAGCTGCAAATCCTTTGACCTTTATGAGTTCCCAAAGCTGTACCCTAAACATTTAAATAGCCATATAAATATTACTTAGAATAATATTAATATAAAGTGGGTAAAAATGTATGGCTAGCAGGATAGAAGTACAGATGATGAAAAATAATTTTGTTCTAGACCAGAGGTGGACAAACTACGGCCGGCGGGACTGTCCTGCCCAGCCCTTGAGCTCCCGGCCAGGGAGGCTAGCCCCTCCTCCACTGTCCTCCCTCCCCCGCAGCCATGCCGCTGCGGAGGCAGGGCTCTGGGCGGCGGCGTTGCGCACTCCTGTCGACCAGCGTGGCAGCGTGTCTGGCTCCGGCCGGGCAGCGGGGCTGCCAGACATGCTGCTCTGAGCGGCATGGTAAGGGGGCCAGGGCCGGGGGGTTGGATAAGAGGCAGGCGGTTCCAGGGGGCAGTCAGGGGACAGGGAGCAGGGGGCGACTGGATGGGGTGGAGGTTCTTGGGAGGCGGTCAGGGGACGGAAAACGTGGGGGGGTGTTGGATAAGCATGGAGTCTCAGGGGGCGGGAGTGTGGATGGGGTCAGGAAACGGGGGGGAGGGTTGGATAGGCGTGGGGTCCCGGGGGGCTTGTCAGGGGGAAGGGATGTGGATAGGGGTCGGGGCAGTCAGGGGACTGGGAGCAGGGGGTTGGATAGGGGGTGGGGTCCCAGGGAGTGGTTAGGGGACAAGGAGCGGGGGAGGTTGGATGGGTCAGGGATTCTGAGGGGGGCAATCAGGGAGTGGGAAGTGTGAGGGGTCGGATGGGGGCGGGGGCCAGGCTGTTCGGGGAGGCACAGCCTTCCCTACCCGGCCCTCCATACAGTTTTGCAACCCCCCATGTGGCCCTTGGGCCAAAAAGTTTGTCCACCCCTGTTCTAGACTAACAGAAATTGCTCAGTGAACTGTATTCAGAAATATAGCCAGGTTAATGAAATCAATTTCCTTTAATGCATACAAGGGTGCAAAAACGTATAAATCCTAACAAACCATCATGAAAATATACTAGATTAGTTTTTCCTAGTTACTTTATCTGAATAACAGATCACTATAGAGTAGCATATTACTGTCCAGTAGTAAAACATTTTTATGCTTCTGTTTTTCTGAATTTATGATCTAATACTAATCTAATACTATCTAATAGTCTGTGGAGAACAATGTGCCTTCATCCGATGGTCTATAATGTTTTACTCTGGGCCTGATCTTGTGCCATTCAAATAAAATGGCCAAGTTACAATTAAAATAATAAGAGAATCACTTCAATGGCCACAAGATCACGCCCTTTGTGCATTCCATTAATAGATTCCAGAGACTGCAGAAGGTGGTAAAACAACAAGATTGATTAATAAAATCACTTTGCATATAGCCTTTTATTTAGATATAAAAAAAGCAGGCTATAAGGTAAGAGAGACATCCTCCTAGAAAGGAATTTCAAAAACTGAATTCTGCATTTCAGCTTGTGCTGTTCTTTCAAAATCTGTTTGAGAAGACCCATTCCAAGAAGGGACTGTCTCCTACTGTGTTTGTACAGAACCTAGAACAATAGGGCCCTAATCTTGGTTTAATCCTCTATGGACGGCTGTAATGAAAATAAATACTGTAATACCAAGAAAAGGTTAACTTCAACAGAAATACTTCAGGCTCCATTTTAGCTTTGTGTACCAGAGAACAAACAACAACACGGACAGATGTGCTCTCACGGCTATAGTAATTCTGCTTAATTACTCCTGTGGGAATTCTGTACCACTGCGTAATGCCGAATTTGTACAGAACTAATGTTCTGCGCAGAATTTCATTTTCCCCTGCAGAATTGGTACTGCAGAGCTGCTGGCCACCACTAGGGGGCGATGGACCCAGCAGGGCCCAACTCTCCAGCTCACTTCTGGGAGGAAGGGGGAGGAGGATGGAAGGTTTCTGGCTCTGGGGGGATAGGGGGTTCTGGTGTCTGGGATGGGGGACTGCTCTGTGGCTGGGCTGTGTGGGTAGAGGGTGCAGGTGTCTGAGCTGGGGAGGTGCCCTGTGGCTGGGCTCTGGGGGATTGAGGTGCAGGTGTCTGGGCTGGGGGGGTGCCCCACCGCTGGGCTCTGGGGAGAGGGGATGCAGGTATCCAGGAAGGGGGATAACCCACAGTTGGGCTCTGGAGGGTAGGGAGTGTCGATGTCTAGGATGAGGGCGTCCCACATCTGGGCTCTGGGGGATAGAGGATGTGACTCTCTGGGCTGGGGGGGGAGCGTCTGGGCTCTGGGTGGGAGACGGTCTGGATATTTGAAACCAGAGGGGCAGAGTTTTTCCCCAAGACTTGCCCAGCTGGCACGTGTGACATACCCAGACTGAAGCGCCCAACAAAAGCATAACAGAGATACAGGAACTGGGTTGTCATATGGGTTTCTATAACTCTCTACTCCTGGGGGAATCTTTTTAGTTGTCTATTGTTACATACTTTGAAATAAATTACCAAAATAGTTGAAACTGGTGTGATTATATTGTGTTATTTTGACAAATAAAATATGCAAAATTAGGCCGAATTTTAAAATACTGTATGCAGAACTTTTAATTTTTTGGAGCAGAATTCCCCCAGTAGCACTTTATGTACTACTGGAAAGCACTTAGGTGCTATGGTGATGATCATGGTATAAAAACCTGTATAGAACAATATGCAATTGTTAAACACAGCATAAAAGAAATGAATATTGATCATGGCTTTCTATATGAGTCTCATTTATTGTTTGTTGGCTAAGATGAAAATTAGGTGCAGGCAATGGAACATTTGAATCCTCAGATTGATGGTAATAGACTATAAATGATTTCCCAGGTACAGTAAAAATCCTCTATCTTGCATCTAGTCATAGAGAGTGTTTTTTTCCAGGGGTATGAGATGGGTCATTTCAGCTTGCCAGCAGGCTCTATCTAGCAGTCTCTTTCTTTCCAGTTTTAAGGATCTCTCTTTTAGCCACATGTAAGGCCAAAATAAATTTGTCTTTATATTTATCTGCCAGCTCCTGCCTTCCAATTTTCCTAATTTATTTGTGAGTGTATTGGGAATTCACTACCCCAGGGCAGTACGATAGGAATATAGAGCTTCAATGTCCTTTGCCCACAAAATATTCAGTCCATTTAGTACCTCTGTATATAGCAGATGATAGTGATCTTTATCATTTTGTTCTGGCAGTTAAATGGCATCCAGAATTAAACAAACCATCTTCTGCCACAAGGGGAAAGAAAAAAGATACATTTTTTTAAATGTGGCATTTCTCACAAGATATTCACCAATTTATCTTTGTTTAACAGAACTTGGGAACTAGAGAGTTGCCATGTTTTTAGGAATACTTACCCAAAAAGGAAGTTTACAATGGAAATAAATGGATTTGGGAACTGGATTATTAACAGTGATCAGTATAATTACTGAGCAATCACAGAGCAGTTTCTCTACATGAAGCTTCTACTATTTTCTATTTTTAAATACTCATCATAAAAATATGAACTTATGTAGAAAAATAAACTAGAAATATCTCACTATCAGTGAGGAGAGGGAGAACAGAGAATAGTTGGTGAAGTAAATTGGCTCTCCCACAGGGAGAATTTTGTTTTTATTCTAATCAGATCATATGAATGATGTGAAGGTGTGGTTGGTGGTGTCCTCCTGAAAAGCACCACACAACTCTGCATGATTGGCAGCATCCATTAAGGAGAGCTTCAGAGTTAGAACGGCAAAGGTGTAGTGTGTCAGCAACAGGAAGCACTGTCAGTGCCAGTCAAGTCATTATGCCTGGATCTAGACAATGCAATTACTCCTTCACTTCAAGAGCATTACATAAATCCTTCTGTGACAGCTTGGATCACAGAAACCCCCTTGGGGCTGCCAACTGATGTGCCAAGACTACTTCTGCTTTCCCTGCCAACTTGGGACTCCAGCACCCTGTCTTGTTGAGCCAGACACACCAGTCTGCTCCAGCACAGACCCAGGTCTCAACCACGTCCTCTAACAGCTGCAGGTTTAAACTGAAAGCAGCTTACATAACTGTTCCTGTCTTTAACACTCAGATGCCCAACTCCCAATGGGGTCCAAGCCCCAAATAAATCCATGTTTACCTTGTATAAAGCTTATACAGGGTAAACTCATAAATTGTTCGCCCTCTATAACGCTGATAGAGAGATATGCACAGCTGTTTCCCACCCCACCCCCAGGTATTCATACATACCTCTGGGTTAATTAATAAGTAAAAAGTGATTTTATTATATGCAGAAAGTAGGATTTAATTGGTTTCAAGTAGTAACAGACAGAACAAAGTGAATTACCAAGCAAAATAAAATAAAACACGCAAGTCTATGTCTAATTCAGTAAGAAAATTGAATACAGATAAAATCTCACCCTCAGAGATGTTTCAATAAGTTTCTTTCACAGACTGGACGCCTTCCTAGTCTGGGCACAATCCTTTCCCCTGGTACAGCCTTTGTTCCAGCTCAGATGGTAGCTAGGGGATTTTTCATGACTACCGCCCCTTTTGTTCTGTTCCACTCACTTATATCTTTTGCATAAGGCGGGAATCCTTTGTCCCTCTGGGTCCCCACCCTCCTTCTAAATGGAAAAGCACCAGGTTTAGGATGGATTTCAGTACCAGGTGACATGGTCACATTTCCTGTGAAACTCCAAGCCTTCATTCCTCCCAGCCTGACTCACAGGAAGGCCTGCCTGCAAACAGAGCCATCCACTGTCAATTGTCCTGGCTGATGGGAGCCATCAAGATTCCAAACCACCATTAATGGCCCACACTTTGCATAATTACAATAGGCCCTCAGAGTTATATTTCATATTTCTAGTTTCAGATACAAGAGTGGTACATTTATACAAATAGGATGACCACACTCAGTAGATTATAAGCTTTGTAATGATACCTTACAACAGACCTTTTGCATGAAGCATATTTTAGTTACATTATATTCACATTCATCAGCATATTTTCATAAAATCACAGAGTGCAACGTCACACCTTCCGCAATTAGTTTGTAAAAGTGTGTAGTAGAGTCCATGGAGGGCCAGGTGGCCTCGTGGGTAGCATACCCACTTTCCAGCTTCACCTCCCAGCAGGAAGGGCTTTCAGTCCAGTTCCTAACCCTTGTAAGGGCTTAGCTTCACCTCAGGATTTTCAATGTCCTTCCCTCTCTTTGCTAGGGTAGGAGTGCTGTGGAAGTTAGGCTTATGCCTCTCCTGCATCCAGGGCAGCTAGTAGGGGAGCCTGGGCCCTCCCACTCTAACGTCCTCTGACTCAGGGGCCTAACAGTGTCCAGCACTTTGGAGTGCCCTAGCAGTTACCTACCTAGGTCACTTCCTACCATCCATCTCTTCCCACTGCTTCAAACCCAATATAAGATAACAAAAGAAAAGACAACTTCAGTTAGGGTGATCAGATCAGAGACATAAAATATCGGGACGCAGGGGGGTCGGAGGGAGAGCAAAAAAAAGGGGGGGGGGGGGGGGGAGAAAAAAAAAAAAAAAAAAAGAGTTTCAAAGGGGCCGGGGGCTTTAGCAGGCCCCGGCCGTGCGCGCTGCCCTCCCCGCAGAGCCGCCCGCCCCGGGCACATGCGGCACGCAGTGGGTCCGGGCGGGGGCAGCGCGGAGCGGGCAGGGACCGGGTGGGTGGCGCGGGCCGAATCCCCGCTGCTGCTGGGGAGCCCTGCGCCTCTCCCTCCCGCTTGCGGCTGCGGCTCCTTCCGGCAGGACGCGCCTCCCGCCGCCCCGGGCACATGCGGTGCGTGTCCCCTGCGCCTAGTCTCCCTCCCGCCGGGAAGGAGCCGTTGAAGCGCAGCTGAGCAGAACAGGCATGGGGCTCCCCGCCAGCGGCGGGACACGCACCGCATGTGCTCGGGGGGTGGGATGCACGTCCCACTGGGAAGGAGCTGCAGCTGCGAGTGGGAGGGAGAGGCGCGGGGCTCCCCGGCAGCAGCGGGGATTCGGCCCGCGCCGCCCATCCGGCCCCTGCCTGCTCCGTGCTGCCCCCGCCCGGACCCATCGCACTGCCCCGCGGGCTGCAGGGCTGAAGCAGCCTCCGCGCTGCGCTCCCGGCCCCCGGCCCCCATGTGCAGCGGCCCGGGGACCGGGCAGGAGCCCTCTGGCGTGGCAGGGGGCTCAGAGCTGAGCCCCCCCCCCGTCTCCCTCCCTCCCTCCCTCGCCAGCCCAGGTGTCCGGGTGCCGGAGCTGACTCACCAGCTCCAGGATCCAGGCGCCGCCACCAACCCCTCCCTCCCGGCTTGTGCCACCATGCAGCTGCAAGCCTGGGAGGGAGGAGGAATGCCCCGTGGTTGTGGAAGAGGCAGGGCCAGGGCGGGGATTTGGGGAGGGAGCCAATGGGGGAAGGAGGGAGCGGAGCCGGGGCAGGGGGGAGGGACGAGAGTCCCTCCGGGAGGGCAAAATTTCTTGTTTGTCCAGTGTCCTGACCAAACATTGGTCGGGACGCGGGACAAAGAAGCAAATATCGGGACAGTCCCGATAAACTCGGGATGTCTGGTCACCCTAACTTCAGTCCCAATCAGGCTCAGCAGGCAGTCTTCTTCTGCACAAGGAGGCTTCTTCAGCACCTTAGTTCAGTAGCCCTCAGGGTAGGTCCGTCTTCCTCTCCCTTCTAAGCTGAGTTGCTCCCTTTTAAGCTTCCTCTCCAGCTGGAGCATGCGCTGCAGGTCTGGAGGAGCGGGGCCACCCTTCAGGCCCAGTGTGAGCTTTGTACACTCCATCACAAATTGATTCACTCACTCTATAGATTTTTTTTTTCAAAACAAGAGTATTTCTCAAACTCCTAACTATAGCATTGAAATGTAATTAAAAACATACTTTAAAAAAAAGACAAATATTTAGTTGTGGCTTTGCCACAAGTCCTGCATATAGCAGGATTTTTGATCGTTGATTTATACCAGTGTATTTCAAAAACACTGTTAGTTGAGATTGGTGAAAGTCTTGTCAGTTAGCCAGTTTTCTTCACTTATTAACCGTAATTTATATTGTATCTCTTTGACTACAGAATAAAGTTTATTTTTGTCAGGTGAAGTTAGCAGCTGTCCTAACTTGCTGAAGCGTACTTCTATGGAAGGTGAAAAGGTGTCTGTGGACTTGTGAAATCTCAAAGTCCAATAAAAACACTACTTATTAAACATTCATGTATTTAGAGGAAAGGTGCTAGTTTCTTAATCTTAACTGAAGCCACTGCAAAACTTCCAGTTCAACTACACTACACAGAGGGTGGGAAGCAAATGTGACTTTAAACTCTCCGAATCTAGGGACCAGCCCAGACCTTGGCATAAAGTAGGAGCCAATCCAGAAATGGGAGATCCGAGCCATGCCCACTTTTCCAGAACAAAGCCTCTATGTTTGGTGCCATTGGGGAATGGCATAAAGGCATTAATATAACTTGGTGCCATCTGGGGAGTCCCCTGAACAGAAGTAATTCTCGGGGGAAGATAAGATGGCTTTCCTACTTTCCTGAGTGGAGAATAAGGCCCTTTGAATTTAAATGGGGCATAAATAGAAAGGGTGAAACATTACTTCCATTAAAGAGATGAAAAATGCAATCTTCTATTATCCAGGTGCTATGTGTAAGTGCTATAATTTAAGTTTGGAAACAGTCCTAAAGCACAGTATACTTCCACACCACATAAATCCAATGATATACACAGTTTCAAACTCCCTCAATCTGTCTCCTTCTTCTTGACCTTTATGTTTTCCTGTTAGGGCCTGATCTTACTTCCACTGACTCAATGAGAACAGTCTCCTACACAAAAAGCAATCCTCTCTTTCTTAGCACAATACATAATCTGCTTATGTTATATTATGACTAGAATGCTGCCAGCTGCTTCTCTGAAATTCTGCCATCAGCATACTGCAATTCATAACATCAAATATTACAATCTTTAAATAAATATTTTTTTATCAAATGTAATACAGAAGACAAATGCTGAAGATGTGCTTGTTTAACTTCTCTGTAATGCTCAAGATATTTTCTCTGACTACATGCTTTTGGCTGTCAAGTGTACACTTCAAACAGCTAAACATTTTCAAGTTCTGCTACTGAAATATGTAAACTTTTAATCAAAGACCGGTTATTAAGAAAAGAAATGTCCGCTACCAGTTGAAACTGAAACTCAATATGAGATATTTGCTGAATGAGCATTAGCTTAAGTTACATGTAGAGGGTGTCAAAAGGTCGTTCTCACTGAATCAAGTCAGAGAGCTCTGTATGAAGTCAAAGCAGTGCAGCAGAGCAGAAGAATGTAAGGCTGTTGTCTTCCATACTGACAGTGGAAATCTGTGCGAAGTAAGGAATTAGTAAATATCCTGCTTCTTTCTTATAATAATAAATAGGATCGTGGTTATCACTATTAGTGAAGTCAAAGATACAAAACAAAATTATCTTAGAACCTTAGGGAACATTCAACACTGGTATTCTAGCCATTGTAGGCAGCTAGGAGGAAAGAAGAGATTAAAAACAAGGCAACGCACAATGTGCTTCCATGGAGAATTTAGGGTAAGAAACTGGCCTCTGATTTCTGGGATCCCTCAGAACTAATATTAGAATGTTGTTTAATTGGCATGACCTAGTCAGGATAAAGTTACAAATATTCTTGAGGCATTGTTTCTTTTGTCATCTTCATAAAAAGGAAACGAATTCCAGGAAAACTGAGGGAAACAAAAAATTGTGAAGCTCTCAATAAAGCTGACAGTACTGTATTATCAATATCCTAATAAAAGGGTTTTGCACTATTCAATGCAAGTTACTCGGTGGTGTTTTTATTATGTATGACAGTTGTGTTTCTTCTTCTGGTTCTGTAAAGATATCTGTCCTGAACATTAATAATACTGTAGACGCTAATCATTTAGGCCTTGATCCTGCAAGCTGCTCAGCATTCCAGCCCCAATCCAATAAAGCATTTAAACATGTGAGTAGCCCTATTAATGGGGGCTACTCACATCCTTAAAGTTAGGCATTTGCTTAAATATTTTCCTGTAATGTGCCTACAGTTCCATTTTCAGGGAAACCGTTCCTATTCTGGAGAGTGTTTATTAGTGACTATTATTTACTTGTATTGCAGTAGTGCCAGGAGCCTTAGTCATGGCTCTGGACCCCACTGTGCTAGGCATTGTACAAACACACACAAAAAGATGGTCCTTGCCTGAATGTTCTTACGTCCTACTGGAACTTCAATGGGCCTCAAGCATGTGCTTAAAAGTAAGCAGATACTGAGGTGCTTTCCTGAGCAGAGATACCAAAAGTATCAATTTTCCCAACCAAGTGCACTTAACACACATTTGTTTGTCTGACAGTGCCGCCTTCTTCCTTGACTATGGTTATGGGAAACAGATTTTGTTTAAATGGGAAAACAACCAAGTAGATTCCCGCTTCCCCCAGTCTCCTATGCCGCCTTTCTGAGTACAGGCACGTGGACAGACATAATGTAATGACAAGTGATTAAAGAAAAATGTTGTGGGAGCTCCTTCTTAAAATATTCCTGACACATCATTATCAGAGGGAAGCATCCGGGTCTACTTCAGCTATTTCCCTCCTAAATTCTCTTGAGACGCCATGATCTCAGAAGTCAGTGGAAAATTTCAGAATGTAAAAGCCTTTCTTTTGGAAGCACACTTTCTCACACCACAAGGGAAATTTCCAGTTGTAGAATTCCTCAGAAGCTTTTGCATGAATTACAATACCTTACATCCAGATGGAAAATATTGCACTTGCTGAAGCCAAATGTATGCAAGGCTATTTTCCACAAACCATTTTTCTTCTACTGATGAAGGGGCACAAACAACTGGCAGTAAATATTTCAGGCAACTCTAGTCAGCTGGAGGGGGAAAAGGGTGAGGTCTTCTCCAAAACAAATTTCTCCAAACTAATGACCAATCGTGTGTGTGCTAATCCTGAAGTTGTTTCTCGATGCAGACTATCTTAAACATACAGAGCAACCAATTAGAAGTGAAGGGAGCTTGTAAAAAAAAAAAAAAAAAAGTACAAATTTTGCATGTCATGTAATTTTTGGATTGACAATGATTGTGAGACTAGGGTATCCAGCATTTTCTTCTGAAAGCTGTCACTATTTTTAATGGATGGCAAGGTATGTGCCCAAAGATATGTAGCCAATTTCTACCACCAGTTACATCAGTACAATGTCAGGGCTTCAAAATGATTGTATATATGTAATAAAGGTAAAATTGCTCCAATAAACGAAAACTGACCACCTCTCAAAGATTAACATTTCTCCATGTTTTTGGTAGGAATTGCTGAGATATTTTGAGAGACCAACAGTGAATTTTCAAGCCTTATTTAACATACTGCAATAATATTTGGTAGACAAAGTCAGACAGACAGTTGGTTAGAGCACCTTAATTACCATGGATGCTTTAAAAAGATAATATAATAATGTGAATAAAAAACCTCACTGAGAAGCCTTGTGAGGATGTGATATTTTCTCAGAAAGAAGGGAAAGTGAAAATCAAAAACGTAAGTGCAGCTAAAAACACTTGGCAGCTGGGAGGGAGGGAGCTGCAGTTTACAGCAGCCTGTTGTAAAATGGCCATCGTAGGGCTGCAGCTGCTTTTCTCCCACTGCTTTAAATGACCTGCTAGCAGAAAAGCATACCAGAAAAAGCTCCTATAAGTGGGTAGAGAATTCAGTGGGGAGAGAAAGTTGCTTCTAAGGAAGGGACTGAATCTACTACTTTAGGACAACAGGGATGATGGAAGGTATCCTGAGGTTTTTAGGGTTGGAGCTTGATGGGTTAACGATTTGCTTCCTCTGATATTATGTTTCTATAATAAATATCTAGAAGCTTTTAGAATATCAGCTGCTTCCTGTGCTTAAAATTTATTGCCACCCTCACCTCCTATCCCTGGAGCCCTACTCTCTAAATTCATGATCCTGGGGTGATGAATTGTGAAAACATCTAGTCTTGATCTTCCTTTCTGCTGTATAACCATGTTTCCATGAGATAAATAACTACCACATTACATCATTTGTTGAAAATATATGCTGTTATTTCATACAGATACCAGCACAATGAAACCAAATATTCTTTGACAACTATTAAAGCACTAAGCCCATTGGTGATGCAAGGGATTTTTGTATAGAATCAAATTCTAAAATCTGTGTTTGAGGCACCACCAGTTTGGGGGCAGACCCTCTGGAGGAAGATGAAACAAAGAAGGGTTGCTATTTGTGACATCATCCACCTCCAAACCCATGCTATTCCCCACTGTAATATTATGCCATCTCTGTCGCTATTATCCTCCATCCTCTCAAACACAACTCCCTTGAAGGAGGAGCATGGATCTAACTATGCATGGAAAATCAGCAAGCTCAAGGCTCTCATAAGAGACTAAATATTATAGGAGGCTTGCGGAATAATTTGGAGGCACTGGGCTTCTATGCAAATACCCTAGCCTTCTGCATAGGCCCTGACATCTTTATGATTTCCCCACGGTACTCAAAACAGCCATAGATTAAATGGGCCATATATCTCATCTTCTCAGTGGGATAGGGGACAAACGAATCCACCCAATGAGATGTTCTGAAGAAAATCTTCAGGTTTTGGAATTTTTTAACCTGTGTTGGAATTTTCCACCTTAATATTGCTTTCATGTGGGATTTGACCTTTTATCCTTGCTACTCCTTGCATGTTTCTTAAATGAAACCAACAAAACTGCCAACAAAACTGCCAAGTTAACTTGTAATAATATTATAAATAAAAAAGACAATCCCCAAATATGCAGGTTTATTTCAAGGGGCAATATAAAAATAAACCCAGTTGGGGGAGGGGAATTATTTATAATTGATTTTTTTATAACAAGTAGCAACAAGACATTTTAAAAATCTATGTCTGAAATAGTGCTCATTAATGTTTTATTTATTATGAATAAAGACCTTTAAAGGACTTGTACATCTCACCTGTACTCTTTAGCATACGTGTCTTTGAAATTCATTTGTACAAAACACAGTTCTTTACATACTTTGCCCCAGAAAAACTTTGCATAGATGTGGAGGATCCCTCCTTCCATAAACAAAACTGAATTGACAATAGCTGTTTGTTATGAAATATACCTATAGCAGCTCTGAAAACAGATTAGACATTTAGGCACATACTATAGTAACTTATTGCAAAGAAATATCAAAGACAAACATACTTCTCAAGCTCAAACATTAACTATGAACGTTCACTTCAAAATCCAAGGCTGCCAGAATGTCTGTGAGAAATCAGCAAATATTTCAATAGCTAGGATGGGAGCAGTTGAAACAGGCAGTTGGGAAACACTGATATTTATCTATTCATATAACCACAAGTGTTTTAACTATATCCATCTATATGGGTATGATAGTCTCCCTCTCTCCAATTATTTGATTGTTGCTCATCTAGGCTAGATTGCAAGCACTGTAGGGCAGGGACCACGTTTAGCTCTGTTTGTATAGTACCTTGCATAACAGGACTATGATTCTGATCAGAGCTTCTAAGCATTACAACTACAATAAAAATAATTAATAATAGGGCAAATACTCCAGTCCTTTTCAGAATCCTCAATTTAAAAGCTCTGAACATTCATTAAAATGCTCTTAAGAAATAACCAGTAAATTAGACTTGCATTCAATAAGTGCATGAAAACTGTTACCTAACACAATGTACAATTCTCTTTAAAATTAACAACTTCTGCCATGCCTATCAACTCAAATCATCCACTGTCATAGAAATGATTCCCTCATGTTTTACTCTAAAATACCACAATACAATAACATTAACTAATGTAAAATCCAAGCTGCCAATAAGTTGCCTCTCACTCACTTCCGCTGATAACTATGCCACCAAGTTCTGTACCCACATTCTGTCCTGCCCACATTCCTCCATGTCTCTCACCAGTTCTGTCTCTTGTCTAATGTTATAATGGAAGTTCCTCAGTGCCAGGACCTTGCATTTATATATATATACCTTGCATTCAGTGGTTTACATTATAAAGGAAATAATTATATATATATATATATATATATATTATATCTGCTCACTATGATATCACATCTAGGAATAAAAAAAGTATTGCTTATTATGATAAGGTTGATACCGCAATAAGATAAATACTTCATTTCTAATGTAAACCATTGGACTATGAGACTAAAACTCAATTTCTAATTATAAAACAAAAAATAACTTCTGCATATTTCTCATGTTTTACTCCTTTTTCTAGAAAGCTGTTGTATTTCATTATATCGTATCAGTTGAACGTACTTTACTATGTTAAAGGCTCCTAGATGTGCAGATAGGCATTTATTTCTTTTTCAAACAATAAATCTCATTGCATAAGTATCAAGTAATGTTCAGCCTATTTTTCCATAGTTCAATGAGCCTCAATCTACAACATGCACTGAACACAACGTGGGGATTTCTCAGTTATGCACCTAACTGTGTGTAATTCCAAAAGCAAAGTGAGCCAAAAATTACTGGATATGTCTACTCAACTACAGTAACTTATATAGAAGGGGGTTTAAGTCAAGTCACCAAATCAGTAGTCACTACGTTGCATGAATTTTTATGCTTCGTCTGTTCTACTGGCTTCCTATTATTGTTACATACATTCTGTACATAACATTTTTTTCAGAGATTTTTTTTCAGAAGCAGATATTAACTGATCAGTGAGAACATTATTCATATTTAGAATTATAATCCTAACCGACAAAACAGAGGGCACATGCAGGAAATTATTGTGACCTCTCTAAAGTGAAGACATCTCATTTGGTGCATATCTGTTATTAACTTTGTTAACTGTGTAGTTCTGGAGCACTATTCTGGGGAAAAGAGGAACTAAGCACTTGTGTGATCATAGAATTTCTACAAGGGGATGCCCTCTCTGTCACAGTTCTCAAAGAATGTCATTTAATGTCATTTCTGAAAATACAGAACTACTGATGAAAAAATTACCTATGCCAAAACAGAAAATCCATCAAAGCCTAAAGATGGGCTACACTGTATTTTTACCCTTTTAGGGATTTTTCTATATTATTAATGTCTGCAGTACTCCAAATACAACTGTAACAGAGCTCTGGTAAAATATTTCCCTTCTCCTATTACATACACTTCTATAATTACATACCTGAATGGTATTAGCCTTTTTTGTGCAGCATGGTACTTTGAGTTCATATCTCCATATTCACTACAGAGAAGACCCTTCTCGTCTCTGCTCTGCTGCCCTCTTAAATGCATTCTCCCATTTTGAACTCCTGCTTCATGTTTATTCTTCTCAAGAGTATTAATTTAACATTTATCTAAATTGGATCTCTTGCCCATTTTAGCAATTCCTTCTAATTTAAGGCTATAGCCTCCTCTCAGGAAGATAAGCCTACAAATCTTCCAAAAGACAGTGAAGTCACTGTGTAACAGCAAGGCTGGGGAAGTGAATCCATGTCTTTCCTGGCCTGCCAGGTGATCAGAATTCAAACCACAGTTAGCCTACAATCTGGAAATAATGTTTAACATATGTTTCTGATACAGGTATTGTATTTTGGTTGACACACATATATATTATGTACTCTTTAGTTACCAGTCCCCCATTCTCAACGAATGCTTCTCTTCACTGCAGGGTTAACTTGAGTTCTAACTCAAGTGTTGCCCCTAAGTCTAGTCCCATCCACTCACAAACGTGGTGGTACTCAAACGTGGTGGTACATTTAACTCGAGTTGACTGGTCTGTTAAGGGGTGATGGCTACAGGGGTTAGCACAACTCCTCAGCTGCTAACACAATGACTGTGAATTCTGTGTCGCTCAAGTGAAGTGGCCACTTTCATTTGAACTAGGTTAACTCAACAGGAGTTAACTTGAGTGTAGATAAGTTAATGCCACAGTGAAGACATAGCCTGCGTACACCTAGCACAAGTTACCTGTGGTTAAATAAAAGAGTGAGCAAGTACAGTTAGATATACATAGTGTGATGTCATTATAAAGAAGACCTACACATCTTTTATCCCAGATTAGGCAAATATGATACAAATATACAGTACTGTATACCAGGTACAGTCACTGGCATTAAACATTTAGATCCAGTCGCTGAAAACCTTGCATACACTAATTATTGTGCATAATTAAAACAAAAAGAGTAAATTTCAGCAATAAGATCAAACATATTGTGCATCTCATAAACCAAATAACACTGTTCATATAAACTAATACCCATCACAACAGGAAGCAAACCTTTGCCCCAACTCATATCAGCAAGGCTCTGTGCCAAAGAAAATGGCCTCTTCTAATTAATTCTTCAATTATGTATGGGTCCTCACACACATGCAAACACACATGCTCCACATAGTGCTACTTCATTAACTTAAAGAAATATTAATTTGGCAGTAAACATGCTCCCCAAAGATATCAGCTGTTACAAATACATCACAAAGTGAGAGTCACACCATTTCTGCAGTTTGTTAGAACTACTTGAATTCTTCTGGAATTCAGAGTCTATCCAAGACTCTCACCAGATATTTTTCAGCCCATGGCTGAAAACAATATCCCTATATATCAGGTCTCTTTAAAATGACAGGGTCATTCTCACTGCTTTAGAAGATACAGTGTTCTCTTTGAATTTGTCTCAGGATATTTCCTCCCTGAACATTTGATACTTTCAGATGGTTACAATGCTCCCAAACACAAACCTACTGTAGTTTATAAAACAATCTATGTGTCTCCCTCTAAGAATAGTAGTATGCATTATGTGGCATACCACTGACTGGAAATGTGTGATTTCAGTTTGCAATATGCTGACAAAGATTTTATATTCCATGAGTTGAACATGACTTGGTGAATGTAAAAGTGCAAGGAAAGCCACATATTTCTTTGTGTTCACTGGCATGCATGGCACATTCCCCCCAGAAACTGTCATATTACCAATAATATTTGTGATAACATGGGGTTCCCTCAGACACAGTGGCTGAAAATAGTTACAGGCGACTGTCCCTATTTGGCTCCTCACTAGGGTGTGAATATTTCACTCATGATGCACAGTCATTTTCATCTACAGTTCTGCATCTCTGCAAGCTGAGAGGCAAATAACTGGGTATTTCTGAGTGCCAGTGACAGGGACACAAGTATATTTTACTGCCTGAGATAAATGAGAACTGGAATTGTATTTTCTCTGGCAACCAAAATGATTTTGGGGAGGAGGGGAAGGGAAGAAAGAGGGGAAAGCTGTGGAGAATTGCGAGTGTCCACAATCAATTTAATATTCTTCACTGTTCATGGGTCACTATCAAATTAAAAATCACACTTCTGTCTGATTTTTTTTAACCTACTACTGTTGCAAGTAACTTTTAAGATACTACACCTGGAAAATGTATATATAAGATATAGAATATATGTATTTACATTATGCATTTGACAGCACTTTGAGCATAGTCATTTTCACTACTTCCCTGCACAGTCAATTAGTTAGAAAGTTTTCCCTCCACACAGCAACCGGAGAGAGAAAAACATTTTGCAGAAGGAAAAAGGAAGGTTAAAGGCAAGTACCTGAGATTACTTTTTGCACTTTGTTAAATTAATTAGGTTTGAAGATGACAATGTTTACTTACTGACGTTAATATGGCACATCTATAGGTGGGAGGGTGACTGCGTATGTAGCCATGTGATCAAGTACCTAGTTTCCCTGCCTCTGTGATCAGCAATTACTCTGCTTTAAAGGTAGAGCATTAACATTCCATTCTCACCAATTTTGGAAAAGCAGGATTTGCAACAGTTAGGCAGTGGACTAAAATCTTCTCTTCTTTCCAACACCATTGCCCTATTTGGAGATCAGCTTGGGCCATGGCACATGTGTTCTGCGGACTGCAAAAATCTCTTATTTTCAGCATGTGAAGAAGTTACATTACTGCATCAGAATCAATATAAGTAAACTTATCTATTGCTTCACTAGCATTGACCCTGTGGAAGTCATTAAAGGTTATGGATCTTAGTGGTACATGTATATCTGACTGATAACCATTTTGTGTTTTCTCCCAAATTGCTACTAAATTGTATTGCTCTTAGTACTGATCTCGGTGGGAACTCAGCTAGATCATTAATTATTTCTCTCTTCTTTTGGCTTGCTAACCAATTTTCCATATATTGGCACCGTTATTTCAAATTCCCTGTAGATTTATATTACTGACAATAGAAAAGTCTTATTAAAATCTATATAACTATGTCTGATGCATCTCCGTTGCCCATTAACCCTGAAACGTCATCAAAGAAAGCTATCACCTTTGTTTGACATGAGTTTTACAATATTCTTTATGATCCCAGGCTAATTCTTATTCATCAAGCTGTTTTCTTCCAAATGATTACATTTTGATTGCTTTATTATTTATGTATTACTTATAGTACTTAGTAATGGCATGACACCAATTATTTATATCATGTTCTTACTGCAATACTTCTCATCATCTCATTTTGTACTGAGACGTGCATTAAAATATCCTGAGGTAAGAGACCATATCTATACCTAGACTGAAGTCAAAGGTATGAAAACCAACTTATACAGAGATCTCCTATGCATCAGAAGTGAGAAGAATAGGGTGTTTTCTGAGCTATACACAACAAATAAAATGCATTTTAATGACTTGGAAATATTTTTCCAAAACGTTGTTTCCAAAATAAAAATGTTTAGTTCTTTTTGTATCTGACAATATACTTTTCCCCAATCTAGAAATCAGGAACTCTCAGTTTCAATATTAACATTTAAACTGATTAATTAATCAGAATAAAAACTGAATGGCCAACTCTAATCCTTATGATAGCCTAGGGTATTTTCCTAGCAAGAAAGAGCTATACATGACCAGCTTCTGTTCCATGCCTTGTAATTCAGCTTTCAAAACACTGTGAAGACTTTCATATACTCCATGATTCTACCCCTTGCCAATTTCAAATATGTCTAATATTTTCTGAAACAGTAAAGAATTATTCCTTACCCTTCAGTGGTTCTTTGAGATGATATAGTCAATGTGGATCCCAACTTAGGCACGCATGCACCTCAGGAGAACAAGATCATATTCTGAGTAGCGTTGGCAATTGGGGCCACACACAAATGCACCCTGTGCCTCCTCGTGCTTCTGTACAAGGGCATGAAGTGCAGAGTAGCTGTGACCCTCCCTTGGTTCTCTCACAATTCAAAGCCCATGGCAGCTGAGGATTCTGAAAAGTGGAGACAGAGGGCAGATTGTGGGATCCACACTGCCTGTCTCGAAGTACTATAGGTAGTGTAAGATAAGTAACTGTTCATTCTCCTTCAAGTACATGTTAGTGTGGATCCCACTTTAGGTGAATGGCAAGCAGTATCCTCTCAGGTGGGAATGAGAAGGTCCAACTGCATCATTTGAACTATGATTGTAGTTCTGCTCTCCTGGATGTGGCATCTCACCTGGCAGGTAAGCCTAAACCATAGTGCTTATAAAAAGTCAATGGATTACTCCGCATTGCCGCCTTACAGATTTCTGATACTGACACATTCCTGAAGCAAGCAAAGGATGTTGCTTGCTCTCTGATGCAGTGAGCCTTGCATTCAGTGGCAGAGGTATATATGCCAGCTGGTAACACAGAGAAAGACTACCTGTTATCCCTGTGAATATTCTTTGTGAGGAGATGGCTTGGCTTTTAGAATGTCCAGGTATGACTAGAAAGAGATGGGATGACAGTCTGAATGGTTTGGTACTATCAATAACAAACCAAAACCCTGGAAACACTGAGTGTGTGCCATTTCTTTTCTCCCAATGCCAAGTCTGATTTTGGGAAGAAGACAGGTAGATTGACTGTGTAAGTGGGAAATCTGAGACCATCTTGGGAATGAACTTCAGGGGAGGTCTTAGCATTACCTTGTCCCTATGAAATATCACGTAGGGAGGTTCAGCCATACGCACCTGAAGTTCATTCACGCTCTGGCTGAAGTGACAGCCACCTGGAAGACAGAGTGCAGAGTGCGGAGGGGAAGGGAACATTCTGAAAGGCTCAAATGGAAGTTCCATAAGACTCAGGAGGACTGAATTGAGGTCTCACACAGGAGCAGGTCCTCTGACTGGTAGATAGGTGTGTAAGAGTCCCCTGAGAAATTTCAATACTGTGGGGTGAGAAAAGATGGACTGTACAGGTGGGTGCAAGCTGAAATCACCGCAAGATAGACTTCAGTAGAACTGAACTTAAGTCCAGCCTGCTTCAAGAGTAAAAGACCTGGGCTGGGGCCAGACCATGCTAGTATCTATATCAAAAACCTCTTCTATTTAGATGAATACATCCATCTGGTAGATATTTTCATTCTCTGAACTACAATTTCCTGGACGATGGAGAGCATTTGCTAGAGGTGGTACTTAACTAGCAAACCGCCATGCTGTCAGGGGCAGATACTCTGACATGGATCTGAGGTATCTGGTTACAAAGCTGTGGGAGATCAGGTCCAGACAGTCTGGGAGCTAGGTCACAAGCTGAATGAACATTTGTAAGAGATCAATCAGCTAAAACTGCCTCTGCCAATATGGGGCAATGGCTATGGCCTTTTCTCTCCTGATCTGGGTGATGACCATGGAACCAGGGGAATAGGTGGGAAGGCCTCTATTGCACTCGAGGAGGAAGGCATCTGGTAATGATCCTGAGCTCAGTTCACATCTGGAGCAAATGTTCTGACATTTGGCTTTGTCCTTGGTGGCAAACAAGTCTATCAAGCTGAATCCCCAAGGATGGAATATTATTTCCACTACAGATATGCGCAGGGACCATTCATGGTTGGTCACAGATTGTCTGCTCAGGAAGTCTGATGGATTGTTGCTGACTCCCAGGAAGTGAAGGGCTATCAGAATCACCCCCATTCTGAGGGCACCAAGCCCAAAATGTAATGGCCTCCAGACATAAGAGTGAGGAGCAAGAAGCAGGTGACTCCTTGTTTGTTTATATAATGCACAGATGTTGTGTTGTCTTGGAACTTAATTTTGAAGGGCAGGTAAGAATGCCACACAGGTCAATCTGAGAGCCCTGAGTTCCAGGACATTCAATTGTAGCTCTGGTACCAGATCTAAGGTCACTCTCAGACAGTAGTGGGGAAGTATCCCTGCTCAACACTGTGGAGAAGGCTTAGTCTGGTGACTGTGATGAGGAGTAGTATTCCTCGAATGGCAATGCAGAAGTGTCATGTTTCAGCTCTGGTTCTGAAGCCTGGTGCCACAGCATCATGAATAATGTCCCGGAAGGGGAGCCTCAACAGTTCTGTGAGGCATACCAACCCTCAGAGCCCTCCATTCAAGGAAGGAATTGCCCATGCTTGGGATGGCCTGTGAGTACTGGGTTTGAAATTAGCATAATAAAACACTGGACTTATATTGTGCCTCTCTTCCAGGGGTCTCAGTGTTCTCTAAACATTAACTAATTAAGTGTTTTGCCAATTGCTAATGTATATGTATGAGGCTGCTTGGAGAGGGAGCTGTCTAGCTTCTTGAATTTTACACATCTTTCCGTTAAAATTAGTCTTACTACGCAAGATAGAATGGACTTGTTCAAATTTATAGATGCTGCATCTCTATAACTGTCTTAGTTTGAAGCATTTAGTCTTCACTAGTAACAACAACATCCATTATCTTCAACTATATTTTCACTTAATCTTTCTGTTAAGCTCCCATACACAGGTTTTTTATGTCCTGCAGGTAGTGTTTTATCTCAAGTTTTTGATATTTCCTCCTAGGCTTTGTTTGCCTTACGCATATTCTTAGTACCTCTCCACAGATCTAAGCTTCCTGAATGAAACACTTCATTTATGTTAAAAGAACAGGAGTCCTTGTGGCACCTTAGAGACTAACAAATTTATTTGAGCATAAGCTTTCGTGGGCTACAGCCCACTTCTTCGGATGCATTAATGTTGTTGTGTTTTTTCACTCTGTACAACACACACACAAAAACTGAGGTAGTTTAGCTCATCAGATTTAGCATTCAGGAAACTCTTCATCAACTGCATAATAATTGTGCTCATAAGACCTAAAAATTCAAAAAACCACAAGAGCTGTTTAATACAACTGTGCTCCCCACCAGACAAGAAAATGGGAACAGCTGTCCAGTATGCTTTTAGAAGAAAAATCAGTTTGTTTAACATGCCAAATTTTTATTGTATCCAGCCTTTGTGACGTCATATGTAGATAAGCATACTAACTAGAGATGGCTAAGCAATGCAAAAACATATGCATAAATTTATTTTACTAACAAAAACACTGTGATTAGTTTATCTGGTTAATATTATCTGATCATCTACAAACCTCGTCAAATGATGAAAAAGTTATTTGTTGATACATTTTCTCCAGGGACTAACAAGAAAAATGTCCTTAAGTATATTATCTGTGAATATAATCTGTCCAGTCCTACGACTAACATCTCTAATACTGCTTCCTGAGATTAAAAGAACAGAGACGGGAAAAGGCCTAATTTTCCCCCCAAATTGAAATCTTTCCATAATCTAATCCAGAAAGTACTATCCAGTTGTTTATAAGAAAATTTCAATCAAGGTATCTCAAAATTTAATAAAAAATTTGCTGCGTTTCATATTTACAGAAACTGCCTCAAAGATATATTCTTCTCACATGATCCAAAATGGATACTATGTTTGCAGAAAACAGTCTTTCAACAACAGAAGAAAAGAATAGTTTCAGCAGATGGCTGACTTTAAACAAGAGCTGATCAGGGACAACTGGTGCTAGAGGAAGGTATGCCTTCAAACTAAGAGTTGGCAGAAAGCCAGCAGGTGCTGAAATGCACTCTAATGCTAAAGGCTACTGTGCATGAAATGAGAGGCCAAAGAAAGGAAATAATTAATAGCTGAAGGGCAATTTAAAGAAGACATTCAGGAACTAGATAAAGCCAAAATGGGACCACACAAAATGAACCTAATAGTCACATACCAATTGGAATAAAATGTTCACCTGTCTTTAGGCTAATGTCACAAGCTTAAAAGCCCAAATGGGTGAGGTTTGTGCATAAGAAATCAAATACTGTCATTATTTTCAAGACTTCATGTAACAACAATGAATGGGATACAGAAATTCCTGTTGTACAGGTTAGGACATGAGAGAATGTCATTTTTAATCAAGTACGCCATTCAGCATGGGGAATTGTGAAGGAAAATCAGCATGTATAGTCATTGCATGCAATAAAAATGCAAATAGTGTGTTACACTACCCTACAGGCTTCCAAATCAGAAGAGTAATAAATAATGTTACTAATCTTAATGGGCCAAATCTTGAGATCCTTACTCAGTTTTTATTCAGACTTTACAAAGTCAAACTACTTCAAGATATGTCCCACAAAGATTATTAATGTAGCAAAATTTACCAAAACAATAATGATTGACTTTAACCAAGCCATTATTTATAGTTCATATCTAAAATGACTGATTTTGGAATAGCTCATTTTGGAGCACAGTAAAAAGGGTGTTCTTGACTTCATCTTGGATGGAATCTAAGAAATGGTTCAGGAGGTTGAGTGTGAGACAGCCACTGGGCACCAATGACCACAGGGCAATCAAGTTGAAAACCTTAATGGAACTAGCTACCAAAGAGAAAAGAATGGTGATGAATTTCAAAAGGACAAGCTTTTTTGTCTATAAATTGCTTATTTTAAAACTAAGCCAAAATAGATGCACTCAAAGTACAACAGTATAAAATATAGTATAAATGAAGTGCATCACTCACAAAACGCTATCAATAAAAATAAGTAACAAAATGATAGGGTGAAATCCTGTTATGGACTGAAAACTAATTCACAGGACAGAAAGGAAAGTCACGGCTGTTTCTCAGTGTGGAAAGAAAGCTGAGGTATCCCAGACATCAGCACTGACACCAGAGCTACTATCTATATTAATGATGTGAAGGAAGTAAACAATGAAGTGGTAAAATTTGCTTGTGACAGAAAACAATCCATATTAGGAACATTTGTGAAGGACTGATAAGACGTTGTGGAAGCAGAAAAAGAACTGACAGGAAGGGGATGCAATGCATGACAGTTCGTTAGCAAGAGTTAGGCTAACTGTAACCCTAATAACGCAAAATTTGTAGAAGCAAGGAATGTGTGCAATTGATAGAGAGAAAATAAAGTATCTAATTTGCTGTACCCAAACAAAAAGTGAGAACTCTGTTATTCTCCGACAACTCTAAAAGGACCTGCTCACACTGGAGGATTGGGCAGCAAGGCAGCAGATGAAATTTAATTTAAATGCAAATTAACAAGTCTTCGAAATAAAAATCTAAATTACTCATACAAACACATACCCATACAGAATATCATTAAACAATTACAACCCAGACTCAGTGGGGACCACATCCTGAAAGTCATCTTTCCCAACTCCCTCTTTTGCAACCTTGCCAAGCTCATCAGAAGCATCAACTCAAAGCAGCACCAGACCCTGCCAGAACAGATGTAAAACCTGCAGACATTATCTCCACTGCTACAATGATCAATATCCTGCACAACACACCTTTTAAGATCCCTGGGTCCTACACAAGCCTATCACAATATGAGGTGTACCTCATCCAGTGCACTAAATGCCCCAATAACAACTAGGTGGGTGAAACCAGACCATCTCCTGAATGAACTCACCCAGAAAAATGAGAGAAGATAAAAATACCATATCACACATGGGCAAATACTTTTCACAAAACGATCACTCCATAACTGACTTCTCAGTCTTCACCCTCAAAAGAAACTACACAACACCTTCAAAAGCTGAGCCTGGGAGCTAAAACTCATAACTTTGCTAGACACTAAAAATCACAGGCTCAGTAAAGATACTGGATTTATGGGTCTTTACAACAATCTGTAATCCACTAACTCTCCTTTGTCCTAGGACTGCAGAGATGTTAACTGCCTACTTCACCTTGAATGGTCTCATGCAACATGTGTTAACTTCTTATGCTTAATGATCTGTTCCACCTTGTATTTAGCAGTAACGCTCTCAGTACCTTTTGCAGAGTCTAAGCTCAAAACCAGAAGCTGATCCAATAAGAGATATTACCTCATTCACCTTGTCTCTCAGACAAACTGATAGTCTGAACTAACAGTGTCCTGATAGGAGAAGTGTCTAGTCATTGCATGTAGATCAGAAAAGCTGATTACCTAATTAATTGAAAGGTGCAAAAAGCAAATAAAAAGCTTGAATATATTTCAAAAGACTAAAGACAATATTGTTGTATTACATTATAAAATAATAATAATGCCTGGAGTATTGTGTTCAATTTGGTTTCCTCATCTCAAGAAATAGATATCACTGAGATTAAAAAGGTGCACAGAAGTGTAAGTAAAATGATTATCAGCTTCATGATGCAAGGGGATTTACATATGTGAAGAGACTGCAAAAGCTGCAATGATTAAACCTTTAGTGGAGAAGAACCAAAAGGCTCCTCAGTCAAAAACACAAAATAATGAAGCTGTAGAAAACATAAATCAGACTATTTTTTACTTTGTGCCATAATAAAATAGTAAACTGCAAACAAAATATACTTCTTCACACAGCTTGTAATCAACCTGTGCTACTTATTGCCAGGATAGGGAGATCATTGAGATAAATATTGTAACAGGAGTTTTTTAATGAATAAGTAATCTTACCAGTATTAACATATTCAGTTACTAAGATAATACAAGGAAAATCACGTCTTTGAGGCTTAAGCTGATGGCTTCTATACCTCAGCAGGCTATATTTCTACAGAGCATTGTACAATTGGCCAAGTTCAGTGGGGATGTTTGTTGTCATCTGCTGTGTCAGGTACAAGCAATTCAAGATTTCAGACGATACAGACCAACTGTCTGATTCTTTATGGCAATCCCTATGTTCCTATATATGAGTTACAGTACTAAAGCTGTGACTGAGAGAACTGTGATCTTTTAAAAAAGAAGGGAGAGTGAGAACAAGTTCCTTGCCTTAAGTTTCTGCATCGTGAACACTTTGCTCTGTTGCAGCTTTCACTGAATTGAATTAAACTCTGCAGGGATTGACTCTTCAGAATGTGACTTTATTCATTACTGCAGAACCACATGAGCAACTTGATTGGATCCTCACGGCCAGGTCAAATTTCCACATGCATACACATACAAAAAAGTCACTTTATTGGCTTTAACTCGTTCTGTATTTTTTGAAGGGTGGAAACTGCTTGTTGAGTTTGCTACTAGAAAAATATCTTTTATAATCAGATCACATACAGGCCAATATATGGGTCAAACAGTGAGAACCCTCTGCTATCCTTCATTATATCATCCAGATAGGAGCACAACACTGTGATAATAAGCCCTAGTAACCTTGGACACCTTGAATTTGCACATTATGACAGTGTTTCATTACATGATCCCATACTATTTTTTCTATAGGACCCCTGCCTCATTTAATGTACAGATGGACAGTGCTCTGGGGATGAATCCAGGCTGTGCTCTGAATAAGGCTATTGTCTGTAAGACCCCTATCTCATTAGCTAGAACAGGGGTTCTCAAACTGGGGGTCGAGACCCCTCAGGGGATTGTGAGGTTACATGGGGGGGTCGTGAGCTGTCAGCCTCCACCCCAAACCCTGCTTTGCCTCCAGCATTTAAAATGTTGTTAAATATATTTAAAAGTGTTTTTAATTTATAAGGGGTGTCGCACTCAGAGGCTTGCTATGTGAAAGGGGTCACCAGAACAAAAGTTTGAGAACCACTAAACTAGAGAAATTGGAAGACGTGTAGTGAATGAGGCAGGGAATACTTACAGGAAGATAGTTTTAAATGTTGTAATGGAATGTATTTACAGTGTATTTACTAGTAATCATGTAGTATGTGAGGAGTGACTGATGACAATGTCTTTAAGAGCAAAATAACAGTAACACCTTTCTCTTACTGCAATCTCCTACCTCATTAACGAGGGTTAAGGCAGTTGAGTGCCATATTGGAGAACTGAATTCTATCTCTGCTTCTGTGTGATGCTTGGCAACACACTGAAAGTGTTCAGTTAATCACTAGTTGTGAATTCCTCATTTTCTGGGTGCCCAATGGGGCCAGGAGACAGTTTTGCAGAAGTGTTGAGCACTCACAACTGCAACTGAAGACATCTGGAGCTGTGATTTGAACATATAATGTGCTATAAATATGCTAAGTATTCTGGAAAATCAGGCCCTATCTGTCTCAAGTTGGGCACCCCAAATTAGTGGATGCTTTTTGATAATTCTGGCCTTAATTTCTCCGTGCCTCTATTCCCATATACTATGCTGAAAACCACCATGATACCCCAGGAGGTTAATAATTTTTATTTGGTGTACAGTTTGAATGGTGTGCAGTAAATAAGGCATGTGGCCACACACTGAATGAGGATAAAAAGTAATATTTAATAATTACTCATTCACTGAGAGAGGCAGGGGCTCTGGAGAACAAAACAGTATGTGTTCAAGGATTGAAAACTGTATCATAATCTAAACTCACAAGGAGTCCAAATTAAAGTTGCACAGGCATCTTTAAATCTGGCATTTTCTAGCTTTTGAGTGCTTGACTTTACAACCTTAACATTCTTCTAACACATTTTGTGTTTTTAATGTAATTCTTTATATAGTTCCAGAAATTTTTACTTAATAGATAAACCAGATTTTGATACAAGTAGGTAAGAGTAGAGGTGGCACAATTTCACTTAAGTCTGTGGAGTTACTCCAGCTTTACACCCATGTATCTGAGATCAGAATCTGATCTAAGAAATTTGAACTGCTAAATTTACTGGATTGTGGCCGGCCCTTCTGTGGAGGCACAAGGGACAGGGAAGAGGTTAAATGCTTCTCCTGCTGCTTGATTCACTGTCCAGAATTCCAAAAGATCTGTGGTTTCTGATCCCTCCTTCCACCCCCACTCTATGTGTTTTATGAGGGGAAGGAAAAGGCAGGGTGAGGGTAGGAACGTGGGTCTGCCCCTTTCCCTACCAACCACCAGTGCAGAGGGAAAATATTCTACTCCCTCTCCAACAGATAGGAGGTTGGTTCCTTATTCCCAGATCCTTACTTGTGATACCAGTTCCCAACAGTCGCTCAGTGAGTGTGCCAGTGTGCACTAACTGAAAGCTCCCAAGAGGAATCCTGGCTGAGTTTGCCCCTTCTGATGCACCTGAGGAAGCCAGTGCAAAATTTACCCCAAATATAACTTGAAAGTAATGGTCTCAAACCTGGATGGAAGGGGGAGTGGAGGACAAGGGTAACAGTAATAAGTTGTCACACTGTATCTTAAATACACATTATCAAGGTTCGGAGTCTTGATTTTCAGAGTTCTTTGTGTTTTTTGTTATTATTCTTCCACATTTTATTTATATGATTTCTAAAAAGAGAAGACTAGAGTTTGCAGGCCTCATGAATAAGTTTTGAGGAGGCAAGTGAAGGACAAGAGGATGGAGGCATGGCAGAGTCAGTCAGGGAGAAGCATACATTGTTTGGTGGAGATATGCAAAAACGTCACTGTCCTTAAAATATGCAAAGATCCATTGACATTGTAAAGTTAGATGCTTAAATCTTCAAAAGGCTCTTTATAATATTGTACACTGAAGTTATTGCCTAAAGCCAGGGGAGCCTCAGCAGTACATTTCTAATACTTAATCCCCCAAATTCAGAAAGCTTTCATGGTTAATATAAGGAATCTCTCTTATTTTCTCATGCTATTTAATTTAATCCATACATTTGAGATCAGATTCCAAGTCAATGTGGACACAAATTTACTCCTCAGGAAAAATACTGCATTCCTTAAGTTCTCTTGGGTATTACTTGGTTACCAAAGTCTAACAAATGTTTCAATTTGACACTCTAAATGTCAGGACATATAAACAATGCATTGTTTTAGGCAAGCTAATGTAATCTTTACAAATGAAAAGAACTCATGATATGTACAGCAAGAATCAATCATTCAACACATGATTGTAAACCCACTCTGAATCAACACGTCATACCTCTGACTTGCTTTACAACTACAATGTTTATATCTTTCAATTTAATATAAGCCTTGAAGCACAGCCATGCATATTACTATGAAGTAAAAATTACAAAACAATTTAAATATAAATATATAAGGATTACATGAAGAAACCTGATATGCAGTAAAAGTGAACTCTTTCTCAGTAATGGAATTCTTAACAAAAAACAGTATTGAAAATGCATATGGGTTGAGATTTTCAAAGATGGCTAGGCAATTTGGCCACACGTTGAAATTAATTACAGTTGTGTAGCTAGTCAGATTTGAAAATCTCAAACATGGATTTTTGTATATTAAAGGTTAATTATTAAAAAATGGAACTAGAGAACACTGTGCCAAAACATTATTATGATGAGAACAATTATTATTTTATCAGATAATTTCATCAAGGAACTCAATTCATTTTGACCGTCTTCCAATAAAATTAGCTTTGCCCATTCCTCCCTCCCTTCTACACACAGCCAAATCCTACCCTTTCCCTAGCATAAATATGTCAGTGAAAAAAAAAAATTAATGGAGATATTCCATCTCCTAGAACTGGAAGGGACCTTGAAAGGTCATCGAGTCCAGCCCTCTGCCTTCACTAGCAGGACCAAGAAACTACATCTAAACAAAAATATGTTTCTCCACAGTTAATTATTTTGCTGAAAATTGCAGCAAGCGGGTAGAATTCATAAAGCCATGTAATGAGAAAAATGTTTGCTCTAAAACACCAAAGAGAACTCTGATACCCTTTTTCCTTATGAAACCTACCATCCTTCTGGAGATGCTCTTGAATGTTCCTCCAAAGGAAATTTAAGATTAAAAACTCTCCAACAAATTTAGCCTTAAATGCAGAATTAATCAGCAAAACAGAATATAATATGTTTTCATGAATTAGTGGGTTGTAGCCCACGAAAGCTTATGCTCTAATAAATTTGTTAGTCTCTAAGGTGCCACAAGTACTCCTGTTCTTTTTGCGGATACAGACTAACACGGCTGCTACTCTGAAACCAATCTGAACTATGTATAATCTCTGGAGATTTTCCAAGGCACAAATGGCAGTTAAGAGCCTGACTCCTACTGAAAGTAAATGAAAGCTAGGCCCCTAACTGCTATTTGTGCATTTGAAAATATCCACCTCTGTTACTAGAGTTATCTTGATAAAAACACTCTACTTCTGTAAGTAATGGGTGACTCTACTGCAGTGGCTTCTAAAATGAATGCTTTAGGCACACCTAATTTTCAGTATATATGTGAATTGCCAATCTCTAGATTAAAAAACGTCAGGGGCCTAGTCCTGGAATCCTTACTCCCATTGAAATCAATGGGAGTTTTGCCTGACTACAGACTGCAGGATCAGGACTGTCATTTGCTTCACTAAAGTTGTTGTAGTAGCACTTTGTGGGTTGTATTATTATTTCAAAATGTCTGTCCAAAATATCACAGACACTTGTCAATGTTTAGCTGCTTCTACTCTGCTGAAGAGATCTGATCACATGAGGAACATTTAGACTGTAACCAGATCAGCCAGAGCAAAAGATCACAAATGGGATGAAAGAATACCCATTTCATTTCCACAGCTTTTATGCCCTTTTCTGTCCTACTAAATGTTCAAATGGCATTTGTTTGGAGAGACAGTTCAAACACATGTACAAAGGAGTCTGGCTTTTACCCATTTTGTGAACCATAACATACACACTTCTGCTAATCCTAATACAGAGGACATCTACTAATTTTAGACCCAAGTGGTATAAAGTGTCAGCTGGCAGATAACTGGCTACCTGAATCTGAGTCTAGAGCAATGAAGTTTTCTGGCCCGAAGGATAGCTGATTGCTGTCCTATTTCAATGCATATGGTACATTACATGAGTGCAAAATAGTTACTTTTGCATATAAATTATGAAATGACACTTATAATATACTGACATTTCAAGTTCAACAAGGCCATATGGGTGCAACTAACCGCAGATTTTGGACCACTGTTTTGAAATGCCGTATTTGATATATATATGACCCATCAGAAGCCTACACCTGCTCATCTTATTCCCACTTTTTCAATGATATCAATGAAACTACTTGTGTGACTGCAGTGAGCAGAATATAACCCTTAACATATTTTTCCTTTAAATAACTTATTTCTAAATTATCAGTAAAACTGTATTTGTACTTAACATGCACAGGATTTTAAAAATTGCTACATTACTTATCAACAGATAAAATGACTTGTGCACAAATGCTATTATTATTAAATAATATTATGAGAAATGTAGAGCTATTAATATACTTTCAGTTCAGTTACAGTCATATTCCAATGTCCTGAGGACAAGTAATTTCAAAGAGAGCTTTCATGAATAAGGACTTGAGTAATAACTTAGACCCCAATCCTACAAACTGATCTGCATGGGTGGATTTCTGAAGTCCCTGGGTCATCACAGATACAAGAGTCTGCTTACACAGATCCACTTGCAGGATCTGGCTCTTCATATGGACTTCAACATTTTACTTGAGAACTGTAATGTCTCTGTAAGCATTATTTCACCTGTCTGAAAGCTTGGTTGACTACAAGCATTCAGTAGATGAATATTTTCACCCACTACAGAAAAATCAAGGCTTTGTTAAATTACAAGCCTCTAATGATTCTTTTCAAGAAACATTTCAGGCATGCAGCAATAAGGCTGCATTCATATCTGACATTTACAAAAAAATTATTCTTTATGGCCTCAATTCAACAGAGTAGTTAAACTTAATTTTGAGCATTCTTATTCAGAAAAGTACTTAAGCATATGCATGACTTTAAGCACAATGAGAATCAATGGGACTTAAACTCATACTTAAATTTAAGCATGTGCTTTAACCAATGTAAATGGAAAGAAAATAATCCTAATCAAAGTCTGTATGGAAAGGAAATAAATATTATCATTAGGGATCAGTGAATTAGTTATATAGGAACCAGGCAAAATTGTCACCCAAAATATGCACTGAGCCCAAACCAAGCCTTTTAAGAGAAATTATGATTAATATTTTTCATATGCTGTTCCATCTCCTCTTTTTGGCCATAAGCACATGACAGGCTGAAATATTTTTAGTATTTTTGACCCAGTTGGAATTGGGAATTACCAGAAAACCTATGAGAGACTTTTATTAGTTCTCCAAATAAAGGGCCAAACTCTGATTACTTTTCTCTTACATATAAACCCACAGAAGTATTGGCGCCTTCCAGCATAGTTGACGTAGGAGAGTCAGTTTGTTTCAGCACATCTTCTTGTACGAATGTAAACCAATGAGGGATCTGCAGGTGCGGCCCGCAGATCAGGCAGACGCGTCCCACAGATCAGGCAGACATGGCCACATGTTCGTGCCATAGCCTGCTTTCTTTGTTCACATTTCTCTTTAGCTTTTTCTGTTCTGCTATTTTACATAGCTTTAACCATAGACCAACAGGTCTGCGGCCAACCTGACCTGTCAGCAGCAGCAGCAGCTTCCCATGTGCTTGGATTGATGTGGCCAGCTTTTAGGTGAGCTTTGAGTGTCCTTGTATCATTTTCATTGGCCTTCCACCGTACGTGCTTCCATTTTCAACGGGGAAGTTGCGTATCATCCATACATACAAGGTGACCAGACCAACAAAGTTGAGCCTGTATCATCAGGGATTTAACACTAGTCATACAGCACTGGTCTAGGACTCCAGTGTGTGGTATCCTATCCAACCACTTGATGTTACAGATGAGACACAGACAATGAACGTGAAAATCTTCTAGTTGCTTCAAGTGCCATTTTTACAGACATAGAGAAGAGTGCTTAACAGGGCTGCATGGTAGGCATTAATCTTGGTGTGAAGTTGAATGCCTCTCACACTCTACAGGTGGTGACAAAATCGACCACAGGCAGAACTAGCTTTAGAAATGCACTGAGTGATTTCATCATCAATCATGGCATTATTGAAGTGCTGTCAAGATAGCAAAATTTTTCTGTCACATTCAGCAATGGGTCATCAATTGCAATTTGGGGGGGCAGAATACATTTTTCCTGGAGCCAGCCAGTAAAACACTTCAGTTTTCTTGAAGTTGATAGAGTCCAAATCACTTTGCTGATCTAGAAAAGCAGTTGATTAAATGCTAAATGTCTTTGACGGTGTAGGATGGTCTACTAAACTCTGCCATCCTCTCCTCCTCCATGAGCCCCCTCCTCTAAACAGACACTGCAGTTTAAAATGGGAATAATCCATTTGCTCCACAGCCATTCATAAGGACTTTAAAGGAAGCAGTAATCAAATGCTGAAGGCGTTGAGAACTTATTTACATGACACCACCACCCAGCAAATTCCAGACCCAGAGCAACAGGACTATTTTTCTATGGGTGGCCTTTTCAAGCTGAATTTTCTGTCACATAGAGCAGCTTCCTTTCCAGCCAAGATCCATGGCATTCTGGAGTCTGCATGGCCCAGGAAGCTGTGTACATTTATTTAAATAACATGTATCTTTATGAGAATGTTCCTTTATAATTATGATGTATTTATAAATGTTTAACTCTAAGAATTATCTCTTTGTTTCAGAACAGACACACACACTAGCTGTTAGATGACACAAACTCAACAGTGATATGAGGGAGGAAACTTTCCTACATAGTTGTAAAAACTAAACTAAATTCATTTTTATGAAACAATTATTTATAATTAACATACAGGGAAAGAGAGGGAGAAGAAAAGATAATCATATATGAGGGATTACAAATGTAGGGCCAGAGCTCGAGCACAGAGCAGCTCCGGAGCAGTGGAGCTGCAGATTTTTGCCTGGAGCTGGAGCGGAGCCGGAGCACAGCTCCAAAGCCCTGGATGGAACAATCCATCCCAGTAATTCACAGTGATAGTGTCTGGTAAATTAAAATTATATATATAGGATGTATAGATTAGAGGTTCTCAAACTGTGGTCCGCTGACCACCAGTGGTCTGTGAGCTCCATTCAGGTGGTCCGTGGACAGTTCCCTCTAAGGTGCGCACCTGGGCTGCCGCACATGAGACAATGAAGGGATACCCTCCCAATTACCCTGGACCCTGGAGAAGATGCACATGTAAGGTGAGGTAGTGGCCTTGGGGGGGGGAATAGGAGGTAGGTGGGAGGGGGCAGTGGGGTGAGAAGAGGGAGTCAGGGGAATTTCCGACAAGAAGGTCTGCAGCGGCCAGAGAAAGGTAACTTTCACCAGCTCCAGGACTGCGGCTGCTGGGGAGAGACGGTCCTCCTTCCCAGCCCTAGCTCAGGGGCTGCTGCTGCAGGGGAGACAGTAAGAGACCCCCCTCCTTCCCAGCCCCGGCTCGGGGGTTGCCGTGGCAGGGGAGAGAGGGCACATCCATTGTATTAGAAAGGTAAGACTACTGATATTAAAATGTGAGTTGTGTGCTTTTATTTGTAGAACAAAAAAACGTTCATTATTAAGGGTTTTTTTTAATATAGCGCTTTTATCCAAAGCACTTTACAATAGTTAGCTAATGGTACAAACAACATTTGGAAGGATCACTAAGTGGTCCGCCAAGATCTTCAGCAATTTTCAAGTAGTCCACGAAAAAAAAGGTTTGAGAACCACTGGTATAGATTGATATGATTTTAATTAAAACAAAACGATAGTGGAAAAACAGGTTAATCACCACCATGGCAAATTTTAACTATATATGGTTAGGACTGATGTACTTGATGATGAATTTGATTCATCTTTGTTTTCAGACATGTTGATAAGATAATTTAAAGGGTAAAAACAGACCACTTTTGCAACTTCTCTGCACATGGAACACCCACTAAAGTCAGTGCTGGATTGCAGATAAAGCCCACAGCTATTAGTAATTATGCTAATCAGTACATATACTGTATCATTCTGCATCTTCCATGTTAAATCACAAAAAAGACAAATATGCTGTATGTTTCCATATAAAATGTACTGGATATTTTATATCCACCATCATAACAAAGGCATTGCCTTTGACCATTTCTGGAGGAACTACTAACAAAGAAGCAATTTTTCCCTTGAATAAGTGGCTTTATTCAATATGATTTCTGTATCAGCTGAGGTAATGTGTTTTTTTTTTTCCCATCAGAAGGCTTTAGAAATTCTGCTGTGAGTCAGCTTTATAAGGATCAAGGGGGAAAAAGGATGGTCAGAGACAACTGACTACTCAGAGACTGAACTGACCAAGAATCAGAACACAACACCCTTTTCTCCCACAGCAAACAGCTCTTCTGTGCTACCTCGGATTTAGTGAACAGTTGCCCAATTATTTGCTGTCGGAGCTAAAGACATGGTCAACAACAGCATTTGCAAGACACACAAGATACCGTGGTTTCAATTGTTAAAGCAATCAAGTTCTTGTTTATCTAAGGTCTTCCAGAACTGTGGTCTAGCCTGGCTATATAAAAAGGTGAAGATCAAAACCTCGCAGTTACACTTTAACAGGACTTATTTTTCAATTCCTCTTTTTTCTAAATCAAATAGCCAGAATTTCTTAATGAGACAGCATCATATGATTCCATGCCTTCCAAGATAGGCAATGAATTTTTTACAGCTGACTCTGCTAGTTACAGTATTCAACAGCTGGGGCACAGATAATTTGGCACCCTGATAATGTCCCAAATGAACACAAGCATATTCTGCAAGCAAGAAAAAATGTTTGAATTAAAAGAAGTGATTAAGACTCTTCACCTTGAAAAAGCAAAAATGAAAGTTATTACATTCTTTATTTGATTTTTTTTTAAAACCAACAAATGCAGTTTCTTTCAAAGTTTTGTGAAATGGCACTCCCTGTTTAAAGCATATATTGCAGCAATTCTTTTCTGATTAGATCAGCTCCCATAGCAAGTCATCAGGATAACAATCACTGTAGTGAAGTCATACTACTGGGACTCTGATGGGAAAATATAACCGGCTTGAAAACACTTTGGAAAATAATGTATTTTCCAGTTTTTCAATGCTTCATTATTAAAACAAGCTAAAATCTTTACCTTTTTTCCCAGTGATTGACTGTATCAAGCTGCCAAGTACAGTATATTGATGAGCTAAGTACACCACCAAAAAAATGAAAGCAAAAGAAACTGGATGCTTACTGAAACATTTTAAGGAGTCTGCCATATTTTAAAATACAATATGAATGTGTCCAATCCTCCTCCCCACAGATAAGGTAACAAACGTCAACAATTATAGAATATACTAAAAAAAATAATATGTTAATTAGCCCTAGGAGTCTACTGTATCAGCATCCACTAGTCCTACCACAGGTAAGGACCCAACCTTGTAGCTCTTACTCAGGCAAAACTCCCATTGAAATCAGGGGACTTATGTCGGTAGCATCAAGCCCTAAAATAATATATCCATTATGAATTTTCCTGGGTATATCAAGTGACTATATAAACTAGACTGAAACCTATAGATCTGTCTCTGGGAACAAATTTGCCTTTTTTTTTTTTTAATTTAAATCTATTCAGCTAAATTTTAAATCACAGCATCAAGAAATATATACACTTTAGGTTTTTCACCACTTTTGATCTGATAATCTGAATACAGCCTGTTTGCTTTAAAAATCAACATTTGGAAAAGAATAGTCAGAAATGTGTATAAAATCACTTTTGATGATGAAAAAATAGAGTGGACCAAGCATTTCCTTTTTTCTAGGATCTAATAAACACAATAATTATTTCTCCTTTAAAATGTTCTAATGAATTTTATTACAGAAATAGTGCACATGCTCCCTAGATACATTGACACAATAGACACAAAGAGTCATTGTCAATAGTGTTAATAATACATGATCTACAAGTGAAACAGGTATAAAGTACACTCAGACCTGAGAAATCTCATTTGAAGATAATTTCATTTTTGTTTTTAATTTTACCATTAACAATCAGGATAGAATAAAATTAAGTCAGACATCTTCAAATAAAACTGATTTCACTATGTCATTCCCATTAAAGTCAGTGGGAATTCAGTAGCTAAAACCCTTACCCAACAATGAATTTCCAAAAAGTTGTATCTTAAAACCACAAAATCAAGACTTTCTGCTATAAAACTGAAACCACCTAGCTCATCTTGGACCGAGGTATTGCAAAAGGATTCCGAACAGCAAATACCAAATATGCTGCAACGTGCACACAGGGACTATTTTCAGGATGAAGATTCAGTCTGTTTAATTCCATCTCTTGTTAATTAAGATCGGATCTTAAACATTACTTTGATCTAGTTTTTAAGGTTTAATATTAACAATGCAGTGAAATATAAAATAATGAATTATGTGTCCTATGTACCTCTTCCATACCATCCAGGATAAGGAAATAATACAATTAACATTTCTAATAGAATAAAATAAATTGTATATATCTTATGTACATTAGAAAGGTCTTTCTTCCTGTACTAAATGAAAAAGCTTCATAATGTTGCACGAAGCAGTCGTTCTTACATAATTATAGAAAAGAACAACATATATTAGAGCTTTAAGCACAAAAGGATCTTTCAAAAAAATGGTGTGGTGTGTTTTATTGCTTAAAGCAGTCTTTGCAATAAAGATAACACATATTTCACTGGATTTATTAGGACCATAGAATACAGTTTTATTTACTAGTTCTCATCCCAGACAAGCATCAGTCAGTAGAGTCTTAGAATAATCTCATTGAAATGTCAGTGGTGTCCTCACACCCAGCAAGAAAAGAACAGTGTCACTTAAGCGCTTTACTGAAAGAAATCAACAGACTGCTCCATAAGAAATGACCCTCTCCAGGAGGCAATGGATCTTGTCTAAGAACATTTCAGTACCTTCCACTTCAAACTCTTGTTGGTAGCGGACTGGAATAGCAGATATCCAGAGGATCTGATTCTGACCCTTGTTTACTTGCAACCACCAGTGCTATTTAAAGTAAGCCCTATACTATTAGCACGTACCCAGTAAACCCATGCCCCATGCTGCAGCGCTAATCTACTGTACCTTTGTATCTCTCCAGAACATCTTCGTAAGCCTGTAGGTACTCCTGTTCTTCGGCATAGTGGTAAGCACCAGGGGAAAGGTAACCAGCCATGGCTGGAGGGTAACACTGACCAGTTCACTCCAAGGCTGCAGACAGCACGAAGCCTTGGGAACTGCAAAAAAGGCTAGAGGGAGGGAGGAGGGGTGCTATGCAAGCTGGCCGAGGAAACGCCCATGCCCCCCTCCCGAGCAGTGTGTGAGCATGTGTGTGGCTCCAATAGCAAGGGCTTCCTCTCGGATTTCATTAGCAGCAAATCTCTGCGCTCGGCTAACGGCCTGAGAGCAGGAAGGCAGCCAGGGCTGCAGCAGCTCCAGGACAGCATGGGCGCCACAGCCCGGCCATGGAAGTGACCTCCGGCTCCTTCTTCATGGAGACATTTCTCCCCTTTTGACAGTTAAATCGCTCCTGGGTGATCACTTAGGGCCCGATTCTGCTGCAGGCCCCACTTGTGCAAGTGCACTGAGGGTTTTGCCTGAATAAGAGCTGCAGCAAGAGCCCTTCCCTCCCCCGGCGTCTGGCTCCCTGTCTGGCTCCGGTTAGTTGTTGTGTTGTTGCGCTTGGCCCGGCGGCCCTGGCCCGGCTTTTCTCTCCAAAGCTCACTAGGATGCTGCTAGGAACTCGCCAGCTGCCTGGGGTTCCTCCCTTGCGCAGCCTTCTCTGGCCAGGGCCTTTTCATTGTCTCGGTTTCTATACAAACCCTCGGGAAGCCGCTTTCCCGCTCCGCCCCAGCCCGGACAGCAAGCTGCCACCTCCGCCCGCACCTCTGCTCTGCCAGAGCCCCCCTCCGAGCCGTGCCACGCTGGGGGAGAGGTTTCTATTCGGAACCACCGTGGGCTGCAAAGGACTAGAGAGGCTGGCACAGCCCGCATCGCCTCCCCCGCCGCAGCGCCCGGGGGGCATCCCGCGGGCCGGGCCGCCCGTGTTAGGGATGCTCTGTAGCAGCAACAGCAGCACCCATCCCCCCCATCCGCCCTCTCGCCACTACTGCCCGGGGGACGCCGGGCCTGCGGGGCCGGGGGCTCGCTGCTGCTGCAGCAGGTGTCCCCGCCGCTCACATGCGTCGCCGTGTCAATGAGCGCCAACTGCGCCTGCGCGGCCGGCCGGCCCCTCTCCGCCCCCTCCCGCCTCTCCCTCCCCATGCCCCGGATCCTCGCGCCTGTCCGCCTGGGCTGGGCCCTTCTTCCCTGCCCACTGCAAAGCCTGAAAGGGGCTTCTGTGCCGCTCCGCATCCCGGGCTCCCTGAACCCCGTGCAACATCCCCCTTACACGCACGCGGCTTTCCCGGGCCCTAGTGAGCGCACGACCCAGGCTCCAGGCCGCCCAAGCCTCGAAGAAATGTACAGCCGGGCTGGGCAGCTGCGTGGTGCCGAAACCATCCCTGCCTCGCCATCAACTCAGAGCCCTTAGTCCGGCCCTACCCCCTGCTTGCCTCCCTCACCCAGGCCGAGCGCAAGCCCCTCGGTGCTCTGCCACCATGGCCTGGGGGGGCAGCCGCCGTGCTGGGCGCAGTCGCTTGAATTTCCGAGCACTCCTATGAGACCCACGCGGATGTCTGTCTGTCTGCCCGATTCCCTGCTGCCCCGCCCACCACCCCGGTACCAGCAGCAGGGATCCTACGAGACCTCTCCGTCAGACACAGGGTCTGGAGAAACCTTGGCTCTGCATTGTACCGGTACAAATTAAGACAGAGCAGTTTTTCACACTACACCGGCTAAGGGCAGCGATTACCCAGAGGGATGGAGAGGAAAGACCTTTGGCTGCTATACCAACCATCCCCACACAGGGTCCAACCACTGCATCCTCACAATCGCCCCATTAGGTGAAAACATCTTTGAAATAAACCCCGAAGAGGGAAGGGATGATACATACACACAAAACCAACCTCTGTGGATAACACAGATGACCACTGCCTTTCCCCAGAATTAATTTACACGGTGTTGTCAATTTTCAGCTGGGGAGAACAAGGCATCTGCCCTGTTTCAATGCTATTTGTTGCCAGCGTAAGTGACCATCCACATATCAGAACACATTAGTGCCTTTCCTACAATATCCAATCGAGGGGCTCCTAAGCGGCACGGCCCCCAATGTGCCTACATGGACAAAGAGCTGTTCTACACAGACACTGTTCCCGCATACACCGCCTAAAAGGATATTCAGAGCCCAGCTGGGTGATTTTAGCCTCTCCCTGAATTTAATGTGGCCTCTCTGCCATTAAGACACAAAAGACAATTAAGTGTGCCTGTGTGTACACCGACCAAGATGCATACACAATGTGAAATCAGAGTTATTGCAAATGAGCTTCTCACTGCTAATGCGTTTTCACATGAAAGTTTAATGGGCGCACCTGCACATATTTCATCTTTTTTTTTTCTTTCCCACAAGCATTAATTCACCCAACCGGAAAACATGGCCAAATAGCTTAGTCACCACTCCACGGACCTGCAGGATTTTTAAAGGCTATATTACAAAGCCAATGAACAAGCCTCCTCTCCACCCCGCACCCCCTCCACACACACACACATAAATCTTTGCCATGATCTCTCTCATGCAAGCCCATGGTGTGGGCACATGCGGGTTGGTGGGTCTCACTGTCTGGCTGCCTAGAGCCTGGTCTTACCGGCTATCCTAAGCACTGCTCTCTCGGCTGGGTCCAGCACGGAGCCGCCTTGAATTTTCCGCTTGGATCTCTCATGTTTCGGCAGGTTCCAAGGCAGTGTGTCCCCCGGTGCCGGAGACACGGAGCCAGATTTCTGGCTGAAATCATCTTCATCGGAGAAATCCGCAGAGGAAGACATGGAGCATCGGTAGGAGGCGTTTCCAGAGCTCTACAGAGAGATACACAGAGACTGCATGAATATACAATACATAGTGTGATCGCCACAGTCCGCCTAGACTGTTTTACAAACACCCCACTGAAATAAAAACACTGAAAAAAATAGGTCGCTCACCATCGTTGTATATTTATATGGGTATGTGTGTGTAACTCCACAGATGGTACCCCCAAAATATCCTGATTTAGTGACAATGCATTTAGGAGGATTTATGCGGAAGAAGTGTGGCCTGCGGTCAGGCAACCAGCTCACAAATGATCTCGGACTAGCCCAACAATAAACCCAGCAGCAACAAAAACCTTCCCGGTTACAAACTGATAGCATTTGGCTCCCCCGCCAGGCCAAGGAAAAGATTTACCATCACCAGGCTGCTGATTAAATCATTAATGTAACTCTGTCTAAAAAAACCCCCACCAACAAACGCAGGATGCTGAGCCTTTGTTACTGCAAGTAGGTTTCCGAAACCACACCCTGGTAAGTCTCCTGTACGCGCGTTCTTGCGGGACTCCCTTTTCTAGCCCTAGTTTTCTAATCAGAGTAGCCAATTCCCAGAGAAAGTGCATTGACTAGGAGGGAAGGAGAGAGGAAGCGTGTTTCTCCGCACAGCCTCTTTTCAAGTCACTGGGTACACAAATGGCGGTTTTCAGCCTCTCTTTGCCGAGACAGCTTCAGTAAACAAATGTTTGATCTCGGTTTATATCCTTTATGCCTGTTTATCTTTTCTAATAAACAGAGCAGTCAGCAGCTGCCCAGAACCGGATCACTGTCGGGAATAAAAATGATGCAGTGCAGGGCCATGAACCGGCGGTGCCATTTCTGGATTCCCTAGCCTGTTAGAGGAAGTGGGAAAATGAGATGCTTAAATGGTGGCACTTTAGTCTATACTTGGTGATTTAGTGAACAAATCTTCAGGATCGACCCTCGCACACAAGTGCTGGGGAGCTGATGCAGGATCGTGTGCCTTCCTATTTGTTTCTCTGCATTTCCCACTTAAGGATGTTTGGGACTTTGCCAGTGCACCTGATTGGAAAACAATGCTTATATTTGCTGATTCAAGATGGAGATTTACAATAGTCCTTGTGCTGTGTAATCTGGCTCCGACCCAGGGTATGATTTTAGTAGCATGAATTTTTCGTGGCATGTTATTCTCAATCTGGTTTGTTATATATTAGTATTTTTTGTTTTGTAGAGTCCATCTTCAGCCCTTCTAGACTCCACTGTTTCTTGCATCAGGAAACTGTGAAGATCTAAATGCCTGCTAATATTTTCAACTTGATTTTTTGGCTGCCAGCCTGCTCTAGAAGGGCTTGAGATGTGCCCCTATTGAATTAAAACATAATTCATTGTGGCTCAATTATTATTGGTGATAATTTTTCTTTCACTTCTGAAATGTTTTTCTATGGTTTTCACTGTAATCATGCATTGGTTGACAAGATATATTATTATTTAGATTGGCATTTTAGGTTTTTTTAAAAATGAAAACTGCACAACCCAGAATCATAATTGATTGAAGAATGCAATGAAAATTTTATGCTGCAGCCTAAATTGCAATCATACACAGTTAAATAATCCTCTAAATAAAGGGCGAACAAACATTAGTGGGTGATCATATTCAAGTGTACTCTAGTCCCCTTTTCTATCATTGTACAGGTCCATGTGTTAAAGTACAGAAAAAATATTGAATCCAAAACAATAATTTTGAACAATTCTCTCACTAAATTCTTGCATTGTTCACCAAAACATGATGTAATGACAGCATAGTGTAGGGGATTGGGCACAGTGCTGGGAGTCAGAAAGCTTCAGAGATCTAATCAGAGCTATGATTCTCTAACTGGTGTTGGTGCAGGGGAAATCCTGTAGTACTCATGGAAAATGGAATTCTTTCCACAAAGCCACAGAATAGAGGTGCAGGTACCCTACCCCTACAGTTTAAGTGCACCCCTTGCAGGGGTAGGGAGGTTTAGTCAATAACTCCTGGCAGACAGAGGTTTAATCTATAATTTTGTGTAGACATGAGTTCAGTTTCTCCTGGTCTGACCTTAGCTTCAAAGACTTTTCTGCAACTAACATGAAAAGAAGTCCTCAAGGGCCTCAGCTCCATGGTTCCCAACTAGCCATGTCCATCGTTCATGGAGTCCACATATCCCATCTCCCCCTACACACATTGGGCCTGCAGCAGTTTCAGCTTCCTGAGGATTGACCCCAGGCTGGATCGACTTAAATCACCAATTTTAATAATGATTTAAATCAGAAAGCAGAAAATCTTGATTTTGGTTTTTGATTTTAATCATATTGTACATTTGTACTTTTTAGTTATATTGCAAAAGAAAAGTTGATTCTCATTGTTGGCTAACCACTAAAACATGTCCATTTGCAACTAAATATAACATTTACACTAAATTTGGTACTTCTCTTTGATAACCAGGAGGATAAACATGTACTTAAGGAATCATAGCTTAATTTACATTTATTCAGATGCTTAATTTTACATTTTTACATTTTGATGATGTTACAAAATGGTGAATGATTAATGTTGTGTGTCCCAGATGACAATATATTATCTGTAATTTTTGTCAAGTTTTATTTGGCTAAAATATGCTAGAAAATTCAGTTAAAATGCACAAAAACAGCAATTTAAAATTTTAAATTAAATAAACTATCTTAAATGTGCTGGATATATAAACTTTTTTTCTCAAAGTATGATTTGCATTTAAAACTGAGTTATTAACCAAAGGAAATATTATCTGTAGTTAGTAAATTGAAAAGATTGTTTCTGGTCACCACCTGCTTCAAGACTTTAGAACTAGTATATCTCATCCTCTCATAGATTGGAAAAGGAAAACAAGCTTTCCCGCTTTCTCAACTTCCAATTGGTTTCTTAACTATGAAAGGGGAACTACACAAAAATGGGGAAGCTAGTTAAACAGAAATTAAAAGGAACAGTACAAGAGTGAAAAGCCTGCAAACTGCACAGAAACTATTTGAAAATACCATAAGAGGGGCACAAACTAAATGTATACCTCAAATTAAAAAAAACAGTAAGAAGATTTTTAAAAATGCCACCATAGCTAAATAAAAGAGTAAAAGAGGCAGTGAGAGGCAAAAAGGCATCCTTTAAAAATTGGAGGTCAAATCAGAGGACAATAGAGGAAGGAACATAAACTTTGGCAAGTCAAGTGTAAAAGCATTAATTATCCAGGCCAAAAAAGTATTTGAAAAGCAATTAGCAAAAGACAACAAAAACTAACAGCAACAGTTTATTTAAAATACACCAGGAGCAGGAAGCCTCCCAAACAATCAGTGGACCCACTGCACCCTGAAGGAGCATTCAAGGAAGACAAGGCCATTGCAGAGAAGCTAAATTAATTCTTTACATCAGTCTTCACTGCAGAGGATGTGAGGGAGATTCCCACACCTGAGCCATTCTTTTTAGGTGACAAATCTGAGGAACTGTCCCAGACTGAAGTGCCAATAGAGGAAGTTTTGGAACAAATTGATAAATTAAACAGTAATATGTCACCAGGACCAGATGATATTCACCCAAGAGTTCTGAAGGAACTCAAATATGAAATTGCAGAACTACTAACTGTGATGTGTAACCTATCGCTTAAATACGAGGACTGGAGGATAGCTAACGTAACACAATTTTTTTTAAAAAGGCTCCAGATGGAATCCTGGCAGTTACAGGCTGGTAAGTCTAATTTCAGTACCAGGCAAATTGGTTGAAACTATAGTAAAGAACAGAATTATCAGACACAAAGATTAACATGATATGTTGGGGAAGAGTCAACATGGCTTTTGTCAAAGGAAATCATGCCTCCCCAATCTATTACAATTCTTCAGAGGGTTAACAAGCATGTGGACAAGTGTCATCCAGTTGATATAGTGTACCTGGACTTTCAGAAAGTCTCTGACAAGGTCCCATACCAAAGGCTCTTAAGCAAAGTAACGAGTCATGAGATAAGAGGGAAGGTCCTCTCATGGATCAGTAACTGGTTAAAAGATAGGAAACACGGGGTAGGAATAAATGGTTAATTCTCATAATGGAGAGAGGTAAATAGTGGGGTCCCTCAAGGATCTGTATTGGGGTCAGTGCTATTCAGCATATTCATAAATGATCCGGAAAAGGGATGCAGATGATACAAAATTACTAGGGCTGTTAATTAATTGCAGTTAACTCAAGCAACTAACTCAAAACAAATTAACTTGATTTAAAAAATTAATCACAGTTTTAATCACACTGTTAAACAATAACAGAATACCATTTACTTAAATATTTTTGGATGTTTTTATGTGTTCAAATATACTGATTTCAATTACAACACAGAATACAAAGTGTACAGTGCTCACTTTATATTATTATTTTTATTACTAATATTTGCACTGTAAAATGATAAACAAAAGAAAGAGTATTTTTCAATTCACCTCATATAAGTCATGTAGTGCAATCTCTTTATCATGAAAGTGCAACACTCCAAAATCTGAAAGGGATGAGGTATGAAATATGCTGTCAGAAGTCTTAAAGGAGTAACACTCTGATTCAGAAACTACAGAACCCGAACCGCTAAAAAAACCAAAACAAGCTTCTGTTGGTGGCATCTGACTAGATGACGAAAATGAACATGTGCCAGTCCACACTGCTTTGGATCGTTATCGAGCATAACCCATCATCAGCATGGAAGCATGTCCTCTGGAATGGTGGTCGAAGCATGAAGGGGCATACATAAATGCCTTGCAACGCCGACTACAGCAGTGCCATGTGAATGCCTGTTCTCACTTAACGACTGGCTGAACACGAAGTAGGACTGAGTGGACTTGTAGGCTCTAAAGTTTTACATTGTTTTAGTTTTGAGTGCAGTTATGTAAAAAAATTAATTCTACGTTTGTAAGTTGCACTTTCACGATAAAGAGATTGCACTACAGTATTTGTATGAGATGAAATACTATTTCTTTTGTTTATCTTTTTACAGTTATTTGTAATCAAAAATAATAATATAAAGTGAGTATTGTACACTGTAGACAGAGGACAACCCCGAGCCACAGGTACACCTTAAGGGGAATGTAGGAAGTAGCCCTGGGACAGTAGACTATCGTCTGGTTGTCATTGCCTGAATCCAGGTCAGCGTGTTTCGGCTAAATCCCTGCTGACCCAGTGGCAGAACACTGCCACTGTTAGGGCCTTGGGCTGGGTCCTGGTGGAGTAGGGTGGGCCCAGGTTCACCTACTCCTCTGCTGCCAATCCCACCCCTGGGGTGGCAGCCTCCCCACTCTAGGCCAAGAGGCATACGTTTGTCTGCTGTCTGCAAGAGACAGAACGTCATGATAAAGAGATTGGACTATAGTACTTGTATTTTTCAATTCACTTCATACTATTTTACCTTTTTTACAGTGCAAATATTTGTATTCAAAAATAATATAAAGTCAGCACTGTACACTTAGAATTCTGTGTTGTAATTGAAATCAATATATTTTAAAATGTAGGAAACATCCAAAAATACTTAAATAAATGGTATTCTATTATTGTTTAACAGTGCAATTAAAACTGCGATTAATCATTTGACAGCCCTAAAAATTACTCAAGATAGTTAACTACAAAACTGCCTGTGAAGAGTTACAAAGGGATCTCACAAAATAAGGTGAATGGGCAACAAAACTGGTCCCAGAGAGTACTTATCAGTGGTTCACAGTCAAGCTGGAAGGGCATATGAAGTAGGGATTGGTCCTGAATCCAGTTCTGTTCAATATCTTCATCAATGATTTAGATAATGGCATACAGAGCACACTTATAAAGTTTTGCAGACAATACCAAGCAGGGAAGGGTTTCAAGTGCTTTGGAGGATAGGATTAAAATTCAAAATGATCTGGACAAACTGGAAAAATGATCTGAAGTAAATAGGATGAAATTCAGTAAGGACAAATGCAAAATACTCCACTTAGGAAGGAACAATCAATTGCACACAAAAGGGGAAATGACTGCTTAGGATTGAGTTCTGTGGAAAGGGATCAGGGGGTCACAATAGATTACAAGCTAAATATGAGTCAACAGTGTAATACTGTTGCAAAAACAACAAATATCATTTTGGGATGTATTAGGCAGGAGTGTTGTAAGCAAGACACAAGAAGTAATTCTTCTGCTCTAGTCCACACGGATAAGGACTCAACTGGAGTATTTTGTCCAGTTCTGGGTGCCAAATTTCAGGAAAGATGTGGACAAACTGGAGAAAGTTCAGAGGAGAGCAACAAAAAAATTATTAAAGGTCTAGAAAATATGACCTATGAGGAAAGATTGAAAAAAAATGGGTTTGTTTAGTCTGCAGAAGAGAAGACAGAGGGGACATGGTAACTGTTTTCAAGTACATAAAAGGTTGTTAGAAGGAGGAAGGAGAAAAATTGTTGGGGTTAACCTCTGAGGATAGGACAACAAGCAATGGGGTTTAATTGTGGCACGGGGGCGTTAGATTGGACATTAGGAAAAACTTCCTAACTGTCAGGTGGTTAAGCACTGGAATAAATTGCCTAGGGAGGTTGTGGAATCTCCATCATTGGAGGTTTTTAAGAGCAGGTTAGACAAAAACCTGTCAGGCAGAGACGGATTAAGGTCTCCTGGGACCCTGGGCCGGAGCAAGTGGGGGTGGGGTTGGCACCAGAACCATGGCCCCCTTCCACCTATGGCCCCACCCCCTTCTGCTCCTTCCCCCACTCACTCCTTTCCAGCCCCCACCGCTGCAGCCCCGAGACTAGAGAAGCTCAGCGCCCCTGCCGCGGCCCCGGGGCTGCAGGAGGGGGAGACTTTTCTAGGCGCCCTAAATTGGCAGGGAACCCTGGGCACGGGCCCTATTGGCCCATGCGATAATTCACCACTGCTGTCAGGGATGGTCTAGAATACTTAGCCCTGCCTTGAGTGCAGGGGACTGTATTGGAAGGCCTCTTGAGGTCCCTTCCAGTCCTACATTTCTATGATTCTATGAAAATGGCAGATGAAATTTAATGTTGATAAATACAAAGTAATGCACACTGGAAAAAATAACCCCAAATTAGCTGATAGCATTTAAGAAGGAGATCTTGGAGTCATCGTTGATAGTTCTCTGAAAACATCTGCTCAATGTGCAGCAGCAATCAAAGCGCCTGGCTCCATTGCTGCTCCTGCCTCCTCCCCGCTCCCCATGGAGCCACCCCTGGCCAAGTTGCTCCAGACCAAGAGCCTGCCTCCTGTTTGCTGCATATACTGGAGGCAGGAAGTGGAGGGGGCTGATGTCGGGGTATCTCCCTCCCCCGACCCACGTACCCAGTTGCAGCTAAGCTGGGGTCCAGGAACAGGGTGCGCCTGTCTGCTGCTGTTGCTGGCTCAGGAGTGAGTGCTGCTGACACCAGCTGCTGCTGGCTGAAAAAGCGTTCAGGCTCCTGAGTGCTCTGCTTAAAGAGACAGGGTTCCCCTAACACACACTCCCCTCCCCGCAACACACACACACACACACACATTTCTCCCCCAAAACACACACACACTCTCTCACGCTGAAGCTGAATTTGAAATGGTGCCCCTAGTGAGACAGGAATGATCAGAGGGCTGCGAGATTGCCATGGGCTCTGGCAAGATGCAGCCCCCGGGTGACAATACAGAGCCCACCTTGAGCTGCAGGCTGAGTGCCAGGCACCACGAGCCACAGCAGAAGTGCAGAAGTAATGGTGGCAATACACCATATACCATGCCATCCTTACTTCTGGGCTACTGCTAGCAGCAGCATTGTCTTCAGAGCTGGGTGCCCGGCCAGCACCGGCTGCCCAGCCAATGCTTAATTTGTGCTGGGACTGAGCCCTGGCACCTCTTTCAATACAAATTAAGCACTGGAGGGAGGCAGCAGGGCCTGGAGGTGATGGGGGGTTGGGGAGCCCCTGCAAGGCAGGGGCGATGGAGGGGTGGGGAGCCAGTGGGGGCCGGGATTATGGGGGAATGCCCATGGGGGCCAGGGGCATCAAAATACAAGTACACCCAGGGTGCCATTTTCCCCAAGGCCAGTCCTGCTGCTGGAGGCGGCTGCTCAGGACTCCTGAGAGGGGGAAGTGAGGGGTACTACATAGACAACAGGGGCCTGGCAAGCTCAGCCTCCCTGCACCAGCCTCTCCTCCCCTGGTGCATGCCAAGTCCCTGAGGTAAAATCCTCCCTCCCTTCCAGACAAGGTCTCACTCAGCTGAAGGGAGTCTACCTAGTTCAGTAAAAGCAGGCAAGCCTGATGATCCCAGTACCAGAAACCACTCTTCCAGAAGCAGCAGCAAGACACCTCCCTCCTCTTCCTCCTGCACAAGTGATTACTTGCTTCCTCCCCATCCTCTTTCCCTCCCCCAGTCCACCCTCTCTGTCCTCCCTGAACAATGAATGCAAATATCTAAGATGAAACTCTTCCTCTTTGGACAGGAGGCGACCCTGACGAGCTCAGAAGAAACCCAACCCAACAGGAGCAGCATCAAGAATCCACCCTTCTCATGCACAACTCACACCCCTCCCACCTCCAGAATACTGACTTTCTCAGATAAAAATCTTACCCCTTCAAGAAGCCAAGACTCCTCTAAAGGAGACACATACAAAATAGTATATATACATAATAAAGGCTAATCCAGCAGCAGCAGGGGGAAAAAAGCCTCCTGCACAATTCACTTCCCTACTGAATGCTAAAATCCTGAGGTAAAATCTTTCCATATTGACAGCAAAGGCTCCTTTGAACAGGACACAAATATATATTGATTATATAGCATTTATTGAATTATTCCAGACATTGGCACAGTTTTACTGTGTTCTCGTGCTCCGGAGTGATTAAATATCAGAAAAAGTTAATGGAGCAAAGCAGCAAAAGATCAGGTCTTTTGAATGGGAGGTTTATTTTTAAAAAATTTTCGGATGGTTCTCTGGATAAAAGGACGGTTATCTGTATCTATTGCCAGGCTGAGTTCCAATACCATCGAAGTACTTCAAGTCTGCAGTACCACTTACGTGCTAAACATGCTTTTGCCTCCAGTTCTTGTGCTACAGATAACCCACCAACAGCAAATGAATCCATCCAACCGCAACAGAGTACGCTTGCAGAGTTTCAGGATCGTTACAAGCCCATGGATCAAACAAAGTACAACACCTTAACCAATGCTATTGCAAAGTGGATAGCTATGGACTGCAGACCACTCAACATTGTAAATGACAGAGGGCTAAGAGATGTTATTCAAATTGCATCTTCCAATCAGTTATACACCTTGCCCTCCGAAGGAACTATTGCATCACGAATAAATGATCTATATAACAACGAGAAGACTACAAAGTTGGAGCTTTTGAAAAATGCACTAGCTGTTGCTTTGACTGGTGATCACTGGACATCCTTGAGCAATCACAGCTATCTTGGAGTCACGGCACACCTGATTGATGCTTCATGGACACTGCAGTCATTTGCTTTAACTGTAATGCATACTGAAGAGAGACATGCTGAATCATGTGCAGAGTGTTTCTTGGATGTTGCAAAAGAATGGAATATTCAAGAAAAAGTAACAACAATTAGTACTGACAGTGCACATAATATGATAGCAGCAGACAGTCGTTTGCCTTTTGAACACATGACATGCATCGCTCACAGTCTGCAGCGATCCATTACAGTAGCGCTCAGTGATGGTGGTTTTGAAAACATACTGGAAAAATGTAGAAAACTTGTGGGCCATTTCAAACACAGTCCAATTAACAATACAGAGCTAGGAATACAACAAGCTGCAAAGGGACAGAAAGAAGAACCTCTTGTTCAAGATATTTCAACGAGATGGAACTCCACATTGGGTATGGTTCAGCACCTGCTTTGCAATAAAGCCGCTATCACAGCCACATTAGCTCTTCAAAAGCAGAAACTATCAGTGCCAACAGGTAAGGATTTTGAAAAACTGCAAAAACTAGAAACACTACTTGAGCCCTGCAGGTTTGTGACTGAACTCCTTGGCGGAGAATTGTATGTCTCCTGCTCTGTGGTTTTACCCGCATTCTGCCATATATTTAGTGTTATGGAAGTCTCAGATGACGACCCAGAATATGTTATTCAGTTTAAGAACACTTTCACTGCAGATCTGATAAAACACAAAGAAGGTACCAATATGAGATTTCTAAAGATAGCTACAGCACTCGACCCAAGGTTTAAGCATCTGAAGTGCCTTCCAAAATCTGAAAGGGATGAGGTGTGGAACATGATGTCAGAAGTCTTAAAAGAGCAACACTCCAATGCGGAAACTACAGAACCTGAACCACCAAAAAAGAAAATGAACCTTCCATTGGTGGCAGATGATGAAAATGAGTGTGCGTCAGTCTGCACTGCTTTGGATCGTTATCGAGCAGAACCTGTCATCAGCATGGAAACATGTCCTCTGGAATGGTGGTCAAAGCATGAAGGGGCATACAAATGTTTAGCATATGTGGCACGTAAATATCTTGCGACGCCGGCTACAGCAGTGCCATGTGAACGCCTGTTCTCACTTTCAGGTGACATTGTAAATAAGAAGTGGGCAGCATTATCTCCCGTAAATGTAAACAAACTTGTTTGTCTTAGTGATTGGCTGAACAAGAAGTAGGACTGAGTGGACTTGTAGGCTCTAAAGTTTTACATTGTTTATTTTTGAGTGTAGTTATGTAAAAAAATAATTACACATTTTCTCAATAAAGAGATTGCACTACAGTACTTGTATGAGGTGAATTGAAAAGTACTACTTTTGTTTATCTTTTTTACAGTGCAAATATTTGTATTCAAAATAGTAGTATAAAGTAAGCACTGTACACTTTGTATTCTGTGTTGTAATTGAAATCAGTGTATTTGAAAATGTAGAATACATCCACTTAATCGCACTGTTTAACAGTACGATTAAAACTGCAATTAATTGCAACTATTTTTTTATCTCATGATTAATCGCAATTAATTTTTTAATAATTTCACAGCCCTAAAACTAACATAAGAAAGTACTTCTTCATACAATGCACAGTCAACCTGTGGAAATCATTGCCAGGGGATGTTTTGAGGGCCTGTAATGAGAGGGCATGGCCATCCTCTGAGACTGACGGGGAGGAACCCCTGCCTACCCCGCCGGAAGCAGAGGGGTAGGGATAGGAAATATAAAAGGTAGGGCCTGAAGCTCAGTTGGGCTGGATCTGCTGGAGGTGATGGACAGCTCTCGTCCACTGCTGTGTCTCGAGCCAGACAGAGACCGCTACAGCGCCGAGGACCTAGAAAAGCTGCCAGAGCTGTCTGCCGCCAGGGACACCAAGGAACTGCTAGGACTGCTATTAGCAGTATACCCCAAGGAAATGGAGGACAACCCCGAGCCCCAGATACACCTTAAGGAGAATGTTGGAAGTAGCCCTGGGACACTAGAATATCGTCTGGTTGTGTCATTGCCTGAATCCAGTCAGCATGTTTCGGCTGAATCCCCACTGATCCAGTGGCTGAACATTCAGCCACTGTTAGGGCCCTGGGCTGGATCCCGGTGGCGTAGGATGGGCCCAGATTCCCCTACTCCTCTGCTGCCAATCCCACCCCTGGGGTGGCAGCCTCCCCATTCTAAGCCAAGAGGCCTGTGTTTGTCTGCTGTCTGCAAGAGCCAGAAAGTCAGGACGTGTGTTTTGTACTCCGCCCTGCCTGAGGGCCTGAGCTCCTAGACTGTGTGGTGTTCCCCCCTTCCTGAGTGCCAGATCCCCTAGACAGTTTTTCACTCCACTCTGCCTGAGGGCCTGAGCTCATTAGACTTTCTGCCCTGCCCCACCTGAGACCATGGCCCTGGACTGCTTGTCACCTGACCCTGCCTAGACAACCGGGGCCTTAGAGACTGTTAATTGCCCCAATAACCCTTGCCTTGGTAGAGACCCGAGACCGAGGGGGCATGGCCTCTCTCCAAGACTGACGGGAAGGGATGGCCACACATTCCTACAGAGCCAAAAGAATAACTGGGTTAAAAAAAATTAGATAAGTTCATAGAGGATAAGTCCATCAATGGCTACTAGCCAAGATGGTCAGGGATGCAACCACATGCTCTGGGTGTCCCTAAACTTCTGACTGCCAGAAGCTGGAACTGGATGACAGGGGATGGATCGATCACTCGATAACTGCCCTGTTCTATTCATTCCCTCTGAAGCATCTGGCACTAGCCATTGTCGGAAGACAGGATACTGGGCTAGACAGACCATTGGCCTGACCTTAGTATGACCATTCTTATGTTCTTAATGAACAAGTAATTGAATTGAACCAGATGGATAGACTGAAATGGTTAAAATATTTTCTCTACACCTGCTGTCAAAAACTGGTTCAGTACTTCAAAAAACTGTGGTTCCAGGTTGTTAGCCAGTGATTTGCACCAGTTCAGTGGGTTATATTTCTTCAAAACTTGACAGCAAACATGTACTGCTTAATATTATTTTTGCATTTAATTGCAGGCCTGGCTTGACATAAGTAACTTGCTTCATTTCTTAGTGGGCATCATTGGGAAGGTTAAGTTCCCATAACAAGCATTATGCTGGAGTCAGGATAGCTAGCTAAAATCAGCGGGAACATCCTGGTATTAATAAACAAGCCTAAATGTAAGATAAGGTAGAGGTCAGATCATGCATGAACGCATGGACAGAGCATGCTGTACAGGGATTGGTTTCTACAGAGTAACCAAGCCAATCCCAAAACATGTGATGCAAAGTATAGTAAATGCAATGTGATGTGTAAATGTATATAAAGGAAGAGGTTTCTGTGTAACTTTGGATATGTGGTATGCCCTATACCCACCTCCTACACTGGAGTCTGAGCAACACAGCATAGCTTTGCTGTATGCCAAATAAAAATATCTGTGTGACAAAATATGGAGTTGAACTCAGTTTTTGGGAAGCCAAGTGGAAAGAGGTTTCAGAGCGAATCCCAACATGAATGTAAATGATTTTAATAGAACTTAAAAAGCTTAGACCTTAACATAGTTTGCAACTTAACATTTAATTTTAAATATTTAAAATTTTAAAAATCCAATTTAAATTACAAAATCCCCAATTTAAATTAAAAAAATCCAATTTTTTTTAAATCATCAGTTTTTATCATCCTGATTTCACTCTTAATTTCTCTCCCTCATAGTCCTTATTTCTCATTTATAACATCAGGTGTGTTGTAAGGATTATAACATTTTTGTTAATGTTTGTACAGCGCTTGGAATATATGTGCTAAGTATATTTATTATTATTTTATGATATTATTAATTATTAGTAATGTTTATTATAGCTGCTTTCTGGGGGGGGGGAAAGCTCTAACTCATCGCTGAGTTACTGTCTTCCTGCTAATCCCACAGGGGTTCTCTGTTTCCCGGACTGAGCCCTGACACACTTTTCAATTTTTCTCTGCTTCAAAACCCCACCCTTAAGGCCCTAAATAATAATAATACCTTTTAGAGTTCCTTCCATCCTGAGAGATTAGAAATGTTGCTCTCCCCACCGATATCAATGAAATGTAGCCACTCCTGGGGTGAAACATAGCAGTAATCCTGCATTGGTAACCCTACTGTGGAGGCAGAGCACCCATGTAAGGAGGGTCCAGCCCTTTCAGCTATGGAGATGAACAGGTGGGGGTATGGCACCCTTTGCATATCTGCATGTCTTCTGATTAGCTGTCCTTCAGCAAGTGCATGTATTTTATCTCTATAGTGTGTAAACTCTTCAGGGCAATTGTCCTATTACTAAAACGACTATATTTTCCAAATAAAACTCGGATGATTGGGGGAAAGGATTTTTCTAGGTATTAAAACAGTTCTACAAATTTACACCTGTAAATGTGTGCTGGTATTGCTACTGCCAGTTTCTGACTCCACAGTAACATATGCTTATTTTTCAGTGTGGAGAATTTTTTCCAGTAGCTTGGTGTTCTGAGTGAGTTTATCATGAAACTCTGACCAAGTGTCTAACATTTTCTTCGAGAAAAAGAACAGCTCTGGTAGGAGTCTACACTCATTCAACTTTTCCCTTCACCCAAGGCACTATTCACCAAACTCAACACTCATTCGACTGGACTGTTTGTTCCCGGCAAGCACATTCTCCTTGGCATAGCAATAAGTCTTAAATAAACATTTTGTAGGTATTATGAAAAAGCGATAAAACAAAAAACAGGACATTTCAGGTGTCCTGAAAGAAGTTCCCTGGACATCAGAACAGCATATGAAAAATCAAGATGTCCTATTAAACCAAAATATATAGTCACTTTAGTTATTATGTATCTGTAAAACACCTAGCTCTATACAACTGAGAAACAATAATTATAATAATACACAATATTTTAGGCAGGTGAGTGAAGAACCTTAGGATTTCCATTAAAATATTGACTAGGAACATCCCTGCTCAATTTAGTTTTGGAGATTTAAGGAGGACCAGGGCCTGACCCTGCTTAGCTTGAGAGCTGATATGGTCACAGACCAAGATGATATTGCTGCTTTATTCTATGTCTCTGATTATGCATTCATTCTGCTCATTAGATTGAAAACTTATTTGTGGTGTCTACTGTTGAACAGTGGTGAAATACTGAATTAGCATAGCTCTCGTTATATATCTAATACCTTACACATCCAATTCTGTAGTCCAGGCACAGGCAAATCTAATGGGAGTTTTGCCAGCATTAGAAGTGCATGGTTGATCTCAGTGGGTCCATACACCTTCACTACCACAGATGGATGCAAACTGCACACACAAATTCTGGGCAGCTGCTTCCCATGTGGGATTGTCCCAGGGCTAATAAGCATTTAAGGTTTCAATTCTCAGCTCTGAGCTGTGCCTGAATTTTTCTCTGAAACCATGTGACTAAGAACAACTGACTGAGAGCCAGGTCTGCTGGGACATATAAAAGGAAGCCTGTTTTCAGTAAGGGAGAGGGCTGTAAGGAATTTTTCTGTAACCAGAGGTTGGGGAAAGGTTCCCTGTGGGAAGGAAGAAGGAGATAGAGCCTGGGCAAGGCCTTGCAGAGGACTGCTTGGGAAAGGTCAGATAAAAGGCCTAACCATAGAGTGGCACTGTTGAAAGTGGCTCTAGGAAACTACAAAGCAAGGTAATCTTGCATTTAGGACAGACTCCAAGATTTAGGGTCCAGGGCTCCGGCTTGTAGATTGGATGTCTCATAATGCCCATAGGCAGGTAGTGCAGAAACCTCTGCCCTGAGGTCCAAAAAACTTTGCTAAAGGAGGACAAGCCAATGGAGGCAGAAGAACTTGTTTCATTTGGATTTTCCTTCATCTAGGCTCTTTTTTTCCTCTAGAAGGGATGTCCAAAGCACCAAAATCAATTTAGCCAGCCACAGAGAAACTGAGGCATGGGAGCCCCAGATGTCAGAGAGAGAAACTGCACCTCACAATGATTAGCCTTCCAGAAAGCAGGTGGGTTATGTACTGCTGTTCCAATGGGGATTCTGTTAGGGGAGAACAGTTTTTAATACTGGCTGACTGAAGCTGTCCAGGGACTATATTGAATCAATGCAACCATCAAGCACCCCATCCTTTGGGAGTGTCACCGTTTCTGGGGTTGGGCTGGCTAACTAAAGGCTCATTATGGAGCAGGTGCTGTATGCATTTTGCACCTTCACAGTCTCCCTCTAAACAGACTTTTCACCACTGGGGGGACTCTTCATGCTGGGTGAGGCTGTTGGTTATCAGCTGAAAGCACAGCTATACACGGCCCTTCACTCTGGGCTGAGGCTAAAACTTTAATCTAGCCCTGTATTATTTATATTTCAGTAATATTGAACTAACTGGGAATCACTACCACATATTTTATTTCACCTTTATTTTGTCAAGTTCTTTAAGGGCAATAGATAAATCTGAATAGAAATAAAGGAATAAAACAGAAACCGATAAAAGGAATTGTGAAATAAAAAAGTTAATATTTGAATAATTTAGGAAAATTAGTATATTTTCATAAGACTCCTGCTGTTTGGAGAATAGTGAGTCTGTTAGCATTAGATAAGTTACTTTTGTCCATTTTATTTTAATTGAGATCTCAAACTGAGAAATATTGAAGTGGAATGTCTGCTAAAGTAGCTTAATAAATATAAGATGAGACCAAGAAGGACTGAGTGTTCCTGGTGTTAAATATTTACCACATAAATCTTGGTTGTAATATGGGGATGCAAAGTACAAAATGGCAAATGTGTATAAGCAGATCTTGTGAACCACATGGGAATTCATGTGTCAGGAATAATTATAGTGCAAAAAAGGGCAAGCAAACAAGGGCTACAAACAGGGGCAATGTAAAACCAATGGTCTTATTCTCAAAAAAGCATAGTAAAAACACTGAGTAGCAAAACTTCACATATTAGATACCCGATCATGTTAGATGAATATTCATCTATTTTTCTTCTATATGTGCGTCCGGATCATTGTAACAGACATTCAGACACAAAGTGGCTATAGGATCAGGCCATATGGATCTGTCTACAAATTTTTCCATTTTATTCAATAAAGCAACAAGCAGAAAGACAGAAGGAAAATATGCTAAAATTAAAATTCATAAACAATAAATTACCTTCATGTCCACTTAGGCTCACCAACCATATGGACAAATTACTTTTCAGTAGAGGGAATTTACTGTCTCCTTTTCTAATGGCAACAGAAGATGACACTAGGCATTCCACGTATCTTATTCCACCACAACAACATGGAGTTTGATTCTATAATTGTTGTCATAAAGACACCACTAAGCAAGCTCAAGGAGTTCCACAGGCCTCTTAATAAAGAAACAGGATCTTTACTAGATGGTATCAGGTCAGTCACCCAGGAAATGGTCTTAAAGAGGCAACTATTCAAAAGAGTAAAAGGGCACTTGAGGAGATGAACCCTACAATAGAGAAAGACACTCTGTCTCTCTCTCTCTCTCTCTGTGTGTGTGTTTCTTCTATTGTAACAATCATATCAGAGCAACCAAGGCTTGGGAAAGGGTGTTTCAGGGCCAGGGAGCAGTAGGGGTTTTCCTAGTGGAAATCCATTTCAGAGCTAATGCTGCTCCAAGCAGCACTCATATGAAGTCCAGAAATACAGATGAGATTGTAATGCTATTTTATTAGTGAGAACGGACTGAAGATAGTTCTCAAACATTTCACTACATCCAGAAGGACAGTAATCCACAAATCAATGCAGAGCATTGCCTCACTCTTCCAGTTTATTAATGTAATTGTTTTGGCTGCTAATGTTGCATTTACATGCCATTCATATAAATATGTAAGCAAGTGCCTATAATATAGGGATCCGATACCCTATGAACTCGTGCAGCATTGTCAATACTGCTTCTCTGATCTTTGGCATCAGGTAATATACTTAAATGGTGCAAACAGGTGGGAAACCAGTAGATGTTATGGCTTATTTTACATGAAATGGTTCTAACACATAGCCCATTGTTTGTTTTTAACGTAGCCACACAAAACTGTTTCAGCGGTATATATTTCCAAAGCTGAAATAACAAAACATCCACATATTCTTGAAGGGAAGCAAATAATTACTTTGTGTATCAAAATGTCACTTTTCCACAGAGGAACCATAATTGCAACAGAAAAGGAGATTTCCTAATCTGGAGATGGAAAACTAGCTAGAGGAAGAAACCAGAATTGATCAATCTTCATAAAAGCTGATGCTGAAATCTGACTTCTGCTATTTTGTGTGATGAGTTTAGTGCTTTTCCCGTGTAGCCTCAAGAAATGTGAATGATACCATAAGATTTAGTTGATGTAGGTGGGAACTGGTCTATAATAGAGTCAAAAAACTGTATTTGGGGTGTGATCATTGAAATTGTTTACTAATTGAACAAACGTATGAAGTTTGAATTACTAAGTAATAACCACAGATGCTCTGTCTAGAATCTGGGTGCTGGAACATCCCAGAGGTACTTGTCGAGTACCCCTATTCTGTTCTTTTTTGATGGAGAAATGTGACAATTTGGGGAATCTGCCTTCAATTTATGAATTCTCTGTGAGATTATGAATTCTCTGCATGCATCTTTGCCAAGCTGCAAACTTCATTTTGAATGTGGGGGCCAACTGCCACCTCTGTTGCCTCTTCACCTCCATGTTGGACAGAAATTACAATGGCTAGTGGTATAAGGGAGACAATGGAGAGACGTCAACCTTAAAGATGGTACTGAGACAACTTTATAGCTGTGCTAAGGAGGGTGCCTGTGTTGCAAAACCAATTCAGCCAAGCTGGACTGCAGGTTTGGAGCAGTGGAAACTTACCAAGCAGGACCAAGACATAGATGACTGAACAGGAGGTTGTTATGAGGGGAAGAAGAAGGACCAGCCAATGTGAGAAAAGAAGAGCTTGGGCACAAGGCTCCATGTTTCAATGCACAAGCAATGTACTGCAACAGAAGAATGCTGGATGGCCCAAACAATACTGACCCCATCCCAAAGAACGTTCTGGAGTGGTGAGGAAACTGACGTAGGAAATGCATGCAGGGTTTATTATTTTAGAGCTGTGTATTTCTCCTGTGATTAAGAAAAGCACAAAAGCATTGTAGAATCCAGTGCAAAGTCTGTATGGCTATGTGCAACACCTTATTGCACGGTCCTTGAGAAAGTTAAACTATAATCCAGAAGGCTCACATCTTCAGTGGGATTCTAGCTGGGTGGATTTTATTTAAATCAAATTGATTTAAATCACTAGTCAGGAAGACTCGATTTAATCATGGCTTTGGGACAGCAAGTGGTATCGTCTCCACTACAAGTATATATTGGTTTTCCAAGGAGCTCTTTTTTAAAAGGTTTCAGAGTAGCAGCCGTGTTAGTCTGTATCCGCAAAAATAACAGGAGTACTTGTGGCACCTTAGAGACTAACAAATTTATTAGAGCATAAGCTTTCGTGGGCTA